>NC_139223.1:43306308-43906308 GCF_055691185.1 Crinia signifera
CACACACATCATTTCTCATTGTGGCTCATGCCTACAGTTTATGGCCCTGCATTTCCTCTCCTGAGGTTTATTGGTTGCTTAGACTGGGGCTCTGTCCATCAGGCAGCCTAATGAATGAAGGACATGCTGACGATTTATATAATTTGGGTGAATTGTGGGTTTCTTGAAGACCTTTCCAAGCCCCCTCCTCGCATGGAATAAGTGTGCTGCGCATAACTTAAGTGACAAGTGGTCTTCTCTTTGTACAGCACAACAGAACCTTGTGGAGCCTTTATAGAAAAATATATAGACTGGTAACTCTTAGCACACTCTGCTCTTATCCACACGTTGCGCTCAGGAATCCATCAAGCGCAAAACTTTCCAGGAAACAAGAAACTGAGGCAAAGCCGTTTACACATGCGCAACTGCTGGGGGAAAAGGCAGCACCCTCTATCTGCAAACACATTAACCCACTGCGATCCCATACAGCGCCGCTACAGCAAAAGTCTCCTTTTCTTTTGGGCACACCTTATTTATTTACAGTTTCTTATATAGCGCAGCAGATTCCGTTGCGCTTTACAATTGTAGACCGCGATAAAACAAACTGGGTAACGGACATGGAGGCAGGATAGAATGTTTTATGTTTGACACAACGTTTAAGCACCTCGTTCCGCCTAGTGTCCAGTCTCAACTATCAGATTATAGAGTAAAGGTGCGTACACACTAGGAGATCATTTTAAACAATATGCATGATAACGATATTATCGTGAACATTGTCTAGTGTGTATGTACTATATCATTAACGATGCACGCCTCCGTGGGTTATGATATTGTTCAGTGGGTATGCCCTATATCGTTCATTGGCGGTGCCACGAAAACCAGTTATGTGAAACCTCAAATATCTGTGCACAATCCAAATAATTGTAAAAATATAATTTTATAATATAATTGGATAACAACTGAATGTTAAGTAACCGTAAATGGGGAGAAAAAAAAGCAACATATCCAATTATCCAATTATCTGATTAGCACTAATTGGAAGTTCTGATAACGAGTTTAATCAACATTCTACTGTAATAATCCAAATGCATTGTAAACAAGCTGAACCTCACCCTTCGTTCCAGAGATGAACAAGCCCCCGAAGCATTCATTGTCTTTACTGCAACAGTCATTTTGCTGTTCTTCTACTGAGCGCTTGGCTTTTCCTGCCTCTCCTGTGCTTTTCAGCCATGTATTTATATTTACAAAGATTGACGATTTTAATATATCGTATAGAACTTTCTGCGTGACAGAATTAGATCTGGGTCCGATCAGAGACTGGCTGTTTAAATGCAAGGCTGGAAAGCTAGAAAGCTACAGCAATGTGTACTGGTAAATGTGGCAGGAGGACGTGTAAATCAAGGAGACATTTGGTGACCCCCTTCTCACATTGTCTGATGGACATTTATGGCATGCTTTGGCTAAGGTTATATGGTAGCAGCTACAGACTACTGTAGAGCTGGTTATACAGGTTGAGTATCCCTTATCCCAAATGCTCGGGACCACGAGCCTTCCGGATAAGGGATTTTTCCGGATTTTGGAATAATTTTGTTTAAACCTACTTACTTGTCCCCTGATGGGGCCGATGGTCCCCCGGCGTCCTTGGCAGGCCTCCATCACCGTCTCCGGAATCTCCTGCGGTCCCAGGAGTGCATTGCGTGAGTTCCCAGGAGCGCCGGTGACGTCACGGCGCGCACACACACTCGCACAATGCACTCCTGGGACCGCTGGAGAGGATGCTGAAGGCCTGCCGTGGATGCCAGGGGGACTTAGTAAGTATAAAAAAAAGGCTTAGGGGGCTAAAAAAAAATAAAAATACATTTTTTAATCCAAAAAAAACACGTTTTTTGGAATAATTCAGATAAGGATGCCCGGATATGGGATACTCAACCTGTAGCAGTGGTAACCAAACTTTTTTGAATCCAGGCGCCCTAGGGTATTTGTTTTATTCACGGCCCCTCTAGGCCAAAAGTTTCTTATTGATCAGTAGTCATCTTTAGGTTTAATTATGTAGTGATGGGCCAGATTTGCTTCTGTTTGTCCACAGGTTTCATGATTGGCAGCCACAAGCTGGATTTGCCATTGACAATGATTAGTTTGAATTGGTCCTGGACCACCAATCTGAGGGTCCCAATGCAGCCCAGGGTGCCACGGCAAACCGTTTGGGATCCACTGGGTTATAGTTTTGCCAAGTTGGCTGTTGTGTTGTAATGCATTGTGTATGTAAATAGATGTACAGTACAGACCTTATGGGGAGCTGCGGCTTCAACATCGGTCACTAGACTGGCGGCACAGAAACATTTACACAGTTACAATTGTTTTATAGTTGCTTTGTTTGCTGTGCTTCCGAGCTGCAAAACGCAAAAGCCCAAGTGTTGGATTAATCATTGGCTTGAAGTCCCCCATCTACCTTCCCCTTCTGTCCACCCTGGCCTGCGTCACCGCTGCTGTTTACAATATGGGTTTATTTTTACTCTATGATTTAGTGCTGCTGGAATCCGTGTTTTGTTACATGAATGGCCTGCCACTGCAGTTTAAGACCTGTTGCTAGGAGCTTTTTGGGTGTTTTTTTTAGGTATGCATTCAGACTTTCAGGATTGTTCCAGGGAAGTGAAATCTCAGCAACCCCTCCCCCTCACTCCCGCCCCCCCCCCCCTTTTTTATTTCCTGTGCTTTCTGTACTGAGAGAGAGAGGACAGATAGGAAATAAAATCGTTCCCTTCACCTCCCTTCTTTAAGTGCTACGGTTTGTATTCCTGGGACCTCTTCTCTCATAGGTGCTGCCTGAAGCAGTTTATAAAATCTGTTTCTAAGCTTATTGTTTCTATTAACTGAAAGGCCTGGGTTGGCCATGTAAATACATCACTAGTGTCATAACGTCCTGCTCCTAATCTTTAATCGAAGGCTGGATTTAAAATGTCATGACCCTATTTATGACCAGAACTTTGTTTGTGCACACTTCCTCCGAGCACCTTCCTCGGCCATGCTGCCTAAAAATGTTTAGCAAAGTCACTATGAAAAGCAGCTGTGGCCCAGTTCCTACTGGCTGGGCTTTGTATGATGTCTGTCCTTACCACGGTAGTAAGCAACAAAGTATTTTTAACTTTTTACTCTGAATTTGTTTTTGCTTCTCATTTGATGTTGTGCACAAACAATTTGCTTGTGCGGGTTTCCTCCGGGTACTCCGGTTTCCTCCCACAATCCAAACACATACTGGTAGGTGAATTGGCTCCCAACTAAATTAACCCTAGAATGTCTGTGTGCGTGTGGAAGGGACTGTAGATTGTAAGCTTCACTTGGGCAGGGACTGATGTGAATGTTCAAATATTCTCTGTAAAGCGCTGCGGAATATGTGTGCGCTATATAAGAAACTTAATAATAACTTACAATATACAATTATTAGCTGTTCCTGTTGAGCATTTCTTTAATGATCAAAGGTGCCCACACACAAGAACGATTTTTGGGCCGATTTCCGATAAATCGGCCGATATAGCGTCCGATGTTTACCGATAATCGGTCGAAAATCGGCCGATTTCGGTCCGATGCGCGCTCCCGCGGATCTTTAGCTGCATCTTCTGATCTTATGTGCTGCACGAAAGATCAGAAGATTTAACAAAAGATCCATAGGAACGCACACAGGATCTTAAGAAAAATCTTTGGTGAAGATGTGCGCTTGCCTGAAATCTTTTGTCCAGGACAGGCAAAAGATTTCAAGGCTAATTTATGCGCACATCTTACGATCACAGATCTTTCTAGTGTGTGGGCACCTTTAGACTCTTCATTTTTACTTTTGAGCTCTTCTTTTTTTTTTTTTGTCTCCGTAATTTGCACGGAATGCAAATAAGATTAAGGGGAAAGCTGTTTTTCTTTCCACAATATTGTATTTGTTTAAGATTAGTAGGCGTCTCCGTGGCCCAGAAATGTTGGCAACATGAGTCTTTGCCATTTTAAAGCTTGTGCAAAATGATTAGCAGTCAGTTCGGACTTGTTCCAGCGCACACTCCATACTCATTCAGTTATATCTTTGTTATTGGGATCCACTTTAACTGTATGGTAATAGTAACTGAAAATATTTGGCTTGATATTTCGCAAGATAAGTGCGCATGTATTCTTAAGCTTGTATATAATGCAACAGCTTTAATGTGCTTTCAGTGTCTTTCCTGTGACACTCATTTTGAAGGTTTTCTGATTCTTTTTTTTTTTTTTTTTGTTCCTTTCGCTGCAGATCTCAATCACTGTAGTTTAGGATCTCACTATGAAAGTTCACACTGGGGTTCGGTCTCTTCCAACGGTGACTCGGGCACAAGCTGGGATAAAGTGATCGTAGACGGCACCGATAAGGAGGCGTGGCCATCTATCACGGGAAGCAGCCCAGAACTGGCATCAGAATGTATGGATTTTGACTCTACTCTGAGCCCCGGGCTGGAAAAGAGCCACGTAGTGCCATCTGGTAACACCGGAGGGGAAATGGATAACATTAGAAATGGCATTGGGCATAGTTCTCAAAGCAAAGTCTCGGTCGGCAGCAACAGCAATAATGCAGGCAATGGAAGTATTAACGGGCCATGGGGGGTAACTCATGGACCCGTGATAAGCACATGTCAAGATGGCCCTGATAGCAAATCAGACACTAGGCACAACAGAATCAATGCTTGGGGCACTGTTAATACTTCAGTGAATGGAGTTCTAAATCCAAGCACTTTGAACATGAATGGCAACCACGGAACCTGGCCTGTGTTGGACAGTAACGGACAAACCTTTAAAGGGTCTAATAATTCTGGCACAAATGTTCCAAGTAATACAATAGGTCAGGTGTCTAACAATCGGAGTATTAACCCTAAAGCGGGCAACTCAACGTCTGGCTCCTGGGGGAACATTCAGGAGAATGGAGATTCTGAAGTCAACGGTACACGGAAGGCTTCATATAGTGGACAACCTCAAAACCTTAACACTGAAATGACTGGACCAAATAACACTACTAACTTTATGACCTCTAGTTTACCAAACTCTGCTGGTTTAATGCAGACAAATGAACTGCCTAATTCTACAGGGCATGGGGCCTGGAGTGTGAGCATGAATCATTCTCCACTTCACACCTCTTCATTTACAAATGGCACTTCCATTCCTCACATTAGCAATGGTGAGGAAACAAATGGTGGATCATATGGTACTACATGGGGTACCTCCGGCTCAAGTTACTCCGGAGACAAAAGTTCAGTCCCTAAAGGGCAAGCTAATGGCGACACTGTGAATGCGACAATGCAGCCGGGTGTGAATGGACCCAGCAGCTCAAATGTTAAAATCAATGGGAATAAAGGAGGATTATGGGAGTCGGGGACTGTAAACTCCCAAAATATGCATTGGGGAGGTGGAAACGGAGGGACTAATGGTGGAAATCACAGAGGATGGGGAAACCCAGCACAAAGCACTGGCACTAATATATCAAATGGAGATTGGAACAAACATTCTAGTAATCAGCATTCCAATGATGGTGAAAACCCAGAAATTGGCAGAAAAGCATCAAATACCTGGAATTCTGCCGAGGAAGAGAATGCGGGGCAAAATCCAACAGGGTCTAGGGCCAATGAGGCAAGTAATGTATGGGCCAAAAGTACAGGTACAGGGGAAAGCGAGGGTAGTGTAGGCAGCACTGGAAGCCAGAGTGAGCTCAGGCCTGTAGAGAGAAGGAAAATGGACCAACAAACGTTACTCCAAAGTATTGTAAACAGAGGCGACCTGGACCCTCGGGTATTGTGCAACACTGGCTGGGGACAGATTCCAATTAAACAGAACACTGCCTGGGAAAATACAGCTGCTTCAGCTCGGAGCAACAGAGAGACTGACAATGGAACAGATGCTTGGGGAGGCTCTGCGTCAAAGACTTCAAACTCAGGAGGATGGGTGGAGAAACCCAACCCTAAAAGCAACGATACCTCATCAGTATCTGGGTGGGGAGATCCAAAGCCTGCTACAGGGTGGGGTGATGCCAAAGGCTCAGTAAGCCAAGGGGATTGGGGGGATCAATTTGCTGCTACTTCTGGAACGGTCAAGAGCAATCAAACATGGGGGAATGTTAAAGAGGAAAAATCCACTTGGAACGATGCACAAAAGGTCAAACAAGGGTGGGCGGGCCACAGTAATGAGGGTTGGGGAGAAAATTCAAAGAGTAATCATTGGGGTGCAACAAAGTCAAGTTCTGGCAGTGACAGTGACAAGTCTGGGTGGGGTGATCCAAAATCTGGCTGGGTTGAACCGCCTAAAGCAAACACAAGCCAAGGATGGGTAGAGCCAGTCAAGTCAAACCAACGAGGAGGAGAAGCCCCCAAATGCGGCCCAGCTCAAATGGAGAGTGAACATGTACAATCAAATAATTCATCAGAATGGGGCAAGAAAGCAGAGACTGGTTCGTGGGGAGCACAACCAGCCACCAACAAACCATCTGGTTGGTTAGGTGGACCACAGCCAACACCATTAAAAGAAGAGGATCCAACCGGTTGGGAGGAACCTTCTCCAGAGTCCATTAGGCGCAAAATGGAAATAGATGATGGAACTGCAGTTTGGGGCGATCCAGTTCAATACAGATACAAAAATGTGAACATGTGGGATAAAAACACATCTAATACAGCCACCAGTGGGGCAGAACATCAAACACAAGTGCAACATCAACCACAAGTGCAACATCAACCACCACCCCAAAGTGCTGTGCCAAACAAAGAGAACAATAGTGGCTCTGGTAAGTACCTGTTGTTTTTCGCTAGCACTGAGATTCTCTGATTAAACTTCTGGAGATGTAGAAGAGTTTAGCTCAAATAAAAGATTTGCCAATCTTTATAATTGTTTTTTATATTATTTACTAGGTATTAGACTAGTGATACTAACAGCCACACTACCAGTTGATAAGAAAATGGTCCTGACATCTCCCCAACAGGCAACGTCTGGCGTTGAGTTCGGGAAGCCAAATGCTCTTCCATGTGTTTGTGTTTTACAGATTAATTTGTAAAATAATGGTTCTGGTTGATGGATCTACAATGTCTAGCTACAGTCAATAGGTCTACCCCAAAAGGTAGCCAGGGGTCAGAAGTTTTATATCCAATAGATGGACAGGGTCACAAGTGACATGGAAAAGGTTGACACTTGAAACTGTCATTATTCTGTTACTCGGATGGAGTTATAAACTCCTCCCTGAGGAAAAAAATCCTGGCGCTCAATCAATAGTGGTAGTTTAGTTAGCTGAAAAAATGTGTGAGAATTTCCAATTAGCTGCAGCCGGTATCAAATGAGATCACCCGAGCTCGTTACAAAAGGACAAGAATTACAAAGAATTGATACTAAGCGCTGCCAATTGAAATGAGTTGTATCTGCTAAATGAATAAAGTTGCGGACACACTGCTTAAATTTATAACAGTTTTTATAAAGGTAAAAAAAAGGGGGGGAAACAATTAAACAGACACATACATATATGAGTAACAATTAATATCAATACATTGTGATAGGATTGTATTATTGAGCCGGCAGCACTTCCACGGCAGGTGACGGTAGGTAGCGTGGTCCAACTTGGTCAAACGAACAGGAGACCTCACACTGAGCTTTTGCTGACGTCAACGCGTTTCGTAACCACTCGTATGCTGGAAACTTTTTCAAGACGTCTTAAAAAAGTTTCCAGCATACGAGTGGTTACGAAACGAGTTGACGTCAGCAAAAGCTCAGTGTGAGGTCTCCTGTTCGTTTGACCAAGTTGGACCACGCTACACGCTATCTACCGTCACCTGCCGTGGAAGTGCTGCCGGCTCATCAGGCCCCTCAGCACGGACACCACGCATCATTTATCTACATTGTTCCCTGCACTGGAAGCGCCGTCGGTACACAAAGCCGTTCAAAGCAGACACCGTGCACCGCCCGTCCGCACTATTCCCCTGCATTGGAAGTGCTGCCGGCTTATCACTCCCGCCAGCACGGGCACCGTGCATCGCCTACATTGCTATCACGGGCTAACTTCAGAACTGGCGCAGCTACGACCAAGTACCTTGTTTCTAACATCACAAGCCGCCCTGGCTGCTTAATAACCGGCGCTCCATTCGGACTGGACACTACATTCATTAGGTGAGCATACCACCACCAATTACCATCTTTTTTTTGCTCCCTAAAATACGTCATCTGGACATTATAATTAATGCGTGCTTGGTCCCTAATTGCCTCCATAAGCTACTTGCGTGTCCATTACACGCTAAAAGGACTGGCTTGTTCCCAATACCAGTGGCTAAATATCTACCTATCTATACAAACCGTGCATTAACACGGACGGCTTATTATTAGAAATACACTAGCAGAATTCATATTACTATGCAAACTACTGGAGACCTCTCACTTAGGATTGTTACTATTAGATTTTTAATCTTATCACAATGTATTGATATTAATTGTTACTCATATATGTATGTGACTGTTTAATTGTTTCCCCCCCTTTTTTGGTACTTGTGAGTTATCTGGGCTGCCGATTTTTTGATTGTATGCCTTAAGTTAAGGCATACAATCAGATGCGATATCGCATCGCATCGCATGCGATCATCGGATGCGATGACCCGATTTTTCCATAGGAATCAATGTTAAAATGGACTGAGTCCATTTTAACATGGAATTCAATGGGAAAAAGGGGTCCTTTTCATACCGCTACTATCCAAGTGGGCATGGAGTTGGATATAAACCTGTGGCGAGCGTACTGAGCCCGAAGCGTGGCGAGCGAATCGAGCCCCGCGAGGGGACGGTATTCTGTGTCCCCTCGCGGGGCTCGCTACGCTCGCCACGCTTCGGGCTCGGTGGCTCGCTACGCTCGCCACAGGTTTATATCCAACTCCATGCCCACTTGGATAGTAGGGGTATGAAAAGGACCCCTTTTTCCCATTGAATTCCATGTTAAAATGGACTCCGTCCATTTTAACATTGATTCCTATGGAAAAATCGGGTCATCGCATCGCATCCGATGGTCGCATGCGATGCGATGTGCCCGATCCGACCCGATTTAGAAATCGGCAGCCCGGATAACTTACAAGTACCCCTTTTTTTACCTTTATAAAAACGGTTATAAATTTAAGCAGTGTGTCCGCAACTTTATTCACTCAGCAGATACAACTCCTTTCAATTGGCAGCGCTTAGTATCAATTCTTTGTAATACTTGAAACTGTCATCATGAGTTTTTTTTCTTGATCTTCATGGCTTTTTCTACACCAACATGTTGGCTTGGGGTGTGTCTACACATTGGGTTTTAGCAGGATGCAGTCGAACAGGATCCTGTTAAGCAGGATACAGTTTCTTGTGTCTACACATCGGTTGGAGCAGGCTTGTGTATCCTCTTGAGTTAGCATCCTGCTAAACCATTCCTGTTCTACTGCATCCTGCTAAAACGCAATGTGTAGGCGCAGCCATAGATTTCATTGTGCAGGCTCCTTCTTACCAAACAGATCCCATTTTAAAGGGGACCTCTCAAAACACAATGTGTAGACACAGCCTTAGAGAGCGAATATCATTTACAGAACGTAGTGCGGCACCAAGCCCAAAGCCTGGCGAGTGAAGCGTTACACTAATTGGTGGTCCATATCGGCAGTTCAACAAATTTGAAAACTCATGTCAGCCTTTGTGACAGCCTTTCCCATGTCGACCTTTTTGAACCTGTTGACCTATTGATTGTCTATCTATCAATCCCTTATCTCTGGGCAATACCTGACTTCCTTAATTCAAAGAAAATGAAGATGGTGCCAATATTTGTGTAAGGAGCAGTCCATAAAAGGGCTGATGTTATCAGCAATGCTTTGAGCCCTTTCTTTTGCAGAAGTCCTTTGCCATAACAGATGCAACAAAACATAAATAGGTTTTTATAGCTTTAGAAGTCCTTTGCCATAATTGCTGCCTTTTTAAGAATTGTTTTCTTTCTCTTTATAGGTTGGGCTGAGACCTGGTCAGAAACGCCAGCTCCAAATGTGGATAATGGTACCTCTGCTTGGGGTAAACCCATGGAAACCGGTGGGGGCTGGGGGGAGCATCATTCAGAGGTAGCGTCGTCTGGTTGGAACCAGACTCCCGTTGGTCACCAGCCTTCAAACAAACCCGGTATGTAGTCAATATATTATACATTCTCTTCGCACCACCCTCTTCACAGCATAGCTGCCGCCACCTTCCCCCCCTCCCACTTCAATCTAGAAACGTACCTTACCAATGCATCTTGAATTTTAATGCACTCTGAGGTCTCTTCGGTACTGGACAAATGTTTTACTGTTCTATATGTTATTTGTGCCAAACCAGGGCCCAAATCTATGCAAGACGGTGGCTGGTGTGGAGATGAAATGACTGGGACTGGGGGCCGCGTCGGTGCGTGGGATGAAGACGATGTAGAAATAGGAATGTGGAATGGAAGTTCATCGCAGGACTCCAACTGGCCTCCATACATGAAGAAAATGCCTCCAAAGGTTAGCCAAAAAAAATGACCCTTATGACCATCGGTTGTTTCGTCCGTACTTTCTTATGTAGAGTTTAGGTAATTTTGTTCGTAATTATTATTTTTTTTTCCCCCCTTTCTTCAGGGAAATCTAAAAAATGTGAATAAACAGGAGGAGAGCAGCTGGATGAACCCATTTGTAAAGCAGTTTAATAACATGGCGTTTTCCGTGAGTTCTCCACACATTCACTTTCTTTCTCTCCTGTTTGCTTGCTATTGGTATTCATCTTTGTCCTAACTTTTTTTTTTCAGAGAGAGTCACAAGATGATGCATTGCAGAGCAATAAAATGGATCTTCCTGGAGGTACGTATAAGTCTGCTGAGATGGCTGGCTATTTTATTGGCGTTTATTGCTAGCAGAGGGAAGAGATCCAATCGCTCATACATGCTTAACCTATACTACATACAGCTTTCCATCTATACATACCGCTAAGCGCTGGCACACCACGTCAGCCCTGCTGCATATTGCAGATCTATCGGTACATATGCCTGTGTGTACGGGTGGCCAACCAGGTACGGTAACTGCCGGTACCACCGACCGTGACCTCACTACTGGGTGGACAGATGTCCAATTGCGATGTCTGGCCACAAATGTTGAGCGGGAGATTAGAAAATGCTTATGCTTACCAAATCGATGTGCAGGACGGGCATGTAACAGATAATGGGTCAGCATAAACCCTATGTATAACTGTTATAACTATGTATAACTGGCATGTGAATTTTTTCCATTTGTACCGTTTCCAGGTCAATACTGTTATTATCCTAATTGCTGATTGGCTATAATCCCAGTATGCAAATGATGCATATAAATGTTTCAGTGCCGTATTCATAGCACAATATAAAGTTTTTTAATTAAACTCTGCTTCATAATGCCATCTTCCTTGGACCTATATACTTTGTGTACCTCCTTGCATGGTCCCTGCACAGTGTGTTCTGTCCCCATCAATGCAATATTGTTCCCATGTTCTTTTAGATGTTGTATTATAAAGTGCAAGTACTAAGTGTAATAGTGCCAGATGTATCAGCGTTTCAGAGAGTGATAAACAACAAGCCAATCGGCTCCTACCTGTCATGTGCCAGACTGGGTTTAAAAAAAAATGACAAGTAGGAGCTGATTGGCTGGTTGTTTAGCACTCTCTATATTATAATTTTTTTTAAGCTCCTCTCAACCGTAGACTGTTGTGTGCTGGAAGCGTGTGGCAAAGGAGGCTCTGATTACATCTACGTGCATCAGTGTGTGCGAAAAGATCTCTCTATATCAGTGATTTTCAACCTTTTTACCTTGCGGCACACTGAATAAGATTTTAAAATTGCCAAGGCACACCATGAGATCCCCACAGGGCAAAACACATTGGCCCCCACAGGAAAATACCAAACCTATTGCCCCCCCCCCTATTAAAAGACAATCACATTGGTCCCCACAGGTAACACAGATAAAATACATTGGCCCTTTAAATGAAAAGAAGAGACCAGTAAATAACAGTTGAACTGGTGGTGGCTGTAACCTGGTTTGGGCATCTCTAGATCTGGGGGCACACTTAAGAACAGCTCAAGGCACACTAGTGGGCCACGGCACAGTGGTTGAAAAACACTGCTCTATATCCTTACATATTAAAATGACAGAACAGTGATGTCCGGTACACAGTATGCGGTGGTTATGTCGACTGTCAAAAGGTTGACACAGGCCTTGTGTTTTTTTTTTTTTTTTTAAACAGACTTGTTTATACATAGAGAGATTATAAAACCCCTTTCACATCGCACTTTTAAAACGGTATATTGCCTTTTTTTTTTTTTTTCATTTTAAAACGTTTAAGGCTGCAATGTGAAAGTGCCAAAGCTGATTTACCGGTTAAAGTTAACCGGTATTTCAACACGGTTAAAAAGCAGAGTCCTACACGTTTTAAAGCCGTTTTTTTTGCATTTTGAACAGCTCTATTTCAATGGCTTGAAACGTGTCCCTTGGGGGTTAAACGGGTTGAATGTTTTAATGGTATTAAATGGTTTTTAAAACGGTTTTCACCTGCAATGTGAAAGGTCTAAAGGCTCAGACCCGTTTTAAAGTCCCATTTAAGAATACCGTGTCATTACCCATTTCTGCAATGTGAAAGCAGTATGATTGTGCCGAGCGCAGCATGGTGAGCAGATGCGGTACACTTATGTCAACAAAGACCACAACAGAAACGGGAACAACTATTTTGACCTTTTTCACGTTAACCTTTTTTGTGTCCCATACACCGGATACACATGGATATATAATGTAAATGTGTGTTCTCCTTTATAATGACTAATTGGTTGCATGCATTGAGTGGATTGTAACAATTTAGGTTTCTAGCATTGTTATCACTTAAACTTTAATTGGTTTAATGCATTTACAGGGCTGATGCAGGACAAGCGAATGGATATGGAGAAATCCGGCATTGGGGACTACAGCCGGGTAGTTGGGAAAGGCCCTGGGCCTCGGTACCTTTCCAAAGAGTCTTCCTTGGATCACAATTCTTACTATGATAAGGTCAGTTCTTGCATGTGTTCGGGAGCTGTATAACTGAAATAATGTGTACCACCACCGGGGGGCAGTGCTCCTGTGCATTGGGTGGGGCTGGTTCCATCAGTCGGCTTTTAAAATGAACAGTGTACTATATTATATAGAGGTTGTCCCCTTTCCTTGGTTAATTGGTTATTTTATATAAAGTAGATTTATAAATATAACGTTTTACAGGTTGTTACAATATCCAAGTAATGAACCTTTTGGCTGGGTACAGTTGCAACGAAGACCCATGCAGTAAATAACACACGGCTTCTACTGTGTCCCCTCCCCCTCTCTCCTTCAATCCCATTCAACCTTGTAAGACTGGTAGAGCACTCAGTTGTTCTCTGTCACCCCTGAGGATGTAGGGGGTTATTCTGGTTTATTTGCAAAGGCACAATCACTCTGTAATGGACAAACCATATGCACTGCAGGTGGGGCTGATGTAACATGTGCAGAGGGTTAATTTGGGTGTTTTATTGTTTTTGTGCAGGGTAAATACTGGATGCTTTATTTTTACACTACAATATAGATATCAGTTTGAAGTACAAACCCCACCCAAATCTAACTTGCTCTGCACATGTTACATCTGCCCCACCTGCAGTGGGAAGTGGCCTTACACGGTTTCTGCATCTTTTCAGTGATGGGTACTTACAATGCTGCTTTAGGCATTACATGGGGTAAATGGATGAGGCTTGGAGAAGTGTTATCTATCCCCATAATGCACCGGCCAATCAGCTCCTAACTGTTAATTTACATATTGGAGCTGATTGGCTGGTGCATTATCACCTTTGCATGGTGCCTGGGCACTGGCACAGACTATCCCAAGCTTGCTTCTTAGATGATCTAGCAGCTCTTACAATAGATGTCGCTGTTTACCTTACGAATTGCACTAACCAGCACTGTTTTCTGCTTCTTTCCCTGCTGTCGTCATGGTGATTTCTTCTGCTTTTCCCCCCGGGAACCTGATACCTCCTTTTTGTTTCTGCATCCTTCCCTTCTGATCTGCACACCTATTACCTAACGCACCCCTCATCAGGATGTAGCAGAAGAGGCACACAATCTGCAGTACATTGCCAATCAGAATATGAAGCTTCCCCCTCTTAATAGTGCACTACCTTCTCAGTCATTCACAGGGCAGGCAATGCCTAACGTCGGTTCTGTCAGACAGGTGAGTCTGCGATTACAGGGGAGACACCAGGTTCAGAGGTGATCAGGTGGTTCCTATGAGATATATATATATATATATATATATATATATATATATATATATATATATATATATATATATATATATATATATATATATATATATATATATATATCATATCACACACTTGACTGTAAAACTACACTTTGCTTAACTGCCTATGGCAACATATATAAACAAGAGGCACTAGATACATGGGAGCTTGCCAGGGAAAGTAGTCACTTTAGGCTAATTAGTTTCCTACTTGGGTATCTAATGCAATGGGATTCCCTTCTTTGGGCGTTCCTTTTCTGTGGTGGTTACTGTGTCCTGTGTCACCTAAGTAGAACTAGTGTTTGTGTGTGTTTCTATAGATATATATATTCTGTTTATCTTGTTATAAGACCTACAACCGGATACTATAAAAGAGTCACTTAGGGTAATATTTAATTGTTATATCAAACCCAGTCTCCAATCTACAATAACTGGAGATCATTGGGCAATTTTCAGTTGATCTTGTTTTTTTGTGCATATCGTGCACAATACGGTCCGGTTTCACCCCCAGGAGGATAGCGATCTGAAATGCTGCTGAAAAAGAATTGAATACCACCCTTAGTATCTTTCAATGGTGATCTGTACTAATGGTCATACGTATTAATTGTAGATCTACCATGATTAACACTCCGCCTCATGGCGGATATTTTCATTGTTAGTGAGAATGTCACCAGTATGCGTGTAGGAAACCCACGGGAGCAGTGGTTGCGATAACCACTGCCCCTGTGGGTCACTTCCCTGACAGTTTGGGGGAGTTTTTCTTAATAAGTGAATCTGGTTTTTCCATGTGCATTCCGGAATCGGGCTTAAGCCCCAGACAGATGCTGCGGGAGGGGGATCAGAAGATCGCTCTGCTGCTACTATGTTTCCATAGGCTTAAAACCGTTTAGGTTAACCGATGAGTGAGGTAAACGGAGGTGGCTAAACTCTGAATATATAAATTAGCAGGAATCTGGAGGGCAATACTTCCACTGATCACATAAGGTGCCCATACACGGTGCGATTATCGCACCCTTTATGGGCTGGATCGCATCGCATGCGATTTGCTTGCGATCAGAAGGTAGTACAAAAAGTATGTGCACCTGCAGTAAATCCTTTCTGTACTGTGTGATGCCCGTGGGAGTGCGCATTGCACGGTGAAAACGCACCGTGTATGGGCACCTTTAGGAGTATCAGACTGGTCCTCATGGTGGTCATACTTGGTCATCTGCTCCTTTTGCAGACCAAATCTGTCTGTGTTGCCATTTTCACATCACCCACCCCCGCCCATGTTATATAATGGGACCTACTCAAGAGTCA
Source organism: Crinia signifera (assembly GCF_055691185.1). Classification (NCBI taxonomy): domain Eukaryota; kingdom Metazoa; phylum Chordata; class Amphibia; order Anura; family Myobatrachidae; genus Crinia; species Crinia signifera. The sequence goes on from NC_139223.1 coordinate 43,321,879, forward strand.
TGTTTACAGGAAAACACCCCTCAAACCATGAGCCAGAGATTTCTGCCCCCAATTAAACCTTAATTCAGAACCATGTCTCTGAGATAACTGGTCGCCTTCCAGAAATGTTCAACCATGGTTCAGGCCTGAGCACTGCTGCTCCAACTGGATGTGGCCATTGCTTTCTGCCTCAGGTAGTGGACAATGTAAATAGATTTAAGAATCTTTGAAAAGCTGCTGCACCCATGATCGGATTTGAGGTGACTGTAGGCAGTTGCCCTATCTGTGTGCTCCTTCGGTAAAGGGCAATAGTGCCTGCAATTTGCCTGTTCACTGAAACATACCATTTGGGATTTTGTTCTTGCCTCTTTAAAGCCAGTTCTCCAATTCTCCAGAAGCTAAGAAACTGCTTATGCCTCTTAGCAGCTTAGTATCAGGCTGCACAGACATGTGGCTGACCAGGCATTACATCCTCCAGCCTCCTACCCTCTTGCAGAGTCCTGGTCAAAACACAGAGTCCTTAAGACCATGTGCAATGACCAGTGAGGAAGCAGGCGCTATGCTCTTTTGCTATTATATCCATCCCAAGGCCTAGCGCACAGCCGACTGCTGTCCTAACCAGACAGCCTCCTTTCCAATCAGCCTGTTCTCAGCCTTTACATAGGCTGCTGTGTTGCTCCACTTTCTCTTGGCATGATTGCATGTCCCAAATGCTTCCCTTGCTGGCTGGCGAGAGGAGGGAGAGGATTTATGTGCCGGTTTATCTGGACAGCAAGATGGCAGCTCAGAAGCTGTCCACACTATTTCTGGAAGATGCCAAACCCATGCAAGTTCTCAATGTGGTATCGGTAAGGATTCTTTTTTTTTTTTTTTTTTTAATAGATAAATGTTTTAGTTCTGCGTATAGTGGTGGCGTAACTTTTTACTTTATAATGAATGAGCACCAAATAGTAGTTGAAATCTAGAATTACATATTTATTTAGAGTAAAGGAAAATATTATCTGTGATTTTAGTCCCTGCCCCTCTGAACGTGTTGGTGTGAAGCACATTACATGGGTTATTTGAACTGGGAATAACCCGCAAATAAATTCTGCAAATGCATCGGCTATATTACAAATATGCCACCCGCTCATTGATTATTTCTGTGCACAGAATGGCAATCCCAACATGTACGGCGTTGGCAACGCAGCACAAGCTCGGGGCGCACAGCATCCTCAAGCACTCAACTCATCTCAGCCTAATCTCCGTGCGCAAGTGCCTCCTAATATTATGCCCCCTCAGGTATGTATGGCGACGGCAGACGCAAGATTGCTTCCTGTAAATATAGTGTGTACTAGAGCTGGTCTTCAACTGCTGCAGAGGAACCTGGTAGGACATGTGCTACGGGCAGGCATCAAAGCATTGTTGGGGAATTGATGTGCAACCATTAGTACTGAATCTAAACAAAATGTGGCCTGATCTCCTCCATTAGGGCTGACCACCCTTGTACATATGCGTATGGCCAGCGCTGATGGTTACCGGTCTCCACTCTGGGTGTATGGCTGCATCATACAGTGCATGATTAGCGTGACCAGGCCAAAGGCCTTTCATATTCAGATTGGGTTTAGTCTCTAGTATCTGAATATAGCCGATCAGATATTGATCTGTGGTGAAAGTCTGCTTGAGCCCGTTAAACTTTGTGATTGATGTACTATACACAGATATAAAATGTCCTACCTGGCTGGTGAGCGTTCTCCGGAGCTCCTGGGCCCTGCCACCGCTGCAGCCTTCGTTCATAATAGGTGGCAGGCTCGGGGCAGCTTGGGAGGACTCGGGTGCCCGAACTCCAGAGTCCCCCCGAGCCGCGCCGAACATCCCCGAGCTTGCTGCTTACTTGTACAACTAATGGTGGCGGGGACAGGGGAGCTCCGGCCGGTGGGTGATCATACATCGGAGAGGTGAGGCTGAGCGATGGGCGTAGAGAGGAGGTGGGGGGAGCCCAGACAGGTGATGCGCCAGTGGTGCACACCTGGAACCTACTGGCGCTCAATTTTTTCTGAGTGGTATGCCTGGAAATTTTCTGGGATAGCCCGCTGTGGCAGCGCAATTTCCGGGCATACCACTGAAGTGGTTAATGTTTGGAAATCATTTTACCAATGAATTTTTTTAACACCACCCATGGTAGTACTTTCCAATATATAACATATACACACATGTATATGGAAAACAAACTCCAAATTCTAATTCTCATTTATCAGTCACCTATTGTGGCAAGACAGAACCCAAGGCTAGATCAAACGTGCCATGGGACTTGGGTTGTGCTGTGTGGTATTGGTAGGCATTTATTCTGTGTGTTCTTCCTCAGGTCCCTCCTTCCTTGATGAAGTATCCGCCTAACAGCACGGGCCTGAATTCACTGTTCGGTCCCCAGCAAGTAGCCATGTTGAGTCAGCTCTCCCAGCTTTCCCAGCTCTCTCAGCTCAATCAAATCTCCCAGCTACAAGTAAGTCACCCAGCTCTGGTAACACTTAGGCATGGCTTATTGATATGAATTATTGGTCTCATACATCCGTTTGAACGTCTCATGGACAGTCATGGAACTTGTTAACTGTGCACCTTCTCGTTGCTGTGAATTTTAATGAATACAATTATGTTTTAAAGCGGTTATTGGCCCAGCAGCAGCAGCAACAACAGCAGCAGCAGCAGCAACAACAGCAGCAGCAGCAGCAGCAACAACAACAGCAGAAAGTGCAGAACCAAAGGGGAGGGATGGCCCCAGGAGGGCGCCAGCAGCAGGAACAGCAGGTATGAGCAAACACACTCCAGCAATTCTTGTGAATCAGACATTACTGCAGATAACTCCTACCTCTAGATCTATCTACTGTCCTAGCTACCAGTGTATTTTATATGTGTATTTTTATTTTTTATGTACAGTATGCACTTTTGTGTCTGTATTGGGACATCTCGGATGTGCAATGCATGCTGCCAGAATATGTCTTATGTATGGCAGCCAAGTGTACCAGGTAGCGTTGAAAGGTGGTAAAATCTAGTTTTGAAGCGATTTGTATCAATCATTTCAGTTCTTGAAATGTGCAACAAAGTACGCCATATTCCTGTTGGTTATTTGTTGGAACTCCAAATAATTCTTTAAAAGGTTTTCTATTTAGATCATGGTCTGTAGCATTCGTTTGAACTTATTAGATAGACTTGCGTTAAAGGCAGTTTGGTCAGTATGCCCGGATTCTTCACCAAAACGCTCTTGTATGAATGTCTGTCTCTGAATTTGGGTCATGACCGAGATGGCTGAGCTGCTTTGTGTGACGTGTCAGCAGAGCGGAGTTCTGCCTACATGTTATCATTGGTTCATGTCTCTACTTCGTTTAAGGCCCGATCGCTTGGAATGCAGCAACAGTCCCGCCAGCTCGATCCCAGTCTTCTGATGAAGCAAGCTGTCAATTCCTCCCAACAAGGGATGCATCATCAACCGCCTATGAAGTCTTACCTAGATAATGTCATGCCTCATTCCACCCCAGAACTTCCGAAAGTTCCTTCACCCATCAATGCTTTCAATGGCTATTCATTAGGTGGGTTATTCTGTTTTCTATGTGCTTGCACTTTTGCATAGATGATGGGCTCACATGTTGCTATTTGCTCCTGTTGTTTTTGCATTGTTTTATTCCGTCTTTTGCCATTTTCCTGATTTTGTAAATGTTGTACTGGGTTTTTTTCTAGGCTTGAACTCAAACTTGAATGTAAATATGGAACTTGGTGGTATGAAGGAACCACAATCCCGTCTGAGGAAATGGACTACAGTTGACAGCATGTCTCCTAACACTTCACTGGACCAGAATTCCAGTAAACATGGTAATGTCAGAATATCTGAAGTGTTAGCCACAGTTTGAGAAATAAGTGGTTAGGATGTGTTTGCGTCCTGCCCACCCTTAGTTGTAAAGTCACCCATTACCAACTGCCTAATAGTTAAAAAAATAAAATCAGAATTAGACTTTTTTTTTTTTTTTACTGAATTAGTTCAAAAGCATCTATTTAATAAGCTATGACATATACACATATCTATCCAACTATCTATATGTGTGTGTGTGTGTGTGTGTGTGTGTGTGTGTGTATAATCTATATTCAATATTTTATAATAGACTTTGAAGAAAAAAAGATTGAAAAAAAAATAAAAACCGTATAAATGAAAAGGAAGAAGACCAGTGTAAAAATATTTTAATGGAGGGTCTTTACAAAGCATTTAATTAAATTAAAATTTGTGAAGACCCTCCCTCAATATTTTTAATCTGGTCTTCTTCCTTTTTATTTATACTGTTTTTGTTTTTTATCTTTTTTTTTTCCTTCAGTCTATTCTAAAATATCAATAATGGTTTACATGTGAATCATAATGGGGGTTTTACCTGCTTTTATGTAATTGTGTGTATTTTGTGTATGTTATCATGTTTGGTACTTTTCTGGACCTCTGCATAGGTCATTGAACTATTGTTATAATTTCTTCAAAAAGAACAGCTTAAACTCACCTAACACAATTTTATAATTAAAAAATAACAACCACATACCTTGCATGTCGATCACCGCCTCTGTGTAGTAGTTGGTTACCACAGTGGCAGGCAGGAACAAAGCTCCACAGTGGTTGGTGTCTAGCAGCTAGTTCAGCTTGTCAAACAAGTATTGGTGGTAGTTTTATAGCAGGTTGCAACGTTCATGTTGCTTTTTGCCAGCAAGCCAAACCAGGACAAACCAAGGCCAGTGACATTGGCACCCTGGTGGCCCGTAATTACCAAATCCTCTATTTTAAAGTCTCAATCCACAGATATTTGTGCAACTTGTGTCTAAACCTAATCTTTAAACAGTCATTCTCTGTCTGTGACCCTGCACAGCGTAGCAATTTAATCTTTGTGATTAATCTCTTTGTTACGATGCTGTTCACCACAGGCAAATGCCCTTTACAATACTCCATGGAGGAGCAAAACATCATTTTTAATGTTATGCTTGTAATAATTATAAAAGTAAATACTGATTTGTTTTGAAATACTTATTTTGTGTAATATCTGGTTCTCCTGTAAACCATGTACTTTTGATCTGAATGGGTAAAATTCCAATTGTTATGGTCGGCTGATCTTGTTACAATCTGGGGATTTTTCTGTTTTGCGCAGGTGCTATTTCAAGTGGCTTTAGGCCCGAAGACTCTCCATTTGGCTCTTATGACTTCATGAACAGCAGTAACTCTCCACCCAGCCCTCCGGGATCTATAGGGGACGGCTGGCCTAGTGCCAAATCGCCAAATGGCTCCAGCAGTGTCAACTGGCCACCAGGTGAGAGCTTCTGTTTTACAGCGTTCTTCAGAATCAGAATCAACTTTATGGGCCATGTATGCTTGCGCACACTAGTTTGGGTCAGCTGGTGTTTGCACAAATTCCTCAACAGGCTAATTAGTGGAAGGGGGAAGTTGCAGGCTCCAAGTAACAAAACAATTCACAATGCAGACTGTTCTTTAAATGAAAAGCATCAGATGTTCAAAATGGGATTCATGTACCTGTAAAATAGGAGATGAGATGGTTTTAGAACTTCTCTCCAGTCAAACTCATGCTTCAGTTGCCATGCTTACGATGCAGGCTAAGAACAGGCAAGCCTTTTGCTATTAGTCTCCCCCCTCCCCCCCAAGTGGATCTTTCAATGTTGTGCAGCAGTGGTTCATTTTTGCTGTATACATTGACAGACGATTAGTTCCGGTCTGTCTGTCAATGTCTCATTCTGTCTAATTTGTTATCCAATGGGTACCGTATTTCATTTTACAGCTTTTTTACACATTTTTTTTAAATTTTTATTGAAATACGAAATATATGGCATTACAAGATAAACCAATAAAAATTATATTACAGGTACGTAATTCAAAAATAAATAAAAGGGTATACAGTACATGAACCACAGAGATTTAGGGGGGTCTTCATTCTCCCGCCGCTATTCCCGATGGTAAAATTGCAGCAGGGCCCTATTCAAATCGGTCTTCCCCGACAGCATTGAACAGGAATCTGAGCAGAACAGTCTCGACTTCACAAGCAGTTGGGCCCGTTCTGCCGAGAGCGGCCGGGAATTGTCAAGCTCGCGACCACAGCTCGACTATTTCTGGCAGTTTCTTGAGGCCACGTCCATTTTTCGGCTGGGAACGGCACAGTTGTGACCCGGTAGCTTTCCCACTGTAGCGCTACCCGTTTGAAAAGGCTAAAAAACTGGCAATATACAGTTTAAGAGCTTCAGTCGGAAAGGGGTATAACTATCTAGACTCTTGCATTGATACCTTTAGAACCTGGACTATATTGGTTGATTTTGAAAGCTCTACTTTAAACTAGAGCTATATAGCACGTGTGTGTGTGTGTGTGTGTGTGTGTGTGTGTGTGTGTGTGTGTGTGTGTGTGTGTGTGTGTGTGTGTGTGTGTGTGTGTGTGTGTGCGCCGCGCGCGCACACACAACTTTTATAAGGATGTTTGTGTGCTAACCACATTCAGTGTGTATGTGGCCTAACATAGCCTGTTATTACCCAGTACATCAGTAGCACAGAGGGTTAGGATTCTAATGCTGGATTATTGTAATACTGCTTATGTAGCAGACATTTCCTTATCCCTCCGTGGGAAGTAAGCTAAAAGCCCCAGTGTGTTTTGTTGCAGAATTCCGTCCTGGTGAGCCATGGAAAGGATATCCAAACATTGACCCAGAAACTGACCCATATGTTACTCCTGGCAGTGTCATCAATAATATGTCAATTAATACTGTGCGGGGTGTGGACCACCTCAGGGACAGAAACAGTGGTGAGTAGTAGTCACGAATCCCCCCCCCCCCCCCCCTCTCCTCCCCTCCTCTGATCTTCCCTCCGTCACTGAAATACTGCTCGTTACTTCTCAGGGTCATCCTCATCTCTGAACACCACGCTGCCTTCAAATAGTGCCTGGTCCTCCATTCGTGCCTCCAACTATAATGTCTCCCACAGCAGTACCGCACAAAGCACTTCAGGTACAGCATCAGGGATATGGATGTCTGATGAGAAAACATTATGATCATTTAGCCTGTGACTGCATATGTATTTGAGAGACTGGCCTAATAGTAGGAGCTTACTAGTTCCTTGTCGCCTTATTGGCTATATTAGTAGTGCCTCATTGTCACTAGTTTAGAGAAGGGAAAGGGGAAACATGATAGAAACTTTCAAATTTATCAAGGTACAGAAGGGAGACTGGAAGAGGAGCAACAGAACACGAGGACATGCACTGAAACTAGAGGGAGGAAGATTAAGGGGAAATTTGATGAAAAATAGATAAGTGGAATAGCCTCCCATCAGAGGTGGTAGAGGCACATACAGTAGAGCCATTTTAAACAGGCTTGGGATAGGCATTAGATTTTATCTTCCGAACATATCCAGATAACCTCATTAATCAATGGCTTACCTTTTCTATTTTGATATTCCTTCTCTGGTATATTGTCATGAAATGTCCTGTGATCCATAATTTGTTCGCTTATGTACACTTTATTTTCCCCAATAAATTTTTTATGGATATACGAAAAAAAAAGGGGGCAGACCAGGTTGGCAAGGTGGTTCTCATCTGCTGTCAAATTCTATGTTTCTATGGTAATTTCCAAAGACTGCATGACTGGCTGGCTTAGCATGTCATTGATGCCACCAGCAAGTCCATAGCTTGCATTTTTAGGAATAGTAGTTTAGCCTTTAATAATGGCTACTTCCTGGCTCTAGGTGGCATGTAATAAAGCATTAATAAGCATTACATTTATTCTTTTCAGTTAGAAACAGTGATCCCAAACCAACATGGTCTGCTGGTTCTGTTAATAACACCTCTCTGGCTCATGAGCTGTGGAAAGTCCCATTGCCATCTAAAAGCATCAGTGCTCCGTCCAGGCCTCCCCCAGGGCTTACCGGTCAGAAGCCACCTTTATCCTCCTGGGATAACAGCTCACTGCGCCTAGGTAGTGGGTGGGGATCTTCCGACTCCAGATACACGCCAGGTAAGAACAAGTCATAATGCTGCGCTTTCAAGGGTATGGATCATTGGGTAGACACGGCCTGAAGGTCGACATGGGTATTTTTTTTAAATTCACGCCGTACTTGATTGTAGGGCGTGAAATACCACCTTTCAGCTAAAAGAAAGGTGAAAAACCCCATGTCGACCTTTTTAATATCGACCTTCCCCATGACCAAATGTGATTTCACCTCTTAGGGGGGTATTCAATGGGTGTCGTGCTCCCGGAGCCATCTCCTGACGGGGGAGATGGCTGCGGGGCCCTATTCAATGCTGTCTTCCCCGACAGCATTGAACAGGGGTTCTCTGCAGAACGAGCCCGGCATCACAAGCTGTGGGGCTCGTTCTGCCGAGAAAAGCCGGAAATAGGCGAGCTCCCAGCCGGAGCTCGTCTATTTCCGTCCTTAGCTCGTGGCCACGCCCCTTACTGCTCGGCGGCCGGGACATTGAATCCCGACTGCCGAGCTCCAGGCGAGCAAAGCAAGAATGGGACAGGGGCATGGCTGTCGCGCTAGTTCGACAACCGTGCCCCTGACATTGAATACCCCCCTTAGTTTTTATTGCTATGGCAGTTTTTCCTATTAATCTTTGGTTACAGTATGGTTGGTCGATATTAGATGTACAAACTGAACGATATCGGTACATGTACTGTATCATTCAGTGATGTCACCGGGACCCGCTGAACATGCGGTTCGTGTATACAGCCAAATTGACCTGCATGTTCAGATATTAAACCATAGACCTCAGATTCACATTAAAGTTTCCAGAACGTAGACTGCTTGGTACATTTAATAGGAGATCATTTGTAAGGGGCCCCCTGAAAATCTACTAGCTAACACGATGTTTAACCTGTTGGGCCCTAAACCTGATAAGGATGGCTTGTACCTGCAGCAACTAAGACTTTGCTTATAATAGCCATATTTGAAGGGGCAAATTAGGTCTGTCCCAACTCCAGTGCTACCAGGTCTTAAGCAGGGACAAGGTACTATTGTAAAGCGCAACGGAATCTGCTGCGCTATATAAGAGACTGTAAATAAAGGTACTGAAGATCTTTAACCCTTTGTGTGCCAACATCTCTGAGAGATGCCCAAAATATCTGCTAAAAAATGCCAACATCTCTAGAAGATATGCAAAAATATCGGTACTTATATGTTAGTTGGGCGCCCACTATAGTTAGTATGCTCATACCCCCACTATCCATGTCGGCATGGAGTTGATTTTATATAGTGTAGTGAGCCACCGATCCCGAAGCGTGGCGAGCCCTGCAAGGCGATGTGTTTCGCCATGAGGCGATGCGATGTGTTTCTTTTTACAAAATACCCAGTCAGGCCAGACAGAAAGGCATTAAGCTGAAAATAATCTGAGCCCTATCCCTCTACAAGATTAAATGATTTGCGTTATCCAGTTTTAGAAACTTTCTTGTCTTCAAAGGTCATGTCTCATAACAACGGACCTTATTCTGGTCCATACGCAAAGCTGCGAATTTTGCAGTTTCAATTGTGGACGAAAATCTGCCCACACGAACGGCCGCCCCAACACCTCGTTCTCCCGCACCACTGCGAATGGATGTTAAGCATAACATCCATTCACAGTGTTGAGTGCGGGGGCGAACTCATTCTATGGTTGTTGACCATTGAATGATTTCTAAGGTGCACGCCAATGTAAGACACCTCTCTGGTGTCTTATATCTGCGAGCACCCTGTGCAGGAAGTGGGCGGAGGGGCAGCTAACATCCGCTGATGTCAGCTGCCGCCCCCCAAACCCGCGCCACTGGCACATTTAAATGGGAATGCCCACAGGTTTCATGGGAACGCCCATGAAACGCTGGGCGTTCCCATGGGCACAGCTGGTCTCTCCTTCCCGCACGGCTAGGTGCGAACGGGAAGGTCAAGAAGCAATTTGTGGTGTTCGCACCCAGCGTCTGGGTGTGAACACGCGGGGGAGTGATGGAATTAGAATAAGGCCCAATGTTTCAAGACATTTCAAATTATTATTATAATGTAAAGATGATACTTTTTCAAAAAGAAAGTATTTAAGCATGAAAGCTCACCAGGTATTTTACTTTCTTCTACGTGCCCCATGGCAGCCATAACCTTGTGATATCATGCCTCTAGTTTGGATAGGATGTTTAACTAGGGCCCGCCCACCTGGTGTTATATAACCTCACTCCTCCTCTTCCTTCTTGTCTTTTTCCTGTCTCCTAACTAGCTTGGATAGGTAGGGAGTGTTCTTTTTCTTTCCGGGATGCAGTGTAAATCCCGGCGGTCGGGATCCCGGCGTTCAGAATCCCGACGCTGGAATCCCGATCGCCAAAATCCCGACACTTTCTCTCTCCGGGGGTGTCAACGTCACCCCCGGAGGGAGAATAAATTAGTGTGCCGAGCGTAGCGAGGCACCGGGCCCGCTGCGTGGCGAGCGCAGCAAGCCCGCAGGGGGGGGGGGGGGGGGGGGGGAGGGATCCACGTTACCCCCCCCCCCCCCCCCCCCCCCCCCCCCTTGGCAGGATTCTGAACGCTGGGATTTAATACTGAATCCTTCTTTCCTGCTAGGGCTTACATCTTTAGCTAATAAAGTAAAGTTCAGCTTAAGCTGGCGATAACTGTTTTTATGTAGTGGAAAGTATTTAGACCCCCTTATTCTTACACTTGGTACATAAAGGTGTTAGTGTCAGGTGTAAAAGCAAAAGAAAAAATGCAATAAATTAAAGTTGTAATACAAATGCCTTTGTCTTTTTTTTGCAATGCAGGGAAAATACTGGCCGCTTTTGTGTGTCAAGAAAAAAACTGAATGGCTTTGTCTAACACTGGCTAGGACTTGCTCCATGCACATTTTACATCTGCCCACCTGCAGTGCAACATGGTTTTAATACATCTCTTGCCTCTTTCAGGTTCCACTTGGAGTGAAAACAGCTCAGGGAGAATAACAAATTGGCTAGTTTTGAAAAACCTAACACCTCAAGTGAGTGAAGGCTTCTTATTATGTAGCATAAAGTGTTATAAGATATTCCTGTACTCACCACCCCAGTATCTCTCTCCAGATTGATGGCTCCACCCTGCGTACTCTGTGCATGCAGCATGGGCCTCTGATTACATTCCACCTGAACCTGCCCCATGGTACTGCTCTGGTCCGTTACAGTTCCAAGGAAGAGGTAGTAAAGGCACAAAAGTCTCTGCACATGTAAGTGGTGATCCTCTGGCTTTTGTATGCATTGCTTCATTGCTGTAGGTCTGGGCCCATTGCCTTCATGGGTTCTGTAAGGCAGGAGAGTTGAGCCATGCTTCTCTCCACAGATGTGTTCCTGTATCTGTTGGCTATTGAACCCATTTGGATTGGCGAAATAGCCACCAATCCACCTGCTCTTTTCGGGAAACGCGGCCAAATGCAGTAGGTTTTGGCCCCGTTTCTTCAATCTTCAATCCGCTTTTAAAAGAAGTCTGATTTGAGATAGGGAGGATTACACCAGGTGAGCAGTAGCAGCTCATCCGGCACCGCCCGCCTCCCGCATCGCTCACCCGGACACGCCAGCAGGGCTGGATGAGCAGCAGCTTCTCACCCGGCGAAGAGGGTGCCATCCTGCAGCTCAGCAAAATTCGAAAGTCTGGTTTAGCTGCATTGAAGAGCCCATGTCTGATCCATTCCAACAAATGAAAGTTGTCAAAATGGATCCCACATTAATTGGATATACCCCATAGTTGTTTTTTACACCTTTGTGGTGTTTAGTGCAAAACATAATAAGCTTTGACTTTTTAATAACAATGGGGTTTTAGACACATCCAACAAATTTACTGAAAATGTGGAATTTGCCAACAGCAATTTCACATTACTCCAAATATTGTTGTTTTCATTGCCGTGTTGTCTGTCTCCTTACAGGTGTGTTTTAGGGAACACTACTATACTTGCTGAGTTTGCCGGTGAAGAGGAGATAAGTCGTTTCTTTGCACAAGGCCAGTCAATGACCCCTTCCCCTGGCTGGCAGTCCCTGGGCTCTGGGCACAACCGGCTAGGGTCCTTGGATAGCTCCCACAGCATCTCTAACCGCGGAGATATCAATCAATGGAACAGCCCCGGCCCTTCTGGCTCCGGCACTGGAGATTTACATGGCACTTCTCTCTGGGGTACCCCAAACTATTCGACAAGCCTATGGGGAAACTCAAGCAGTGAGAGCCGGGGTTTTAGCAATTCATCACCCGTTGGCTCTTTCCTTTCTGTTGATCACTTAAACGGAGAGCCTATATAGCATAGTCACACATGACCTCATATGATTGTTACCGGTCAGATCCTGGCCGGACTATTGGTGTGAAACTGCAGATTGCGCTCTTCTGCACACTTCCCATCCCTCTCCCTTTCTTTTTTTTTTTTTTTTTATTATAAACTTTTAGCCCAAAACATATCAGTTTGAAATACTTGAAACATGCAGGCCAATATATAATGTGAAATAGAAAAAAGTCTATATTTACACTTCCACATTAGTGCTATTCATATTATAACTGCGTAAAATGAGCTGTTTGTTTGTATTTAAATTCCACTTTTATATTTTTCCATGTCCCACCCTGCTCTGTATGTCCAAGCTAGTGTGTACCCCATTTAGCCCCTTTTGTTTCCCCTTGTTGCACTGAACGGTGCGTCACACTTTGTTTTTGTGTATCTTTTTTTTATTTTTATTTTTTTTTGGTTATAGTTTTGTAATTACCAGATACAGCTAAAGTGTACCTGTTTACTCTAGTGTGTACTTAAACAAAACATAAGTGATATAATGCTTGTTATTTCTAAGATGCCTTGATTATACCTACCTTATTATGGTATTACAAAGTGTTAACTGCCTTCCAGCTTCAGAATGAAGCTCAGTGACTCCTTGCAGCGCGGTGGGTCCACTGACTACGTCAGAGCTGAAAGGGGTTAAAGTGAACTGACGGTTAAAACTTAGTTTTAAAAATAATTAAAAAAAATAAAGTGTTGCACCAGGTTTTCATGACTAAAACCTAATAGAATTTCGCTCTATGGTTTTAATAAAAAAATAAATAAAAAAAAATTATATACATTACAAAAAATAAAAAAAATAAAAATGTAAAAAAAAAAGGTACTTATGTAATATCTGGACTCCCGTTTTTCTTATGAGACCGCGTCCCCTCGCGGGGCTCGCTGCGCTCACCACGCTTCGGGCACGGTGGCTCGCTGCGCTCGCCACACTATATAAAATCAACTCCATGCGTAGTTGGATAGTAGGGGTATGAAAAAATGGGTTGCATTTAACATGGGAGCCCAGATAATACATAAGTACCAAAAAAAATATATAACAAAATAAAAGAAACAATAGTGGCCACAGCTGTGACATATGCCCTACATGTGCAAGTAGGGGGCAGCACTTTCAGAGGCTTTGCATTTTTTTTTCCCCCCTCCTGGGGCGCCTTAGTAGGGCCCTCTTGTTTACAATTTATTTTTTTTCCTTCCTTTTTGGGGAGGGATTTTAAATCCCCTCCAAAATAAATGTTTACTCTTCCATCAGTTTAAAAATATGTACAAAAAAAAAAAAATTACAAAATGTGCTGAGGATGCTTTTATCTCTGGGAGTCAAACAGTGTTTGGTCGTGTGTCTTTTTATTTTTTTTTTATTTAGTTTGTGTGTGATTTTGAGTTCTTAATGAAAATGGGGAAACACCATGGCTCTCAGGAATAATAATAAGATAAGTAACACTTCCCTTCTCCCCAGTGTAATAAAAAATAAAACACAAAAAAATGAAAGTTTTTATTTTAGCACAAACCGTGCTCATTTCTAAAGACTTTCCTTCTCTGCCAAAAAATGCTCCCCCACCCGTTCTCAAAAGCTTTCTAAAGACAAGAAAAGAGAACATTTTGCTTTGATGCTGTGTCTTTTTTTAGTGAGTAGTCTTGAGGTTTGCTGAAGATATAGTTGATTTTTTTTGTTTGTTTGTTTCTCTACGTGGCTGTGTCTTCGCTTTGTGACCGTGTTTTATTAATGTACTGCAATGTCTTTTTTTTTTTAATTAAAAAAGCCAATTATTTAGTAACTATGCACATTTATGCACATTGTAACAGAGTACTGGGCTGATCGATTTATTGTGTGTTGTACAACAAAAACAAAAAAAAGGATAAAAAAAAGTGATTTTCTATGTTTTAGAAGTAAATGATTGCAAATACTTAATTGCAAACGGAACAAGTTACGTATTATTTTGTTGTTGCCATAAATGGTATTCTGCTTGTTTGGTCAAAGAATTCAAAAACTGAACAAGGGTAAAAAAAAATATTGGAGTAAATTCTGACCTTTAACCCTTCCACTGCACATTCTTCTGGGGGGAGGACAATAGGGGTTACCAGCAGTTATTCTCCTGCCTCTACTCCATTTTTTTATTTTGTTTTCCCTTCCAGGAGGGCTATAGCTCCTGCTATTGTCCCCTCATTTACCCTTGCCAAGGAATAGATTGAGCAGTAATGCATTGCAGGGCTTATCCGCAGCAGGAGGAGTGTGAGGTGCACATATGTAATAGGTCTCATTACCGGAGCTGCAGCTTTTAAACATTCGTTATTGTTTTAAAATATGACTAATTTATTTATACCATATTTTCCTGTTTTTTTTATTGTAAGGTATACGCTGTAAGACCCATTCATGATATCGGCACCTACAGGTTAGAAAGGTCCTGCATGAATAGGAAGTCTTAAGGGCTTTTGGTATATGAACGCAGGGAAGGGAGCGGTTTTGGTTACATATGAATTCAGTCAGTTTACGAAGTAGGATTTGGTGACATCACTGAGAATGCAGCCTATCCTGTCGCTAGGAAGCAATAACATTACTGATGATCCTTTGTATCCGATCATTAGGAAACAGCGAAATGAAAGACTGGCCTCCTATCTGTTTTCCCTCAACTTGTGCCATTTCTAAGTGAATGGATGGAGCTTAGTCTTCTGATAATTGGATCTGCTAGCACAATGGCTGCCGCCTCTATTTTATGCACTTTAAGTCATGCATCTACCAATAATAGTAATAATGATTTCCTTTGAATCGCAGAAATAACATATGTTCACATTATGACTCCTCCTAGGATAGGTTCATGCGTGATCCAGCCACTAATGGGGACGGCAGGAGCACAACAAACTTAGGGGTATTACAGATTGATATTTGGGATAACCATGCCAGTTTAATTTTTTTTTTTTTTTAAACCTAATTTAATTACAAAGCAAAATGATCTAACACACGGTGCATTAATGATTCTACCAATTCCAGGGTTCTACCCATACACTGGTGCAACGGTTTCCCAAATATGAATTTACTAAGCCTGTGACCCCGTTACATTCTGCAAACATTGCCATTTACTCATTGCCTTGATTCTGATTGCTTTGTGTCAGCCGATACAAATCAACTTGTGGCTTTTTAACTGTTTACAAATAGAAAATGATTGTACATTTTTATAATTTTTTTTTTTTTTCTTATTTGATTGAAGTTTAAGAGATTTAGTAAAACCATGTACGTTTCGCTGCTTAGCCTTCACTAGTTCGTTTTTCTCCTTGTGACTTAATTTGGAAGCTTTTTTTTTTTGTTTGTTTTTTAATGCAGTCTGAAAAAATATAAACCTTAAATATGCTTGGACTGCGTTTCATGGTGTGAAATGTGTTGAATAATCAGAGGAGAAGTGTAATATTTGTAATGTTGTATGAGGCAAACAGTTCAGCGTTTGTTCCTGGTATATAAACAATATAGCCTTAGACTATCTGAGAAATCCTTTTAAGCTGTCCGTCACCTACATGCGACAGTGGCAGCCATGTTGTGGCCAGAACCCCCACAATCAGGGCCTTTAGGCGATTTTCCTTCAGTGCTTGTTGGACTGAAGGTCTAGCCACCGAATGTCTGCCGCCGCTGCGCTGTTTAGGTGACGGTTACACCAAGAGGATTCTGCCAGATTATGTTCCTAACTGTACTATCCTGCACTAAACTTGTAACTTGAAAAATATACAGGACACAGCCGCTTGGAAAATGATATTTGATATTAACACTTGAGTACGCTTTTACCGCCTTTATACCTCAGTTAAAGAACAACCCAGCAGTGACTAAATAGCATTTTATTTTGTTGATATTTAGCACATTTTGTCCTGCTTTTTCCTCCCGGTGCTTTCTGGCACAGTAGTGTTTTTTTATTTTTTATTGTGTAGCTAGACAAGTCTTATCTGCCAATGAGTGTGCTGTGTTCCTCGTAAGGTCATTTCAAGTCAGCCTTCTGTATTTCAATAAAATAAACACTTTATCTGTAACTTATTTCAAACAGTACTGTAGTTGAATCCCGGCCCTGATGCTATTGAAGGCAGCAAGGGGGGTGTATCCTGTATGGTATTAATACGCAATGTGTTGCAGGACCACTACCCCAATGAGGAAATAAATAAAGGACTAATGTTGTGTAGGGAGGCTTATGAGAAGTCGTATTCAGGTTTCTCTAACACTTTGCGGGGCCCGATTACAAGTGACAAAAAATAAATAAAAATTAAAAAAGCAAAAAAAAAAAAAAAACAACCAAAGCTAGCTTTGTGACACTTCCCAGGCGAAGGTATAAAGTATCTCAATGTTTAGCTGCCCTCCAAACACTTGAACGGAGAGTATTTTTTTTTCTTTTACAGCATCTTATTGTATTGTTAAAATGCTTGAATGCTTCCTGTTTTATTTTTGTTTTATGAAGCTTGTTATGTAATAAATAAAGTATGTTTGCTCTTAAAATCTGCCTCCTGTGCTTTTATTATTCATAACCTTTTCTAAACTGGCTGATTTGCCTCAAGCCGTATGTGGTATCTGAGAGTAGCAGTTACCCACATCAATTTCGAATTGGGGGGGGGTTACTGGCTGGCCAAGTGGGATCTGTGTAGAGGTCCAGCTTCTCATGCTGGCATCCTGTGTTTCCAACTGTAATGTAGAAGAAAAGAGTTGGGCCAGAATATCACAAGTGGATTGAATGTCCAGTAATTCTGTATCTTTGCATCTTACTGTGAACCAGTGTGGAACCCTAGCACTTTGATCCAATCAGTACTGCCGCTCATCTCCTTTTTCAACCTAATTTAGTTCACAGAACTGGGTGGTTTTGGCCCCTCTTGTGTCGTAAGGTAACATCACCCGTATGTGATTAAATTCTAAATATCATCATCAATGGTGGAGATCCTATTGATGCTATCTAAAGACTGTTTTTTCTAAAGTGTAGCTGTACCAAGCATGTGGTTGAACCCGTTCACAATGGAGGCAGCCATTTTGTAGCCCTAATGAATCTTGACAGCTGCCACTGGTTCCGAGTCGAAGGGGATTCATTTCTGATATGTTAAATCAGACTTGTGTGCAATGGCACTAAACCTGTATATAAGAACAAAACACTCCCCTCCTATTGCATGTGCACTAGTTGTCTTTCTCTGATGAGTTGGCCTCAAGATATAAAGTATGAACATTGCATAGTATGGTCAATTAAATTTAGTCCATAATGTCTTTTAGGCAGTTTTCTTCAAACAAAGAAGGCAACATACACAATCACGATCACCAACAAGGTTTTAACGGGGGTTACCTAGTAACACAGATACATAGAATGGGAATACAGTATGTGATGGAGCTGAAACCAGATTTCCTCTTAAAACATTCTTTCCCCAATGTCTGGTTAAACTATAATCATTAAAATGCAAAAAAAGAACCATGCCTCCTCCACATTCACCAGGAATGGACTCCTACCAGAAAGATGCTGACCAGTGGTTCTCAAACAGTCCTGACTCCAAACAGCTCGCATTATGGGCCCCATACATCAGCAATTAATTGTGACAATTTTCAGATATGGAGATGATTGCCACAATTAATTTTAGATGTGTGGGCTCCCCCTTTTGGCAATCCCAATCAAAATCGCCAATCGATTGCTTAATCAGGTTTTTAAATATGTTTAATAATCTGGTATTATCTGCAGATCTTTTTTATATGTGTGGGCATTCCCAATTCGTCTTCTCCATCTATTTACATTATGAACAGCAATCGATTGGGCAATTTCCAGATATGAAGATGCAATCTTTAGATGGAAAAATCTGCCGATCACTGAAATAAATCTGTAATGTGTGGGCAAAGTCAGATAGATTGTAAAATCCATTTATCTGGCCAAAAACTCCCTGTATCTGGAAATCCATAAATTGTGATTGCTGGTGTATGGGGCCCATTACCAGACACCTACCAACAATTCATGTATAACAGACAACCTGTAGATCCATAGTAGGAATAAATGCAGCATGTTTGAAAATGTGGCAGTTAGTAATGACTACAGCTGTACACCAGCTAGGTGATTTGGAAAATGTGGACTGTTTGGTAGATCTCGTGGACCGGTTTGGTCACCCCTGTGTCCAGTATATATTGCTTAACTCAGGGGTGTCCAAACTTTTTGCGACGAGGACCAGTTTTGGTGAGGTAAAAATGTGGGGGGCCGACCATTCAGCCTGACATTCTTTGAATCCTTAATCACATCACAATGGTCCACCACTCTGCCACATTCACTTTGTCCCCCAGCCTGCCCCTTCACTGTATATTCCCTAGACTCCCCCCCCTTCTCTGTATTTCCTCCAGCCTGCCCCCATTCACTGTATTTCCCCCACTCTGCCCCCTTCACTGTATATTCCCCTGCCTGAGCATTTTTCTCTGTAAGTTCCCCAGCCTGCTCCTCCGTCACTGTATGTTCCCCACTCTGCACCCATTCACTCTGTCCCCCAGCCTGTCCCCCCTTTTCTGAATGTCCATCACTGCCTCCATTCACTGTATGTCCCAAAGCCTGACCCTCCATTCACTGTATGTCCCCCAATCTGTCACTATATGACTCCCATTCACTATGTCCCCTACTCTGCCCCCATTCAATCGGTCCCACAGCCTGCCCCCCTTCTCTGAATGTCCATCACTGCCTCCATTCACTGTATGTCCCCCAGCCTGACCCTCCTTCACTGTATGTCCCCCACTCTGCCCCCATTGACACTGTCCCCCTGCCTGCCCCCTCCCTTCTCTGTATGTTTCCCAGCCCCTTGTGTGAGCCAGAGGATAGAGAGGCAAAGCAGGAACTGCAAGGACAGGAGATGCTTGGGGTCCTGCTGCTGCCCTCCTCCACTCTGCATGTTACGGGAGCAAGCTTCCCCCTTGCTGCACCCCCTCCCCACACACTGCTGTCACTGTGATTGCGAAAGAGGGTGATATACAATTGCAGGGGTTGGGTGCATACTCGCCCAAAAGATGCCAAGCACATCTCACTGTGGCGGCCGGCACCTCCTCACTGCTGCGGACAGCAAGGTAAAGTCACGCTCGCCGGGGCCCCACCTTTAGTGCTGTATGTCCCGCATCTGATGCCACGCCCACTTCTGGCTGGAGGCTGCGGGCCGCTTGAAATGACAGCATGGGCCGGACTTTGGACATGCCTGCCTTAACTAATACAACAAGTATCCTATCACTTTTTAATACCAATTTTTCTTAATATAACCTGCCATCTATAGGAAATGTTTAGTGTCAAGTGACATATCATTTTTCTACAGATTTCCAAAACAAAGACTGAAAGTGATCATTCCTAATCTGCATTGCAGAAACTGGAAATGATACCTATTTTCCAAAGTGTCATAAGTCTTTGCACTGAAACTGGGAATTAAATTGCTCATTTTGTTCTATATACAATTGATCCCAGATCCATTTCGAAATTCTTTTGACGGAATGGATCCAGCATCCATTATTCAATGCAGTGGCCAAATCCGGATTTTTGATTTGGCCGCTGATTGATGCTCATGGCCGGGTGAGTGCAGAGGCGGGAACGAGGCCGGCGCTATCCTCCCTGCCTCAATCCGACATCTTTTCATCCGACATCTTTTCGGATTGGGATTGCCAGAAACATGGCCAAAACCTTTTGGCTGTGTTTCCGTCAAAACGCAGGTGGATTATCAGCTACTCTGTCAATCCACCTTGTTTTCGGCAGGTCGGAACATACCCAGCTAGCATTGAATAGATCGGAACCCCTCCCGATCTATTCATGTCGACAACTGCAGTTTTTTCAGAAAGGTGGCAGTTTTTACATCAATTGAATATAGACCTTTATATGTTACACTCCCAGAAAGGAAGAAGTTGGTAGTGTACCTTTCAATCAATTCAACCCTCAAGTTGGGTTTTTCTATGATGAAACTGGAACTTTGCGCACCTGAGACGTTCATATACAACATTTCCATCTTGTGACTTTTTTTTGTAAAGTAACCGTTAAAAAAAAAAAAAGGCGACATTAACAAAAATAGCTGTTTTCCCACATAGACACTGTCAGAAATGGTCATGTCAAAAAATATCAAATTTCTATCTATAAAAATTACTTTAATCCCTACATAAGGAATATGATGGTTTAAAAACCTCAACCTGCTGGTGCTACAATCCAATAACAGAATTGTACGTCATCTCTGCCTTTGCTGTCAGATTAATTTTATCTTTTGATCTATCAGTATTTTTTATTACCTTTAGGCCATGTTTTTTATACCTGCTATTGATGCATGACCCTTTTTACAATGTGAAGACCATCAGTGAGACTAATGGTGTTTCCACACATGTCAATTCTGTATTGGCAGGGTGCCGGCATCGGTTGGAGGGGGTAGCCGGGGGACTTGCTCCATTGAGAAGCATGGCCCTCGTGTCGACATAGTAGAAATAGACTCTGCTGCACAGTTTCCGAATGGCGCGGAGCAGCGCATCGGGATCAGGTGCTGCAAAGCACCGTGTGATTGCAATTTGTACTATACGATTTTGACTTGCGGACACACCATAACCATCTTAAGGTGTGCCTGGGAGAAAAGCTGCAGAACATGAAGTGTTTGTGCGGACCGCCCTATATAGAATTCATTGCACCCAAATTCCATGGCATGAATTTACATTATTACAATCAATTATATTCCCTGTTGCCATTAACACTATTGCAACCTACAGAAGATCCACATATATAGAAGGATGTGTGTATTTAACCCTTTGAGTGCCAAGGTCATTTGTCAAAATTGGTGTGAAAATTGCCAAGCAAAGCTTTTATTCATCATAATGACCTGTAATGATTGCCTTAAATAGGAAATATCTTTTTTGCACAACCTTTTTTTTTATTTGAATTTTATATAACAAATGCGAGTAATACTGGCAAATTTCGCTCATCTCTCATAGATGTTGGCACTCAAAGGGTTAACATAGTCATCTTAGAATTATCTGAGAATGTTTTTCTTACCAATTGGGTTCCTTTCTATAAATCTATACTTTTTTTTTTTTTTATAAGGCTCTCAACGTAGACTCAGCCAATGTTTCTTAACCCCTTCAGGTCCAACGTCTAGTCAGGCTAAGTAGCGCTAGTAGCAGATCCAATGGGGAGCCATTTTAAAATAAGAACATTAACATCGTTCAACGTTCAATGTAGACCATTTTTGGTACTTATGTATTACCTGGGCTCCCATGTTAAATGCACCCCATTTTTTTCATACCCCTACTATCCAACGCATGGAGTTGATTTTATATTGTGTGGCGAGCGCAGTGAGCCACCGTGCCCGAAGCGTGGCGAGCGGACGCGGTCTCATAAGAAAAACGGGAGCCCAGATATTACATAAGTACCCCATTTTTGAATACAGAAATAAAATAAATTACAATTCATTTAAACCAGTCTGTTTAACCCTTTGCAATTTTTTTTTTTTTTATAGAATTTAAAGTGTTCAACTTCTTGTATACTGTGAATTGTAACCTATTATAAAGGTCCATTGGAATTTGGTGTTTCCTATCCCAAGAGTTTTCAATTGAATTTAAATTTTAGCCACATGACACTTTTTTTTTTTTTTGGTCTCCTGTTGGCCTCTCATAAAACCTGATTCAATACAGTAACTTTTTAGTCACTAATTGTGGCCGTGCGTACAGCCGAAGAGCAGTCATTTGATAATTGGCTGAATTGTGAAGTCACGGATTAGACGCTGATCTGAATCATACCCTTAATGTTATTTACCACAGTACCACTTCTCTGGTGTGATGGGCATTGTACATCTATACATGCATGGGCCTTGGCCCTGCCCTGGGTCACCGGCTTGGCCTTGGCTGGGGTTTGGTCGGTAAATATAGAGACCCGCTCAAATGTTGGGTGACTTCTCACCACATGTTTGGGTACCACAGGCCGATATTGAGGCCAGTGTGGTATTTCTGACACTTCAGCACCAGGCATGACAACTGACTCTTGTGAAAGTTATTTCTGCTTTGAGTTTTCTAGAGTATGACTTGTCTTGTCAAGATGCTGCAGCAGAATGAGGACAGCAGCTCTGGGCACTCATATTGATAGGCTGGCCGCGGGCCCCGTGCCCTCTCCTGGGGGGCCCCCTTTCCCCGGGGGACCTCTTTGCCTCCTCTCCTTGACCTGAGTGAGCGAGGTTTCACCTGCTCGGCTGGGGAATCAGGTGTGCATATTGCAGCATCATTGACCATATCTTCTGGAATGGGCATGTGCAGGACTGATAGCTTGGGAATGTGAAGGACTGAGTGCTTGGGCAGGACCATGATTGACTGCTTGGGCAGGAACATGATTGACTGCTTGGGCAGGAACATGATTGACTTCTTGGGCATGACCATGATTGAATGCTTGGGCATGACCATGTTTGACTGCTAGACAGTAACCAGGTCTGCCCTCTTCGGCTTCACCGGGACTGCCGGCTTGGCCCTATCCTGGGTCACTGGCCTGGCCCTGCCCTGGCTCACTGGCCTGGCCCTGCCCTGGGTCACCGGCTTTGTCCTGCTCTGCGTCACCTGCTTGGCATTGGCTAAGGTTTGGTCTGTAAATATAGAGACCCGCTCAGATGTTGGTTGACTTCTCACCACATGTTTGGGTACCACAGGCCGATATTGAGGCCAGTGTGGTATTTCTGACACTTCAGCACCAGGACTGCCGGCTTCGGCTTCACCGGGACTGTCTGCTTGGCACTGCCCTGGGTCACTGGCCTGGCCCTGCCCTGGGTCACTGGCCTGGGTCACCGGCTTGGGCTTGGCTGGGGTTTGGTCTGTAAATATAGAGACCCGCTCAGATGTTGGGTAATTTCTCACTACATGTTTGGGTACCACAGGCCCACAGTCAACACAGAAGAAAGATCCCATGCTGAAAATCTCTAGGATCTATATTCACCGGCAATTTTTTGTCAACACATATATTGTGTAAGATGCAACAGGCATGTAAATAGAGACCCGCTCAGATGTTGGGTGACTTCTCACCACATGTTTGGGTACCACATGCCGATAATGAGGCCAGTGTGGTATTGCTGGCACTTCAGCACCAGGCATGACAACTGACTCTTGTAAAAGTTATTTCTGCTTTGAGGTCTCTAGAGTGTGGCTTGTCAAGTCAAGATGCTGCAGCAGAATGAGCACAGCAGCTCTGGGCACTCATATTGATAGGCTCGCCACGGGGCCCCCTGCCCTCTCCCCGGGGGACCCCCCTGTCCCCTCTCCTTTACCTGAGTGAGCGAGGTTTCATCTGCTCGGCTGGGGAATCCGATGTGCATATGGCAGCAACATTGACCATCGCTTCCAGAATGGGCATGTGCAGGACTGACTGCTTGGGCATGTGCAGGACTGACTGCTTGGGCATGTGCAGGACTGACTGCTTGGGCATGTGCAGGACTGACTGCTTGGGCATGTGCAGGACTGATTGCTTGGGCAGGACCATGATTTACTGCTTGGGCATGACCATGTTTGACTGCTTGACAGTAACCGGGTCTGCCGGCTTTGGCTTCACCGGGACTGCCGGCTTTGGCTTCACCGGGACTGCCGGCTTCGGCTTCAATGGGACTGCCGGCTTCTGCTTCAATGGGACTGCCAGCTTCTGCTTCAACGGGACTGCCGGCTTCGGCTTCAACGGGACTGCCGGCTTCGGCTTCACCGGGACTGTCTGCTTGGCCCTGCCCTGGGTCACTGGCCTGGCCCTGCCATGGGTCACTGGCCTGGCTCTGCCTTGGGTCACCGGCTTGGCCCTGGCTGGGGTTTGGTCTGTAAATATAGAGACCCGCTCAGATGTTGGGTGATTTTTCACCACAGGTTTGGGTACCACAGGCCCACAGTCAACACAGAAGAAAGATCCCCATGCTGAAAAACTCTAGCATCTATATTCACTGGCAAATTTTTGTCAACACATATATTATGTAAGATGCAACAGGCATTTATGATGTTACAAACTTTTCCCGGCGAATATAAAAGGGCACCACCGGTGATGTCTAAACATCTAACCCGGCTTTTGAGAACACCAAAGGCACGCTCAATTACAGCCCTTGATGTTATATGTGCTTCTTGGTATCTCTTTTCTGCATCCACTCTGGGATCAGGCAATGGGGTCAGTAGCCAAGATTTATTCGGATAACCCGCATCACCTTTGAAAAATAAAAAATACAAAAATTGATTAAAAACATTAGTTGCATTAGAAAAATCCATTTGCAAAATATCTGCAAGAATTTACCTAACAACCAGCCATCAGGCATTCTTCCATTTTCAAAATCTTCAAAAATGGATGACTGGTTCAAGATGAGGGAGTCATGGGCCGACCCAGGAAAGCTTCGGCTTCACCGGGACTGCCGGCTTGGCCCTGCCCTGGGTCACCGGCTTGGCCTTGGCTGGGGTTTGGTCGGTAAATATAGAGACCCGCTCAGATGTTGGGTGACTTCTCACCACATGTTTGGGTACCACAGGCCGATATTGAGGCCAGTGTGGTATTTCTGACACTTCAGCACCAGGCATGACAACTGACTCTTGTGAAAGTTATTTCTGCTTTGAGTTCTCTAGAGTATGACTTGTCTTGTCAAGATGCTGCAGCAGAATGAGGATAGCAGCTCTGGGCACTCATATTGATAGGCTCGTCGCGGGGCCCCCTGCCCTCTCCTGGGGAGCCCCCTGCCCCCTCTCCCCGGGGGACTCCCCTGCCCCCTCTCCTTGACCTGAGTGAGCAAAGTTTCATCTGCTCGGCTGGGGAATCAGGTGTGGATATGGTAGCATCATTGACCATATCTTCCAGAATGGGCATGTGCAGGACTGACTGTTTGGGCAGGACCATGATTGACTGCTTGGGCATGACCATGATTGACTGCTTGACAGTAACCAGGACTGCTGGCTTCGGCTTCACCGAGACTGCAGGCTTCGGCATCGCCGGGACTGTCGGCTTGGCCCTACCCTGGGTAACTGGCCTGGCCCTGCCCTGGGTCACCTGCTTGGCCTTGGCTGGGGTTTGGACTGTAAATATAGAGACCCGCTCAGATGTTGGGCGACTTCTCACCACATGTTTGGGTACCACAGGCCGATATTGAGACCAGAGTGGTATTGCTGACACTTCAGCACCAGGCATGACAACTGGCTCTTGTGAAAGTTATTTCTGCTTTGAGTTCTCTAGAGTGTGACTTGTCTTGTCAAGATGCTGCAGCAGAATGAGGACAGCAGCTCTGGGCACTCATATTGATAGGCTCGCCGCGGGCCCCCTGCCCTCTCCTGGGGAGCCCCCTGCCCCATCTCCCTGGGGGACTCCCCTGCCCCCTCTCCCCGGGGGACTCCCCTGCCCCCTCTCCTTGACCTCAGTGAGCAAAGTTTCATCTGCTCGGCTGGGGAATCAGGTGTGGATATGGTAGCATCATTGACCATATCTTCCAGAATGGGCATGTGCAGGACCGACTGTTTGGGCAGGACCATGATTGACTGCTTGGGCATGACCATGATTGACTGCTTGACAGTAACCAGGACTGCTGGCTTCGGCTTCACCGGGACTGCAGGCTTCGGCATCGCCGGGACTGTCGGCTTGGCCCTACCCTGGGTAACTGGCCTGGCCCTGCCCTGGGTCACCGGCTTGGCCTTGGCTGGGGTTTGGACTGTAAATATAGAGACCCGCTCAGATGTTGGGCGACTTCTCACCACATGTTTGGGTACCACAGGCCGATATTGAGGCCAGAGTGGTATTGCTGACACTTCAGCACCAGGCATGACAACTGGCTCTTGTGAAAGTTATTTCTGCTTTGAGTTCTCTAGAGTGTGACTTGTCTTGTCAAGATGCTGCAGCAGAATGAGGATAGCAGCTCTGGGCACTCATATTGATAGGCTCGTCGCGGGGCCCCCTGCCCTCTCCTGGGGAGCCCCCTGCCCCCTCTCCCCGGGGGACTCCCCTGCCCCCTCTCCTTGACCTGAGTGAGCAAAGTTTCATCTGCTCGGCTGGGGAATCAGGTGTGGATATGGTAGCATCATTGACCATATCTTCCAGAATGGGCATGTGCAGGACTGACTGTTTGGGCAGGACCATGATTGACTGCTTGGGCATGACCATGATTGACTGCTTGACAGTAACCAGGACTGCTGGCTTCGGCTTCACCGAGACTGCAGGCTTCGGCATCGCCGGGACTGTCGGCTTGGCCCTACCCTGGGTAACTGGCCTGGCCCTGCCCTGGGTCACCTGCTTGGCCTTGGCTGGGGTTTGGACTGTAAATATAGAGACCCGCTCAGATGTTGGGCGACTTCTCACCACATGTTTGGGTACCACAGGCCGATATTGAGACCAGAGTGGTATTGCTGACACTTCAGCACCAGGCATGACAACTGGCTCTTGTGAAAGTTATTTCTGCTTTGAGTTCTCTAGAGTGTGACTTGTCTTGTCAAGATGCTGCAGCAGAATGAGGACAGCAGCTCTGGGCACTCATATTGATAGGCTCGCCGCGGGCCCCCTGCCCTCTCCTGGGGAGCCCCCTGCCCCATCTCCCTGGGGGACTCCCCTGCCCCCTCTCCCCGGGGGACTCCCCTGCCCCCTCTCCTTGACCTCAGTGAGCAAAGTTTCATCTGCTCGGCTGGGGAATCAGGTGTGGATATGGTAGCATCATTGACCATATCTTCCAGAATGGGCATGTGCAGGACCGACTGTTTGGGCAGGACCATGATTGACTGCTTGGGCATGACCATGATTGACTGCTTGACAGTAACCAGGACTGCTGGCTTCGGCTTCACCGGGACTGCAGGCTTCGGCATCGCCGGGACTGTCGGCTTGGCCCTACCCTGGGTAACTGGCCTGGCCCTGCCCTGGGTCACCGGCTTGGCCTTGGCTGGGGTTTGGACTGTAAATATAGAGACCCGCTCAGATGTTGGGCGACTTCTCACCACATGTTTGGGTACCACAGGCCGATATTGAGGCCAGAGTGGTATTGCTGACACTTCAGCACCAGGCATGACAACTGGCTCTTGTGAAAGTTATTTCTGCTTTGAGTTCTCTAGAGTGTGACTTGTCTTGTCAAGATGCTGCAGCAGAATGAGGACAGCAGCTCTGGGCACTCATATTGATAGGCTCGCCGCGGGCCCCGTGCCCTCTCCTGGGGGGCCCCCTCTCCCCGGGGGACCCCTTTGCCCCCTCTCCTTGACCTGAGTGAGCGAGGTTTCACCTGCTCGGCTGGGGAATCAGGTGTGCATATTGCAGCATCATTGACCATATCTTCCGGAATGGGCATATGCAGGACTGACTGCTTGGGCATGTGCAGGACTGATAGCTTGGGAATGTGCTGGACTGACTGCTTGGGCAGGACCATGATTGACTGCTTGGGCAGGACCATGATTGACTGCTTGGGCAGGACAATGATTGACTGCTTGGGCAGGACCATGATTGACTGCTTGGGCATGACCATGTTTGACTGCTTGACAGTAACCGGGTCTGCCGGCTTTGGCTTCACCGGGACTGCCGGCTTCGGCTTTAACGGTACTGCCGGCTTCACCGGGACTGTCTGCTTGGCCCTGCCCTGGGTCACTGGCCTGGCCCTGCCCTGGTTCACTGGCTTGGCCTTGGCTAGGGTTTGGTCTGTAAATATAGAGACCTTCTCAGATGTTGGGTGATTTCTCACAACATGTTTGGGTACCACAGGCCCACAGTCAACACAGAAGAAAGATCCCCATGCTGAAAAACTCTAGCATCTATAATTACCGGCAATTTTTTGTCAACACATATATTATGTAAGATGCAACAGGCATGTAAATATAGAGACACGTTCAGATGTTGGGGGACTTCTCACCACATGTTTGGGTACCACATGCCGATAATGAGGCCAGTGTGGTATTGCTGGCACTTCAACACCAGGCATGATAACTGGCTCTTGTGAAAGTTATTTCTGCTCTGAGTTCTCTAGAGTGTGACTTGTCTTGTCAAGATGATGCAGCAGAATGAGCACAGCAGCTCTGGGCACTCATATTGATAAGCTCGCCGCGGGGCCCCCTGCCCTCTCCCCGGGGGACCCCCCTGCCCCCTCTCCTTGACCTGAGTTAGCAAGGTTTCATCTGCTCGGCTGGGGAATCAGGTGAGCATATGGCAGCATCATTGACCATATCTTCCAGAATGGGCATGTTCAGGACTGACTGCTTGGGCATATGCAGGACTGACTGCTTGGGCATGTGCAGGACTGACTGCTTGGGCATGTGCAGGACAGACTGCTTGGGCATGTGCAGGACTGACTGCTTGGGCAGGACCATGATTGACTGCTTGGTCAGGACCATGATTGAATGCTTGGGCATGACCATGTTTGACTGCTTGACAGTAACTGGGTCTGCCGGCTTTGGCTTCACCGGGACTGCTGGCTTTGGCTTCAACGGGACTGCCAGCTTCGGCTTCAACGTGACTGCCAGCTTCGGCTTCAACGTGACTGCCAGCTTTGGCTTCAACGTGACTGCCAGCTTTGGCTTCAATGGGACTGCAGGCTTCGGCTTCATAGGGACTGCCGCCTTCACCGGGACGGTCTGCTTGGCCCTGCCCTGGGTCACTGGCCTGGCCCCTGCCCTGGGTCACCTACTTGGCCCTGGCTAGGATTTGGTCTGTAAATATAGAGACCTGCTCAGATGTTGGGTGATTTCTCAGAACATGTTTGGGTACCACAGGCCCACAGTCAACACAGAAGAAAGATCCCCATGAAAAACTCTAGCATCTATATTCACCGGCACTTTTTTTTCAACACAAATATTATGTAAGATGCAACAGGCATGTTAATATAGAGACCCGCTCAGATGTTGGGTGACTTCTCACCACATGTTTGGGGACCACAGGCCGATATTGAGGCCAGTGTGGTATTGCTGACACTTCAGCGCCAGGAATGACAACTGGCTCTTGTGAAAGTTATTTCTGCTTTGAGTTCTCTAGAGTGTGACTTGTCAAGATGCTGCAGCAGAATGAGGACAGCAGCTATGGGCACTCATATTGATAGGCTCGCCGCGGGCCCCCCTGGGGACCCCCTGGGTGCCCCCTCTCCTTGACCTGAGTGAGCGAGGTTTCACCTGCTCGGCTGGGGTATCAGGTGTGCATATGGCAGCATCATTGACCATATCTTCCGGAATGAGCATGTGCAGGACTGACTGCTTGGGCATGTGCAGGACTGATAGCTTGGGCATGTGCAGGACTGACTGCTTGGGCAGGACCATGATTGACTGCTTGGGCAGGACCATGATTGACTGCTTGGGCAGGACCATGATTGACTGCTTGGGCAGGACCATGATTGACTGCTTATGCAGGACCATGATTGACTGCTTGGGCAAGACCATGATTGACTGCTTGGGCATGTCCAGAATTGACTGCTTGGGCATAGCCATGATTGACTGCTTGGGCATGACCATGATTGACTGCTTGACAGTAACTGGGTCTGCCGGCTTTGGCTTCACCGGGACTGCCGGCTTTGGCTTCACCGGGACCTTCGGCTTCACCGGGACTGTCGGCTTCGGCTTCACCGGGACTGTTGGCTTCGGCTTCACTGTGACTGTCGGCTTGGCCCTACCCTGGGTCACTGGCCTGGCCCTGCCCTGGGTCACCGGCTTGGCCTTGGCTGGGGTTTGGTCTGTAAATAGAGAGACCTGCTCAGATGTTGGGTGATTTCTCACCACATGTTTTGGTACCACAGTCAACACAGAAGAAAGATCCCCATGCTGAAAACCTCTAGCATCTATATTCACCGGCAAATTTTTGTCAACACATATATTATGTAAAATGCAACAGGCATTTATGATGTTACAATCTTTTCCCGGCAAATATAAAAGGGCATCACCGGTGATGTCTAAACATCTGAACTGGCTTTTAAGAACACCAAAGGCACGCTCAATTACAGCCCTTGCTGTTATATGTGCTTCCTGGTATCTGCATCCCCTCTGGGATCAGGCAATGGGGTCAGTAGCCAAGATTTATTCGGATAACCCGCATCACCTTTGAAAAATACAAAAATTGATCAAAAAACATTAGTTGCATTAGAAAAATCAATTTGAAAAATATCTGCAAGAACTTACCTAACAACCAGCCATCAGGCATTCTTCCATTATCAAAATCTTCAAAAATGGAGGACAGGTTCAAGATCAAGGAGTCATGGGCCAACCCAGGAAAGCCTCGGCTTCACCGGGACTGCCGGCTTGGCCCTGCCCTGGGTCACCGGCTTTGCCCTGCCCTGCGTCACCTGCTTGGCTTGGCTGGGGTTGGTCTGTAAATATAGAGACCCGCTCAGATGTTGGGTGATTTCTCACCACATGTTTGGGTACCTCAGGCCCACAGTCAACACAGAAGAAAGATCCCCATGCTGAAAAACTCTATATTCACCGGCAATTTTTTGTCAACACATATATTATGTAAGATGCAACAGGCATGTAAATATAGAGACCCGCTCAGATGTTGGGTGACGTCTCACCACATGTTTGGGTACCACATGCCGATAATGAGGCCAGTGTGGTATTGCTGGCACTTCAGCACCAGGCATGACAACTGACTCTTGTGAAACTTATTTCTGCTTTGAGTTCTCTAGAGTGTGACTTGTCTTGTCAAGATGTTGCAGCAGAATGAGCACAGCAGCTGTGGGCACTCATATTGATAGGCTCGCCGCAGGGCCCCCTGCCCCCTCCCTGGCGAACCCCCCTGCCCCCTCTCCTTGACCTGAGTGAGCGAGGTTTCATCTGCTCGGCTGGGTAATCAGGTGTGCATATGGCAGCAACATTGACCATATCTTCCAGAATGGGCATGTGCAGGACTGACTGCTTGGGGATGTGCAGGACTGACTGCTTGGGCATGTGCTGGACTGACTGCTTGGGCAGGACCATAATTGACTGCTTGGACATGACCATGTTTGACTGCTTGACAGTAACCGGGTCTGCCGGCTTTGGCTTCACCGGGACTGCTGGCTACTGGTTCAACGTGACTGCCAGCTTCGGCTTCAACGCGACTGCCAGCTTCGGCTTCAATGGGACTTCCGCCTTCGGCTTCAACGGGACTGCCGGCTTCACCGGGACTGTCTGCTTGGCCCTGCCCTGGGTCACTGGCCTGGCCCTGCCCTGGGTCACTGGCCTGGCCCTGCCCTGGGTCACCGGCTTGGCCCTGCCCTGGGTCACCGGCTTGGGCTTGGTCTGTAAATATAGAGACCCGCTCAGATGTTGGGTGATTTCTCACTATATGTTTGGGTACCCCAGGCCCACAGTCAACACAGAAGAAAGATCCCCATGCTGAAAATCTCTAGCATCTATATTCACCAGCAATTTTTTGTCAACACATATATTATTTTTAGATGCAACAGGCATGTAACTATAGAGACCCGCTCAGATGTTGGGTGACTTCTCACCACATGTTTGGGTACCACATGCCGATAATGAGGCCAGTGTGGTATTTCTGGCACTTCAGCACCAGGCATGACAACTGGCTCTTGTGAAAGTTATTTCTGCTTTGAGTTCTCTAGAGTGTGACTTGTCTTGTCAAGATGTTGCAGCAGAATGAGCACAGCAGCTGTGGGCACTCATATTGAAAGGCTCGCCGCGGGGCCCCCTGCCCTCTCCCGGGGGCCCCCTGCCCCCTCTCCCCGGGGAACCCCCTTGCCCCCTCTCCTTGACCTGAGTGAGTGAGGTTTCACCTGCTCGGGTGGGGAATCAGGTGTTCATATGGCAGCATCATTGACCATATCTTCCGGAAAGGGCATGTGCAGGACTGACTGCTTGGGCATGTGCAGGACTGACTGCTTGGGCAGGACCATGATTGACTGCTTGGGCAGGACCATGATTGACTGCTTGGTCATGTCCATAATTGACTGCTTGGGCATGGCCATGATTGACTGCTTGGGTATGACCATGATTGACTGCTTGGGCATGACCATGTTTGACTGCTTGACAGTAACCGGGTCTGCCAGCTTTGGCTTCACCGGGACTGCCGTCTTTGGCTTCACTGGGACTTTTGGCTTTGGCTTCACCGGGACTGCCGGCTTCGGCTTCACTGGGACTATCGGCTGGCCCTACCCTGGGTCACTGGCCTGGCCCTTCCCAGGGTCACCCGCTTGGCCCTGCCATGGGTCACTGGCTTGGCCCTGCCCTGGGTCACTGGCTTCGGCTTGGCTGGGGTTTGGTCTGTAAATATAGAGACCCGTTAAGATGTTGGGTGATTTCTCACTACATGTTTGGGTACCCCAGGCCCACAGTCAACACAGAAGAAAGATCCCCATGCTGAAAATCTCTAGCATCTATATTCACCGGCAATTTTTTGTCAACACATATATTATGTAAGATGCAACAGGCATGTAAATATAGAGACCCGCTCAGATGTTGGGTGACTTCTCACCACATGTTTGGGTACCACATGCCGATAATGAGGCCAGTGTGGTATTGCTGGCACTTCAGCACCAGGCACGACAACTGATTCTTGTGAAAGTTATTTCTGCTTTGAGTTCTCTAGAGTGTGACTTGTCTTGTCAAGATGTTGCAGCAGAATGAGCACAGCAGCTGTGGGCACTCATATTGATAGGCTCGCTGCGGGGCCCCCTGCCCTCTCCCCGGGGGGCCCCCTTACAACCCTCTCATTGACCTGAGTGAGCGAGGTTTCACCTGCTCGGCTGGGGAATCAGGTGTGCATATGGCAGCATCATTGACCATATCTTCCGGAATGGGCATGTGCAGGACTGACTGCTTGGGCATGTGCTGGACTGATAGCTTGGGCATGTGCAGGACTGACTGCTTGGGCAGGACCATGATTGACTGCATGGGCAGGACCATGATTGACTGCTTGGGCATGTCCATGATTGACTGCTTGGGCATGTCCATGATTGACTGCTTGGGCATGTCCATAATTGACTGCTTGGGCATGTCCATGATTGACTGCTTGGGCATGTCCATAATTGACTGCTTGGGCATGGCCATGATTGACTGCTTGGGCATGGCCATGATTGACTGCTTGACAGTAACCGGGTCTGCCGGCTTTGGCTTTACCGGGACTGCCGGCTTTGGCTTCACTGGGACTTTCGGCTTTGGCTTCACCGGGACTGCCGTCTTCGGCTTCACTGGGACTATCAGCTGGCCCTACCCTGGGTCACTGGCCTGGCCCTGCCCAGGGTCACCGGCTTGACCCTGCCCTGGGTCACCGGCTTGGCCGTGGCTGGGGTTTGGTCTGGAAATATAGAGACCTGCTCAGATGTTGGGTGATTTCTCACCATTTGTTTTGGTACCACAGACCCACAGTCAACACAGAAGAAAGATCCCCATGCTGAAAACCTCTAGCATCTATATTCACCGGCAAATTTTTGTCAACACATATTATGTAAAATGCAACAGGCATTTATGATGTTACAATCTTTTCCCGGCAAATATAAAAGGGCATCACCGGTGATGTCTAAACATCTGAACTGGCTTTTAAGAACACCAAAGGAACGCTCAATTACAGCCCTTGATGTTATATGTGCTTCTTGGTATTTTTTTTTCTGCATCCCCCCTGGGATCAGGCAATGGGGTCAGTAGCCAAGATTTATTCGGATAACCCGCATCACCTTTGAAAAATACAAAAATTGATCAAAAAACATTAGTTGCATTAGAAAAATCCATTTGAAAAATATCTGCAAGAACTTACCTAACAACCAGCCATCAGGCATTCTTCCATTATCAAAATCTTCAAAAATGGATGACTGGTTCAAGATGAAGGAGTCATGGGCCGACCCAGGAAAGCTTCGGCTTCACCGGGACTGCCTGCTTGGCCCTGCCCTGGGTCACCAGCTTTGCCTTGGCTGGGGTTTGGTCAGGGCCGGTGCCACCACTAGGCAGCTCTAGGCATTTGCCTAGGGCGCCGGCACCTGGAGGGCGGCAGTTCGCCCCTCACCCCCAGCATGGAGGGTTAGCGAACTGTGGTACCTGTGCAAAAAACTTGCGTCCCGGAGTCCCTGCAGTGCTGGTGCGTGCCGGGGTGTCCATGCCGCCGGGGGAACCTGCGGCGCTGTTATTGTGTATAAGCTGGCCTCGGCCGGCGGGGTCCCTACAGTGAATAGAAAATAACTAGCGCTATGTGCGCGGCGCCGCGGCCAGCTTATACACAATAACAGCGCCGCAGGTTCCCCCGGCGGTACGGACACCCCTGCACGCACCAGCACTCAGCAGGGACGCAAGTTTTTTACACAGGTACCACCCCCCCCCCCCCCGGCACCGGGGCGCCCCCACCCCGACTTGCCTGGGGCGCTCCGGTGCCTTGCACCGGCCCTGGGCTTGGTCTGTAAAGATAGAGACCCGCTCAGATGTTGGGTGACTTTACACCACATGTTTAGGTACCACAGGCCGATATTGAGGCCAGTGTGGTATTGCTGACACTTCAGCACCAGGAATGACAACTGGCTCTTGTGAAATTTATTTCTGCTTTGAGTTTTTTAGAGTGTGACTTGTCTTGTCAAGATGCTGCAACAGAATGAGGACAGCAGCTCTGGGCACTCATATTGATAGGCTCGCCGCGGGCCCCCCTGCCCTCTCCCGGGGGGCCCCCTCTCCCCGGGGGACCCCCTTGCCCCCTCTCCTTGACCTGAGTGAGCGATGTTTCACCTGCTCGGCTGGGGAATCAGGTGTGCATATGGCAGCATCATTGACCATATCTTCTGGAATGAGCATGTGCAGGACTGACTGCTTGGGCATGTGCAGGACTGATAGCTTGGGCATGTGCAGGACTCACTGCTTGGGCAGGACCATTATTGACTGCTTGGCAGGACCATGATTGACTGCTTGGGCATGCCCATGATTGACTGCTTGGGCATGCCCATGATTAACTGCTTGGGCATGTCCATAATTGACTGCTTGGGCATAGCCATGATTGACTGCTTGGGCATGACCATGATTGACTGCTTGGGCATGACCATGTTTGATTGCTTGACAGTAACCGGGTCTGCCGGCTTCAGCTTCACCGGGACTGCCGGCTTCGGCTTCACCGGGACTGTCGGCTTGGCCCTACCCTGGGTCACTGGCTTGACCCTGCCCTGGGTCACCGGCTTGGCCGTTGCTGGGGTTTGGTCAGTAAATATAGAGACCTGCTCAGATGTTGGGTGATTTCTCACCACATGTTTTGGTACCACAGACCCACAGTCAACACAGAAGAAAGATCCCCATGCTGAAAACATCTAGCATCTATATTCACCGGCAAATTTTGGGCCACACATATATTATGTAAGATGAAACAGGCATTTATGATGTTACAATTTTTTACTGGCAAACATAAAAGGGCATCACCGGTAATGTCTAAACATCTAAACTGGCTTTTAAGAACACCAAAGACACGCTCAATTACAGCCCTTGATGTGATATGTGCTTCTTGGTATCTCTTTTCTGCATCCCCTCTGGGATCAGGCAATGGGGTCAGTAGCCAAGATTTATTCGGATAACCCGCATCACCTTTGAAAAATACAAAAATTGATCAAAAAACATTAGTTGCATTAGAAAAATCCATTTGAAAAATATCTGCAAGAACTTACCTAACAACCAGCCATCAGGCATTCTTCCATTATCAAAATCTTCAAAAATGGAGGACTGGTTCAAGATCAAGGAGTCATGGGCCGACCCAGGAAAGCTTCGGCTTCACTGGGACTGCCGGCTTGGCCCTGCCCTGGGTCACCGGTTTTTCCGTGCCCTGCGTCACCTGCTTGGCCTTGGCTGGGGTTTGGTCTGTAAATATAGAGACCCGCTCAGATGTTGGATGACTTCTCACCACATGTTTGGGTACCACAGGCCAATATTGAGGCCAGTGTGGTATTTCTGACACTTCAGCACCAGGACTGCCAGCTTCGGCTTCACCGGGACTGTCTGCTTGGTCCTGCCCTGGGTCACTGGCCTGGCCCTGCCCTGGGTCACTGGCCTGGCCCTGGTCACCGGCTTGGGCTTGGCTGGGGTTTGGTCTGTAAATATAGAGACCCGCTCAGATGTTGGGGGATTTCTCACTACATGTTTGGGTACCACAGGTCCACAGTCAACACAGAAGAAAGATCCCCATGCTGAAAATCTCTAGCATCTATATTCACTGGCATCTTTTTGTCAACACATATAATATGTAAGATGCAACAGGCATGTAAATATAGAGACCCGCTCAGATGTTGGGGGACTTCTCACCACATGTTTGGGTACCACAGGCCAATAATGAGGCCAGTGTGGTATTGCTGGCACTTCAGCACCAGGAATGATAACTGACTCTTGTGAAAGTTATTTCTGCTTTGAGTTCTCTAGAGTCTGACTTGTCTTGTCAAGATGTTGCAGCAGAATGAGCACAGCAGCTGTGGGCACTGCTCACAGCTGATTCCCCACCTTCTCGGCTGGGGAATCAGGTGTGCATATGGCAGCATCATTGACCATATCTTCCGGAATGAGCATGTGCAGGACTGACTGCTTGGGCATGTGCAGGACTGATAGCTTGGGCATGTGCAGGACTGACTGCTTGGGCAGGACCATGATTGACTGCTTGGGAAGTATTGAAACCGGAAATGAAGATCCGGCAGGGTATATAATGCTGCAGATTCAGTCACTCTGCAGCCTTGACAAAGACAGCAGTTGCTGTAGAAACGCATTGGAGTGACTGAAATTTTTTTGGGAACTGGGTTGTGGCTGTGTCCACCCCAGGCCCCCATTTAGGTAACTTTTTAACCTTTGTATTTTATCAAGTCTTTTTATTCATTGTTGTGTGATGTACAATACATTTTTGAAGTGGCACTAAGACCATTCATTTTTTCTTCATTGCCCACACCATTGATGTGTGAGTTGAATTGGTCCAAATCGGACAGTACATCACTAAAGAACCTGCTACGTATATGTCTGAGTGCTGTAAGTACGGTACGCCATATATTTTATTTCATCTTTGGACCTATGACACTTGGTGGATAAAAAGATACCTTTATGAACACGGTGCAATTAGTTTTCCTGTGAGTTGGGTACGCATCTGGTGGAAGGTGTTTATATGAAATATATACATTTGTGGTCCTTTGCTCATCTATTGTTGTTGTGTCCTTCTTTCTACCAAACTCGGCATATGATTGGGGAGTGATACACTGAGGCACTGTGACCATAGTCGATACAGAAACCTTTATGAGAGTCGTATACTTGTCATACTAGTGAGTACGGTACGCATACCAGTGACCTATCAGACCCCAACACAGGTGGTGACCCCATAAAGATACCTTTATGCACGGGGGCTCACGACTAATTTTGTGAGCTCGGTACGCTCTGAGATATCCCCTATCCAAATAATTTTTTACCTAAATTTGGATGTAATCTGATATATATCATATCTTCTTTTTCCCGCATCTGTATACTTCAAATGTATGCATAAAACAAAACATTGGAGTCAAGCGCCATCAGTGCCACTATGATTAATGGGTACATATCTCAGTCTTTCAATATTGAAAGGGGCACGAGACAGGGGTGCCCATTGTCATCCCTGCTGTTTGCCTTAGCACTCAAGGCATTGGCAATTGCATTGAGTATAAAGAGGTTTTTTTGGTCGGTCGCACAAGATCTCTAGTAAAGAGAGGTGGACCCCCTTATGCAAGTATTTATTAAGTACTAATATGGTGCTGGGGGTGTGCTACCATAGGACATGGAGATTGGTAAACACACAAGAGAGAGAAAGATGTCCTGTGTTGGTGCACCAAACAGAAGTAAAATTTAACTTTTAATAATTCTTTTAAGAACTGGGAGATAAAATGTTAACAAATAAAGTGGGGTTCACACAATTTTTAAAACCAAGGTGGCAGGCAGATGTTGCAAAGATGTTTTGTGTAGTACTGTATTTCACTTTTTAGATAGTGTGCGTCTGGTCTGTCCAGAAATACTGGTCTGGCAGGTCAGTGGGCGTGTCTGAGCGTAGGTTGAAACAACCTCTTATTATTATAGCTCTAACAGACATGGGTTCTTGTACATGTATGCGGGATTGTTATCCTAAGAAGGTCCCAATGCCATCAGTGGGGATCCACTAACACTGTGAATTTTACACACTTTGTGGAGGGATCTCTAGGTCTAACTCTCGAGGAAGGTCCCTCTGAGTTTATGACCCCCTCTGATGGGTGCACTAGAACGATGTAGATTGCCCTGTGTGTGCGTTGATCCGGCGTGAAGACGCTCTAGGATTAGCACGGGTGTCTGTGCACCCCAGGGTATCAAGCTGCGATGATCCAGGTGGAGCCGCCTCCAAGAGATTACACCTTTTTGGACAGTCAGCACCGTTGTGGGGGCTGTCACAGTGTTTTACTCTTTCCTGGATACAAAGCTCCCGCTGTTCCTATGCACTTGGCCAGTTCAGATCGCCCGGTGTGTATGAACTCTAGCGAGGGTAAACTATAACAAATCCGAAGTAAATCCGAAGTAATGATAATATCAGGAGATGCATCAGAGCTAAAGGCAAATCCATCTACTAACCAATTACCGATTGCAAATAACTATTTTAAATATCTAGGAGTGCGAGTGCCTACAAAAATAGGTAGGATATATGCACAGAATGTTGTACCAGCAATAATAAGTATAAAAAAACTGTTAGAAAATTGGATGAAACTCCCACTTTCCTTGATGGGAAGAGCGATGGTAATAAAGAGTGTGGCCTTCCCAAAATTAGTGTATATACTACAAATGTTACCCATAGGATTAACTAGAACAGATAATAAAATGGTCAATCAGATGTTCTCTTCCTTTCTATGGGCAGGAGGGAAGGCTAGAGTGGCTTATAATAAGATGCAGCTGCCTAGACAAGAAGGAGGGCTAAACTTGCCAATTGTAGGGGCAATATGCTATAGGTATATAATATACTGGCTTTGGAGGAGGTCAGTCTTTACCAACTTTGAGTTAGAAGCAGAATTTTTTTATCCATTTACAGCCACAGCACTGATTCATTCCCCTAAAAATATGATACCGATAGATATAGCCACCTCAATATTATTTAAAGACACATATGAGGCATGGGTAAATATGAATAAACAACTGAAAATAGAATATACAAATTCACAATTTAACACGATTTGGGGTAACCCACAATTTAAGCCTGGCCTAGAGAATAGCAACTTTTTTAAATGGAGAGATAAGGGCATAATTGCAATTAGGGATGTCTTCGACCCAGGGGGGAGGATAATGACATTTGCGGAGCTAAAAGGAAAATACCAATTGGAGCAAACCCACTTTTACATGTATCTACAGGTTAGGCATTATATACAGACACAAAAACCACCAATGAAAGAGGCTGATAGTATTGACCCTATGAAAAAATTTATGACCATAGCAGGTTCAAGTAAATACCATTTGTCTCTATATTATAACGTATTACAAGATACTAAGGGTGACATTCTATGGTTTGTGATAAATGCGCATAGTTTTTTAGCGCACCACATCGCCGCTATTCGCCCTTTTTTGAAATCGCATTTTTTTGTAATAATTCGCATATTTAATGGGATGCGCTTTGGAGGCTGAAAAGTGCGAAGTGGTGCGATTTGCGGCGCAGTGGTGCGAATTTAAGTCACAAAAAAGTGTGATTTCTTCCGCCGGTCATGTGCGAGTTTTGGACCAACCGGAGTGCGATTTACAAAACTGTCTCCGCATGACTAAGAACCCCCCAACCTATTGGCCCACCTCTGTCCCCTCCATTATGCATCACACCCCCTATATAAAGGGGCATTGGCGCCATTTCACTCTTTGATAGAAAGTAAGGAGCATGGAGAGGAGCAGTGGCAGTGTGAGTAGAGGAAGAGGTGTTGGTGGCAGAGTGAGGAGTGGCAGAGGGAGCAGTGGCAGAGGGAGCAGTGGCAGCAGCCAGCCAAGTGGGAGAGCCAGCAGTGTGGCAGGCAGCAAGGCCAGCCCCAGACCAGGCCCTGGGCGTCCAGCCCCAGCAGGAGGAGGTGGAGGATCTGCTGGCATCCCCATCCTATAGCCAAGACCTTGACCATACCCCACAGCAGCTGCAGGAGGGCCACATGTCAGAGGTGGAGGAAGACACTGGCATGGAGGAGGAGGGGTACATGGCTGGAGTAGAAAATGAGGAGGAGGAGGTAGAAGCTGGACGCACAAAAAGTGGCCGAAAGGTCCGATTCTCCTATGAGGAAAATGCTGCACTTGTCCGGGCTATCATGCCAGTGTTTGACCGGTTACTGGGGAAAAGTCACCACAAGACCACTGCACAGCGCAAAAGGGCTATGTGGAAGGACATCACCCAGGCAGTGAACGCTGTAAGTCAGCACAAGCGCCTGGTCAGAAATGTCAAGAAGAGATTCAATGACATCAAAAAGTAAAATGGCCATGGAGTTGGAGGAGGCCACCAAGACTGGCGGAGGAAGCCCCACCACTGTGTGCTACACATCGTATGAGGTGAAGTTGAAGCGCATCATACCCCCTGAGGTCCTGCCTGGCATGCACGTAGCGGATACCGATAGGCCGCAAACGCCATCCAGAGCTGGTAAGTGTGACCACATGCAATCTTAAATAAACATGCCAATGCTTTCTAACTGTATTCTTCACTTGAATTGTTATGCTAAGTAAAGTGCTGCTGTGGAACTACATAGCCCAGCAAGGTCATGCACAATAAATTGCCTGCTCCTACTTTCAAATTGCTCATAATGCCGGGCCTTGTAGTTCCACAACTGCTCATATTGATCAACACTGTAACATTCTTTCTAGCAGCCTAAGATGTATGTGACCAAAAACACAGAGGTGTACTGGTGGTTTAGCTGCCATGCCTACATACCACAGATTATCCAATAGTTGTCATGTGTACAATAGTTTAATAATAATCTAACAAAATAATCTTGGGAAAAAAAAATGTGGTGAATAAATAATGCAGTCCTTATCCAAAGGAAGTATTGTCCATTATTGTCATTTGAATGCATGCTTGCTGAAAATGCTTATCCATTGCAAGGTCCATAATGGCTGCCCATCTTTCCTTGCACAGATTGTCCATCCCGAAGTGCTGCGGCATCCAAGAAAAGAAGGCCCGTTGCTGCAGAATCTGTGGAAGCCGGTAAATGAACAAAAAACACGCCATTACACATACAGTACACACACCCATGTCACATCAACAATATC
The DNA here is from genome assembly GCF_055691185.1 of Crinia signifera. NCBI lineage: Eukaryota > Metazoa > Chordata > Amphibia > Anura > Myobatrachidae > Crinia > Crinia signifera. The sequence goes on from NC_139223.1 coordinate 43,363,159, forward strand.
TCACACTACATTCATCTCCTGCGGCTACATTGCAACGGAAATGAATGTAATCTGAGCTAGACATGTGACTTATTATTAATGTCAATGTTACATGCTGTATCGGGGTACATGTGTAAGTACATAACACCCCTAGGTATGTGCGTCCAGCATCTCAAGCCCTTTCTAAAACAGTACAGTAGAGAGTCTGGCCTATATATGCATCAGTACTTACCTCTTCATCTGTATCCACAGGTACTATACAACTAGGGACAGACCAAACCGATTCTTCAATGATGGTGTTAGACGAAATGGACATCATTCTTGAACCGGTGGAGACCTTTGCGGCAGAGGAAGAAATACAGACCTCATCACAGAGTGATCTTCCCCCATCGTCCGAAGAAACGCCCACCGAGCCTCCGCATTCAGACGGACTCACTCTTTAAGAAGAGGGCGTGTTTACGGACGACATCCACACCTTTGCGTGTGCGGTGGACACACACAGATTCTGCACGGTCTTACAGCGTCTGCACGGTCTTACCGCGTCAGAACGGACGGGAACCTGGCCGTACGCACCGATGCGGTGTATTTACGCACAAATCACCACTATTATCAGAACACCCAAATCTGTAACATGACCCACTTATGCAATTAGGCAACCTCATTAAAAAGGGATTGTTTTTAATGGTCATCAATTATTTAACTAATTGATAATTAAACACTTTACTACCACTTTAGATTAACCCTTACATCATGCTAGATTCACAACATTCTTTTTTGCCCCTTTATGCCCATGTGTTATGTATGCATATGACATCATCAATTATTCTTCTTCACATGCAAACACACACATACACATCAACACACTATGTACATCTTTACATTACCCTTCACTTTCAAACACTTCTATGCAATAAACCCATCTATATACTGTATATACCTTTTGCACCTTACATAAATAAACAGCACTATTTATACTTATATACTTATATTTATACTGTAAAATAATACAATAACACACAGACCACTTCTAACTTTTATCACAAAAATTGATTAACATTTTAACATATTAACATAAACATCCAAAAAAATGCTTCACAGCAGGAGGTCGCACAGGTCCTGCACCTCTGCAGCCATGACGACAAGGTGCTGGCGCAGCCTGAGGAGGGCCCCTCTCACACCCTCGCCTTGTTCCCTCTGGTCATCTGTGGGCATGTTAAAGGGGGTTCAACATTAATTATGCTATTCAGGTAGACCTTGTACAGTCAATCCTAAGTACCTACAGCATGATAAATCATACATACAAACAATTACATAGGCAATACTGTTTCTAATGGAAAAAAAAAGATGGTGCCACACACACAGTGGGTTACACTACAGAATATGTGACTGATAAAATTGCCAATGTATGTATCAAAATCACAACAACACTTGAGCCTCACTCACACTTCTCCTGCCAAAACACTCACCAATCTACTAGAAAGCTACATCCACTACAACATGCCACATTTTGCCATACACAGGGCTATTTTTGTGCAGGCTCCAGCAGGAACTGAGGCCCTTATTCTAGTTCACTCTTTCTGACAAAATATTTCTTAGATGGACAAAACCATGTGCACTGCAGATGAGGCAGGTGTAAAACCCCACCCAAATCTAATTATCTCTGCACAAGTAACACCTGCCTCATCTGCAGTTCTCATGGTTTTGTCCATCTAAGAAATATTTTGTCTGAAAGAGTGAACTAGAATAAGGGCCTCAGTTCCTGCTGGAGCCTGCACAAAAATAGCCCTGGCCATACATATATACCTGCATGTCACTGCTTAATAGCTAAACTGCATGATAGATAGATACATAGATGTATACATAGATAGATAGATACCACATGAAAAGGCTAGCCTAGTCCCTCTACCCCTTACTTCCTGAATCATTGTCACATTGCCAGATAGGTGAAAGTGCAGCACTAATCTGCTTCCATACACCAAACAATTTCTAAGGTCAATCCATCCTACATAATAGCTTTCAAAAATACATGGCAACAACACGGGCCAACTGGCTAGAGGGGGGCCCAGGGGAACTGCCCACTTGTGACTCCATTATAAATCAGGCCTGACCATACTCCATTGATGTTTTATTTGTGCTTGTATAGAAAGACCCTCCATAAATAAACACTCATCACCTACGTGAGCCTCCAGATTCCACGTTTGCAGCTTGGGCCTATAACCCCTAAGTGTGTCTGTTGTAACCCACTTTAGTTTATTAATTAATAATAGAGTAAAACACACTAGATTCAGCAGTGGTACATAACAAATAGTAGTACCACCAATTATTAATGATGCCTTATGTTTACCTACCACTTTCTTCAAGCTCCACCACCTCGCAGGCCTCCTCCTCGGCCACCACCTCCTCGGCCAGCTCCTCCTCGGCCACCACCTCCTCGGCCAGCTCCTCCTCGGCCACCACCTCCTCGGCCACCAGCTCCTCCTGGGCCAGCTCCTCCTGGGCCTGCTCCTCCTGGCCCTGCTCACGGGCCTGTCTTGCACGCTCACGTGCTGTAAGAAAAATCAAAATGCAGAGTGTTAAATAAGGCACATGATTTGTTCATTCATCATTCACCAAAAACAATGACATATTAGTCCCACATTACAGCATGTCAAACAGGAAGTACCACACATATAGTGTATGCCATGTTTAACTCGTGATCAGCCAGGTTACCTTATTGGCTAAAAAAAGGTCATGGAAGCAATAATGTACAATTGGCCATTTAATTTTTAAACACTCACATGGTGCAATGCTGGCCCTGATTTGCTGGAGCAAACCCGGCTGTCTCCGCCTCAGATCTGACCATCGCCGCTCCAGCTGAGCGATGGTCCTGCGCACCTGGGTGCGCGTGAATATGCGCCTGCGGGCCGCGGCATAGGCATGGCGCTTCTGCCTATTCGTAATAAAAGGGCCCGCACGCCCCAGCCTGGTCTCCATAACGGAGACCAGTGCCCTCAGCTCCGCGGGCGAGAATGGGGTTGCTCTCCCATAGGCCGCCATCTTAGCAATGGCACAATTCAAGCAATCATGTCCTGTAATTGGTTGTTCAGAGTGATATTTGGTATTAACTTTATTGTTCATTTTGTCATTAACAGCGTGTATGCGCCACAACAGACGGCTAAACCATTGCATCGCAAAACAACACTTGCTGTAGCTTTGCATAGCTGAGCAGACCATGCCATTACTTAGTATCTCCAAAACAGACAGGGTGAAAGAAGTGTGCAATCCATTATATATAATATATTATATTCACCAAACATGGGTGAAAACAACAGGTGAAATAGTGTGCATCACTAGCCAGTTACACCTAACTCTACAAGGTACTAAACTAGACAGCTTTATTATAGTGAAAGCTATACACCAGAAACATAGCAAATAGTGCAAGACCTTTTCCCAATATTAGGCCATGGTGCCATGTGAACACTTACCTTCTACCGGCCCACACTAGAGATGTGGAATGAAATGTACCTAGCATCAAGGCAGTATTTGGAGACCTTTCACATGTGATTTGGATGCAAGCACTGATTACTATTGCCTGAGTGGTGGACTGGATTAACATATGGAATGGGTTAGTGTCATTTGTTGTACATACCAAACAAGTGCACAGTACAAATGTACATTCACATATACATTTCATGTCTGGCCACAGTTTTCGGTGTTTATTGGTGTTCAAATCTGCCATTAACTACTAAATCAGACTTAGCAAGTATGCCTGGTTTTGTATTTTTTCGCTGGTATGGGCGTGGCCTATGCGCCGCACGGTCTACGCTGCCGTACGGAACGCTGCCGCACGGAACGCAGGGTGTCGCTGATGTACGCCAATTACAGAAATAGTATATAAAGGTGTGCTAGAAAGGCAATAAGTTGTTGCAAACATGGTTGGATCTCAATCTGAGGGAGACCAGGAGTGTCAGGAACTCTTTGCTCGCCTGGACTCCAGCACCTCCTATGTGCCCCTCACCACAGACCAGCCAGTGGTTGAAGAGCAGGCAGCTGGCCCATCAACATCAGCCCAATCTGCAGCTGGCCCATCAACATCAGCCCAATCTGCAGCTGGCCCATCAACATCAGCCCAATCTGCAGCTGGGCCATCTTCTTCCTCAGCAGAATCATTTGGAACACAGCAGGTGGCTTCCCAACAGAGTAGCCTGGCCAGCACTTCAAGTACAGCGACAGGTGGCCGTGGCCGAAAGATGCCAACAGAGGAACCAAGCAGCAGGAACATGGCATTCGAAGTGCAGGAGCTTGCCATACTGGTACCCCGCGCACGGGATTGGATCGAGTGTCCACAGGACAGGTTGACACACACAAGGAGATGGAAGTTTTGGGAGGACATAGCTGCAGAGATTAATGCGGTAGCTCCACAAGTTCGTGAGGTGGAGCACGTCAAGAAGAGGCAAGTTCATGTGTGTTACATTTGAGCAGTACAAGACCAGTAATGTTTAAATGAGTTGTTAGATGGAGTTGGTAAATGGTCGGTCACGTTGCTTGAATTCACAGACATGATTGCCATGTCATTTAATCGATAGTTATTGTAGGGTGAGTGTGAATGTATCTTCTAAGGGTTGGTTTTATAGTTTAATGGAATGTAAGTTTTGTGTAATGAAGCACATGTTGTAATCTGTTGCAGATTGCAATGGCTGCTACAGCAAACATCAGGAGTGACATGTAGTAATATGTAAACTTTGATTGCAGGTGGCACGACTTCAAAACCAACCTCAAGAAGAAACTGACCAAACGGTGGGAACACAGCCACACCTCTGCGGCTGGCCCCATGCCAGGCCGCCTGAAGCTCACCCCCCTGGAGGAGATGGCCGAGTGCTGCATTGCAGTAGAGGAGGTCTGGGGGGGTGAGCAACATGGATAGCGAGGCCCCAGCGGAAGTCTTTGCTGCTTTTGTTGAAGGTAATTATTTGCCATGGCATAAGTAGTTGGTACTAATTTTCTTGGAATGTGTTGTAATTGTAATTTTCTCTTTCACCAGCATCCCCACCGCTTGGTCAAGAATATCTTGAGGAGGTGGAGGAGTCTGTGCCACCTGCCACCAGTGGCAGGCATGTGCAGCAGCAGCAGCAGCCACTGGCCGAACCGGATTACGACAGGTGGGTGCAGGTGCTTGGGCAGATTCACCAGCAGGGAGACTTAGCATCAGAGCAGATGCGTATGACCGAGGAGGTCATGCAGGGTTTGGTCAGCACCCAGCACACAATAGCTGGGAGCCTGCAGGCTATTGCTGAGGCCCAGCAGGCCATGGCTGGCACCCAGCAGTCAATAGCTGCAAGCCTGCAGGTGCTGGCAGATAAAGCCCTGCGCCAAAATGACCTCCTCCTCCACCATAATGAGCTTATGGTGGAGCTAGTTTCCAGCAATAGGGCTCTATTGTCATCCGTTTCTGGTGCATTTCCACCACCAGCACTCCCTGCTGGCAGAGGGGGAACACCATCCCCCCCCCCCCACCTCACCAGCATCTGCTCCACCTGGGCCACCATCCCAACGTGGCCGTGGCCGAAGAGCTGCTGCACGTGGCAAGGAGCCTACCAGGGCCAAACGTGCCCGCAAATGAACTTGTGTCCGCATTAATCTCCACCCTTATGTCTTCCCAAATCTTTCATTTAGCTGTGTGTGTCAGTTTCCTGTGTCCAATCCCGTGCAGAGGGTACCCACATTTGCCCTCGGTTCGAATGTCTTGTTTGGTTCCCCTGTTGCCCTCTTTCGGCTACCATTACTGTCTGCTGTACTTGAAGTGTTGGTGCTATACTTTTGTTGTGAAGCCACCTGATGTGTTCCTAATGATTCTGCTGTGGCTATGTATGACACAAATACATTTTTTTTTCTTATTTTTGTACATTCCTGCCATGGTACCTTTTAATTTGTTGCATGTGTCAAATAACATGCTTTCCATTTTCTTTTTGAAGTTATTGTAATAAATTTATAATTTGATCCCCAAATGTGTGGTTTAATTGTTAAATGTAGAAGTGACATGTATATTTATATTAGTGATAGTAAGTTCTGTCCATTGGTTGCAGTGTAAATGTGTGTCCAAACTGCAGCATATATGTGTGTGTTTAGTAATGGTCCATTTAAGCTGCAATGGTTCCAATTGAAGCAATGAGAAGCGTGTAATTAATGAGTAATGAGTAAAGGAGTGGATTGTATTGTGTTCAGCTGACATTGGTTGAGGTGCGCCCGTAGTGATTAGGCGTTCCGATTGCCTAGCGCATGACCGAGTGGTGTCCGCAAAGAAATACTTGCTTACGGACACCGCATATTTCTAGCCTTTTGGTTCTTGTGCATTCGGTGTGCTGTCCGAATGCACGCCTACCAGAATGAGTGCACTCCCTCGTGTCCGCCCATGTTTACGCCCAGTTTAGCCCACTTTGAAACTACACCCCTGTGTACTTCCGAATGACGCCCATATTACGCCCATATTTCCCGAGTGTTTGCGGTGCACATTTCTGTACGGTATTAGTGCGAACAAGTACGCGGACCATGCGTGGCACATGCGCATAGCGTTGCCCACACATGCGCAGACGGCTAAAAAAACGCCATCCGTAAGAATTCGGGAAAGTACACACAGACCAGAATAAGGCCCATAGTATTAGGAGGAATCGAAGAGACACTACCTAAGAAAACACATACAATTATGAGAGTAGGCACATAGTCTAAATGTAGTATCTATCCATTCACTTATATTTTTCACAATAAAGTAAAACACAGACAATTTATTTTTATATTATTTAATTAGCACTTTTCATTTTTATAGCATTGAAAATAGACACATCACAGCAGATCACAAATACAGTAAACACATATATCACCCATACGAGTTAGAAAGGGTACTCCCCCTCCCCCTATCACATCTATATACGAATGCATTTTTAAGATAAAATATAAAAAGGATATAAGGGGATACAAAGTGTAAAAAAGAAAGGTGTTTCCACACAGGTGATAGCAATCATAAATTAAGAGGGAAGTCCAGAAACTGAGCGTTGTGTCCCTCCTGGAAAGGGTCATGTTATACAGTCAATTTAATGGACCATACCTATCTGGCTGCAAGAAGCAGCAGCTACAACACAGGATTGCCATTCAAACAAAATTGACTGGAAATGACAGTGGTGGGGACATAACAGCCTGATGCTGCCCTGTCCCTGCTGCCACCATCCTGACTCCTAATTACGTGCTTCACTGCTGCGTTGAATAATAAGTTGACAATAGGTCGACATTGACAAAAGGCTGATTCAAGCAAAAAGTCTACATGACAAAAATGGTCGACATGTGAAACATTTTTAATTATTTTTCCCCCATACAACTGAGAACGGTATAGTGGGCTGGCAAGAAGCATGGTGAGCTAACAGGGTAATGCAAGCATATGTGCTACATTAATTGGGCCCATGTGCTCATGCATCAACATTGACACAAAAAAAAACAACTAAAAATTCGTAGAAATTTCAGCGTTGACCTTTTTGGTGTGAAGCTATTGACTGTAATCTTGGCAGTGAGTGGTAAATATCACTGTGACACTGTGTGACAGTGTAAAATGAGGGCGAGGCCATGTGACTGCCTCACCAGCACCCGCTGACCTTCCACTCTGTCCTCTTTGGGTGTAGCAAGATGGCGCCGGATTCCACCTCCATAGGGTGTACCAAGATGGAGGGGTGACTCCCAGCGAGGGGAGTATTTCTGTGTAGCTCTGTACAACAGATAAGCTCGGGAACGCGACCACGAACTTCTGCTCAGCATAGCACAGTGTCCTCAGCCCGGCTCCTCGCCCCGCTTGAGCGCGACGGGTAATCAATCCTCCCCCCCACCTCGCGCTCATCTCTATGGTCACGGGGCGCTCTGTCCCTCCCCTCCGGAAGTCTCGGTGACCACCGACCGCGCCGCGGTGCAGTGTGGGTAGCCGCTGTCAGCAGCCATGGCGTCCCGTGCCCTCTGTGCGTGTGTCCGCTCTGCTCTCCGTCCCCTTCCCCGCCACCGCTCCTTACCGGCCCTGAGCACCAGCAGCGCGGCTTGCAGGCAGCGCTCCTCCCTGGCCGGAACCTCTGCCACCGGCGCCCCGGTCCTCGCCACACAGGTATACTGCAGCCACGGGGGAGGTTGGTAGGTGGGGGGAGACACTGATGGCTAGGGCTGCCTGTGCATCGAGCCTATGGCACTTATTTGTTAGTGAGCTGGATTATCCCATCCTTGCCTACCTACCCGACCCTCTCCATAAGGGAGAAAATGCTCTGTTCCTGGACTTCCCTGGTAATGTATGACACCTTGATAAGAAAGGTGTTTCACCACAGGTGATGGCAATCATACGTTACCAGGGAAGTCCAGGAACAGCATTTTTTCCCTCATGGAGAGGGTCAGGTATGAACGTATGTAATATCCTCCTGTGGGCCTATTAGGACTGCAAGTTCCAGCATGTCCTAAATGTCGACCCCAGCTGGGGGGGGGGGGGGGGGTCGCTGTAGGTGATTTCACTAGTATCCAGCTGTGTGGATAGATAGAGATACAGTATATCTATCTATAATCTCCTCCTTCTGTAGTCCCCGGCACTCCAGATGCCCCCATTTGAGGGTGTCTTGCCCCGGTGTCTTCCATTGAGGGCAGGCCCACTCTATCCACAAAATGCAGGCGGCGCTCGGAGTTGGTGGAAAACATCTGTACTGGGTGAAAACTTTATTTCAACGTTTTTAGGTGTGCCCCTAAATGTTGAAATAAAGTTTTTGCCCAGTACAGTTGTTTTCCACCGACTCAGAGTGCCGCCTGCATTTTGTGGATATATCTAGACATATATAGATAGTTAGATGCATCCTGTGCATAATAAATGGTAATGTGTAAATGGGGCCCTTTGGATGGCAAAAATATGCAGAAACGCTGAAGTGTGGGTGAATTAGTAGGGTTTGTACAGTAGGTGAGTCAGTGGTGGTCATTATATTTAACCTATAAAGATGTATTCAATCTCCCTGAGAAATTGCCCAGGACACGAAGGGCCATGGGTATTTGGGTTGCGGACACCCTGCATCACTCCTTAAATTAGCCGGTACTTATGTAATATCTGGGCTCCCGTTTTTCTTATGAGACCGCGTCCCCTCGCTGGGCTCACTGCGCTCGCCACGCTTCGGGCACGGTGGCTTGCTGCGCTCACCACACTATATAAAATCAACTCCATGCGTAGTTGGATAGTAGGGGTATGAAAAAATGGGGTGCATTTAACATGGGAGCCCAGATAATACATAAGTACCAATTAGCCTTATAGGTGTGTGTGTCCTGTTTATGTGCACCCGTAAGTATGGATTATGTGCGCAATGCGTCCCTTCAAAGTTAATCAACCCCCTAGATGTTGTGTATGGCCAGGAGTGCTGATGTGCGCTCCCGCATCATCGCTGTCCGTCGGGGTGTTTTATCAGCTGAGTAAACCATTTTTTCCACAGTCTATTACTGTGGAAAGCTGTTCTCCAAAAACCTTTTTAACACATTGTCATTATAGGGTATTGTGTGTACAATTTTGAGGGGAAAATTAATTTATTCCACTTTGGAATAAGGCTGTAACATAACAAAATGTGGGGAAAAAAGTGAAGCGCTGTGAATACTTTCCTGGATGAACTGTATTTATAGAGCATATCCATGATTTGATTCCTGTGTGGTGCTCCAGTAGTGAGGTCGTCTTCATACTGTATGTGTTTCGTTCCACCTGGTATACCACTAAATCCTTGATCTGTCCTATCTTTCTGCAGATACCCAACTTCTTATTGCAGTCATGTCGCCAGTACAGCGGAGCTCCCCCCCTCACCCTGGAGGGCATTTCTGAGCGAGTTATATATGTATTGAAGCTGTATGATAAAGTGGATCCAGATAAGGTGAGACAACTGGCGGTTACTACAGTCATTTTTTTGTGTGTGTCTTTTATACCAAACACAGGAAAAGACTATTGTGACGTTGCATTCTCAAAATGTGCACAATGTGGCGACAGCTGTGTGTGTCCTTTATCTGTGTGATTTATTGGGTGTTTGGAGTTAAAATAATTGGGTTTGCCAATCTCTGAAGAACACCAGAGCAATAGGGGAATAGCAGTGGGAGGCATACAGGGTTTGTATAAAAAGTAATGAGACAAATTTTTTCCTGATGCAACTGTACATCGCAGCGCGCATGCTCCAGGTGGGTTCGATGGAGGGGGACCACAGCTTCAACACTCACTGAGTGTAGGTCACCTACGAGCTTCCGTGCGGTTTGTATCGTGGTTTTAGTGGATCTGTCCCTAGGCTCTGCAACATTCTATCGAACAGCGATGCGCCATTAAATTGTGTGGGACTCGAAAAAACGGCTATGGGGACATTGGCCATGATCCAGAAAGTGCATTGCCATCAGTTAAAACTGCATTATGACAATGCACCAAGCCACACCTGCTTTGTAGTCAACGTCTACCTGGCCGGAACGGCATCACAAAGCTTCCCCAGCCCCCTTACAGTCCCAGCGAACTTCTTCCTGTTCCTCTGAGTGAAGACAGCCCTCAAAGGACACCGCCATGGGACTGTAGCAGAGGTCAAAGTGGCTTTGATGTGCTGCTTGAAGGACGTTCCAGAAAAGGACTTCCATGGCACCTTCCAAGCATGGACAACTCGTTAGCAGAAGTGTCTCTACGCAAAAGGGTCTTCTTGTAATTGTTTGTACAAACAGATATGTGGACCATGCGCACAGGATTCGATGTTTAATTATTTATAACTCGGCCCCCTGTCTATAGTAATCAGAGTTTAATACTTTAGCCAGTATCAGGGGTGTACTACCGCGGACACAATAATATGAATCTTTTCGTTAGGACAGAAAAAGTGTCTAAGGTGCGGTGCACCACAAGAACAATTACACAATAAGAAGTTACTTTTATTATTTAATGACTAAAACTAGCGAAATATATTTAAAAAACATAGACCTAGACAAACAAGAGAAAAATGTGCGTGTTAAAACAGCATGTGTGGGGATGCCGGGTCTGTAATAAGCGTCTCTGGCGTACTTATTGATACTCAGCGTCTGATATATGCTTGCAAGGGCTCTATAGCCAAAGAAAAGATCCTGTTTAAGTTATAATATATTTGTCCTTAATAGGATTCATGTTAGTGATTTGCCTCATTGGGTAACCACATTAATAAGCTGGTAACAGTGTTATATTTAATTATACTTAAAGTAAGACAATGTTGCAAGATTGCAATGGTTGGACACTGTGTTATTAGCTATCCGGCAGTGAGCACTAAACAGAGATTTTTGCTGCAAACAGTTGGTCGTGCACTCTCAGACATAAGAATGTGTCTTGGGTATAACAATTTTAATAAACAGGATAGGTCTTAAATCATTGTTTCATGTACTGTATTCTGCCACATGCAGTTAATATAATTCTGGCTATTGCTGCAAGACTTAAGTTAATTAAACAGGTAAAGAACATATAGTACCGTGTGTCCAACCGTTGCAACCCTGCAACATTGTCTTACTTTAAGTTTAATTAAATATAACACTGTTACCAGCTTATTAATGTGGTTACCCAATGAGGCAAATCACTAACCTGAATCCTATTAAAGACAAATATATTATAACTTTAAACAGGATCTTTTCTTAGGCTATAGAGCCCTCGCAAGCATATATCAGACTCTGAGTATCAATAAGTATGCCAGAGACGCTTATTACACATACGGCATCCCAACACATGCTGTTTTAACGCACAGATCTTTCACTTGTTTGTCTATGTCTGTTTTTTAAATATATTTCGCTAGTTTTAATCATTAAATAATAAAAGTTACTCCTTATTGTGTAATTCTTCTTCTTGTGGTGCACCGCACCTTAAGGTGCCCACAGACGCATCAATTATCGAATGCGTTTTGTACTTTTTAAGCACAAATTGCATCTTATGTACAATTATTGGATGGTGTTTATGTTCCCGGGAGCCCGATATTGTATGTCTAAAAAAGTACGTGCTGCACGTACTTTCTCTACCGTCCAATGGGATACTGGGCTTCACTACTATGGGGATTGAGACCTCCGCAGGAGAGACAGGCACATAAAAGAACTTTCAGTGTGGGTGCACTGGCTCCTCCCCTCAATCTCCCTCCACTAGTCAGTTTTGAAAAATGTGCCTCAGGAGAGGCAGTGCTTCTGGATGCTCCAGAGTTTTTTCCACATTTATTTTCAAGTTTGTTATTTTGGGGCGCTGTGGTGACCACACAGCTGTCCTGCTTCGTGGGTGTCAGGGGAAGGGTCAGTCCCCGACCTCTTCAGGTGCAGAGCTGACCCTGCTACAGGACAGTCCAGTCCTGCGTGGGACTTGTCACCGCACAGCATTGCGCTGTAGCGAGCAAGTCCCCTAGCCGCCGCACACCCCTGACAGGTCTGAAGACATCGGTGGTGAGTACAGGCTGGGGGTCCCACAAGGGGTCCCCGCAGCCATTTCTGGTGCGGCAAGACGACGGCTAGTAATGGCGGCTCTCCAGCAGGGACCGCGTGAACACCGCGTCTGATAACTGGCATAGGGGTGCTGCCGCTGGACCACCAGGGACACCCCTCAGGGTATATGTATATAATTATATGTAAGCGCCAGCTCCGTGTAAGGGGGCGGGGCTTCACTCAGAGCGGGACCAAGCTCTGCTGGGCGCGCGCTGTCACTTCCTGCTTCTTCACACGCTGCCAGACTCCATTACAGGGCTCCTCACTGGCGTGGTGGATCCGGGTACTTGCAGCACGGCAGAGACAGCAGGTTTTTATAGCGATTTAGCGCTGCTGCGCTATCTAGCTTAGTCAGACACTGTGTTGTTTATATCACTGTGTTTAGCGTTACCAGCTCACCCATATCTGTGAGTTCAGGTTAAGGGTGCACTTGGCTCCCCAATTGCTCTGTTTTTTCCCCACTGTTTAGTTACAGACACAGCATAAAGCAAGCACATAGTCTGTTTTCACTCAGAGGAAACACATCCAGCAGTGTGTGCACGTGTGTGACTGCGTGGGGGTTGTGTTGTTACTACAGACATTGTAGTACTATCTCATCATGGTGAAAAAGTTCACTTGTATGGTGTGTAGCACCAAGTTTGTGCCCAAGTCACAGTCCCAGGTTACTTGTGAGGCTTGTATGTCACCACAGCCCAGTAGTGCTGACACCCAGATCAGTGGGGTTCCCCCACAGCTTGCGGGGCAGTCGCAGGCAGACGAGCAGGAGCCTGCGTGGGCCTCCAACATAAAGACCTTGTTGGATTCTGTGGCTTCACAGCTTTCCACTAACACTCAGCAAACGCAGAGGGTTCAGAGGGAATTGTCCATGTTAGCTGCCAGGGTGGACATTCTTCATACCCAAAATGTACCTCCTCCGCCCGCACAGCCTCAAAAGAGGCAGGCTACTGCTATGGATCCTGACACAGATGAGGACGATGAGGACATATTGGAGGAGGGTGAGGAGCAGGGTCTGCAGGAACCAGCTCCTGTCTCAGTGCATGGTCCCGAGCCCCTTATCAGGGCCATTAGGGATGTTTTAGATCTCCCAGTAGAGGCATCCACAGAAGGAGATCCTTTCTTCATGACTCAGAAGAAACAGCCAGTGTATTTCCCTGAGCAGGCAGAGTTAGAAACTGCTTTCAGGGCTGCATGGCAAAACCCTGATAAGAGGTTTACCCTTTCAAAGCGGTTCACAAATGCTTATCCTTTTGAACCTTTGGGCAGAAAGAAATGGGAGGAGCCACCGGTAGTGGACTCCTCTGTTTCCCGCCTCTCTAAGAAGGTGTTGTTACCAGTCCCAGGTGTATCCACCCTTAAGGACGGGGCGGACAGAAGGCTGGAAGCTACCCTCAAGTCCATATATACGGCTAGTGGGGCATCCCAGCGTCCAGTTTTAGCCAGCTGCTGGATGGCCAAGGCTATTCATACCTGGTCAACCCAGATACAGGAAGGGTTGTTGGGTGACATGACTGTGGCCCAGATAGGGGACAGCCTGCGTCACATTCAGGATACCGCAAAAATCCTGTGCGAGGCACAAAAGGAATTGGGCGCAATAAACGCGCGCAATTCAGCCATGGCGGTTTCAGCCAGACGGGCCTTGTGGCTGCGGCAGTGGTCTGCAGATGCAGACTCAAAGAAGAGTGTGGAGGGTATCCCCTTTACAGGAGAATGGCTGTTTGGCAGTGAATTAGACGGTTGGATTTCCAAAGCCACGGCAGGAAAATCTACCTTCCTTCCATCAGCCCCCACGGTTGCAAAGCGTACCTTCACAGGTGCTTCCCAGCAGTCCTTTCGTGGGAACAGGTTTCGCCCCAAGGCTAGGGGCGCCTCCAATGCCAGCAGGGGCACGAGAGGCAAGTTTAGGAAGCCTAACACCTCCAACACCCAGGACCGTCCAAATGCCGCGACTTCCTCTAAGCCTGCAGCATGACGGGGTTTTCCCGCCACGAGACTCTCTCGCGGTGGGAGCGCGATTGTTGCATTTCAGCCATGTGTGGGACGCCTCGGGTCTGGATTCCTGGGCCAGAGGTCTCATTTCTCTAGGTTACAGGCTGGAATTCGACAAACCCCCTCCCAGACGATACTTCAGGTCGACACTTCCAGCATCCCAGGAAGATCAGGTGCTCCTTCAAGGGGCCATTACCAGGCTGCTTCAGTCTCAGGTAATTGTACCGGTGCCAGACACGGAGCAGGGCCAGGGATATTATTCCAACCTATTCCTGGTACCGAAGCCAGACGGCTCAGTAAGACCCATCCTGAATCTAAAGTCACTGAACCCCTTCCTGCGCGTGTTCAAGTTCAGGATGGAGTCCTTGCGCTCTGTGATTGCCAGCCTAGAAAGAGGGGAGTTCCTGGCCTCTATAGACGTCAAAGACGCCTACCTACACATTCCTATCTGGCCCCCACACCAAATCTATCTCAGGTTTGCCTTGGGAAACGACCATTACCAATTCAGGGCGTTACCTTTCGGCCTGTCGACAGCCCCGCGGGTTTTCACAAAGGTAATGGCGGAAATGATGTCACTACTCAGGCTCCGAAGGGTGAATGTAGTGCCATACCTGGACGACCTGCTAATAAAAGCAGGGTCGGCGGAGGCTTTAAGCAGTGCTCTCAATCTGTCCATACAGGTTCTAAGAGACCACGGGTGGATCCTAAACATGCCCAAATCATCGCTGGTTCCAACCCAGAGGATGGTTTTCTTGGGCATGATCCTGGATACATCAGAACAAAAAGTTTTTCTGCCGATGGAAAAAGTCACTGCAATACAACAGCTGGTCAGGGAGGTCCTACAGTCACCTCTGGTACAGATCCATCTTTGCCTCCGGCTTCTAGGCAAGATGGTGGCTTCATTCGAAGCAATACAATTTGGCCGCTTCCATTCCAGGACTTTTCAATTGGATATTCTGACAAAATGGTCCGGCTCCCCCCTGCAGATGCGCAGAAGGATTGGCCTTGCAACAAGAACCAGGATCTCGCTACAGTGGTGGCTAGATTCATCCAATTTGTTGGCAGGCAGACGGTTCCAGATCCAGGACTGGATTCTGGTAACCACGGACGCCAGCCTGAGGGGCTGGGGAGCTGTGACACAGGGAGTCCGCCTACAGGGTCGATGGTCTCCACTGGAGTCAGGCCTTCATATCAACAAGCTGGAATTGAGGGCGGTCTACTATGCCCTGTTACAGGCAGCTCCATTGTTACAGGGAAAGGCGATCCAGGTCCAGTCGGACAATGCCACCACTGTGGCCTATATAAATCGGCAGGGTGGTACCAAGAGCATGCCTTGCATGAGAGAAGCGTCAAAAATTCTGTCCTGGGCGGAACAGAATGTCCAGGCCCTGTCTGCCATTTTTATCCCGGGGGTCGACAATTGGGAGGCGGACTTCCTGAGTCGTCACGATCTTCACCCGGGAGAGTGGGGCCTTCACACTCAAGTGTTCAATGCCATAGTGGATCTGTGGGGGCTCCCTCAGATCGACCTGATGGCTTCACGATTGAACCACAAGGTAGCAATGTACTGTGCACGGACCAGAGACCCAGGGGCGATAGCGGTGGACGCTCTCACCTGGACCTGGGATTTCCAATTGGTGTACCTCTTCCCACCTCTCCCATTGTTGGCTCGGGTGCTAAAGCGGCTCCGGCATCAGGGGACGGAGGCCATACTGGTGGCACCAGACTGGCCAAGAAGGGCCTGGTACGGGGACATTCAGGCCATGCTAGTGGAAGACCCGTGGCGTCTGCCCCTAAGAGAAGACCTGCTTCTCCAGGGCCCGTTCGTCTTCCAGGACTTACAGCGGCTACGTTTAACGGCCTGGAGGTTGAGCGGCAGATCTTAGTCCACAAGGGTCTCCATCCCTCTGTCGTCACTACAATGATAAAAGCCAGGAAGCCGGTGACGGCTGCTCATTATCATGTAATATGGCGCAGCTATATTGCCTGGTGTGAGAAGAATGACTTGCCTCCGGCCAGTTTTCGATTAAACAGTCTGCTACGTTTCCTTCAGGCTGGCCTGGATAAGGGACTCAGATTGGGTTCCTTAAAGGTCCAAATCTCCGCACTATCTGTGTTTTTTCAGAAAAAGATTGCGGCCTTGCCGGAAGTGCAAACCTTCTTACAGGGGCTGCTGAGGATTCAGCCCCCCTTTGTGCCTCCCACTGCACCATGGGATTTGGAAGTAGTTCTTACTTTCTTAAAATCAGCCCGGTTTGTTCCACTGGAAGAGTCTGAGCTGCGACACCTCACTTGGAAGACTGTTGTTCTGCTGGCTCTAGCTTCGGCCAGGAGGGTGTCCGAGCTCGGGGCCTTGTCTTGTCGGAGCCCTTACCTTGTGTTCCACAACGATAGGGCGGAACTCAGGACTAGACCACAATTCCTTCCAAAGGTGGTGTCAGGGTTCCACCTAAACCAACCTATTGTGGTTCCTTCTAGCGCGACACACCCAGATATACCAGATACCTTGGATGTGGTCCTCACCCTTAAGGGGTATGTCAAGCGCACAGCTAGGATCCGTAAGACGGACAGCCTGTTTGTGCTTTATGATGCGCAGAAGAAGGGTTTACCTGCTTCAACGCGTACCATTGCCAGGTGGATAAGATGTACTATCCAGCAGGCTTATGCATCAGCTGGTTTGTCGCTTCCTTTTTCAGTAAAGGCTCATTCAACCAGGTCTGTAGGTACCTCTTGGGCGGCTGCTCGAGGGGTGTCGGCAATGCAGCTCTGCAGGGCCGCTACTTGGTCAGGGCAACACACATTTGTGAAGTTCTACAAGTTTGACACCCTGGCCAGGGAGGATTCCCAGTTCGGGAATGCGGTTCTACAGCAGAATCCGCACGTTCCCACCCGTTCTGGTAGCTTTGGGACCTCCCCATAGTAGTGAAGCCCAGTATCCCATTGGACGGTAGAGAAAATAGGATTTTGGGTACCTACCGGTAAATCCTTTTCTCGTAGTCCATATGGGATACTGGGAGCCCGCCTCAGTGCGGCTTTTTCTGCTGTCAGACCTACTTTATTGTTAGGCTTTTTGCCTTGTTTTCTATAGGATACATATGACTATAGATTTGTTCTAGTTACAGGTGTCCTCTTAAGTTGTTAGGATTCACCTCTTTTATATGTTTTTTGTTCGTTTGGGTGTGCTGGATGAATCTCACCACAATACATTATCACATACTCCTCACATGCTCTCCTTCGGCACAGTTTTTGCATTAACTGACTAGTGGAGGGAGATTGAGGGGAGGAGCCAGTGCACCCACACTGAAAGTTCTTTTATGTGCCTGTCTCTCCTGCGGAGGTCTCAATCCCCATAGTAGTGAAGCCCAGTATCCCATATGGACTACGAGAAAAGGATTTACCGGTAGGTACCCAAAATCCTATTTTTTAGACTACATCTGAAATTTAACATTACAAACATGGGTTCATCACATGCATCCAAGTGCACATCTCATAGCAAGCTGGAAGAAAAATTGTATAGAACCATTGTACAGTCAAAAAAACGCATAGCACAGTACAATTGTAGCGTCTGTGGGCACCTTTAGACACACTTTTTCTGTCCTACCGTAAAGATGTAATTGTTTGTAGCAATATCTTCAATAAATATTTCCTTAATTTGGTCTCGTTACTATTTATACAAACCCTGTATGATGACAGGAGCAAGAGGGGTAGAGAGGAGGAATGGGAGGAAAGAACAGGGAGATATTTGATGGAATTAAGGCCCTTATTCAGATCTGATTGCAGTACAAATTTGTTTGGAAAATGGACAAAGCCATGTGCACTGCAGGTGGGGCAGATGTAACATGTGCAGAGAGTTAAATTTGGATGGGGTGTGTTGAAACTGAAATCTAAATTGCAATGTAAAAATAATGCAGCCAGTATTTATTCTGCACAGAAACAAAATAACTCACAGAAATCTAACTCTCTGCACATGTTACATCTGCCCAACATGCAGTGCACATGGTTTTGCCCATTTTCCAAACAAATTTGTACTGCGATCCGATCTGAATAAAGGCCTAAATGGGGAGATCTCTGCACAATAGCTAGCAACTCAGCAAGTGACCAGTGCAAAGTACAAACGTTTGAAGGTAATCCTTCCAGGAGACTAGTGGGGAAACTGCTTGTCATGTCAGCAAGTGTCAATGCACACCTAAATAACATAGAAGATACAGGATCAGACCACAGCGTTGGAGACCTGGTATCAGCAGTCAAACAACTTATACTTGACTCATAGGTAATTCCAGCTGTCATCTGCAGGCGGCTTGTTTAAGAGGAAAACAAAAATAATAATTCCTCTGGCATCTATAAGGGATACTGGGGTAGCTTAGTACAATGGGGTATAGACTGGGTCCAAAGGAGCCAATGCACATAAAACTTCAACTGGGTGTGCTGGACCCCCCTGGATTTAAACAACCCTGGTCTAATCCTGATCAGAAATTTAAAATTTCCAAAAAGTTGTCTAGCTTTCCTTTTGCTGCTGAGGGCAGAAAGCATTGGGAGACCCTGCCTGCGGTGGATGCATCTGTCTTGCGAATATGAAAAAGGACAGTATTACCAATTCCAGGGGCCACCGCCTTAAAGGAACCGACAGATTAAAAAAAAAGAGAGCACACTCAAATCTATTTATACAGCTGACGGAGTGTCCCAGAGTCCTATTATAGCTGGCTGTTGGATGTCCCATGCTATACATTCGTGGGCTGCTAATGGGGGACAAGACCCTAGTACATATGATGCAAGCGGTAAAACACATTCAGGACACAGCACGTGTCATCTGTGACTCCTTTAAGGAGGTTGGCACTATTAATGCCAGAACTTCTACGATGGTGGTGTCTGCACGCAGAGGCTTAAACAATGGTCTGCTGATAATGACGCAAAGAAAAGTGTGGAAGCTCTTCCCTTTTACTGGAAATGGCTTTTCGGAGCTGAGTTAGACACCTGGATCTCTTTGGCTATTGTGGGAAAGTCGAGCTTCCTCCTGGCCGCCCCTCTGCCGGTCAGGCGTTCATTTTGATGACTTACTCTTCAGTCCTTTCGAACCGCTAAGTTTAGGGGAAGGGCCATGGGTGCTTCCATTGCTGTCAGGGGCATCAGAGGGAAGCCACGTAAACCTGCCGCCTCCACTCCACAGCACCAGGACACTGGCTCTGCCTCTTTAAAATCCTCCGCATGATGCCAGCCCCCCATTAGTTGGGGAACTCAAGGTAAGGGCCCGCTTAAAGTTTTTGCTCCATTTTGGCAAGTCTCTTGTCAATATTCTTAGGTGAAGAACCTAGTCTCCCAGGGATACAAACTAGAGTTTGTACATACTTCCCCAAGATGATTTTCAAAACAAGTCTCCCGGTTCCTCAGGAGACCAGAACGTTATTTATGAACGCTATACAGAAGTTGGCAAAAGCACAGTTCATTATACCAGTCCCTCCTCTATTCAGAGGGCAGGTGTTTTACTCAAGCCTGTTCATGGTACCAAAACCAGATGGTTCGGTGAGGCCCATTTTGGACTTAAAATCCCTGAACCCCCTACTTGAGGGTATTCACATTCAAAATGGAAACATTGAGTGTGGTATAATCTCAGGCTTACAAAAAGAGGAGTTCCTTGTATCTCTAGATATAAAGGACACGTATCTTAACATCCCAATTTGGCCACCTCACCAAGTATACCTCAGGGGGAAGAACACTACCAATTACAAGCATTGCCATTTGGCTTATCAACGGCACCAAGTGGTTTCACCAAAGTAATGGTGGAGATGATGTCCCTGCTCCAAGTTCAAGGGGTCAACATAATCCCCTAGCTGGATGACCTGTTAATAAAAGCCTCGGCCCAGGAAACAACCGCGGGACAGCATCCACCATTCCACTCAGTTGCTCATACACCACGGCTGGGTACTCCACCTGCAAAACTCATATGAATCAGTCATAAAGACTTTTTTTGGGAATGGTACTAGACATGGTGACTCAGAGGACGAGGCAAGGGCCCTTCAGGACATGATTCAGGAAGTTCTGAGGTCTGGAAGGGTGCCTGTGCATCTTGTTTCTTGGGGAAAATGGTGGTTGCAGACCCCTCACCTTTTGGATTGTCGGTGGTTCAGAATTCAGAACTGGATCCTCCGCATGACTGATGTGAGTTTAAGGGGTTGGGGTACTGTAACTCAGGAGTTCCAGGACAGATGGCACACAATATAACATGCTCTGCTTCAAGCAGAAAGTCTTCTTCGGAATCGGCCCATCCAAGTCCAGTCTGACAATGTCATGGAGGTGGCTTATGTCAACCGAGAGGGCGGCACAAAGAGCAGTGCCTGCATGAAAGAAGTGTCCAGAATTATCAGATGGGCATGTGTTGGCAATTTCGGCTGTGTTCATCCCAGGTGTGGAGAAATGGGAGGATGATTATCAAAGGAGGAGTGGAGTTTACACCCTCTGATATTTCAGCAGATTGCGAACCATTGGGGCTATCCGCAGATAGATCCTGTTGCATCTTGGCTCAACAAGAAGCTTCCTCTGTACTGTTCCAGGACCCAAGATCAGACGACAGCTGTGTATGCGCTGTCCAGCCATTGACCTTGGTGATGGCGGTCCTGATTGCACCATTGATCTCCAACTTCCGTAAGCGTGTCGGTCGAAGATAAATGGTGTCTTCTGCAACAAGGACCGTTCTTTTACCCAAATTTAAAGTAGCTTTGTTTACCGGCCTGAGGGTTGAGCGGCTAATCCTAGCCAAAAAGGGTATTCCAAGTAAGCACCTAAAGGACAAGTCTGCCCCAACTTCCCCTGAGCTCCCTGGGAGAGCTTGATAAGATTTGGCACCTGATGTGACATTTTTTGGTACTTATGTAATATCTGGCCTCCCGTTTTTCTTAAGAGACCGCGTCCGCTCGCCACGCTTCGGGCACGGTGGCTCGCTGCGCTCGCCACACTATATAAAATCAACTCCATGCGTAGTTGGATAGTAGGGGTATGAAAAAATGGGGTGCATTTAACATGGGAGCCCAGATAATACATAAGTACCCATTTTTTTACATCTGATAAATCGGTTGCGATTTATCACATGTAAAAACCCGGGGCGCTCAGCCAATCAGCGGCCGCCCAGTCTTTTGAATGGGATCGTTTCTATTCTCCTGCTCACCATGAGGACTGCAGAGTCCAGGGTAGCGATAGCAGCAGGATAATAGAAACCATCCTATTCAAAAGACTGGGCAGCCACTGATTGGCTGAGCTCTCAGCCAATCAGCGCCCGCCCAGTCTTTTAAATAGGATATTATTTCTCCCATCAGATCAGACCCTGCTCTGTCTCCGGTCAACCTTTCCCCCAGGCGGCTGCATATAAGATTTATCTTATGTGCCGACCGTCCGACCTCCGGATCGGATTTGAATGCACACGGGACCGCGCATCTGATCAGATCTGATGTCATACCCTACGCAATTTGGGCAATTTCACCCGATTTCTCTGCCCGATCCTCCAGAATCGGGTGAAATTGGGCCCAAATCGCATAGTGTATGGGCACCTTAAGGTCATACTGACTAGGATTCTGGCCAGGAAGCCAGTTACTTCAAAACATTATCTCCATATCTGGAGGAAATCTACCTCTTGGTGTGAAGACTGGAAGTGTTCTCCAGTGGAGTTTAAGTTGGGCCATTTACTACTTTTCCTATAGGCAGGCGTGGATCTGGGCGAGGTTCCATAAAAGTACAGATCTCTGCCCAGTCCGGTGGTTCCCAAACTCTGTGCTGTGGCACCCCTGGGGTGCCGCGGAGCCCCTGCAGGAGTGCCCTGGGTTGGTGGTCCATGACCAATTCAAATTATTCATAATTAATGAAATAAACAAAACATGTGCTTGTGGCTTCCAATCGTAAAATATGTGACAACAAAATTAAATCCTGTCCCTCCCCACATAACTGAGCCTAAGGATGACATATTACCATGATTTCATTCATTTAATATTTTTTTTTTCTAAAGTACTTTTGGGCTAGGGGTGCTACAAAATAATTTCTGATACTCTAGGGCGCCGTGAGTCGAAAAAGTTTTGGAACCACTGGCCTAGTCTATTTTCTTTCAAAGAAAATTGGCTAATTTGCTGGAGATTCAGTCCTTTTTGGAGGTTCTTCATATTCAACGTTCCCTTGTTCTTCCCCTGTGACCATGGGACTTAATGTTGGTGCTGAACTTTCTACAGTCTTTCTACAGTCTTCGTGGTTTGAGCCCCTGCAGTCGGTAGAGGACAAGTTTCTCACATGGAAGACTTTTGGCTTTGGCAAGGCGCGTGTCTGAATTGGGGGCTTTAACTTGCAAGAGTCCTTATCTGACCTTTTAGGAGGATAGAGCCAAACTCAGGACCTGCCAGAGGTTTCTGCCAAAGGTGGTGTCAGCGTTTCATTTAAGTCAGCCGATTGTGGTTCTGGCGAGGTCTGAGACCTCTTCCATTCCATAGACTTTGGATGTTGTGAGGCCGTTGAAGATATATCTGCAACGAACAGCTAGGATTTTTAAGACTGATACTCTTTTCATGCTGTATGTGAAAAAGAAGGGATTTCCTGCATCAAAGCAGTCTATTTCTTGATGGCTTCAGCTAACCATCGAGCCGGCATATGCTTCATCAGCTTTGCCTGTTCCATAGGATTTAAGGCCTATTCTACTAGATCGGTTGAGGCGGCTGTTCGGGGTGTCTCGGCCTTGCATTTTTGCTGAGCCAATATGTGGTCTGGGAGGAGTACCTTTGTCAAGTTTTACCGATTTGGCACCCTGGCCAATGAAGATACCCAGTTTGGACAGGAGGTGCTGCAGTCATCTTCCCACATTCCCACCCAATCTGGAAGCTTTGGTACATTCTCATTGTACTAAGCTACCCTAGTATCCCTTATGGATGCCAGAGAAAATGGGAATTTAATTACCTACTGGTAAATCCTTTTCTCTTAGTCCATAAGGCATACTAGGCGCTCACCTCCAGTGGTTCTTTGACTGCAGGTGTTATTTTCTTGGTGTTCTCCCTCTTATGAGGTTGTTGTATCAGCTTTTGCTTTCTGTTTGATGAGCCATTGTTGGTCTGTTTTGTTTGGGGGTGTTGGTTCGCGAGTTTCAACACTCGTATCTGTTTGTTCCTCCCCTCATGTATGTTTCCCTCCTTTTAGGCACAGTTTTCCTAAGCTGGGGGTGTAGGCATAGAGGGGAGGAGCCAGCATACCCAGCTGACTGTGCATTGGCTCCTTTGGACCCCATCTATACCCTATTGTACTAAGCTACCCCAGTATCCCTTATGGCCGGCATGTCCAAACTATGGCCCTCCAGCTGTTGTGAAACTACACATCCCAGCATGCCACCGTGGGAAGGCTGAGTCTGGGTTCCAATAGTGGGTGTCTTTTAGCGAAAGACACCCACTATTGGAACCCAGACTCAGCCTTCCCACTGTGACCGGACCAGCTTCCAGAGCAAATCCCAGCAGCACTTAACCAGGACACTGCACCAACAAACCAGGTTGAGCCCTACACCATCTGGTGCTCCCTGGGTTGGAGGATTACATCACTCCTAGTACCATCATTGGCAAATACCTATTGGGACAGTACCAGGAAGCGTCTATAGGAACGGATACTGAGACTATAATCCTTCATGCCCTGCCATCCACTACGATGTGGTGGTAGAATAAAATAATGTGCCAAGCGCGTTGAGGCACCGTGCCAGAAACATGTCGCGCGCACTTAGATGGTGTCCATGTCGACATTTGGAACAAACAATGTGAAAAGCTCATGTCCACAATTTGACTGTCGACCTAATGCTTCTGTCTACCTTCCAGCCATGTCTACTTATTTTGTGTCGCTCTAATATGGGTCGACTCAATGACCCATACTCAACAAGTGACTCCTTTAGAGAGGCGCACACCATGTCTAGGGCTAGCAGGCTTTCCTGTTTACAGATATATCATAGAATCTGCAGGACTTCTGTTAGGTGCTGGGAGACCAGTAATGTACATGGCAGGGCTGGATGGATGGGGAATAAGGCAGAGTCTGCCGGCATCACTAATGTGGGCAGGCCAGTCTACTGTGGGTGGGCCCAGGCCGCTGATGCCACTGTTGGGGGTGTGCCCGGCACCTAAGCTCCCTGAAGAACGTGAATAGATGCCGCACGCATGGTATCTATTCACGCTGCAGCGGGGTGCATGGCGTTCCTATGGGACAAGACGCACTGGTGCTTTGTATTAGAACACATTAGAGATCGGTCAGATATTTTCAGAAAACAGACAAACCTATTATTATTATTATTCTCCTTTTGTGGTGCCACAAAGGATCTGTAGTGCCCGGTTACAGAGAACAAACACAGGAAACCGGTGACTTACAGTTAGACAATGTAGGGCTAGTACCACAGTAAATAAACAGATCTGCTCCGGAGGGATTTGATCGATTTGAAGATGGATTAAGTAAGAGAAGGAAAAGCACATGAGGGAAGAGGGCCCTGCTCGTTATAGCTTCCATAGCAAGTTACATTACTATAAGTAGACTACTGCGATGTATTGCAGGAGTGGATGGGCCCCCCTGGGGCGGCAGGATCACAAGCGATACATTGCATGCAGTCCTTTCACATTTGATGTATCGCAAGCGACCCTTCCGGCGGGAGGGGGCCGACTCGGAGATCTGACTGTCAGCAGGTCTGACCTCCGGCCCAGGTGTGTATCGGAACAGACGGGGACATCAAACACACCCGAGTTGGGACGATTCCTCACTGACGGATCAGGTGAAATCTTACTAGTGTATGGGCACCGCATTCTGTATTTCATTCTCTTCTCAGCATGCAAAGCACGAATGAGCTCTAGAGGGCGCCAAGTATCAGCTTTCAGAAAAGGAAGTGCTGACTTTCAAACCTTATGCAAGTTAGGTTATATGGAGGTGAAATAAAGTCATTACTGTCCAAGCACTGGGGAAAATGTATCAGCAAGTTTTCTCAAAATTGATGACCCTTGCTAGATCGCACTGATCAATTTGATGTGCGACTGAGTCTGAATCCGTCTACAAAGTGTCCCGATGCTGCAGCTTTCTTGCGCAAGTTCTATTGAGCTTAATAATGTCACTTTGTACAGAAGTAAACCAAATTCCTGTGGGGTTAATGTTGCAGCCCAGTGTCTAGGACATGATGACCGGCTTTCCTCTGATTTGAGTTTGACTATGAGTCTAAAACAAAATTTTAAGCAAATTGTGGCTCCTCTCAGAACGCTCCAACGTATGATTTATAGACCCTAGGTCCTTGATGGCTAGGCCCCCATACACTAGCCGATTTTGGTCAGATTTCAGCCAGATCAGTCGGATCTGGCCGAAATCGGACCAAAATTGGCTAGTTTTGATGTCCCCTCAGATCCGATGCGCGGTCCCGTGCGCATCGGATCTGCGTCGGGTGGTCGGACCTGCTGCACGTCCGACCACCCGACTTGGGACCTAGTGGGGCGGCGCTGCTGCGGTAGAGGGAGCAGGGGGGGCTGGGGACGCTGCGGGGGACACAAGCGGCATAGCGCCGGGCAGGGGGAGCCGGCGGGAGCTGTCAGTGTTGAATAAAAAAAAAAGCCCATACAATGCATGGGCGGCCTGTGATTGGCTGAGCGCTCTCTCAGCCAGTCAGCAATTGGCTGAGAGAGCGCTCAGCCAATCACAGGCCGCCCATGCATTGTATGGGCTTTTTTTTTTTATTCAACACTGACAGCTCCCGCCGGCTCCCCCTGCCCGGCTCTATGCCGCTTGTGTCCCCAGCAGCGGGGGACACAGACGCTGTCCCCCGCAGCGTCCCCAGCAGCGGGGCACACAAACGCTGTCCCCAGCAGCGGGGGACACAGACGCTGTCCCCCGCAGCGTCCTCAGCAGCGGGGCACACAAACGCTGTCCCCAGCAGCGGGGGACAGAGACGCTGTCCCCCGCAGCGTCCTCAGCAGCGGGGCACACAAACGCTGTCCCCAGCAGCGGGGGACACAGATGCTGTCCCCCGCAGCGTCCCCAGCCCCCCTGCTCCCACCTCTGTAGCCCCCCCCCCCCCCCCCCGCTCCCCGGGTTTTTTTACATGTGATAAATCGAGACGATTTATCACATGTAAAAAATGGCACATCAAGTGCCAATCTAATCAAGCTCCCCCGGGGAGCAGCCGGGGAAGCTCAGGGGGAAGTCGGGGGCGACTTGTCCTAAGGACAAGTCGCCCTAGTGTATGGGGGCCTTAACCTTGACACTCCAGCGGTTTTTGAACTACACATTCCAGCACGCATCAGATTTAGCATGGCCAAATAGCAAAACTGAAACAGAGCATGCTGGGATGTGTAGTTCAACAACAGCTGGAGTGTCAAGGTTAGCCATCAAGGCCCTAGGTGTATGAGAACACATTTGTACATACCCGGCACCACAACTGTTGCCCCAGGTGAGAGTGAGGGATACAGTGGTCCTGCATACACTTCAAATCTACAGCATTGCATCTGACGTAGCTGATTTTGATTTTTTTTTTTTTGTTTTGTCCTCTGCTGTGATTGGCTGCTTTCTCACGCGCTCTCTTTCTCATTATTCCAGCTTGCAATCACCTCTCACTTCATGAAAGACCTGGGATTGGATAGTTTGGACCAAGTTGAGATAATCATGGCAATGGAGGACGAGTTTGGTAAGTCAGCACTCCCCACTTAAGTAATGGGGCCTACACATGGGTGATTTCAGGGCATCTTATACATTATCTGACTTAATTAGATTAGATCGCTTAGAAACTGTACCTACATCGCTCTGTAGTATTTTAAGATCCAGCATGCCGGATAAATCTAACTAGATTGGCGCTCCGGGCTCATCGGAGAACACTGGCACTGACAGATCGCTCAGCACACAGCACTGACACATCGCTGTGCAGCCCTTCTGTTTGCCTTTTGTGTTACAGAACAATGCTTGGCATATAGCGTGTGTGTGTTCGGGCAGAGTAATACTTTTGTTCAGCCCTCTTTGCATTATCCTGTTTCTCTTTACACAGGAAATCAATTGTAGGGGAACAAATACTAATTCAGTCAAATTATTAAAATCTACAAATGTATTGGATATCCTAAAAAGAAGCCGCCCCCCCCCCCCCCCCCCCAGATTTATTTACATAATGAAATATATGGGGGGGATTTAATCATAGTGTATGATTATAATAACGTCAACCTGTTCAGTTTAAGGCCGCAAGTTCACCAATGGTGGCTGGAAGGGTTACTTACTGTAAAGCTTCGTACACACAGAGCAATATATTGCTCAGTGTCCCTTTTTCATCAGCGACCAGCGATGGCAGACAATGCCGGGAGAAACAGCTGATTGCCGTGTGAATCCGCTGGATGCAGGAACATGCTCTTGTGACCACCCCAGGGCTAGTATCGGGAGCACGCTTTCGGCAACAGTTGTCCCGTACACACCGTTAGAGCTGTGACAGCATAGCGGGTACTCCTCAAGCAATTATCGTTACTCCTCAAGCAATTATCGTCAGATTCTAGAAAACTGAACCTGATTGACCGTTGTTCCAAAGAGACACAATGTTTCTGACCGTAATACAATATACAGCGTTTATTCAGGGAGGGGTCTCATTGGCAATAGCATGGATGGCGTGACTAGTGTGCCCACAAATGAGACGGTACTGCCATTAATTTCTATGGTCGTCTGTCCCGGGCGGATAAGTCATCATGCTGCGATGCCCCAACTGCCTTACCGAAACCTAGAAAACAAAGGCGTAGTTATGTAGATCTTGTAGATCACGTTATAAACCTTGCCAGATTTTCTGTCTGTGGTGTACTGGACCTAGAGCTGGAATCGGGCTAAGGCGGCATGCCCTTGGCACAATTGTAGTAATTTGTTAGAATTGTGAAAGACTGCTGGGCTGCAAAGCTAATGCTTAACATTAGCTTCTAATCCGTTTAAGGCTGAGAGTTGTATTTTTTGTTTCTGTATAAAGAGATTAACAGTTTTGTGGGTGTTTAGCTTATGGTGACAAGTGTACTTCAGTCATATAAAAGGACTGTATTTCTGGATTTAGGAAATTGCATTTTGCTTATAAGTACATCTAGCAGCATGTCCTCTGCTGGTAACAGAAGAGCCTTTATTTCACATGCTGCACTCCCTAACCACTAGGAGGCAGAATCGCAGCCCTTGTTCTTGATAGCTGTCCACAAGGTTTCCATAGTTTTTTGCATATTACGTGGGAGACCTACTAAGGAGCTTATTCTGGTCCATGTGCACCGTTGCGAATTAGCAACGGTGAGCGATGTTTCCTTTATTGCGCATTTCTGTGCATGCGCTGTGTGCGAGCGGCCATGGTGAATAAAGTGCGTGGGGCGGCGGCAGTTTGTCGCGCCCATGGGAAAGCCCATCATTTCATGGGTGTTCCCAAGGTACTGACCCAGTGATGAGGGTGCCGGGGGCGGGCAGCTGACATCACTGGATGCCCGCCATGTTCCCTTCCAGGACACACGCAAAGCTAAGACACCTGAGAGTTTTGCGTGTATCTTCCACTGTATCCATCCATTTGCAGGCGAATTTGCCCTGCGAAGAGGGCGGCAGCATGGGTGGCGGGCTTAGAATGACACGCAGCATTTATGTTTAGACTTACGCTGTGCATTTTGCCTTTGCTTGTTGTGGTAACAGGTCAGCAGCAATAAATCTGGGCTGATACGGTGGCTATTTTATTTGCTTAGTGTATAAATCTATTGAAGGAGATGTTCGATTTTTGTTGATCAACTATTTTCTGCCTGTGCTGTTCCGGATATGCTCTCCCGGCAAGCCCCTGTTGGTCCTACCTCTGTAGTGGGTCCAGCGCTAGCTGTTGCCTGCAATACAAACGGTTACTAAAGCCATCTAATTAAGCCTTTTGTGGGGTAGATGTTTGAAGCCGTGATAAGGGAGACGTAAGCCGGGGTAGAAGTGGCCCATTGCAAACCAATCGGCACTAAAGTAACATCTATCATAATATAAAATTATCCTCTGGTTCACTTCCCTTATCACTGCTTCATACATCTACCACTTAGTGAAGTGGCTTACATTAACCTGTGTTCCTCTTCCCTGTGCAGTGGCCATTGAATTTGGGTGGCTGTGGTCATATACAATGATCCTACAAATACAGCATTCTCTTGTTTACAGTATTACTGCATAGATATTATCCCAATCTAATATCACACTAAAGTCCCATCTATGACCCCTGTCACAATGTTGCGCTGGGCTACTTCACTTTCTGACCTCTCCTTACACCAGGAAAACGTCTCTCCCCTTACTGTGCCCAAGTTCTGGGTCAGTTGTTACCAGTTAACATTGCAGCTCGCTCAGGTCCTTCCAGGTTAAAACCCTGCTAGCTACCTGGGAATGACCCAGCTCACTGCGCATGGGTGGACTATATTTATTTATGTCCTTTTATTAATTAATGCCTTTAGCTCGGACTTAAGGCCCCAATACATTAGTCCGACATGTCCTAAGGACAAGTCGGCAATGATGTCCCCGTGACACACGTCCAGGGATTAGGCACTAGCACGGAGGGTTAAGGGTCAGACTGTGTGTGTGTGTGTGTGTGGTGGGGGAAGGGGGGTTAGGCTGCTGAAAGGGAGAGTTCGGGGAGGCCTACCTGACCTCTGTCGGGATTCCCTCCTTTAGGAAGCCGATGTTGGTATTCTGACCACTGACATCCTGACTGTCGGTCATTGGTATGTAGCCAAGAACCTGGCCGCCTTTCTCCCGATCTCCAACCTCTTTTTCTCTGGAGCCAATAAGCAGAGACTTCCCAACTTTGGACACCCCTGTGGGAATGTGTAAAAATGGAGCAGCACATGTTGAGTAGGGTGGTACAGGGTGTATTCAGATGTGACATCAAAAAGAGGGACTGTTTGGGAGTGCTCTAGATAAAGGAAAAAAGGTACTCTTTACCTAGAAGGGCACCAGCGATTGGAATCGCGGGCGTCGGGGGTAAAAATCGCGGGTAAATCGCGGGTACATAAAAATCTGCTACCCGCGATGACCGCGATTTTCCCATAGGGAACAATGTTAAAAAGGCTGATTGAGCGCGATTTTCATGTAAAATGCCTCAATGCCCGCGATTTGGCCATAGGAATCAATGTTAAATGGGCTACAGAGCCCAAATAGGCACAATTAACCCTTAAATGTCCCCCCAAATTTTTAACGCCACCCCACGATCCACACCAACCCGAAGCGTGGCGAGCGCAGCGAGCCCGCGAGGGGCGGCGGTACGCGTCCTCCGACCTTTTCATGCCCTACTATCCACGTCGGCGTGGAGTTGAGAATAGAATAGTGTGGCGAGCGCAGCGAGCCACCGAGCCCGAAGCGTGGCGAGCGCAGCGGATACCTTCACAGGTAAACGCGTCCCCTCGCGGGCTTCACAGGTGTCCGCGTCGCCACGGACACCTGTGAATCCCGCAAGGGGACGCATTTAATTGTGAAGGTATCCGCGTCCCCTCGCGGGGCTCGCTGCGCTCGCCACGCTTCGGGCTCGCTGCGCTCGCCACACTATTCTATTCTCAACTCCACGCCGACGTGGATAGTAGGGCATGAAAAGGTCGGAGGACGCGTACCGCCGCCCCTCGCGGGCTCGCTGTGCTCGCCACGCTTCGTGTTGCCGTGGATCGTGGGGTGACGTTAAAAATTTGGGGGGACATTTAAGGGTTAATTGTGCCTATTTGGGCTCTGTAGCCCATTTAACATTGATTCCTATGGCCAAATCGGGTCCATTGAGGCATTTAACAGTAAAATCGCGTCGGTCGGGCCATTTAACATTGATTCCTATGGGAAATCGGGAGCGTCGCGGGCATCGCGGGTACATTTATGGACGGCCGCGACGCGACCGACGCGATTTCCATGTTTAACATGGGTTTCAATGGGAAATCGCGGGCATCGCGTCGGTCGCGTCGCGGCCAGACATAAATGTACCCGCGATCACCACGACGGGCGCCCTTCTAGGTAAAGAGTACCGGAAAAAATATCCATAAAACTTTCTTTTAATATTATAAAAATCCCATATAATATCTGATGGGAGGCAGCAGTGAAATTACAGGGGTTAAAATCCCATATACAAACATATATAGACACACAGACGGTGTTTGGGTGATTGAAAAGAGAGAGTGATATTTAAAATAATGCAATTATTACACTGAAAATTTCTCAGTTTATTCAGCATGATTGATGTACCAAAGGGTTGGATATGGAAAGTTATCAGTAGTTATCCGTCATGATTGATACATTGATATATATCCCCTTCCACAGGAAAAACTTTATTATCCTCTTTTTTTATATATATATATATATATATATATATATATATATATATATATATATATATATATATATATATATATATATATATATATATATATATATATATGTTCAGTGTAATTGGTTTGTAGTAGTTTTGTTTGTGGGGCTCTGTTGGATAATGTAAGCAGACACAAATATGTGTAGATGTTGTTGATATTACACAAGGGGCAGGCGAAAATTCCGGCTGTATTGCCTATATGGTTGCCGCTCTGGT
Organism: Crinia signifera; assembly: GCF_055691185.1. Lineage (NCBI taxonomy): Eukaryota > Metazoa > Chordata > Amphibia > Anura > Myobatrachidae > Crinia > Crinia signifera. The sequence continues at coordinate 43,395,086 of NC_139223.1, forward strand.
CATATGATAACACTACACCAAATAATTATACACTGAGTGATTATACCATGGAATCCAACAACAAGAGGTCTTTCCAGCATATAAATGGGTTTAGATGTTGATATGTCAACCTAGGTGGTAAACCAAAATTCTTGCTATATTGCTTCTATATCTACCACCTTAATCACAATTCAACATATAGTTATATCCAACAGATCTCAGTGGATCAATAGAGGGAGCTCTACTATCCTCTGAATAGAGATGTCTATATTTCACATTACATATAGTTATGTTTATTAGGCTTTTGTTGCCCTCTGCTGGAGGAAAACTCCAAATATTTGAAATTTCTGCTCCCTATGGTACATACACATCTCATCACATTATAATTTCATTATTATGCTGATTGACATTCAGTTCATAAAGCCAACACGTGTTTCACTGCCTATGCAGCTTTTTCAAGGCCAAACTGCTCTCCCAAACAACAGTGCCTCTTTTTCTTCTTTTGATATGTCTAACCATTGACTGTTGGGAACTGCACCCCCATAAAAACACAAAAAAATGTGGGGTTTTGATCTGAATAATCAAATATTCTAGTGTGCAGGTATACTTCTAGCTCCACTCAGGAGCAACCAGTCCATGTATTCAGATGTGGTCTGGTGTTGTCCCAGCACCTAGGATATACAATACATGTGGGACATTATGATGGAAAGCCTACTAGGACAACAAGGCATCATTCCATCAGGAGTAGCTTGGTGGTTCTGAAGTACTTGCCTGGAGCAGGGTGACTGAGACTGATGCCAGCCCCCCAGCAGATATACCCGCAGCACTGCGACTGGATGATTTGCATAAACATCCATTGGCATGCTAGAGTGCGGGCCCGAAACCATTCGATGGTCGCCGAGGTCGACAGGGCCCCAAGGTCGACAGGGTTAAAGGTCGACATGGGTCAATGTTGACATGACTTTAGGTCGACAGTCATTAGGTCGACATGAGTTTTTCACCCAAATGTCGACACAGTTGGAGTTGAACTGCAGCGCGATGCTTCGGGCACGGTGCCTCGCTACGCTCGGCACACTATTTTATTCTCCCACCACGTCCTAGTGGATCGTAGGGCATGAAATACTGCCTGTCTGCTCAAAACACAGTGAAAAACTCATGTCGACCTAATGACTGTCGACCTAGGCCCATGTCGACCTTTAACCCTGTCAACCTTGGGGCCAGTCGACCTTCCGGGGTCGACCTAATGACTGTCGACCTAAGTGTGGTCTGACAGATGTACCGTTTCCCGTCCTGACTGTACCAAGATCAGCCGCATTGAGCACTCCATGCTCCCCCTCGCCACAGCCCCATCATCTTGCCACAGACCGCGTAAGCTGTCCAGCATGATGAAGCTGCGCTCTCTCAACCCTCATTGCCGCCTGCCGGCAGTCCCGCAAATTTGCAGACATTTAGGGGGCGTGGCCTAATGCCGGGAAGTCCCGCCACTATAAGAGGTCCCTGGCTGTGCTCCCACTGTGACTGCTGTCATGAGGTATGCTCACCCCCAATCTTTCCAAAGCTGTGTAACCCCCCCCCCCCCCCCCCCGACGCTGCCTATCTGATGGGGGGGGGCAGCATCAGAGGGGTAATCGCCAACACAGTTAATGTTAATGGTAATGTTATTTAAGGCTCTGTAATACTCTGTCTACATTGCAACTTTTCACATGATGTTTTATGATCGTAATGCCCAACACCGTCACATTGCTTTGACATTAGAGCAGTGTCTGCAATCTCCCAATGATATGCATCAACATTGACAAAGTAACTGCTTCCCATTCTGCTGCTGTGAGACCTGGCAGCCAGAGCTTGGTCTCCTAGATCACTGGGATTAGAAAACACTTTTGGATCCTCTTCAGTTTCTCCTCCTGCAGGACTGGTATACACCCTACACTGACCTCACTGCAGCACAAACCGCACCAAACTCCCCACTGAGAAGGCTACTGTATGCCTCATGTTCAGTGCCCTCCTGTAACGTTGTCACATTATCCACCCCCAGTCTTATGGTGCCCATACACTAGGGTGATATTGCATAAAATCATTCGATTCCACTGCATCGGTGCGATAAATCGCATAATTGTATGCACATCGAATGTGTCACCCGACACGCTGACCGGCCGGTCCAATGTCGCGTCAATAGATATTATGTGGTGCACATAATATTTATTGAATTGCATGAGCGATCGCATATGGTTTTTGACCACATACGATCCCTCGTAATGTGATCAGTGGAGTGGGCAGCAGGGGGCTGGCAAAAAAAACGAAAAACAATTCAAAAGACTGAGCGACGCTCAGCCAAGCTGTGGCCACCGGAATGTAGCTGAATTGGCTGAGAGCTCTCATTGACTACCGCCGCCCACCAGCACGCCTGCCTCCCACTCCACTACACCGCCGCTAGTCCTCTTCCAGCACCCGATAGTGCATGCCGCATCGGGTGCGGGGGAAAAAGCACTTGTGCAATCGGATGCAATGGAAATCGCATCTTATGGCGCCCAAGTGCCGTTGCCGCCACCTCCGCCCCTCTGGTCCCTTTAACCCAGAGGTTATCAAGACCCCCACACAGTTCACCTTTTCTAGGTCACCCAGCAGGTGCATAGGTGCATTCATTACTCACGGACACATTTTAAAAGATCACAGGTGGAGCTAATTATTTTACTTGTGATTCTGTGAGGAGATCTGCAAAACATGCACTGTGTGGGGGCCCGAGGTTGTGAACCACTGCTTTAACCCTTTTAGTGCCAACATCTGTGAGATATATCCCCTGAAAATGCTTGCGTGCTCACATTTGTTATACAAATAAAAATTTCTTATATAAGCTAAACGTTAATTATAATGAAGGAAAAATGTTTACTTGGCCACTTTCACACCTATTTTGACAAATTCACTTGCCACTAAAAGGGATAAGCACTGGTGGTAAAAACATAACAAAGGGGGTTTTCCTATGGTAATTAAAGTGTATAGAACGTTTTTTTAAACCCCCCCCCCCCCCCCCGGAGCGTTCATGTGCAGGCATGTAAAAGGGCATCAGACTGCATCGCAGATGACTGTTCTAATGCAGCCTTTCAGAGCAAAAACATTTGACCTAATTATTTTGCTGTTCTGCAGAAAACATTGTTTAATCATTGCCACTGTGTGCCAGTGCCCACCACATCCCCTTTAGCAATAGTTATTTGTGATGATCTGTGTCACTAGGACATTCTCAGCTGAGGTGACATGTTTTCTATGCATGCCCTGATCTCTCTCTCTCTCTCTTTCTCCCCTGCCTCCCTACACATGGGTTGCTAGGAGACTGGAGTGTGCGCAAGCATTTGGTAAACATGTGCAGCCAGCATAGAGGACAGGTGCAGGTGGGGGAAATCTGTTCAATTAAATTGGAGGACTCTGGCATCAGAATTTATTAGGCTCCGGCGGAGTTTCATTACCTGGAACATCTGCACAAAGTGTGCTTAACGGAACACACTCACCTTTTATCTGGAGAAGGGAAGTCATCCATTGGGCTGGATTCTCTAATCACTTCGGCTGCACATCGCTTGCACTCACGGTGTTAATAATTGCATATGCAGTAACATATGCGATTATAAACGCAAAAGCGATGGCCGGCAATGTGCTGCGGGTCCCCCCTCCCTAACTGAACCCTTACCCGCCCGGGGGGGGGGGGGGGGGGGGGAGTGCGCAGGGTGGCAGGGGACACGAAGGGAGGCCCATAGGAGTCCATGGGGTTAAGTCAACTAGAACTGGCGTAAACACCCCCCCCCCCCGCAGCGAAGCCCCAGTGGAGGGGCTTTGCTGCATATGAAAATGCGGTAAAAACCCTGTTTTCGGGTTGCTGTTTGTGAAGAGACCAATTGAGGCAGCAGATTGTAGTAGAAGTTTCCCAGCAGCACTTATTTATTTATTTATTTATTAACAGTTTCTTATATAGCGCACACATATTCCGCAGCGATTTACAGAGTATAGTTTAGCATTCACATCAGTCCCTGTCCCAGTGGAGCTTACAATCTATATTCTCTACCACATGTACACGCACACAGACATTCTAGGGTTAATTTTGTTGGAAGCTAATTAGCCTACCAGTATATCTTTGGATTGTGGGAGGAAACTGGGGAGAATATACAAACTCCACACAGTTAGGGCCATGGTGGGAATAAAACCCATGACCTCAGCGCTGTGAGGCAGTAATGCTAACCATTACACCGTCTGTGATGCTGCATATATTCAATGGACCCTTTTTTGAGAAGTTCTTATCTGAGTCTAGTAGGACAAGTGTACTGGAGTATTTGTAGATACACTATGGGTATGTTTAATTGGCTATAAGTGTCATATTACTTTGGGTGTGAGTACAAACCATCCGCTATTGTGGTCATTGGCCAACTAAACTAATTAGGCGATGAGTGAGGACAAGGCTGCCCCTGTCATGAGGTGAGGAGTGGAATGGGGGTAGCAGGAAGCCACAGGCTGACAGAGCAGAAGGGGCAAAATACCAGAACTGTGATGTCAGATCCTTTTAAGATTGTGCTAGAAAATGATGACATCAGATGCACCTCTGTATAACATGTGACGCTCTGACTTCTTCCCTGCAGGCTTTGAGATTCCGGATGCTGATGGTGAGAAGCTCATGACTCCACAGGAGATAGTAGATTACATTGCAGATAAAAAGGATGTGTATGAATGAAATACACGTGTCAATCTCTCCGTTCATTGTAAGTATGGCCGCTGTCCAGCTCTATGAGATGACTAGCTCTCTTCTCCCCGTCTCTTCTCTCTTCCCTATCTTCTCTCTCTACCCCCCCTGTTTCTCCCTCTACCCCCCCCCCCCCCGTTCCTCCCTCTACCCCCCCCCTGTTCCTCCTCCCCCCCCTGTACCTCCCTCTACCCCCCCCCCCCCCCTGTTCCTCTTCTTCCTCTACCTCCCTCTTCTCCCACATATCTTCTCCCTCTACCTCCTCAATATGAAATTACCCTATTCCTACAAGTTCCTTTCTGTTTATATTCTCGGCCAGATTTGTCTGTAGTAGAATCTCTGCCTGATGGCCCTGTCCACAATGTCTGTAATTCTCTCTCATCCTCTGCAGGTAGCTGGGTTGGGCGAGCTCTGACCTTGCCTGCATGCTGTGGCACCATGACTGCAGTCACCACCTCTTCCAGGATCCTGTATTTAAACTGTCTGAATGTGTTGGCCTTTAATAAATGTAAAACAAGAAACTGCTTCCATGTACAGTCGTCATTCCTGATAGAGATTTGAAAACACTTTGTACATAAGCCATTAAGGATAACACTACAACACAGACACCAAACAAACCCAGTACATCATACAATGGTTGTCCTCTGTTCCTAAAAGGGGAAATGTGAATCTCTTAGTTCTGATGATGTACAGTCACTCCATAGAACTGGGCAGGAAACTTAGTGACGACTGTACTGTACTTACTGTAATGTGTGCCGGGTATGGATCGTTACGGCTACAAGAAGGTCGACAAGCATTGGGTCGACATGGGTTAGGTTGACACAAGCATTAGGTCTACAGGTTGACATGGGGGTTTTTTACTGGTTTTTTTTTATTATTTATTTCTTTTAACCTGAATGTCGACAGTCAACATGGATACAGGTTAAAGTGCACCGCGTCCCCTCACATGGCTCGGTGACTCCCTACGCTCAGCCCACTATTTTATTCTCCCACCATGCATTAGTTCATGACCGGGCATGAAATACTGCCTGTCTGCTCAAGAAACAGTGAAAAAAACCCATGTCGACCTTTTGACTGTCGACCTTCTTGTTGTAGACCAAATTACCGTATCCCCGTGTGCCGCCCTACAGTTTGGTGGTGCACTGTAGAGATTGCAGTTGATCCCATGTGTTATTGACTAATCACCAAGCTCAAGTGGTGGTTATCCTTCATTCATTCGGCATTGGCAGGGGAAGAGGAGCCTGGCCTTAAGATTTGTCTGAACTGGCTCCTCCCCCTTCTAGAGAGCTCTGCACTTCCGAAGTGCCCATGGGAGTCCCTTCCGGAGGCTGCTAGGTTAGAAAGGGGGATGAGCCAGTTAAGACTTAACAATTCTTAAACTCCCAGCCCAATACGCCAGTGTTCCAGTGTCCCCCATCTGATAACAGACTTTTATTGATGATGACAAAATCCTGTTAAAAATATTTTCAAATGGAATATATTATATTTTGGGGTTTATCAACATGACTCACTATGCATCTCCGTTGGGACCATCACCGCTGCAGGGTCTGTACCTCCCCTGAAGTTCGTCCTCAACTCTGATTTCTGTCATCCGATGGGAGTGCTGATGGCTTATATTACTCTGATATAATGTGGCATTTCACAACACACTGCCCAGTGTGTTACTGTCGGAATATCTCCTCCTTTACCAGCCACAGATCTGGTGGCTCTTAGTAGGAAACATACAACTGTAGTGCTTTAGCTATATATTGATAAACTATAATAATGCACCTTCACCATTGCAACTAAAAATATCGCCTGGGTTTCTATACTTGCTGCAATAGGCATTGTGAAATGAATCCCTAAATACGATCTTTCATTAATGTTGAATAGAACAGTGTCCAGAAAGGGCCTACTGTCACCTCGGAGGAGTCTATGGGCTGCCTGGGGTTATTACACTGGGTTCTCCTGAGCTCCAGGCCTTTGTACACACCACACTAGAGCGCTGTTCTGTCAGTGTAGTATGTGCGCTTAAGGTTATATTTCATTTATCCCCCACAATGCTGTCGTCTGTACACATGGCCATTCTCTGGCGTAGGTGATTGAGCGCCTCCATTTTTAATGAAATCCTCAACTTAGTGCAAATCTTGGGGGTTCCTGTAACACGCTGAAGGATTTCAATCACCCCCACCATCAAACCTGTGGATCCCCATGCTCCTACATTGCAATCCAGGTTTTAATAATATCCATGTTTAAGTCCAGATGGCTAAATCAATTGACTGAGGTCACTTGTACTCAAGCATGGATATCCTTAAAACTTTGGGACCGTGTGTGTGTGTGTGTGTGTGTGTGTGTGTTCCCAGCACCAGTCTTCTCTGCGTTCTGCATAATCCCTATACAGCGTTGCAGTTTGTAGCGGCACAATAAGGTGTTACACACAGACACACACGTCTCCCGATGTGCCAGACCTTGCCTTGGCAATGTGCAAGTCACATAACGGTGCAAAGAATAATTCTCCTCACACCTTTCATGGTTAGTAACGCACACGAGTAGATGCTGCTTCCAGCTGTCGCTCTGGAAAGCCACCAGAGGGAAACACTCATAAATTAGTTATTTTTTTGCCATTTAAATAGTTCTGTCTCTTCATTTGGTCTAAAGGGAAAGGTGTTTGGATAAAATATCATGTCAGTGCTGCCCTGGCAACTTCGGAAGCGGGAGCTTGTCAGTTATGCTGAGACTTGCAATTCCACAACAGTTGATGGGTGGTATAACAAAGCTTGGTATATGTCCGGAGTGCCACCTCCCTACCCAGATGTGGCTGCCACCTGTCTGCTTAGAATGGGTTGGGATCATTTGGTCTACAGCATGATGGTAGACAGTCATTAGGTCGATATGGGAAAAGGTCGAAAGGTCATTAGTTTGACAATGTCTATGTCGACATGGGGTTTTCACTGGTTTTTGACGGATGTAGACATGGACACAGTTTCAAGTGCACCACATCCCCTCGCTGCGCTCGCGATGTGTCGGGCACGGTGCCTCGCTGCGCTCGCGATGTGTCGGGCGCGGTGCCTCGCTGCGCTCGCGATGTGTCGGGCGCTGTGCTCGATACACTATTTTATTCTCCCACCACTCCCTAATGGATGGTAGGGCCTGAAATACCACGTCAGCCCAAAAAACAGTGAAAAATCCCATGTCGACCTAGACATTGTCAAACTAACGACCTTTTGACCTAGAACCATGTCGACATTTCCCATGTTGACCTATTGGCGTCGACCTAATGACTGTCGACCATCATGCTGTAGACCAACAAACCGCATCCCCTTAGAATGGTGCCAATATTAATCATGCATTAAACGTGCACGCGTAAGAAAAAGGACCTTAACTACTTCTGCTCCGCTATTTGGGAGTGATGTTTACTGGTGTGGTCTGACAGTGGACCCTGCCACTTCCAAAGCACCCATAACAAATAACCATTACCTGTGACTTAGGAGTCTGCTTTGAACGGTGGATCCCCTATCCAGGTATCGCTCTCCTCCTAAGGTCCCTACAGTAGCTCATATTGTAATTCTACTTCCCCTGGTTCCTGGGCAGTAGCTGTTGCCATGGTAACCTGGGCTTGCTGAGTGGATGTGAGTGACAGTGGCCGTTATATTTTCCCAGTATGGAATTATTTTGAATTAAATATCAGCGCTGCAGCTTCCAGAAGGTGATATTGGCCGAGCCGCTCAGCCATTCATTACAGAATGTCAAGGGTGTTTTGTGCTCCCCTCCTTATCCCCCCCAAAACCGGTCACCGATGGGGAGATGGAGCTATATTTAGCCAGAGAGTGGGCACTTCTCATTATTTCATACCAGCTCCATTCAGCAGCCCCCTACACAAACCCTTTCATCTGAAGATAAAGGACCGGCGTGGCGGACATGATTAACCCCTTACTGCCATCTGTTGCAGATGTATTTGGCACATCTCATGTGTGCCTGTGTCACACGCAAGGCATTTTTTATAGGCTTTGAGAAGGCATCTTTACCCCAGATGCCTGTTCGAGTATCAGGCTGTGCGGGCTTTGGAGGGGTTGCTGCTGACAGTACATGAGGTTCCTATTAAATGTTGTCTGTGTACAGTAGCTCACAATTACTCCTGTGTCTGTGTGTGATCTGTGTAGCGTCCTAATTACTCGTGTGGGGGGGAGAGGAGAGTGTATTGTGTAGCCCCCTCTCCCCCAGTTACCCCTTTGGTGGTGAGCAGAGGGGTACTGTGTAACCCTTCCAGTTGCCCCTATATGATTGTGTAGAGATGGTGATGTTCCCCCCTAGTTCCCTGTGTGGGAGGGAGGGAGTTCTGTATGCCGTCCCCCATATACAGTGTGATCACGGTGCAGGCAGGAGAGGAGGAGGAGACGGAGCAGCTACAAGTGACACCAGTGTGAGTGTGAGCGCCGGAGCTGGGCAGCAGGGTGACCCAAACATGTGCTGCCCGGTGCCGCCCCCTGACAGCCGTGCTCCCCGACTCTCACTGGGGGAGCCGATCGGTGCAGCCGTGGGGTGCAGGTGGGGGATCTGACGCCGAGCACTGCGGTACCCACCCCCAGCGCCTGGCACTGCCCGCAACCCGAGCTGCAGGTGAGCTCCATGGACCAAGGATGATCCGCTTCCTCCTGCTGCTGCTGCTGCTTCTTCCCGGGGCCGGTAAGTACCCTCATGGTGGGTAGCAAGGTCATAGCTGGGGATGCACTGTGCATGTTAGTGTGCTATGCATGTATGTATGGTGTATATATGTGCCCATCTCAGGGTTCCCTATACAGTGATCGGTCGCTGCCTGTATGATGGATCAGCCATTGCAGTTACTGTATACTGTCCTGCATACCCCCACCCCATGCCTACATAATATCATACATACACATGTACTGCGGGCACAGACTGCACTCATACATATGCATATGCTCTGCACAGTGCACAGCTACTGATCATGTCCTCTTATATGTTGCATGCAATATGTGATGTGTGTGTGTGTGTGTGTGTCGGGTCCCCCAGTCATTTCCAGCCCCCCTCCCCTTGGGTTACTGTGGGTGACCAGATGAGGATTATTTGGTATATATCTGTCATATTCATAGGATACACATTGGCCTCTGTGGAGGTTCCAGTAACGCAGCCAGATGAGGGGGTGCTGGATCTAGACTCTAATGTATCACAGCTCCTGTGGCTGCCATAAGCTTTGTGTCAGTTTAGCCCCAAATCACTACAACCCACATTATCCTGATCAGCTCCAGGGTTTGCATGATGGGGGTTGTGGTTAATCTATACATATTCAGCCAATCAAGCCTACTGGCATATCTTGGTATATAAACTGATTTCATATCTTTAGCCTAATTAGGTTTATGAATAATTGATCCCATATATAGGTTTTTATTTAACATCCTTCTTCTGTCGGGGCAGATCATGTTTATTTATTTTTTTTGTGTGTCCAATTATTATCTTTTATTTTATTTTTCAAAATCATATTAAAATCTACTGATAGAACATGATACAGTGCGTAGCTGATAATCAGGGTAATGATCAGTTGGTGTTGTGATATGCCTGGCATTGCCGCTTGTGAGGTGTATAAGGGCAGAAGAAGAAATCTGATGGAAGTTATGTGGGTTGGTTTGGGGTATGTCTGCAAACGCATGTTGTCCCCTAAGGGGCATTAGCAACAAGATTTGAAAAACCACGTGGTGGTAGGTAATTCTGAGATCTTGGTTACATATATGTACAAAGATAGGATCAGCCACCAGGCCCCTTTAAGGCGGGTTGGGATCGTTTGGGTTACAGCATGTTGGTCAACACCATTAGGTCGACATGGGGAAAGGTTGACATGGCTTTAGATCGACAGGTCATTAAGCCGACACATACATTAGGTCGACATGGTCTAGGTTGACGGTCAAAAGGTCGACATGGGGTTTTCCACTGTTTATTTGACCCGAATGTTGACACAGTCGACATGGACACAGTTTAAAGTGCACCGCATCCCCTCGCATCGCTTGTGAAGCTTCGGGCACACTATTTTATTCTCACACCACACCCTAGTGGATGGTAGGGCATGAAATACCGCCTGACGGCACGTCGGCTCAAAAAGTGAAAATCCCCATGTCAACCTTTTGACTGTTGACCTAATGCTTGTGTCGACCTTATGACCAGTCGACCTTAAGCCATGTCGACCTTGACCCATGTCGACCTAATGGTGTCGACCCATTGCTTGTCGACCAACATGCTGTAGACCAGTGGTAGCCAACCCTAGCCCTCGAGAGCTACCAACAGTTCACATTTTCCAGACAACCTAGCTGCTGCACAGCTGCACTCATTAATCACTGACACATTTTAAAAGATCGACAGGTGGAGCTAATTAGCTCACTTGTGATTCTGTGAGGAGACCTGCAAAACATGCACTGTTGGTAGCTCTCGAGGACTAGGGTTGGCTACCCCAGCTGTAGACCAAATGACAGTATCCCTTTAAGGCTTCCCTACTACTTTGAGCAGCTTTCAATGTGTTTTATGGCCACAAATACAGCTGACAGATACACAGTGCCGGTATGTGTGTGGGGTCATTGGGTAACTGTTTTATGAAGCCCTCATGTGACCTGGTTTCCGGACATGAGTTTCAATGGCCTTCTCTGACCAACTCGGCCAATCGCATGCCTTGTCAAACCGTCTGATCAGTCTCCTCTGGCGTCCGGGAGGCTTGACGTCATCTGTGACCGGTGCCGGGGTAAGGGCTCCTGTTCTACAGTGTAATCTGCCTGTACCAGTGACATCTGCTAACACTCTCGTTACTTCCTCTACTGTGTTTCTGTCATGTGTGATTTATCAGAGGGCCGAGAGAATCTTTAGCACTGCACATATTTCCATTAACCATGATGATGTTCCTGTATAGTAAGTCCCGCTGATGCCTGCCTCTATGCCCGGGATATGATCTGCTTTGTCTGGTACAGTACAGATTTCTCATTTTTCCTCTGTCCAGGAAAAATGACTGGAGAGGGAGATTGATGCCGCGCTCTTATGTCTCACATGTCTTATCCTGCCTCCTCTGTCCCACTGCTAACCCATTTACCAAGAGTGGTTTCCAGTCTGCATTATGGGGGAGAATAGGGTACAGCTGGTGGGTCAGTGTGCCCTGCCCACCATGCTTATTTCCTTTAGTGCCGACACTTGGCACACCCTAACAAGTGGGCACAGATAGTGCTGCTGAGAGGTTACATGGGCACTGGGCTGTATGTGCCATGCCCTCATCAGACTGAGGAGCCAATTCGGGTTCACTCTCTTAGGGGCAAATTTATTAAGCTTGGAGAAGAGATAAACTGGAGATAAAGCGGAGAAAGGGTAAAAGGAGATAAGCACCAGCCAATCAGCTGTGTTTGAAAAAGACAGTTGGGAGTTGATTGGCTGGTGCTTTATCTCCTTTTACCTTTTCTCCGCTTTATCTCCAGTTTATCTCTTCTCCAAGCTTAATAAATTTGCCCCTTAGTGAACCGAACTTGGCCCCTCCCCCGATGGTTGGGGTTGGCGCATGTGCTCACCCCCAACTGCGATCGGCCTCAGCTATTTACAATGTCGCCTGGCCGTTAACAGCAGGGAGGTAAGGGCGGCGGCAGCGCTGGCCAATGGGAACGCTCAGCATTTTATGGGCTTCTCCATGAAAAAGCTGGGCGTTCCCATGGGCGTGTGAACTAAACAAAGTCTGCCGGGGGTGGACGATCTTCGTCCCGGCGCCCACAAATATGTCAGCCTCCACTGATTTATATTTGCGAAGGCAGAGAAATCATTCGATGCTGCGGGCACATGCGCGGGGATGCGTCTCCGTAACACAGCCCCTTGCATGGTTGCGAGGGGAAACAGCGGCAGGGTGTTGTTTAATTGGCCGGACTGCGTCACAAGGACTCGGTAAGCTGCGAGCTTCATAGCTTACAGATTTAATAAGAATCAGGCCCTGAGCGCACAGCTATGGGATAGACCGATGCAGCCCGCAGCATGGAGGAGAGGGGTGACTGCACACATAGACCAATGATCAGCTACAGTGTCAGGTCATACAGTCATGTCTAGGTTCCCCTGCTTATAGTGCACTTCAGATTGGAGTCATGGGCATTTACCCTTATTGTCCCCATTATTATTGTCCACAGCATTGCATCCTCCATAGGGGACACGTCATTTGGTCTACAACATGATGGTCCACAAGCATTGGGTCGGCACCATTAAGTCACACACATGAGTTAGGAGCTGATTGGCTGGAGCTGCATTTATGGGGTTGGGATCATTTGGTCTACAAGAAATTGGTCGACACCATTAGGTCCACATGGGGAAAGGTCAACATTGCTTTAGGTTGACAGGTCATTAGGTCGACATGGGCAAGGTCGTCAGTCAAAAGGTTGACAGGAGGTTTTTCACTGATTTTTTTAGCCGACAGGTGGTATTTCATGCCCTACCATCCACTTGGGGGCGTGGTGAGAGAATAAAATAGTGCACCGAGCGTAGCGAAGCGCTGTGCCCGAAGCATAGCGAGTGCAGCGAGCCATACAAGGGGACACTGTGCACCTTAACCTGTGTCCATGTCCACTGTGTCGACATTCGGGTAAAAAAAAAACCAGTGAAAAACCACATGTCGACCGTTTGACTGTGGACCTTGTCCATGTCAACCTAATGCTTATGTCGACCTAATGACCTGTCGACCTAGACCCATGTCGCCCTAATGCTTGTCGACCTACTTGTTGTAGACCAAATGATCCATACCCCCTCCATAGAAACCTAAATATTAAATAGTAAATGGGCGCCTTTATCTCCTCCTCACTCTTTCACCACCCCAGATTTCTCCCTCTAATAACATCACATGCTTCATCCGTATCGCCCTCAATTTGGCTCTTATGCCAATCCCTGCCACTGATATTCAGCTGGTGTTGACTGTACGTATTTTAAGTTGATAAAGTAAAAATGACATGCGTAGCGAGGCAATGATAACGGCTGCCATAGATCTGCTGGTAATTAAGTGTTATGGTTGGAATAGGATTAGGCTTTCAGCTGACTCCATCTAATTTTCATTCCTGTCCTCTACTGACTCTTGCAATTTAAAGAGCCTCTGCCACCTACACACAGTTCTAGCCATACACTATGAGATTGGATACTACCCAGGATTTTTAAAAACCCCAGGTTCATTGTAGGTGTGCAGGACCCGGATTTTAGACTAAAATCCCAGATAGAGCCTTTCAGACATACCCTAGTCCCGGGATTGTGCACGTGCAAAATCCCGGGATTTTGCCATATGTCTGAAAGGGGTATGAGAGGCGAGGGAAGAAGGTTTTTAAGTGCATGTGTTTAAGCAGGGGTGGGGAACCTTTTTTGTGCCAAGGGCCGTTTGTATGGTGAAAAAATCCTTCGGGGGCCATATGTAAAAATTTCTTGTACAAATAATCCTGCTGCAGCCGTTCCACGCTCCAGCGGCTGCCGCTGACAGTCTCCGGCTGCTGTTGATTAAGAGGAATCTCGCAAGAACTACCGACCTCTCACGAGAATTCCCCTGTACTTGACTCCCGGCAAAGCTGCCAGGCGGGTGGGCGGACCACTCAGACCAGCTATGGGGGGCCGCATCCCGGCCCGAGGTTCCGCACCCCTGGTTTAAGGCATATTATTTTCCAATAGTACATGAAATAAATGCAGTTATTTGCAGTAATAGTAATAACCAGAGGATGGTGACACAGAACAACATCTTCAACAGTATGTTTAATGTGCCATGTCATTTATATCCTATTCCAAGGCAGGATGTGTGTATAGCCGAACATTTCATATACTTCTGTCTATATTTATTGATGCAATACATTAATAGAATTTGTCGACATTTGCCATAAGTCCGGAATTCCCTATAGCATACTTCATATTCTATTCTCCCTATGCAACTTCTACACTGGCTTTCTTCTCCACTCACTGCTTCCTGAATAGCCCCCATATTGGATGTGCGCTCGTTAAAAGGTCAGGCTTGCATACTTTTAGGGCCGCCAGCTCTGAGCAGTGGGGGGCGGGGCTGTCTGGGGGGTGACAGGGCACAGTGGGGGTGGGCTACAATGATGCGGGGGTGGGGCAGGAGACCAGCAGCAACTCGGGGGAACTTGCCTAGCTGTCTGGGGAGCCAGGAGGCAGACCCGATTTTCGGGAGCCTCCCGCCCATTCCGTGAGGCTAGGCAACTCTATACAAGGTGCCACAGAGAAGTAATACATCTAGAATTTTGTGCCCATGAGGGAGAGGAATCCGGCATTGTAGAGCAGAGAAGTTGCTCAAAGCAACCAATCAGATGCCCGATGTGACGTCAGCTTCCTGCCCGAGCAGGTATCAACACGCCTGCGAACGCAGGGGAACGCCAACATTATCATGGGCTCACGTTCCCCGCCCCCTTCCCTTACCCTCCCCTCACTGACCAAACGCCTTGGCGATTGTGATACTTGCCAAAGCCGTTTGCACAGGGGGATTGCACATGTGCATATTCATGCATGCGTAGATCCCCCACCATTAACCAGGGGACCGAATTCGGCCCAAACCGAATCATTCCGAATCACCCCCCTAATGTGATTTTAGGGTGTGAGTTACTTTTGTTAGGATTAAAAAAAAATATATATATATATTATTTGTATTGATTTATCTGTAAGTGCCAAATTCCTAATCACCAAGTGGTTCCTGTGTTGGTGACAATTACCGTCCCCTGGTAAACTATTCCCCCCCCCCTGGCTTCTGTGCTTTATCTGGGACAGGTTTTCCTGGAGATAAGGTCACAGTCCTGTGTCCAGGGGGATCTGCGGAAACAGAACGCAGGAATCCTATCCGGACTCAGGAAACAGAAGGACAGGATGCTCCAGCCTTGCGCTGGCCAACACAGCTCTGCATTGTGGAGTATTGGGAACTCATCAAGACTTTCACTGCATCACAACACGCTGAACACAGACAATAAAACACATGGAGGCTTTGGGCACTAATTCAGGACTGTAAATTGCCGTGCCCTCTCTGGTGTTCCAATTGGTAAATGTTTTCTTTGAAAGGTCTCTAAATGCTGGTACAGGCCGAGGTGCCGCGAACACTGGAGGCATCTTTTAAGTGCTGTCACACTATGAGAAAGTGAATAATGGGAAAGCCAATGTCTGCGTTCTCCTGTGTCCTATAAAGCCCAGCCTTGGATGCGACTTCATGTTTCCTGTCTGGCGGTCTCCAGGTCAGAGAACACAACTTTCCAGCCCTGCTGAAAATTCTTTAGTGGAATGTAAACTGGACAATTTCTGTAGTACCTCATATGGTGAGTACACACGGGTGCAATTTCATGTAAAAGCGCTCCCGTGTGCACTGCCTAATGGTCGCAGGAGCATGCTCCTGCGACCAGCGGCTTTCCCCGGCGAGGGAGGGAGGTCAGCGCCGATCTCTCCAGCCCCGTGCCGCTGCTCCCTCCCTCCACCCATCAAAGTGACAGCAGCAGCGTCTGCTGCTGCTGCGCTCCCCCTCCGCCCCGTAGCAGTGTCTCCTTTTCAGCACTGAGCAATATATCCCCAGCAATCATATTACCCCGTGTGTACACAGCATTAAGGTACCTGGTTGTACATTACAGAGGCAGTTATAGCCAACAACACTGGGTGGCGCTGTAGCAGATCCACCCCTCTGACTAAAGAAGCCCATACACGGTCCGTTGTGTACGGCTCCGTTCTGTACTATGCGATGCGCGCTCCCCCGCATCACATAGTACGGTACAAAAAGTATGTGCTGCACATACTTTTTGTACTAGGTACACATCGAATCGCAGTGCATGCACACTGCATGCACTAGGGATGCGATCCGATCCGATGTGTACTATTTAAGTCCCAAACGGATCCGTTAAACGGACCATGTATGGGCAGCTTAAAAATTATTACATCCATCAGATATAATTAGGGGCAGCTGGATCAATCATCAATCACTATATATATATATATACACCCACAGTAGTTTCTTCAGCGCCCTAGTTTTGTGATGTCCTTTAACATTAATTCAAATAAAATGAATTGAATAAAAACATATAAATAAAATTCAAAATACACTTGAAGCTTCTAGTTTTTGAAGAATATTTTCAAATGCTTTACATAAACATCCAACGCGTTTCGTCTCTCTTGGAGACTTCATCAGGGGTTTTATTCTCTATGCCAGGGCTGGGCAATTGCGGCCCTCCAGAGGTTGAGGAACTACACATCCCAACATGCCTTGCATCAGTTTCAGCATGGCCACATAGCAAAAATAATGCAAAGCATCCTGGGATGTGTAGTACCTCAACATCTGGAGGGCCGCAATTGCCCAGCCCTGCTCTATGGTATACACGCCTATCTTGGCTCTGAGTGATTGGCAGTCTTGATTTATGAACCACTCAAATAGATGATAAATAACGTGACCAATCTCTAACAATGGTATAAGTGCCTTAATGCATTTGAAAAAACGTCTTAAGTGCTGAGTGAGCCTTAATTGCTGAGGGCCCATATGATGTGAATTGGATCCAGTACCAATAAATTCATTCAAAATGCAAATTTCCATCCAAAAAGTTCAAGAAAATATTTCAAAGCTGTACATCAATTGGATAAAGATCATATAAAGGAAATAATCCCTGTCCTTATCCTTGGTATGTGTACTCCTTGGAGTCCAACCAGCAACTTGCTTTAATTTAACAAGTGCACAGGTTCTCAAAGTCGGTCCTCAGGACCCCACGCAATGCATGTTTTGCTGGTCTCCTCACAGAATCGCAAGTTAAATAATTAGCTCCGCCTGTGGATCTTTTAAAATGTTTCAGTCAGTAATTAGAGCACCTGTGCGGGTGACCTGGAAAACGTGAGCTGTGTGGGGGTCGTGGGGACCGAGTTTGAGAACCACTGAACTAGTGAAGTCATTAAAACGCTCACTCAGTAGTTTCCACCTCTCCCATCCCCCTTTCAGTTCTGCTCCGTATCCAGTATTGTTCTGGATAGGGGGAAATGTATTAAAGGTCAGAGATAAAGTACCAACCAATCACCTTCTGACATTTTAAAAACACAGCCTATTATTGGTAAGCACATTATCTCTCTCCAGCATTGTACACCTGTCCTGAGATCTCTTCTATAATAAAGAACGTATTTCCCCAATGAGTCTAGATCGACATGGGGGTTTTCACATTTTCTTTGAGCTGACATGTGCCGACAGGCGGTATTTCATGCCCTACCATCCACTAGGGTATGGTGGGAGAATAAAATAGTGTACCGAGCGCAGCGAGGAACCGTGCCCAAAGTATGGAGAGCGCAGTGAGTCATGCTACGTTTCAGTGTCCATGTGGACTGTGTCAGTTATGTGGTGTATACAGTGTGCCTAGGCACAAAGTTTTGGAACCACTTCTTTAACCCAAGGATTCCCAACTCCAGTATCACTAACGGGTCATGTTTTCAGGATATCTGTCTGTGCTGAAACAGGTAAGATAATTACTGATCCAGCAAAATGTATTAACTCACCTGTACATGATTATAGAAATCCTGAAAATATGACCTGTTGATGGTACCTGAAGATCGGAGTTGAAGGTCAGCACCCCTACTGTAACCAACACCAAGTTAACATCCACCTTTTAATGGCTAATCTCATCTAGTTTCAAAGCTTGCGGATTGAATAAATGATAATAAATATTACATTGCAATGGGAAGAAGCCTTAAAGACAAAATACTAGTCACCATGACAACTAAAATGTGTGCTAGAGTAGCAGCAGCAGCCGCCTCCCTCTCCTGTATGTGCAATTCTGCACTCCTATAGGTGGAATACAGTCACACTCACACCAGATATTTTACCTAGCCACACATGGCATGGCAATATACTGTACATAGCCCCCATACCTCCCAATATGACCAATTCCAGGAGAGACACAATGCTCTGTTCCTGGACTTCCCTGGTAATGTATGATTGCCATCACATGTGGTGAAACACCTTTCTTATCACTTAACCTGTTTAACACAGGTGATGACAATCATACATTGAGAGGAAGACCAGAAACAGAGCATTGTGTCCCTCCTGGAATGGGTCATGTTGGGAGGTATGAGACCTTACAATCCCAGGTGATGTTCCAACGAAGTTTAGTTGCTCGCAGTTGCTTACTACGGTAGTCCGTAGCTTTCCGAACTAGGGAGCACATTTGCCATTCAATATTGGTGGCTAATTCCCTGAAAATTCTGATTAGTATTAGGGATAGTAGCAGAGGCGGAACTACCATTGGTGCAGCAGGTGCATTGCACCGGGGCCCCTGAGGACTAAGGGGCCCATTGCTGTCTAGGCCAGCAGCTTGTACCCCTGTCACCCACTGGTGTGGGGCCTAAATTGTTCTTTTGCACCTGGGCCCGCCACTCACAAGTTCCGCCACTGGATAGTAGCAAATATTAAGAATCCCCCAAATGTATGTAGGAAGAACCGCAGCAGGAATCTGCAATCCGTCCTGTCCCGCTCGTAGCTGCATCCCCCATAGGTTTCTATGGGGGATGCAATGCTGCCTGATGTATCAACATTGGGCAGCATCGCATCGGGTCCCTGGGATGGATACCACATTTGCAGACCCCCGGTGAAGCAGATTGCATATTGTAATGTGATATATCCCGCCCAGATCACATTGTATATGGGCCCCTAGAGGTGTTGCTAGTCGCACCGTGCTGTTTTGGACAACTCTGCCACCGCATGCGATCACCATCGCTGCCGTCACCTGGCATTAAATCACTGCCTATAAAATTTGTACAGCTCACTAGTTTGTCCTTTCTAAACTGCTGGTGCCTAACCTTCAGACATGATTAATGCAGACCAATCATTGTCCCAGTGGCAGCTTAACAGGTGCAGACTGAGGGCGGGTCCCCCCCTATCTATGGCGCAAGAGACTGGCACCATGGTCGGCGACCGTCAAATGATATCTCCTACTCGCTAGCTTTATCCGCCGATGTTTTTCTCAATTTTCCAATGTTTTTTTTTTTTTTTTTTTGTGTGTGTCACTGTGTGGTGTGTCACTGGTTCGGGCAGCCAGCTCACTCCTTGTTTTATATTCATTGACAACTTACAACCATACCCTCTAACTTTACCGATTTAGCCGGTACAGTACAGTTTTTTCACGGTCTGTACCGGCTAAATAAATGTGTACCGAATGTACAGTTTTTTTGTGATCAGGAACCCGATCAGGAATCAAAGTGCAGCGGGCCACTGCTCTCAAGGGCGGCTAGCAGCGCGGCAGCAGAAGAACGGGGGTGGTGGTGCAGGGAACCGGGCAGGAGAAGACGCTGCAGCGGCGCAGCGCCAGCGGCGGGAGAACAGGACTTTAAAAAAAAAAAAAAGCCCATTCATTGGCTGAGACCTCTCTCAGCCAATCAGCGATTGGCTGAGAGAGGTCTCAGCCAATCAGTGGCTGCCCATTCACTATGGGCTTTTTAAAAAAAAATAAGTCCTGTTCTCCTGCCGCTGCGCCGCTGCAGCGTCTTCTCCTGCCCAGTTCTCCTGCCCTGCCCAGTGCCCTAATGTATGGGGGCCTTAACTGCAGCCCAGCCTCCAACGGAGGGAGTGACAGATCCGATGGCCAAATCCTCACTCCACCCACCCTGCCTCTCAACAGCGAACCTGCGCATTCTCTGTACCAACACCGCAGGCACCTGTGAATTGACGTCAGCGGCAGCCGGAGCTAGCGGGTGACCGGCTGGTCCGGATTGCTGCAGAATGCAAGCCCAGTTTGAGGAGTCGAGGACATTTAAGGAAAGCAGCAGCTCTCTGGTCAGTGTTAAACACGCCCATTTTACACATAACCACTCCCCTTTTTCCTGTGGCCACCCCCTTCCAAATGTGTACCGATTTTTGGCCATCAGATGTTGGAGGGTATGCTTAAAACACAGCTACAAAACAGTAACACACACTGGGCTAGATGTACTAAGCTTGAAAAGAGGCAAAATGGAGAGTGATAAACCACCAGCCAATCAGCTCCTACCTGCCATGTCATAGACTGTGTTTAAAAAATGTCATGCAGGAGCTGATTGGTTGGTTTTTATCACTCTCCATTTGATCACTTTTGAAGCTTAGTGCATCTGGCCCTGTGTGTGGTGATGATACAGACGTCAGTTGAGAGAGGAGAAGAGAGAGAAAAAGATCAACTAAAGAGTATGTGAGAACATTAATGGTACTGTAGTGTATACTCCTATATTGCAACAGAAAAAGGCCAGTTTAACTTAAGTTATTAGCCTGTTGCTACTGGTATAAATCAAATCCAAAATGGTACTTCCTCATCTTTGCGGCCACCGCTTACACTACAAAACTTACGTAGCCAATGACGAGCCACGAGGGCTATTTTCGGGGTCCACGCCACCATCTATTACCTTTAGTAATGTTGTGGCGAGCGAAGCAGTGCGAGCCACTGAGCCCAAAGCATGGCGAGCAATCGTGAGGGGACCATCGCGATTCATGTAGCAGCTAACATAACTGGCATAAGCGGCGGCTGCAAAGATGAGGAAGAACCTTGAAAATATTTAAAAATAGCAGATTGTGAGTTGTTGCAATAAAGTTTTGCTAGTTAAAGCTTCAGTTGGTACTTATGTAGTATCTGGGCGCCCGATTTTGTGATTGTATGCCTTACCTTAAGGCATACAATCAGATGCGATTCGACGCGATTTTTTGCAAAATCGCATTGAATTGCATCCGATATCGCATGCGATGCGATTCGATGCGATTTTGCATAGGATTCAATGTTAACAAGGTCCTGTTCATTTCCCCACTATCCAAGTGGGCATAGAGTTGTTTTTATATAGCGTGGCGAGCCCGAAGCTTGGTGAGCGTAGCGAGCCCCGCGAGGGGACGCGGAAAACATTTTAAGTAATCCGCGGCCGCTCGCCACGCTTCGGGCTCGGTGGCCCGCCACGCTTTATAAAATCACCTCTATGCCCACTTGGATAGTGGGGAAGTGAACAGGACTATGTTGACATTGAATCCTATGGAAAATCGGATCGGATGCGATTCGATGCGATTTTTCCGACCCAATTTTAAAATCGGGCGCCCAGATACTACATAAGTACCCTTCAGTTTTATAAGCCTCCAACAAGATAAACTCAATAGAAGGTTTATATATCATTTCATAAGTTTATTAGTGTATTATATGCTTAAGTAGACAGTTTATTAAAAATATATAGAAACATTGGTTAACATCGGTGTTTAGGTCTAATGATGTTTTGTAACCAATGTTGAAAAACATCATTTAACTGATGTTTTCTTTCGATGTCCCATCCCTACTGTGGAGACTTGGAGGGGATGTGTTTTCGTTACACATCCTCTCGTATGCTAAAGAGGGGAATCGGTGGGGAGTGGGCGCTCGGACGGGTGGTGTCTCTGGTGCTCGGTACCTGCAACAGCATTTCCAAACCTGCAACAGCATTTCCGTGTGTCTTTGGATCAGAATCTCTTTGGAATAATGGTTGGTGTTAAATGGGATAGATCTTCCCCACTCTGGTGTTTGGTCTGTACAATAACTGAACCTCTTGACCATATCGGAATGATGACTTGCTGCCACACGATTAGATATGTCTATATTTGCATTAATGTAAAGCTGTGGCTACTAATGTGGCCAGTTAGTGTGGGATGTAGGTTTACTATATTGACACGCAAATCCCATAATTCCTGAATTTTTCATTGCCCTCAGGGAAGTGACCATATTCAGGTGAGAACAAATCACTGAGCGTGTGACAAACAATAGACATTTTAATGCAGCCAATGGCCAGGAGCTTTGCATGAGAGCCTATTATTTCCCTTATACAAAAGCAAGATTTCAATTGAACGGGATGGGGGGTGGGGATGATGGCTGGGAATCGCATAAGCCTGCTTCTAAGTGCAAAATGCACATTTTAATTTTTTTCATTAAAAACATATTCCTCCAAAATGTAGGCACTGAGTAATAGTGGACAAGACCATGTTTTCTGAGTTGACTTACAGCGTAGGACTTGGCGGACACAGCAACTGGAAGTGCTGCGACGTTTGCCATTTGCCAGAATCTGGGAAGTCATTAACACTAGCTGTGTGTGTTGCCCCAATCAGGCGGAATTGACTGCCACTGTGTGCCTACTGGGTTTAGTGGTGGTCTGGCTGTCAGTCAAATGGTGGCTAATTAGGAGCTTTACTTGCGGCAGCCCGAGTGATTATGTTTCTGTGTGTGACTGCTTTGCTGAGAATTGGCATGTTATGAGGTGTCGGGGTGTGATGTGGACTTGGCAGCAATATACAAGTAAATTGGTTGATGTTTTCCTTTATCTTTGTTTTTACAAAATAGAGAATCATTACATGTTTTTTTTTTTATTTAAAAAATAACGGTTTCCTCTACTCGCCGGATCTGCAAACAGTCGGTGTCAGTAATTGGGAGCGGAGTGATTTTGGGTAATTTTTAAATGATCTGACTAGATCGCTTAGAAAATGACCCAAAATCACATGTATGGGGACCATAGCGATAGTGATGCGCGGACCCGTGGGTCGCTATCTGTCGCCCGTCTAGATTTATACTACATGCAGTATAAATCTAGTCAGATACTCTTCAGGGCTGCTAATTCAGAGGTCTGAATCAGGCCCCGTGTGCACTGCAGGTGGGGCAGATGTAACATGTGCGGAGAGATTAGATTTGGGTGGGGTTTGTTCAAACTGAAATCTAAATTGCAGTGTAATAATAAAGTAGCCCGTATTTACCCTGCACAGAAACAAAATATCTCACCCAAATCTAAACTCTCTCTGCACATGTTACATCTGCGCCACCTGCAGTGCACATGGTTTTCTCCAATTTGAGAACAAATTTGTCCTGTGATCGTGACTGAATTAAGCCCAATATGCCAGACTGAAGAGGGCAACATGTGATTGGACGACAGCCACTGCTTGCGTCATTTGATTGGCTCTTGTCTCTGTAGTGTCTGTCAGCCAATTATATTTAATACTGCAGTCAGCCTTTTAATTCATGCATGGGATGCTTCCAAGCCTCGCAATATCCATAACATACAGGGTGCCAATGTTCAAAGCAACCAATTAGACAGTTGCTTATATTGTCTAGCTAGAATTAAGTAGACCAAAAGATGATATCAAAATCTAAATAAGGACTGTGTTTATTAGTTGTAAAAAAAAAAAAAAAAAGAAGCACATTGGACACTAAGGGGGTGATTCAGGTTGGTTGGACAAAACCATGTGCACTGCAGGTTGGCAGATGTAACAGGTGCAGAGAGAGTTAGATTTGGCTGGGGTGTGTTCAAACTGAAATCTAAATTGCAGTGTAAGAAAAAAGCAGTCAGCATTTACCCTGCACAGAAACAAAATAATTACTCTCTCTGCACATGTTACATCTGCCCCACCTGCAGTGCAGTGTGGTTTTGTCCATTAAGAGCGAGTTTGCTTTTGCAAAACAACCTGAATCACCCTCTAAATGCATTGGATACATTCCTCTATTCCTTACCCATATACTTTCAGTTTTGTCAGCCCCACAGTTTGAGAACCATAGCTGCATATTATGGGCCTGATTCAGAAATGTATGCAAATGAGTTTGCAGTTGCAAATTTGTATGCAGCGGCTTTGCAAAAATCCACTAATAATGCAGCCCATGGGAGTTATATAGGGAAGCCATAAATTAGCACCTCTGATCCATCGATGGCGTACACAGATGCAACCATTGACGCACATCAGGCAAATGTCAACCACCTGAGTAACCCCATAGCCTTGGCTCATGGCCTCTGGCAGATCAAACTTGCAAGCAGTAACACCCCCAACATGGTGGCACCACATCTGTGTTTTTGCCACCACTCCTCCATTAACCGCAATAACGGGTTCACATTCATCTCTGAATCATGCCCGATAATAAGCGCTGAGCTCTAGTTTCCTGTTCTTATCACTTTCCTCTGATTTTTTCCCCTTTAGAGCTTTCTAGAAATATTACAGATGAAGTGGAATCTTCTACAAGAACTGCTTTGGGGGCTCAGTTTAACATGACTGTGTCTTCCCAGCCCAGAAAACCATCAGCATCCAGTGGACCCATACTCAAAGCAGCTTCCCCACCACCTAAAAATGGCAAAACACACCATCATGTAAAGGATTCTTCCAGGACGCCAGTACATGGGGGTGGGAAAATAAGTACTACCACCCACGTACACTCCACTCATGTAAATTCCACCCACAGTCAGCAAAGAACCCCTAGACAAAATGTGACTCACTTACAGTCCACCAAGAGGCCTGACACTACAAAGAGCCATCTAATGGGAGAGTCTTCTGCAAAGAGATTGAACATCAAGAGGCCACCTATCCATCCCAGCAAGATCAAGAGTGCTGTGAAGTCTACAATGAAGTACCCATCTGCCCGATATCAAAGCCAACCACATTTACATGATAAAAATGGGACTGCCAAACCGGGTACAGGACGTGTCCAGATCTCCAATGCTACCACCAGCTTAACAGAACTTTCTACCAGCCCCAAGTCCCACCGGGCTGTCTCGACACCACTGAGAAATACTTTCAAATATGGTCAAAAGGACCTTCCATCTCTAGAGGATAGAGTAAGACATCTTCCAGGCACACAGTCAGTGACCCTGGTCAACAGGCAACTAAGAGAAAACTCAAATGCTTCAGTATTTTTTAATACTTTAGTAAATAATAATTCCAGCTTCTTCACTAATAATCCCCTCCATGTTATTGCTCCAAATTATACATCTGCCAATTGGAGAAAGACCATGTTGTATGAACTGAATGCTCTGAACAGCCGAGAACAGAGTTTAGAAAATGTAACTGTGGTGCCTCAAGTGGATAAGCATATCAACATCTCAAGACCTGGACTTCTTACAGGAATAAATACACCAGGGGAACATAAATCCAAAATAATTCAGGAGTTCAAGTCAAAAGCAAATGTAAGTATACCAGATTTAAAGGTAATATATAACCATACTGAACCAAACTGGGGAGGATCTGTCTCCTCAACAGAACTTTATAGACTCCATCAAGATGAAAAAGTTATGTTCCCACTTGAACCAACCACACAGGTCAGTCCCAATGAGCCTACACAGATGGACATGATGGTCACTCAGAGCGAAAGGACTATTGATAAACAAAACCGTCCAAATATCCAATATCATGGACATTCAGAAGTAGTTACACATGTTAATAATCGAGGAAGGGCAACAGACTGGACAGGAGTGGAAACCCAAAGCAGTACAGAGCAAGACCAGACCTGGCCAGATTTGGTGGCACACAAACAGATTCATCCAAACGGTCCACATTTCCATAGACATAGACACCCGGAAATAAAGCCACAAGATCAAGCAGAAAATAACACCTTGCCACATCATAAGTTTACATCATCTGCAGGAACAGTTGGCTCTGAACTGGGCAGTCACCATAAAAAACATCTACATAACAACACCCGACCACATTCCCATGTGCACAACAAGCACCGAGTAGAACAGCAGATACAAACGACTCAAATTTCCAAGGCACAAATACACGAGCAACCAGAAACAAACACACAGATACAACCGACCCGTCCAAGTCAACCATTGTTCCAGACAGACCCAACACCAGATATACAGAAGCATGCAATCATCCAAAAAAATGCTAGTTTAAATACAGACCTATTAAACATCATGCCTCACTTAAGCACTGCACAGGAGAACCACACAGAACCTAAAGTAACTATACAAGGCCTTTTGGAACCATTTCCAACCACACAACCAAAACTAAGTTCACAGAGTTTACCGAACCTAAACACACACAGCCAGTTTGTACCAGCAGTGCAGACCCAACAGGCTGTAACCGCACATAATGAATCTTTGAGTACATATAACCAGCCAGACCTGCAGAAACTCAACAGGTTGGAAAAAGAGAACCGATCAGATACCTACCCAAAGTCAAATACAAAACCATTCACACAGAAACATCCAATATCATTCACAAGGTACCACACAAAACAAACAATAGCATATAACACAACCACATATGCCCAGCTGGAACCTACCAGACAACTCGAGCCAGAACCAACCACACAAACAAAGCAACAGTTTACACTATACAACCAGCCGGGTCTAACCATACAAACCCAGCCAGGGAATGCCACAGACACACACAGAGATGTATCCACACATAGCAATCCAGGTGTAACCACACATGCCCAATCAAAGCTTACCACACAGAATGTACTAGAACTTATCACGAAGACCCAATCAGAGCAACCCACACAAAGCCATCCAAAACTAACCACAAAGATCCAGCATGACCTATCTCAAAATATGTGGGCAGAGTTTTCCACACAAACATTGCCTGACCTAGTAAGAACTAACCCATTGAAGCAAGTCACGGCGACCCATCATCATGTAATCACAGGGCCCCAACCACTTCCCACCACACAGAGTCCATCTGGCCATGTATCATTAAAATTAACAGCTAGCCAGTCTAAACTAAAGGACCAAAAACCAACTTTGTGGAGTAGTACAGACTTTTCCACGCAAACCGAACCAGCCACAAAGACTAAGACACAATCACCCACACAAAGTGCTCCAGTCACAAATAACCAATCAGAATTACCCACACAAACAGAATCAATCACAAAGACCAAGACCGGATCACCCACACAAACTGAAGCGGTGACAGAAAACAAGTCTGGATCACCCGCGCACACCCAACCTATCCATACAATCGAGAAAGAATCACCTAGACAAAATGAATCAGCAACAGAAAACAAGAATGGATCATCTCCACAAACACAACCTATCACAAACACTGAAATGGGATCCACAACGGAGTCAGATCAAATCACAAAGAGTGAGACAGGAACAACTACGCCAACCGAACTGGTCACAAAAATCAAGACTGTGTCATCAACCCAATCCGAGTCAGTCAGAAACAGCAAATCCGTGCCAACCACCAAGCATAACACAGGCTATGCCACACCAAGTGAGACCGTTACAAACAAAGAGATAGAAACAAAACCAGTCTTAACAAACAAAACTGTATCGCCCACACAACCCAGCAAATTGAGCAATAGAAGAAGTGAAATAGAACCAATGTCAGCAACTGTAATGCCAACAACGAGCCAAACTCAACCAGTTACCAGAATGGGACCAGCCGTGCTCCATCACATTGAATCGTCAACTAACATAGGTAAAATACAATCAGTGCAGGCCCAATCGGATCTCAATACTTGGACAAATCACCAGCAAACCACAATGTCCCAGCCTGAGCTGATTAGCAAGGAAGAACCTGACATTCTACCACCAAGAAACCAGGCAACCTCAATATCTGCGATTCCAAGTGGCAGCCATTTTATACCACACATGACACCAGGTTACAGGACTGAGACATCTAGCCTAAGGACTAGTGGTCATCAAACATCTTCTCAAAATGATATGTGGGACCTGGGAGTGACACTAGCTTGGGATTTGGGAGCTCTCTCTACCACCTCAGGACGTGCTTCAGCAAGAGACCATTCTGATGATATTACCACAAACGGAAAGAAATCTGAAATTGAAGCTTCTAGGTCAACTAAATTATTGCCCCCACTGCAGTCCAACAACGCCTTCACACCTCAGACAGTCGGTGACATGATGTCCGTCCAGCCCGGGAGGGACCGGATCTACATTGTAGATGAACAGCAGCCCGTCTTTAAAGGTCAGTCAATCCTGCACAGACTAAATCCATTCTATGTCTGTGTAAGAAGAACTTTCTATTTATATTGCTTGTTTCTGGTCATATGAGAGTGTCTGATGGTATTTCATGAGTGCGGACTATAGTGCATTCCCTCCCATTTCCCTCAGACCAGTAAAAAAGGATCATTGATCACTATGAGGATTGCAAAAGCTGAGAATGAGGGGCTGATTGGTGTCAGGGGGGACTTACCTCTCAGTGCCATGACAAGATGATTGTGTATAAAGGTGGGAGGTTGGAAGGTGGGTAATAGGATTGTAGGGGCAATGGGTAGGAGTATAAAGGAAATGGTAAATGTGTGAGAACATGAAAGCTACAGTGTATGTGCCCAATGTATATAAAATATAGGCCCTTATTCTGTTCCATTCGCAGCAGGGCTGCGTTCACACGGGTACCAATGTTTTTGTACTGCACATGCGCATTTCTGGGCATGTGCATACACAGGGTGCGTGTACCCACAGCGAACAGACTGCATGCAACCAGGACGGGGGGGGGGGGGGGGCGGAGAGGGGCGGCGTGCGGCACCATTAGCATATGGGAACACCCAGCGTTTCATGGGCGTTCCCATGAGAACTCTGGGTGTTCTCATGCCATGATGCAGGTGGGTGGGCAGCTGATATCACCAGATGTCAGCTGCCCGCCCATTTCCTTCCCAGCATGCACGCATATGTAAGGTTGCTCAGAGCAACCTTACATATGCGTGCACCTTCCACATCTTTCCATTGTCGGCGACCATCAAAAAGATGTGGGAGGTTGCCCCTGGCTTGCAAATGGATGTTACAGCATTGCAAATCAACCTGCTGCATTTCCATACTAGAGTATCGCTGCTGCATTGCCGTACTAGTGTCGCTGCTGCATTGCCGCACTAGAGTATCGCTGCTGCATTGCCGCACTAGAGTATCGCTGCTGCATTGCCGCACTAGAGTATCGCTGCTGCATTGCCGTACTAGAGTATCGCTGCTGCATTGCCGTACTAGAGTATCGCTGCTGGATTGCCGTACTAGAGTATCGCTGCTGGATTGCCGTACTAGAGTATCGCTGCTGGATTGCCGTACTAGAGTATCGCTGCTGGATTGCCGTACTAGAGTGTCGCTGCTGCATTGCCGTACTAGAGTATCGCTGCTGGATTGCCGTACTAGAGTGTCGCTGCTGCATTGCCGTACTAGAGTATCGCTGCTGCATTGCCGCACTAGAGTATCGCTGCTGCATTGCCGTACTAGAGTATCGCTGCTGCATTGTCGCACTAGAGTATCGCTGCTGCATTGCCGTACTAGAGTATCGCTGCTGCATTGCCGTACTAGAGTATCGCTGCTGCATTGCCGTACTAGAGTGTCACTGCTGCATTGCCGTACTAGAGTGTCACTGCTGCATTGCCGTACTAGAGTATCGCTGCATTGCCGTACTAGAGTGTCGCTGCTGCATTGCCGTACTAGAGTGTCGCTGCTGCATTGCCGTACTAGAGTGTCGCTGCTGCATTGCCGTACTAGAGTATCACTGCTGCATTGCCGTACTAGAGTGTCGCTGCTGCATTGCTGTACTAGAGTATCGCTGCTGCATTGCCGTACTAGAGTGTCGCTGCTGCGTTGCCGTACTAGAGTATCGCTGCTGCATTGCCGTACTAGAGTGTCGCTGCTGCATTGCCGTACTAGAGTGTCGCTGCTGCATTGCCGTACTAGAGTGTCGCTGCTGCATTGCCGTACTAGAGTGTCGCTGCTGCATTGCCGTACTAGAGTATCGCTGCTGCATTGCCGTACTAGAGTATCGCTGCTGCATTGCTGTACTAGAGTGTCGCTGCTGCATTGCCGTACTAGAGTGTCACTGCTGCATTGCCGTACTAGAGTATCGCTGCTGCATTGCCGCACTAGAGTATCGCTGCTGCATTGCCGTACTAGAGTATCGCTGCTGCATTGCCGTACTAGAGTATCGCTGCTGGATTGCCGTACTAGAGTATCGCTGCTGGATTGCCGTACTAGAGTATCGCTGCTGGATTGCCGTACTAGAGTATCGCTGCTGGATTGCCGTACTAGAGTGTCGCTGCTGCATTGCCGTACTAGAGTGTCGCTGCTGCATTGCCGTACTAGAGTGTCGCTGCTGCATTGCCGTACTAGAGTGTCGCTGCTGCATTGCCGTACTAGAGTATCGCTGCTGCATTGCCGTACTAGAGTATCGCTGCTGCATTGCTGTACTAGAGTGTCGCTGCTGCATTGCCATACTAGAGTGTCACTGCTGCATTGCCGTACTAGAGTATCGCTGCTGCATTGCCGCACTAGAGTATCGCTGCTGCATTGCCGTACTAGAGTATCGCTGCTGCATTGCCGTACTAGAGTATCGCTGCTGGATTGCCGTACTAGAGTATCGCTGCTGGATTGCCGTACTAGAGTATCGCTGCTGGATTGCCGTACTAGAGTATCGCTGCTGGATTGCCGTACTAGAGTGTCGCTGCTGCATTGCCGTACTAGAGTATCGCTGCTGGATTGCCGTACTAGAGTGTCGCTGCTGCATTGCCGTACTAGAGTATCGCTGCTGCATTGCCGCACTAGAGTATCGCTGCTGCATTGCCGTACTAGAGTATCGCTGCTGCATTGTCGCACTAGAGTATCGCTGCTGCATTGCCGTACTAGAGTATCGCTGCTGCATTGCCGTACTAGAGTATCGCTGCTGCATTGCCGTACTAGAGTGTCACTGCTGCATTGCCGTACTAGAGTGTCACTGCTGCATTGCCGTACTAGAGTATCGCTGCATTGCCGTACTAGAGTGTCGCTGCTGCATTGCCGTACTAGAGTGTCGCTGCTGCATTGCCGTACTAGAGTGTCGCTGCTGCATTGCCGTACTAGAGTATCACTGCTGCATTGCCGTACTAGAGTGTCGCTGCTGCATTGCTGTAC
The DNA here is from genome assembly GCF_055691185.1 of Crinia signifera. NCBI lineage: Eukaryota > Metazoa > Chordata > Amphibia > Anura > Myobatrachidae > Crinia > Crinia signifera. The sequence goes on from NC_139223.1 coordinate 43,426,326, forward strand.
TAGAGTGTCGCTGCTGCATTGCCGTACTAGAGTGTCGCTGCTGCGTTGCCGTACTAGAGTATCGCTGCTGCATTGCCGTACTAGAGTGTCGCTGCTGCATTGCCGTACTAGAGTGTCGCTGCTGCATTGCCGTACTAGAGTGTCGCTGCTGCATTGCCGTACTAGAGTGTCGCTGCTGCATTGCCGTACTAGAGTGTCGCTGCTGCATTGCCGTACTAGAGTGTCGCTGCTGCATTGCCGTACTAGAGTATCGCTGCTGCATTGCCGTACTAGAGTGTCGCTGCTGCATTGCCGTACTAGAGTGTCACTGCTGCATTGCCGTACTAGAGTGTCGCTGCTGCATTGCCGTACTAGAGTATCGCTGCTGCATTGCCATACTAGAGTATCGCTGCTGCATTGCCGTACTAGAGTGTCGCTGCTGCATTGCCGTACTAGAGTGTCGCTGCTGCATTGCCGTACTAGAGTATCGCTGCTGCATTGCCACACTAGAGCCCCTCCAACCAGAGTCTGCATCAGGACCAATATTCAACCCAGTTTGCATTTGATTGGGAGCGTAAGGTTATGTTTGTGTGCATGGAAATGATGACATTTAGGACCAGCTTTACATGAGCACCATTAATATGGTTGCCTGGAAAGACTTGAAATCACAGTGCTGTGCACAAAGCAGTCAGTACAGGGGTGTGCAGTGTTTGGCCTGGCAGTGTAATCCCATATTGCGCATATATAGGATGTGTAATGTGTGGCCGGTCTTCAGTCACCAGCATGTTTTTCCCTCATGTCCTGGTTGCACTAACATGGGGTGAATATGATCCTTGATGATGAAGCTGTTTCTTTTAAAGATCCACTTGTGTAGCTGCAACTGAAAAGTAAGTAAGAAGGTCAGGAACAAACGTTGCGTCTCAGGCCATGTGCGACCCGACATCGCTGATAGTGAGAGGCACATCGTAGCCTTGTATTAATATAGCCAATCAGATGTGTCCACGTGCACATATTTGATTCGCCATGGAGTTGGCAGTTGTGCCATGCATCTCACCACACAAAATATGCCTCTAAAGAGCAATCCATGGGTACCCTGGGCATATATATATATATATATATATATATATATATATATATATACTCCAAACGAAAAGAGCACTCAGGAGACTTAGCATCAAATGGTATGAACAGCCGTATTCGGGACCGCAGCCCCTTCGTCAGATACCTACAGCAGTTTGACACATACACACACCCCCCTACATATACCCCATTACTCACCGGGTCCCGGTGTCTCTGCACGCTGTCTGCGTCGCGCCGGAAGCCGTCAGATGCCGCACTTCCGGTCACTAACATCGTGAAACCATGGTATCCGCATGGCTTGCGTCTCACCTGGTTCACTCTGCGTTCCACAGACTGCCTGGATCCATCGATGTTTGACCATCAACTGTTTCTATCTCTCCTGGAACTTACATTGTGCAGGAATTATTTTTTATTTGACGGTTCTTTCTTTTTGCAGCTACGTGGGTGTGCCATGGGATCATCGGTAGCACCCACGTGTGCTAATGTCTATATGTTCCAGGTGGAGCAGGACATGTTTTTTTCCAATCCCGATGTTGCTCAATGTATCTTTTTGTATACAAGGTACATCGACGATATTTTTATGCTTTGGACCGGGGGTAAAGATGCGTTTGTGGCACTTATGGAAACCATTAATGCTCAGGATTTCCCCATAAAATTTACGTATACTTGTGATTTGACCAAGGCTAATTTCTTAGATGTGGCAGTAACGCTGTGTGAGGGTAGGTTTGAAACTGAGGTCTACTCTAAGAGTACTGACCGTAATAGAAAAATCATACAGTAAAAATTAACTTTTATTAATATACCTTAAAAGGCTGCGAAAATTAGTTAAAAAACATATATAACGTACAAGGGTAGGAAAACACACTTTTATTAAAACAAAGGTGGCAGGCAGGTGTGGCTGTTCATTTGTAATGGGTAACGTGTAGTGATTCACAATGTGTGGATGCCTCTGTTCAGACCGTGGGTCTAGAATGTCCACGGCGAACAGTAGTTAGAGATTGCCAAGGGAGCTGGGTCAGCTGACCTCTGATAACTCCACTCTTATAAAATAAATAAATTCACATGTGTGCCGTCTCTGACTGTGATTATACTGGTGCTGTCTCTATAATATATCACAGAGTCCACATCGCTGTACGTGACCAAAAACAGCTACTGGGGTGTCCTGTCTGTCATAATCAGCAGAGAGAACTCAAACCCCGGGTGCCTGATATGGGTCGCCTATGATAAACGTAAGTGGGGGTATTGAGGAGGGATGTGCCCCTAAGAATCCGGGGGAGACAGATTCACCCCTTATAGCCCACTCTCGTGCCTTGTAGGACCTAGGTGTTTATATAAGTCACCTGGCACATATATCAACCACCTCTTTCCTAGGGTCTCAGATGGGGTGTCGCATCTGTACCAATGACAGAGAGACCTCAACCCCAGAGGACCCTATGGTATGAGGGGAGGGTGGATAGGCTGTGGGTACAGCTGGGGAGGTATACTGTGTCCCTGTCCTGAGACCAGGGAACAACAGACTCACCTCTGATAGCTCTCAGAAATGGAGAGAAGTCAGAGAAGAAGTGAGAACTCCCAAGGTGGGGTGTATCTCACTGCGGCACAGGTGTGAGTTGTGGCCCTTATAAGGGCTTACAAGGCAACACACTGTGGTACATAAATCAAAATGCAATTTATAATGAAAATAACAAAGGTGACAGCACACCACTGCCTGCGCACCGCTAGCCGGCACGCGCTTCGCAGTGTAGCTTCTTCAGGGCCAACCTGCCTGTGGGTATGTAAGGGTTTAAATACCCCTTGGTACTTCTCTCTAAACCAATCATCAATCAGCGCGTTTCCCGCCAAAAAATCCCCGTGGGTTTGCTTACCCAATCATAAGGGGTCATATTGTAGCCTTAGTATGTGTCAAACTGCGTCCAGGGAGGCGTCATAGCCTGTCATGATGGATCAGCCTATCATCACTACGGCCAAGTGCCGCGCCTCCCGCGCACGTGGTCCACTCTGGCCAGTGATGATCCGTCCGGAGGATGTGTCCGTTACCACCCCCACCAGCACGTCTGACATAGCCGTGTATCGTCACGGTTGCTATGGAGATCGGACGCTTGCGTCGTCACCGTTGCCATGGTGATCCGACGCCGCGTCCAAAACAGCGGAGTATAGATGGATGTCGTGGCACTCGCGTCATATCAGTGACGTTGCCGCCTGGCGAATCGGGTTGCTGGGTACTCGTGAACTCATCTTCGGGAGGTGTGGTTAGCGCTCCCGTTTGTTTACATCTGTCAGGGTTATTATTGTGGCAGTGTACACGTCCCCACCATCAGACCCCTGATGGATCGAGCAAAATGTAAGGTGTGAATTCTGCAGGAGCGGGTGTTTAGGGCTGGTAAGTATCCTAGATCTCCGCATGGATCCATTATCTGTGTCACATACGTGTCCTAAACAAAAAGGCTCCTTCAGCCCGATCGTTTAGAGCCATCACTGGCAGGGTGGACCTGGACTCTAAGAAAGATTCATCTAAGTAAACATGATGCGCATATTATATAATATAACGCAGTCTTGTGTCCTATCAGGCTGCAAAGCCTCATGTGGAGGACATGTGGTCATATGGAGGTAAGTATCCCAACCACATAGGGACTGATCGTATAGGTGTAAGTCTTAGATAGTCTTCATTATTGAAATATTGCATAATAACAAATATATGACACTGGAAAATTTGAAGACATTAAAAATGTTGAAGACAATAAAAATAAGCTACCTCAGGCAGATGATCTCGTGATCTATCTATAGTAACGTTACATGCCTCAAAGGGGGCATTTGCAATGTGCATGATATTCGTGGGGGAATATGGAACCCCGTGGTAGGTGGGTCACTGCCTGAATAAGCCCAAACTGCCAACCCAGTATCACTGCCAGAAATATAGAGATAATTGTGAAGAAACACATGAGTGGCAGAGGCTGTAACTTGAATTGAGTGTGACTTATTCAGTGCTACAATATTCATATTCGTCATGCCCGGTGAATGATGTGTGGAACCAAAAACATGGTGAAAGAAAGATAATGTGTAAAATAAAACCAATAATATGAACGGGGTATGTATTATACCGCAATTAATGCCATCCTGTGTTATGAGTGTGAGAATGGACCAAGTATATAGTGCCATAATGCGCTGTGATGTCTAAGGATGAGGATCCTCCATGGTCCCCATCAAAAGTGAAAATAAAGATATAAGGAAAATAGCGTGAAATCTTAAGAAGCTGAGATGAAAACGTATGTACTCAGATCAGATGTGTAACACTGCAAATAATATCAAACTGTGCGAAAGAAAACATTCAAAACGTTGAGAGAGTGCATGGGTGTTCATCTAGAAGTGTTGGAATATAGGGCGTGAGATAATGAATGTGTTAAAAAGTGTATGACCTATAAGATAGAGAAGTGCATAAGTATCAGCCGATAATGAGCTGATAGATACTGTTGCCAATACATGCTGGGTTCATCATAGATGATTTAGGGGTATAATCAGTCATATGGGTTAAGATGCAGGCACCCACCGTCGAGGATCCACCAAAAAACAAAATAGAATAAAGTTCGTCTCTGGATTGAGTGGGTCTATAAGTGCTCGGTTGTCGGGGCATGTAGCGCCCTCATAGAGGGGGCAGATGACCCGATATGTAGTCTCACTCATTCATTCACCGGGTCATCTGCCCCCTCTATGAGGGCGCTACATGCCCCGACAACCGAGCACTTATAGACCCACTCAATCCAGAGACGAACTTTATTCTATTTTGTTTTTTGGTGGATCCTCGACGGTGGGTGCCTGCATCTTAACCCATATGACTGATTATACCCCTAAATCATCTATGATGAACCCAGCATGTATTGGCAACAGTATCTATCAGCTCATTATTGGCTGATACCTATGCACTTCTCTATCTTATAGGTCATACACTTTTTAACACATTCATTATCTCACGCCCTATATTCCAACACTTCTAGATGAACACCCATGCACTCTCTCAACGTTTTGAATGTTTTCTTTCGCACAGTTTGATATTATTTGCAGTGTTACACATCTGATCTGAGTACATACGTTTTCATCTCAGCTTCTTAAGATTTCACGCTATTTTCCTTATATCTTTATTTTCACTTTTGATGGGGACCATGGAGGATCCTCATCCTTAGACATCACAGCGCATTATGGCACTATATACTTGGTCCATTCTCACACTCATAACACAGGATGGCATTAATTGCGGTATAATACATACCCCGTTCATATTATTGGTTTTATTTTACACATTATCTTTCTTTCACCATGTTTTTGGTTCCACACATTATTCACCGGGCATGACGAATATGAATATTGTAGCACTGAATAAGTCACACTCAATTCAAGTTACAGCCTCTGCCACTCATGTGTTTCTTCACAATTATCTCTATATTTCTGGCAGTGATACAGGGTTGGCAGTTTGGGCTTATTCAGACAGTGACCCACCTACCACGGGGTTCCATATTCCCCCACGAATATCATGCACATTGCAAATGCCCCCTTTGAGGCATGTAACGTTACTATAGATAGATCACGAGATCATCTGCCTGAGGTAGCTTATTTTTGTTGTCTTCAACATTTTTAATGTCTTCAAATTTTCCAGTGTCATATATTTGTTATTATGCAATATTTCAATAATGAAGACTATCTAAGACTTACACCTATACGATCAGTCCCTATGTGGTTGGGATACTTACCTCCATATGACCACATGTCCTCCACATGAGGCTTTGCAGCCTGATAGGACACAAGACTGCGTTATATTATATAATATGCGCATCATGTTTACTTAGATGAATCTTTCTTAGAGTCCAGGTCCACCCTGCCAGTGATGGCTCTAAACGATCGGGCTGAAGGAGCCTTTTTGTTTAGGACACGTATGTGACACAGATAATGGATCCATGCGGAGATCTAGGATACTTACCAGCCCTAAACACCCGCTCCTGCAGAATTCACACCTTACATTTTGCTCGATCCATCAGGGGTCTGATGGTGGGGACGTGTACACTGCCACAATAATAACCCTGACAGATGTAAACAAACGGGAGCGCTAACCACACCTCCCGAAGATGAGTTCACGAGTACCCAGCAACCCGATTCGCCAGGCGGCAACGTCACTGATATGACGCGAGTGCCACGACATCCATTTATACTCCGCTGTTTTGGACGCGGCGTCGGATCACCATGGCAACGGTGACGACGCAAGCGTCCGATCTCCATAGCAACCGTGACGATACACGGCTATGTCAGACGTGCTGGTGGGGGTGGTAACAGACACATCCTCCGGACGGATCATCACTGGCCAGAGTGGACCACGTGCGCGGGAGGCGCGGCACTTGGCCGTAGTGATGATAGGCTGATCCATCATGACAGGCTATGACGCCTCCCTGGACGCAGTTTGACACATACTAAGGCTACAATATGACCCCTTATGATTGGGTAAGCAAACCCACGGGGATTTTTTGGCGGGAAACGCGCTGATTGATGATTGGTTTAGAGACAGTACCAAGGGGTATTTAAACCCTTACATACCCACAGGCAGGTTGGCCCTGAAGAAGCTACACTGCGAAGCGCGTGCCGGCTAGCGGTGCGCAGGCAGTGGTGTGCTGTCACCTTTGTTATTTTCATTATAAATTGCATTTTGATTTATGTACCACAGTGTGTTGCCTTGTAAGCCCTTATAAGGGCCACAACTCACACCTGTGCCGCAGTGAGATACACCCCACCTTGGGAGTTCTCACTTCTTCTCTGACTTCTCTCCATTTCTGAGAGCTATCAGAGGTGAGTCTGTTGTTCCCTGGTCTCAGGACAGGGACACAGTATACCTCCCCAGCTGTACCCACAGCCTATCCACCCTCCCCTCATACCATAGGGTCCTCTGGGGTTGAGGTCTCTCTGTCATTGGTACAGATGCGACACCCCATCTGAGACCCTAGGAAAGAGGTGGTTGATATATGTGCCAGGTGACTTATATAAACACCTAGGTCCTACAAGGCACGAGAGTGGGCTATAAGGGGTGAATCTGTCTCCCCCGGATTCTTAGGGGCACATCCCTCCTCAATACCCCCACTTACGTTTATCATAGGCGACCCATATCAGGCACCCGGGGTTTGAGTTCTCTCTGCTGATTATGACAGGCAGGACACCCCAGTAGCTGTTTTTGGTCACGTACAGCGATGTGGACTCTGTGATATATTATAGAGACAGCACCAGTATAATCACAGTCAGAGACGGCACACATGTGAATTTATTTATTTTATAAGAGTGGAGTTATCAGAGGTCAGCTGACCCAGCTCCCTTGGCAATCTCTAACTACTGTTCGCCGTGGACATTCTAGACCCACGGTCTGAACAGAGGCATCCACACATTGTGAATCACTACACGTTACCCATTACAAATGAACAGCCACACCTGCCTGCCACCTTTGTTTTAATAAAAGTGTGTTTTCCTACCCTTGTACGTTATATATGTTTTTTAACTAATTTTCGCAGCCTTTTAAGGTATATTAATAAAAGTTAATTTTTACTGTATGATTTTTCTCTCTGAGGTGCACCCACAAAAGGACACTCTTTTCTTCTTTGTACTCCATGCTCCCTACCTAGTGTCCAGAGGTAGCACACCCCTGCCTATATAGGTTTAACCTGATACATACTAATTCAGGGGTCCAAACATATTTAGTCTTGTGCGACTGACCAAAACCCCCTACCTCCCTCCTACTGACCGTAATACCATACTTCGGACCACGAGTCATCACCCTCCCGCCCGTGACCGGAAGTGCGGCATGTGACAGCTTCCGGCGCGACGCAGACAGCGTGCAGAGACGCCGGGACCCGGTGAGTAATGGGGTATATGTAGGGGGGTGTGTGTATGTGTCAAACTGCTGTAGGTATCTGACGAAGGGGCTGCGGTCCCGAAAACGGCTGTTCATACCGTTTAATACAGTGATGTTGAATTGATGCTAAGTCTCCTGAGTGCACTTTTCGTTTGGAGTCTACATGTGCAGTAGTTGTGGCACCGGGAGCAGCTGTCTACATCAGAGTGCCGGCATAAGTGGATTGCTATATATATATACTGTTGGTTCAGTGCGGTGCGGTGCTATTTACCTGCTGCAAAATTACCCCTATATTCACTATCACACACACAACCTATCAGCATGTGTGAGGAAACTGGAGGAGCCGGAGGAACTCACACAAAACACGGACAGAAAATACAAAAAGCAATATCATTATTATATGGATTCCAAGATTATTCAAAAATATGCATCAAACTCGTAACATCAAGAGGAAGATTCTGTGTCTGTGTAAGTTTATGGATATTTTCTTACTGACACCTAGACAATTTTACTAACAGTTAGCAGCCGTGTTGCCCACTCACCCAACATGACTTTTCTCACAGAACACCAGTGTCAGCTCTTTTCCAGTGTAAGCTGTAATGCTGCAGTATATATCACAAAGTGACATCATCTGTCTCAATGCTCTTCTCCATCAGTGCAAACAATTAATGTCACTCACAGAATGAATACGGACCACCGTGCAGTGTGTGAGCAGCCAGACCGCTGCCGGGCGCTCCTTCTACAAGAGGTCAGTAGCTCACCACAGACAGCGCTGGCGGCATTGCAGCCTAATTGCATATTCAACAGCTAACTGCCCTCTGACCTCTCCTCCTCTTCTTTTGCAGTTGACGTCGGCTTACAAGTCTGCTCCGGGATTCGATAAGATTGAGATTCTGAATGTGACGTGAGTGATGTGACCAACGCTGAGACGTAGTCCTTGTTATTTGGTGGATGAGTCGGCATTTTAGGGAAACGGGGATCATATTTGTGTCTGTTAATTGCTCTACATCTAGCTTGGTGTGGATCATAGCGTTGACAGAGTCTAGGTAGACCATGAATGATCAACAGGAACATGTAATAAGACGACATTAAAAAAAAAGGTCAACTCAAGCAATTGTTTTTTCACATCTGTCAACATGGACCTCCAATAATGTGCCGTGTACCCTCGCATTTACCGTTCCCAATCGTAGTCCGCGCGGATCGTAAAGCATGGAAAAGTCCAAAGAAAGTGTGAAAAATCCATGTCAACATTTTCCTTTGTAGACCATTGCCATGTTGATCTATTGCGTGCCGAACGTTGCCATTTCGATCAATTGACTGTGTCAACCTTTCATCCGTGTCGACCTAGTGCGTGTTAATCTTTTGTCCATGTTGACCATTCATGGCCGGTTTATTGACTGTCGACTGTATCATAGCATAGTAATGGGCCACATTGCACAGACGTTACTCCGCATTGTAAAGGGGTGTACACACGGAGCGATCCTTCTAAGCGACTTTGACTACATAGTCAAAACTGCTTAGAAGGTTAGTAAAGATCGCTGTTAAGGTTAGACAAATCTCCCTATAATATCGCTTAGTAAAAGAGTTGCCAGGCAAGAATATTTTGACTAGATCGCTGGCTGTCTGGTCAGAGTCGCTGGTGTTCACTGCTGAGGGAGATGTTCACTAGGCGATCTGCAATGAAACCAACTAAGTATGTTACTTCTAGTATAGACAAAACCGCCCATAGACAAAATCGCTTAGTCAAAGTCGCTCACTAGCAAAAATTGCTCTGTATGTACTGATCTCAGGTTTTTATGTGCGGAAGCTATAAGGGTTACACTACAGGTATAGCATGCAATCATGGGTGTGATATGCCTCCTCCACCATCGGCTTTCTGAAGGTCGTTTCTCCGACAAATCCCAACTGTCGTTAGTCAAACAGGGGGCGAGCACGTCGGAGCCCCTTGCCAGCTCGCCACTCTGCGCTGCTCGGTGGGCCCCCGTGAGGGAAAATAGAGCCTGGCAGATGTTGGATAAACAACCATTGCAATCCCGACTGTCTGAGTCATCCGGTGCCCGTAATCACAGGCAATGGTGCTTAGTAGTGACAAGGAGAATAACAGGGTGACTGGCCTAGACTAGTGCTAGTATTAAGAAGAAGGTAATAGAGCTAGATTAGGCGATGATGTATTTCACAGTGACAAAGGATGATAGGCTCACATCACAGGTTAAAGTGTTTAAGTGGCATGCCTGACAAAGGACACCACTGAAATTACAGGTGGAATCACTAGTTATAGTGCACTGTAGTGACAATGATAACAGCAGGGTAATAGACTAGACTACTAGTTATAGTAGTGACAATGATAACTGTAGTGTAATAGACTACATTACTAGTTATAGTGCACAGTAGTGACAATGATAACAGCGGGGTAATAGACTATTAGATCACTAGTTATAGTGCACAGTAGTGACAATGAAACCAGTAGTGTAATAGACTAGATTACAAGTTATAGTGCACAGTAGTGACAATGATAACAGCAGGGTAATAGACTAGACTACTAGTTATAGTGCACAGTAGTGACAATGATAACAGTAGTGTAATAGACTAGATTACTAGTTATAGTGCACAGTAGTGACAATGATAACTGTAGTGTAATAGACTACATTACTAGTTATAGTGCACAGTAGTGACAATGATAACAGCGGGGTAATAGACTATTAGATCACTAGTTATAGTGCACAGTAGTGACAATGAAACCAGTAGTGTAATAGACTAGATTACAAGTTATAGTGCACAGTAGTGACAATGATAACAGTAGTGTAATAGACTAGATTACTAGTTATAGTGCACAGTAGTGACAATGATAACTGTAGTGTAATAGACTACATTACTAGTTATAGTGCACAGTAGTGACAATGATAACAGCGGGGTAATAGACTATTAGATCACTAGTTATAGTGCACAGTAGTGACAATGAAACCAGTAGTGTAATAGACTAGATTACAAGTTATAGTGCACAGTAGTGACAATGATAACAGTAGTGTAATAGACTAGATTACTAGTTATAGTGCACAGTAGTGACAATGATAACAGCAGGGTAATAGACTATTAGATCACTAGTTATAGTGCACAGTAGTGACAATGAAACCAGTAGTGTAATAGACTATATTACAAGTTATAGTGCACAGTAGTGACAATGATAACAGTAGTGTACTAGACTAGATTACTAGTTATAGTGCACAGTAGTGACAATGATAACAGCAGGGTAATAGACTATTAGATCACTAGTTATAGTGCACAGTAGTGACCATGATAACAGTAGTGTAATAGACTAGATTACTAGTTATAGTGCACAGTAGTGACAATGATAACAGTAGTGTAATAGACTAGATTACTAGTTATAGTGCACTGTAGTGACAATGAGAACAGCAGGGTAATAGACTATTAGATCACTAGTTATAGTGCACAGTAGTGACAATGAAACCAGTAGTGTAATAGACTATATTACAAGTTATAGTGCACAGTAGTGACAATGATAACAGTAGTGTACTAGACTAGATTACTAGTTATAGTGCACAGTAGTGACAATGATAACAGCAGGGTAATAGACTATTAGATCACTAGTTATAGTGCACAGTAGTGACCATGATAACAGTAGTGTAATAGACTAGATTACTAGTTATAGTGCACAGTAGTGACAATGATAACAGTAGTGTAATAGACTAGATTACTAGTTATAGTGCACAGTAGTGACAAGGATAACAGCAGGGTAATAGACTATTAGATTACTAATTATAGTGCACAGTAGTGACAATGACAACAGTAGTGTAATAGACTAGATTACTAGTTATAGTGCACAGTAGTGACAATGAGAACAGTAGTGTAATAGACAGATCACTAGTTGCAGTGCACAGTAGTGACAATGATAACAGTAGTGTAGTAGACTAGATTACTAGTTATAGTGCACAGTAGTGACAATAAAACAGCAGGGTATTAGGCTAAGATCATATGTTGCAGTGCACAGCAGTGACAACGATAACAGTAGTGTAATAGACAGATCACTAGTAGTAGTGCACAGTAGTGACAGTGATAAAAAGTAGTGTAGTAGACAGATCACTATATGCTGTGCACAGAAGTGACAATGATAACAGTAGTGTAATAGACAGATCACTAGTTGGAGTGCACAGAAGTTACAATGATATCAATAGCGTAATAGATAGATCACTAGTAGTAGTGCACAGTAGTGATCGTTGATAGCTGTAGTGTAATAGACAGATCACTGGTTATAGTGCACAGTAGTGACAATGATAACAGTAGTGTAATAGACTAGATCACTGGTTATAGTGCACAGTAGTGACAATGATAACAGTAGTGTAATAGACTAGAATACTAGTTATAGTGCACTGTAGTGACAATGATAACAGCAGGGTAATAGACTATTAGATCACTAGTTATAGTGCACAGTAGTGACAATGAAAACAGTAGTGTAATAGACTAGATTACTAGTTATACTGCACATTAGTGACAATGATAACAGCAGGGTAATAGTCTAAAAGGGTGAACATTTTGGCTAATGGACAATTTTGACTAAGCAATTTTGAGAGATTTTGGCTAGATGCACTGGAGATTTTGACTACGCGATTTTATCTAAGTAATGATAGTCGATGATTTAGTCAAAATTGACAATATTGACTAAGAAGGAGAAAAATAGGGAGATTTTGGATAACCTTCTAGGAGATTTTGACTATCTAGTCAAAATCTCCTGCCTAAATCTCACAGTGTGTACACCCCTTTAGATCACTATTTATAGTGCACAGTAGTGACAATGATAACAGTAGTGTAATAGACAGATCACTAGTTCCAGTGCACAGTAGTGACAATGATAAAAGTAGTGTAATAGACAGATCACATGTTGCAGTGCACAGAAGTGACAATGATAACAGCAGGGTATTAGACTAAAATCACTTGTTGCAGTGCACAGCAGTGACAAAGATAACAGTAGTGTAATAGACAGATCACTACTATTGTTGCACAGTAGTGACAATGATAACAGTAGTGTAGTAGACAGATCACTATATGCTGTGCACAGAAGTGACAATGATAACAGTAGTGTAATATACAGATCACTAGTTACAGTGCACAGAAGTGGCAATGATAACAGAAGTGTAATAGACAGATCACTAGTTGCAGTGCACATAAGTCACAATGATAACAGTAGTGTAATAGACAGATCACTAGTTATAGTGCACAGTAGTGACAATAAAACAGCAGGGTATTAGACTAAGATCACTTGTTGCATTGCACAGCAGTGACAACGATAACAGTAGTGTAATAGACCGATCACAAGTAGTAGTGCACAGTAGTGACAGTGATAACAGTAGTCTAGTAGACAGATCACTATATGCTGTGTACAGAAGTGACAATGATAACAGTTGTGTAATAGACAGATCACTAGTTACAGTGCACAGTAGTGACAATGAAACAGCAGGGTATTAGACTAATGCTGCCCATACATATGTGAGATATCGCATACAATCCTTCGATTTCGACCGCATCTGGCCGATAAATCGAATGATTGTATGCAGTTTTAAGGGACTTTTCGACGCGATGCGCGGGCACGCCATTGAATGACGCGTCGACAGATATTATGTGGTGCACATAATATCTATCGAATTGTAGGAGCAGTTGCATGTGGTTTTTAACCACATGCAATTGCTCGAATACAATCCGGGGGTGGGGGGCGGAGGGGACGCATTCAGCGTTGTGGGGTTTGGTGAGCGGGGGCCCTAGGGACCACTGGTGGCGTATATGCGTCTCGTATCAGGGGCTGCGGAGTAGTGTAGCGCTAGCAGTAGCACTTGCGGGCGGCGGGAGTCAGTGGTGGTGGGAGAATTGTTTAAAATACTGGGCTGCCCTGTGATTGGTTGAGAGAGCTCAGCCAATCACAGGCCAGCCCAATGTTTTAAACAAATCTTCTGCCACTGCTGACTCCCGCTGCCCGCAAGTGCTACTGCTACCATACACTACTCCGCCACCCCCTGCCCGCCCTCTTCCAGCACCCGATGTGCCACCGGAAGATGGCATTCGACATCGGGTTCTGACAGTTGCACCCAAAAATGTGATCGGATTCGATGGACATCGTACTTCGATGTCGAATCGAATCCCATCGCATAAGTGTATGGGCAGCATAAGATCACTAGTTGCAGTGTACAGTAGTGACAATGATAACAGTAGTGTAATAGACAGATCACTAGTAGTAGTGACAATTGATAACAGTAGTGTAGTAGACAGATCACTAGTTGCAGTGCACAGTCGTGACAGTTGATAACAGTAGTGTAATAGACAGATCACTAGTTGAAGTGCACAGAAGTTACAATGATAACAGTAGTATAATAGACAGATCATTAGTAGAAACATAGAATTTGAAGGCAGATAAGAACCATTTGGCCCATCTAGTCTGCCCCTTTTTATTACCCGCCAGGTAATCTCAACCCTTTTTAATCCTTATTTCTTTGTAAGGAGCCATAGTAGTAGTGCACAGTAGTGACAGTTGATAACAGTGGTAGACAGATCACATGTTGTAGCGACGATAACAGCAGGGTAGAAGACAGATCACTAGATGCAGTGCACAGAAGTGACAATGATAACAGTAGTGTAATAGACAGATTGCTAGTAGTAGTGCACAGTAGTGACAGTTGATAACAGTGGTAGACAGATCACATGTTGTAGCGACGATAGCAGCAGGGTAGTAGACAGATCACTAGTTGCAGTGCACAGAAGTGACAATGATAACAGTAGTGTAATAGACAGATTGCTAGTAGTAGTGCACAGTAGTGACAGTTAATAAGAGTGGTAGACAGATCACATGTTGTAGTGACGATAACAGCAGGGTAGTAGACAGATCACTAGTTGCAGTGCACAGAAGTGACAATGATAACAGTAGTGTAATAGACAGATCACTAGTAGTAGTGCACAGTAGTGACAGTTGATAACAGTGGTAGAAAGATCACATGTTGTAGCGACGATAGCAGCAGGGTAGTAGACAGATCACTAGTTGCAGTGCACAGAAGTGACAATGATAACAGTAGTGTAATAGACAGATTGCTAGTAGTAGTGCACAGTAGTGACAGTTGATAACAGTGGTAGACAGATCACATGTTGTAGCGACGATATCAGCAGGGTAGTAGACAGATCACTAGTTGCAGTGCACAGAAGTGACAATGATAACAGTAGTGTAATAGACAGATCACTAGTAGTAGTGACAATTGATAACAGTAGTGTAGTAGACAGATCACTAGTTGCAGTGCACAGTCGTGACAGTTGATAACAGTAGTGTAATAGACAGATCACTAGTTGAAGTGCACAGAAGTTACAATGATAACAGTAGTATAATAGACAGATCATTAGTAGAAACATAGAATTTGAAGGCAGATAAGAACCATTTGGCCCATCTAGTCTGCCCCTTTTTATTACCCGCCAGGTAATCTCAACCCTTTTTAATCCTTATTTCTTTGTAAGGAGCCATAGTAGTAGTGCACAGTAGTGACAGTTGATAACAGTGGTAGACAGATCACATGTTGTAGCGACGATAACAGCAGGGTAGAAGACAGATCACTAGATGCAGTGCACAGAAGTGACAATGATAACAGTAGTGTAATAGACAGATTGCTAGTAGTAGTGCACAGTAGTGACAGTTGATAACAGTGGTAGACAGATCACATGTTGTAGCGACGATAGCAGCAGGGTAGTAGACAGATCACTAGTTGCAGTGCACAGAAGTGACAATGATAACAGTAGTGTAATAGACAGATTGCTAGTAGTAGTGCACAGTAGTGACAGTTAATAAGAGTGGTAGACAGATCACATGTTGTAGTGACGATAACAGCAGGGTAGTAGACAGATCACTAGTTGCAGTGCACAGAAGTGACAATGATAACAGTAGTGTAATAGACAGATCACTAGTAGTAGTGCACAGTAGTGACAGTTGATAACAGTGGTAGACAGATCACATGTTGTAGCGACGATAGCAGCAGGGTAGTAGACAGATCACTAGTTGCAGTGCACAGAAGTGACAATGATAACAGTAGTGTAATAGACAGATTGCTAGTAGTAGTGCACAGTAGTGACAGTTGATAACAGTGGTAGACAGATCACATGTTGTAGTGACGATAACAGCAGGGTAGTAGACAGATCACTAGTTGCAGTGCACAGAAGTGACAATGATAACAGTAGTGTAGTAGACAGATCACTATATGCTGTGCACAGAAGTGACAATGATAACAGTAGTGTAATAGACAGATCACTAGTTGCAGTGCACAGAAGTGACAATTGATAACAGAAGTGTAATAGACAGATCACTATTTATAGTGCACAGTAGTAACAATTGATAACAGTAGTGTAGTAGACAGATCACATATTGTACTGACAATCACAGCAGGGTAGTAGACAGATCACACGTTGTAGTGACAGTGTCAATGGCAGCTTCATGGTGCTTGTTCACCAGTAATTCTTAAAGCACGTCAATTCACCCAATGCTGCAGGATATTTAACTCTCAGTTTAATAAATCTGCCTCCCAGACTGCCCAGGCACTAACTGCATGCTTGTCATTTCAGGCTGGCCGGGACGGCCATAGAATATAAAGTGCTGTTTACTGTGCGAATTGGGAGTCCGATGTCTGCGGCACAGGAACTGGTCCTTACTAGCCCAACCTTGCTTTTTGGGTCCTCTGCATCCTCCGAGAACACCTTCTTCTCCAGGATGTATACCGCCCCCCTGGCAGGTGAGTAAACCACAGACAGTGTGCCGGGTGGTGCGTAGAGGCCAGTCATCTAGCTGTGGCGGCATTATGGATGGCTTGAACTTTGACCTGTTCTCTGGACACATGTGACTAGAAATATTTTCTTCCTGTAATAACCCGGCTGTCTCTGCAGAGGCCTGACCCGCTGACCCGCTTTTCTGTGTCTGTCTCTGCTTCCTCTATAAATGTCTGCATGCTTCTGACACAATTTGGTAATTGATATCTTTTCAAGAACAATCCCATTTTTATGTCCATTCAGTAAGTCTGCAGCAATTTCACTTCATTAAATAACCACTGCAGGAGAGGAAGTCATTCCCTGCCTAAAGGGCCCACATTTTATTGGTCTTCGACAAAACCCCTGCCAAGGTCTTTTATTACCAAATCTGTAATAACATTAATAATATGTAACACACCACCCACTGTCCTCTCTCTCCTCTATGGAAGATCGGGCTGACCAATGTGCAGACTGGTTCTCTTGCCCCCGGGAATTCCAGTGTGTGCCTCTGCGTGAGTATAGCGCCCTCTGCCTGTCACCGTGCCATAGTACCTTCTGCCACAACAACGGCATCTGCATTCATCGCAAGGAACAGGAGCCAGAATGCCAGTGAGTAGTTATGTCTTCATTTCTATAGGGATTTTTTATGAATAGAAATAAAATTGGGGGATGTAATAGGATGAGAGAATCAGAAAGTGAGAGATTTGGTAAGAAATCTCCAGGTTTTTTTTTAAAGCGGCAATCATTTACACAGCAAAGCCAGTTTGATTTTGCAGTGTAAATGATTGCCGCTTTAAAAAAAAACCCTGGAGATTTCTTACCAAATCTCTCACTTTCTGAATATCTCATCCTATTACATTTCACCCATAGAACATTATTGTAAATGAAGAAGTAAGATGTTTTAATTGAATTTGAAATAATGTTTTTCAATGGCTTTTGAACTGTTGGGGAACCACAAGGTTCAGCATGCTCTGCCAGCTAAAAGGCATGATTATACTTGTAGTTTGGGAGAGGCACGAGAGCCATAGGGTGTACAAGCCTGCGTAGCCATACAGTTAAAAGGGGTATGGGTCATTAGGTCGACACTATCGGTCGACAGGCATTATGTCGACAAATAGAAACATGCTTTAGATCGACATGGACAAAAGGCAGGCACAAGCAAAAGGTCAACAAGGGAAATGGTTGGCACACGGTTTTATTTCCCATATTTGTTGGTGTCTGTGTCGACATATGTCGACATGAACACCATATAAGTGTACCGCATTCCTACGTAACCACTGGGATGGTGAAGTAAGTCGGTTAAAAAAAATAAATAAATCGGTACTCTTTACCTAGCACGGCGCCCACGATTTTGATCGTGGGCATCGCAGGTAAAAAAATCGCGGGCATCGCGGCCATTGAATGCACTAAAAATCGGGTGCGACGCGATGCCCGCGATTTCCCATAGGGATCAATGTTAAATTTCTCAATTGACCCGATTTTACTGTTCAATGCCTCAATGGACCCGATTTTTCCATAGGAAACAATGTTAAATGGCCCACAGAGGCCAAATAGGCACCCTAAAGTGTGAAATGGCCCCCACAATTGTTAACGCCACCCCACGATCAACGTGAACCCGAAGCGTGGCGAGCGCAGCGAGCCCGCGAGGGGCGGCGGTACGCGTCCTACGACCTTTTCATACCCCCACTATCCACGTCGGCGTGGAGTTGAGAATAGAATAGTGTGGCGAGCGCAGCGAGCCACCGAGCCCGAAGCGTGGCGAGGGGACGCGGATACCTTCACAGGTAAACGCGTCCCGTCGCGGGCTTTACAGGTATCCGCGTCCCCTCGCGGGGCTCGCTGCGCTCGCCACGCTGCGCTCGCCACGCTTCGGGCTCGGTGGCTCGCTGCGCTCGCCACACTATTATATTCTCAACTCCACGCCAACGTGGATAGTGGGGGTATGAAAAGGTCGTAGGACGCGTACCGCCGCCCCTCGCGTTCTCGCTGCGCTTGTCACGCTTCGGGTTCACGTTGATCGTGGGGTGGCGTTAACAATTGTGGGGGCCATTTCACACTTTAGGGTGCCTATTTGGCCTCTGTGGGCCATTTAACATTGTTTCCTAAGGAAAAATCGGGTCAATTGAGGCATTGAACAGAAAAATCGGGTCAATTGAGAAATTTAACATTGTTCCCTATGGGAAATCGCGGGCATCGCGACGGTCGCGTCGCACCTGATTTTTAAGTGCATTCAATGCCCGCGATGGGCGCCGTGCTAGGTAAAGAGTACCAAAAAATCATAAAAAACCCAAGTCAACCTTTCTTCCATTTTGATCGTTTACATTTCGTTCTTTTTTATTTTTTCGGCTTTTTAACCATGTTATCCTAATGTATGTGTCGATCTATTCTGTGTCGACGAATAGTGGTCGACCTAGACACTGTGGACGTAATGACCGCATACCGTTATAAGAAATGCTATCAGTCATTATTTCTTGCTCTGATTTCTTACGTCCTGTCCCCATCAGGTGCCCAGTCGGCAGAGATTTCTGGTACATGGGACAAACCTGCGACTACCGAATGAGTCACCACCGCCTTGCCGCCATTGCCTGTGCCATTGTGTTTTGCATTATTATCTGTGCTGCAGCTGCGGTCTTCTTCCTGGTGCGGAGGTTTCAGACACAGATTCTCCAACAGAAGGTGTCACAGACACAGAGCAGGTATACTACACAGGGTACGCAGTGTTACTATGGCTCAGTACACTGCTGCAGGACTTGACTTATAGGGGCGATTCCACTCAATGCGAAGGCTGCAAAGTGAGAAAACAGCCAGGGTACAGCAGCCCATGACCAGTAACTTTCCTTCATACCCCGTACAGGTGTGCGGGAAGCTTAGCCAGTTCTGGCTACCATAATAGACGGTAAGGTGCGTAGTTGAGATCACACAGGACAAAATTTCCTGTGCCTACGTGAATGGTCGCCGTGGCAATCTGAGACAAGATTTCCATTGGATGAGCAGGCTTTCCATCAATATGTTTTAAATGGAGCTTCGGCTGATCAGTTCCTGTCACTTTTCAAACACATGAGTTAGGAGCTGATTGGCTGGAGCTCCATTTATCGGATATGGATGATTTGGTCTACAAGAAGTTGGTCGACAAGCATTGGGTCAACACCATGGTAGGGCATGAAATACCACCTGTCGGCACATGTCGGCTCAAAAAACTGTGAAAAAACGGATGTCGACCTTTTGACTGTCGACCTTGCCCATGTCGACCTAATGCTTGTGTCGATCTAATGACCTGTCGACCTAGACCCATGTCGACCCAATGCTTGTAGACCAAATGACCGTATCCCTATTTATCACATGCAATGAGTTATAAATAGCTAAAACTCATTAATAAATCTTCCCCACAGTCTGTGACATAATGGAAGCTAGTACTTTGGTTGAACTTTACTAAGATGGGAGTTCTGTTCCACATGGGATGTTGCTATGGGCAACCAATCAGATACTATATATTATCTTCTAGAAGGTGCTAAATAAAATATTAGATTCTTATTGGTTGCCAATAACAACATCCCATGTAAAATAGAACTCCCATCTTTAGTAAATGTTCAGCTTTGGAAACTCTACCCTCAGTATGTCCTGTACATAGAATCCCTTTAACTTGCTCGCCCCCTACTGGCTGCTAAAGTTACTGAAAGACACTTGCTCAGTGTGTGAAAGTCAAGGCCATAATGAGGCTGGCCTGGGAATCTGTTACCATGGTAACCAGTGAGGCATGCTATATATTGGGTGTACTCTCTGTCCAATGTGTAGAGTGTATTCTTTGTATTTCTGACACTACAAAGGGTGGTCTGAGGCACGTTCTGAAGGAAATGGGAGGGTAGCTGACATCCGGTGATGTTAGCTGCCCGGTGCCCGCGTCATGGCCTCATTAGCCTGAGAACGCCTAGCGTTCTCATGGGAATGCCCATAAATGCTGGGCAATCACAAATGCCCACGGCCCCATGCCCCTCTCCGCCCCCCCCACGCTGTCCTGGGTGCGTGCACCCAGCGATCCGAGTATTCGCAGTGGGTGCACGAACACATGCGCAGTAACAAAACATCAGACGTGCGCCAGCAGCAAACGGACCAGAATAAGGGCCTGCATGTGGTATTTATGGACAACTTTTTAAGGTTACAGTCCCACCGGCAGTACTGTAGCAAATTGTGAAAAGCGAACAGGAGGTTGCGTCAGGTGCGACGTTCCATCGGAAACCTGCGCAGCGACACTCTGTGGAGTCTTAGGGAAGTAAAAATCACTTTATTTCATGCCTCCAGTAGAGCACAGGTTCTCAAACATGGTCCTCAGGGCCCCACACGATGCATGTTTTGCAGGTCTCCTCACAGAATCCGGGAACAGGGAACAGGGGAGGGTGGGTACCTGAGCATAAGTGGCAATGCATTTGAACAGTATTAGATACAATGATAAAGATTAGAATTTTATTTATATCACAGTAAATTGAGTATTTTGCCCAGCATTGGGTAGTTTTGACGTGTCGGTGCACCCCTGAGAGTAGATAAGAATCACAGCTGAAATAATTAGCTAGAACTATGGATCTTTTAAAATGTGTCAATGAGTAATGAATGCACCTGTGCACCTGCCGGGTGACCTGGAAACGGTAACTGTGTGGGGTCCTGAGTACCGAGTTTGAGAACCTCCGCAGTAGAGGATTGAGCTTAAATAACCCCAATGTTCTACCTAATATAGGGGCCCATGTGTCAATGTGTTTTGTTATACAGTTTTAAAACGTATTGCCTGCGAGAAATAGTGCTCCAGCCAACCAGCTCCTAACTGTCATGTGTTTGATAAATGGGAGATGATTGGCTGGAGCATCATTTATCCCAAGCTTATGATAAACCTCATTGATAAATCTGCCCCATAATACTCAAAAATGCCTACAGTAGCCTCTGATTGGGCCAGTAAAACCTCTAATGTTAGGGTGACCACAGTGCCCCCTTCTTCTCTGAATTAGCCTATTCAGGGTTCCTATCATTTTAAAATGACAGCAATGGGACTGGAAACGTCCTCAGGCCATAAGATCTGCCCATGCTTCATTCAGTAAGGTTATATAGGAACCCAGTACTCATTTTCTAATTCACTTTTTTTTTTAGATGTTTCTATGGGCCAGATGTACTAAGCTTAAAAAGTGATAAAATGGAGAGTGATAAACCACCAACCAAATCAGCCCCCAACTGTCATTTTTAAACTCAAGCTGTGACATGGAAGTTAGGAGCTGATAGGCTGGTGGTTTAGTACATCTGACCCTATAGGAGAGCCGTTAAAACATACCGGGTATAGAAAAACGAATAAAGGGTTCATTTACCAAGATGGCAGTTCCATACCCTCCAACATGACCCATTTCATTAGGTACAAAATGTTACAGAGGTTGTGCTGCAGCACAGTGCAATATTCAAAGAGGGGAGGTCACATCAACTGCCAGTGAGTCCAGGACAGTGATTTTTGGGGTGGCAGTAGGTGTGGCTCCCCTTTATGAATATTGGACTGTGCTGCAGCCCCACATCTGTAACTGCCACTGGCAGGGAAGTCCAGGAACAGAGCATTTTGTACCTAATGGAATGGGTCATGTTGGAGGGTATGCAGTTCTATCGAAGATTGGATGTTGCGCATAGCAACCAATCAGATGTCAACAACGATTTATATGTTCCGTTCTTCCATATTAAGTATTACCCCAGTACTTTGGGGGCTGTATGCTTGAGGACCTGACAGTGTGTCTGTAATCAGTTACAGGAGGTTCAGCCGCTTTGATGACGTCCCCACCCATTTCTGGTGTCCCTCACAAACATGGCTGACAGCCTCTGCCTCGCTCAATTCCCTGGATAACCCGGCTTTCAGCAGCTCAGAAGAAGTGTTTCCACTGCAGGCTCTGGGGAGCTGTGTGTGTGGGTGCCAGGACGGCGTTCCAAACAGCGCCCCATCAATCCCTCCACCGCCATCTACAAGGGCAGCTCCCAGGTAATAGACACGGTCTGTAGGCACTGGATGGATTTTATACTAAGCTTAGGCAGCCATGATGGAGAGGGGGGCTCCGTAACAACTAGCGTCGCCGCTGATAGTGTTTTATGCTATTACTTTTGCTCACTTTAGTTACATTTTATAAAATAAAAAATATTCAGATGAATAAATAAAATGCAGCCTTATGAATATCACTGATTCAGCCCTGAACCCTTTGAGTGCCAGTATCTGTGAGACATATCCTCTAAAAATGCCAGCGATGCTCACATTTGTTAGATAAATTCAAATAACAAATGTTGTGTCAATATAGATTATATTTCCTATATAAGGAAACATGAGCAAACTGTGACCCTCCAGCTGTTGTGAAACTACACATCCCAGCATGCCTTGCCACAGTTTTAGCATTCCTTAGTAGCAAAACTGTGGCAAGGCATGATGGGACTTATAGTTTCACAACAGTTGAAGGGCCATCATTTGGCCATGCCTGCATTACAGGTTAATATGATGATATGTTGGCAAATTTTAACACCTTTTTTTCCACAAATTCACTCGGCTCATTTACAGCCGTTTGTGCTGCTGAATTTGGCTTCCAGGAGTGTTTGGCAGAAGCCTGCAGTCAGATCTGTGCAGGCTTCTCTGTGTAAAAATATGAAAAATAAATACATAATTAAAAAAAAAATGGTGTGGGGGTCGTCATCCCCCTCCAGCTATAACTAGCCCCGGGCTCATTGAGCTGGTTCTGGTTGCAGATATACAGGGTGGGGGGAAATCAAATGGGGTCCCCCTGTATTTCTATAACCAGCATCGGGCTCTTGGCCCAGTCCTGGTTCCCAAAATACGGGGATAAAAGGAATAGGGGTCCCTGTATTTCTGAAACCAGCTTCGGGCTCCCAACAGCCAGTGGTGCCATGCTGCAGCCAGGGGGGAATGTTTTATATTAGTTGCCCCAGCCAAAACTGGCTGGTCAGCCCGGGCTGGGTCCCTAGGGGAGTGGGGACCCCACCAATAAAGAGGTCCCCCAATCCAGGGGAACCCCCCCGGCCTGGGTAGTGGATGCCGGAATGATGGTGTATAAAAAAGATTTTAACTAAGTGTAAAAAATAGATATTGGGTTCTGTAGGTGAACTACAAGGCCCAGCAAGCTTCCCCCGCATGCTGTGACTTGGAGAACCACAAGTATCAGCATTCAGGGCAATAATGGGCCCGCTGGGACTTCTAGTCCTACTACAGAACCAATACCCCAAGAACACACAGACACATACAGATTAAAGTACAACTTTATTACACCCCACAAACCTATAGGGTCACCCGTAGGCCTGTCCTCTTCTATATAAGTTACTTATATAGGTGCCCATCAGAATCTTCCCTAGAGACTGTCACAGTCTGTCCTAGAGGGATACAGTATAGGTGCTGTGTGTGTAGGAGACAGAGCACGTACTGGGTGGGGTA
Organism: Crinia signifera; assembly: GCF_055691185.1. NCBI lineage: Eukaryota > Metazoa > Chordata > Amphibia > Anura > Myobatrachidae > Crinia > Crinia signifera. The sequence goes on from NC_139223.1 coordinate 43,450,475, forward strand.
GCCAGACAGAAGAGGGTGATTTGCATGTGACACAGCAGCCAGACATTATATAGTAAATATCTAATTAGGTTTTCTGCTCTCATTCAGTGCCCTGATTGTATCTCCCCCCCACCACTCCAGCGCTGCAGGGGTTACTGAAATCCTGATGTGGATTCAGATACCCTATTACCTTAGCAGCAGAAGTATTGGGAACGTGCAGGAATGCAGTGCTGGGATTGGCTGGGCTGTTGCTATGGTTACATTCCTCAGCACTGAGAGTGGGGAGGCTGCTGCAGGAAAGATGCTGAGGGCAAGCTTGCTGGGGGGGATCAGTTACAGCGTGGAGGGTATTAAACCAGCCATCTATATAGCTTCTTATGTAATAACTAATTCTATGCTCATTATAATTCTGTACTAACCCACTCATTGCAGACACATGTACACTTAGGGCTGTTTCACACAGTACGGTTCCTGCCGCACGGTGAAATCCCGTACGGCCAGGGAGCCGTGCCGCACTCAGCAGTTGTGAATGGACACTATTGTGTCCATTCACACGGGACGGCCACGGCCCGGCCGCACGGCTGCAGCCGGATCCCCCCACTGGAAGGGACGGCTGCCGGGCTGTGGCCATCCCTGCCATTATAAAATTCTGAGTGCGGCGCGGCTCCCTGACCGTACGGGATTTCACCGTGCGGCAGGAACCGTACTGTGTGAAACAGCCCTTAGGGTGACCAACTCATGCCTTTAATCCGGGACACATATTAATTACACAGGTTCTGTGGCAGTTTAAAATCAGGTGAAAGCCAGCCACAGAACTTGTGTAATTAATATGTGTCCCAGATTAAAGTGATGAGTTGGTCACCCTATGTACACTGCTGTAATACACAGGGAGACCATATACGTGGTTGTAATACACAGGGAGGCCATATACATTGCTGTAATGCACAGGGAGGCCATATACACTGCTGTAATACACAGGGAGGCCATATAAACTGCTGTAATACACAGGGAGGCCATATACACTGCTGTAATACACAGGGAGGCCATATACACTGCTGTAATACACAGGGAGGCCATGTACACTGCTGTAATACAGTGCAACCAAATATACTGCTGTAATACACAGGGAGGCCATATACACTGCTGTAATACACAGGGAGGCCATATACACTGCTGTAATACACAGGGAGGCCATATACACTGCTGTAATACACAGGGAGACCATATACGTGGTTGTAATACACAGGGAGGCCATATATACTGCTGTAATACACAGGGAAGCCATATACACTGCTGTAATACACAGGGAGGCCATATACACTGCTGTAATACACAGGGAGGCCATATACACTGCTGTAATACACAGGGAGGCCATATACACTGTTGTAATACACAGGGAGGCCATATACACTGTTGTAATACACAGGGAGGCCATGCACACTGCTGTAATACACAGTGAGGCCATGTACACTGTTGTAATACACAGGGAGGCCATATACACTGCTGTGAAACACAGGGAGGCCATATACATTGCTGTAATACACAGGGAGACCATATACGTGGTTGTAATACACAGGGAGGCCATATACACTGCTGTAATACACAGGGAAGCCATATACACTGCTGTAATACACAGGGAGGCCATGTACACTGCTGTAATACAGTGCAACCAAATATACTGCTGTAATACACAGGGAGGCCATATACACTGCTGTAATACACAGGGAGGCCATATACACTGCTGTAATACACAGGGAGACCATATACGTGGTTGTAATACACAGGGAGGCCATATACACTGCTGTAATACACAGGGAAGCCATATACACTGCTGTAATACACAGGGAGGCCATATACACTGTTGTAATACACAGGGAGGCCATATACACTGCTGTGATACACAGGGAGGCCCTATATACTGCTGTGATACAGTGAAACCATATACACTGCTGTGATACAGTGAAACCATATACACTGCTGTAATACACAGGGATGCTATATACACTGCTGTAATACAAATATACCATATACACTGCTGTAATACACAGGGAGGCCATATACACTGCTGTAATACACAGGGAGGCCATATACACTGCTGTAATACACAGACCATATATACTGCTGTAATACACAAATACCATATATACTGCTGTAGTACACAGGGAGGCCATACACACTACTGTAATACACATAGACCATATATAGTATACTGCTGTAATACACAGGGACCAAATATACTGCTATAATACATAAGTAGACCATATATACTGCTGTAATACACAGGGACCAAATATACTGCTGTTATACACAGGGACCAAATATACTGCTGTAATACACAAGGAGACCATATACACTGCTGTAATACACAGGGAGGCCATATACACTGCTGTAATACACAGATATCATATACACTGCTGTAATACACAGATATCATATACACTGCTGTAATACACAGGGAGGCCATATACATGGCAGTAATACACAGGAAGACCATATACACTGCAACCAGAGAAGACCATACAGAGGGAGGCCATATACACTGCTGTAATACACAGGAAGACCATATAAACTGCTCTAATACACAGAGACCATATACACTGTTGTAATACACAGGAACCAAATATACTGCTGTAATACATAAGTAGACCATATATACTGCTGTAATACACAGGGATCAAATATGCTGCTGTAATACACAAGAAGACCATATATACTGCTGTAATACACAGGGAGGCCATACATGCCATTGTAATACACAGGGAGACCATATACACTGCTGTAATACACAGGGAGGCCACATACAGTACACTGCTGTAATACACAGGGATGCCATATACACTGCTGTAATACACAGGGAGAACATATATACTGCTGTAATACACAGGGAGACCATATATACTGCTGTAATACACAGGGAGACCATACAAATTATTAAAAAAATCATAGTCTCCAAAATTTACTTTTTTTTGAGGGGGGGGGGGGGGATTGATAAAAGCCTACTGGGTACATCTGTAACTGGCACTACAGGGGACATGATATGTAACTGACACTAAATATATGCAAGAAAATGATTGCTTCGCATTCAAATTCAGTATCTGAGATTGTACACAAACTTTGTTTCATGTTTTAAAACCTAGTTTTATGCACAAATAAAATATATTTGTGTGTATTCCATGTGTTTGATGTGCTTATACAACATAAATGCAAGATACCTCATTGAAATATACAAATATTTCAAAATACGGAATAATCCGTTATCCAAAACGCTTCTGGTCCCGAGCATTTTGAATAAGGCATACGCAACCTGTACAATCAAGAGTGTCAACTTCTGTGTAGCATTAAGTCAGTTTACCTCAGGGAAGTCACAGGTCTGTATACCCAACAGTGTATTGTCTACTTTCTGAATTAAAACCATTAACACTGGGCAAGAAGCATTAAAAATAAGAATACTGTAACTTTCCTCTTTTGGGGAGGGGGGAGTGGTGGGAGTTGACCGTAAGCCCTGCAATGCGACTCTGGCAGGGAGAGATTGGTTGGTACTTATGTAGTATCTGGGCTGCCGATTTCTAAATCGGGTCGGATCGGGAGATCGCATCGCATGCGACCATGCGATTTGATGCGATGCGATGCGATGACCCGATTTTTCCATAGGAATCAATGTTAAAATGGACTGAGTCCATTTTAACATGGAATTCAATGGGAAAAATGGGTCCTTTTCATACCCCTACTATCCAAGTGGGCATGGAGTTGGATATAAACCTGTGGCGAGCGTAGCGAGCCACCGAGCCCGAAGCGTGGCGAGCGAAGCGAGCCCCGCGAGGGGACGAATACCGTCCCCTCGCGGGGCTCGCTTCGCTCGCCACGCTTCGGGCTCGGTGGCTCGCTACGCTCGCCACAGGTTTATATCCAACTCCATGCCCACTTGGATAGTAGGGGTATGAAAAGGACCCATTTTTCCATAGGAATCATTTTAACATTGATTCCTATGGAAAAATCGGGTCATCGCATCCGATATCGGATGCGATGCGATGCGATGCGATATCGCATCGCATCGCATCTGATTGTATGCCTTAACTTAAGGCATACAATCAAAAAATCGGCAGCCCAGATACTACATAAGTACCGATTGGTTTAATAGATAGCTGCCATTTTTGCTGTTTAATTAACAGCGAAGCTGCACGCTGTGTGTTTTTGTCCTGTTCCCCATTCAGTCGACCTCACAGAATCTGAAAGAATGTTTGATTGGGCATAGAGGCAAATAAATCAATTAGCGCACAGCTCTCCTCTGCCGCCATGTAACTCTTCCCTCCAGGGCCTGTGGCAACTGTGCAGTGAGGCGGGGGCGAAGGGAACATGCATTGTACTTCTTTCTGGAACTGAAGTAAATCTTTATTGTAGCACAGTTTATGGAACGCTTTGTACTCACGGTTTGGCTGCAGGAATTGTGTCCAGGGACAGCAAGTGCGGACTTCATGGTTTATCCTGTAGTAAATGTGAGTTTGATAGCAGGGACCACCTGATGACCTAGCTATGTATCTGTTGAGTTCTCTTGCCAAACATGAATGTTTTAAATTAAGTTTCAACAGATGTCCAGGTGGGCGACCAGCCCTCGTATGCCATACATGTCTTACTGTATGAATGTAGAATGGTTTTCACAGTTCTCTAAGTCAGGCATGTCCAAACTATGGATCTCCAGCTGACACTACAAGTCCCATCATGCCTTGCCTCAGTTTTGCTATGGAATGCTAAAACAATGGCAAGGCATGCTGGGATGTGTAGTTTTACAACAGCTGGAGGGCCACAGTTTGACCATGCCTGCTCTAAGGAGTCTATTCATCAAGAACAGTTGCAGGGGCCATCTAAACATCTTTGTAGGCCTTGGGCAAAGCAATTAGCTGGGGCCACTAGTCATCCATATATAACAATACATACCTGCAACATCTCTCCACATGCTTCCATACAGGGAACGCTGTTAGCAATCTGATTGGTTGATAGCTCCAGCCACCCTCCAATCAGCAGGCCAAGTATGTATCATAAGATAGATGATAACTATTTTCTGTTATAGATGCCCCACATAGCAAATAATAATAGTAAGCTATAGGGGTAATAACATACGATTGCCACCCAGTGATATTGCAGCGTTTGCTGTGTCCTAGGCTAGAGACCAGCTGCAGCAGTGTCAACGATCTGATGATCGATTCGGGGAAAGCGAGCGACGTGTCGGTGTGTAGCTGGCCTATGGAACCCATCCATTGGACTCCTTTTCCTATCCTGCACCAGCTCTCTCTACAGTCTCCGGTACGTGGCGCTGCCTAGATCGCACCGGACAGAGCTGCGGCTGGGCCCTCTTTATTCACAATGCTTCTTTCTCTGTTTCAGTTTCATGCTCGTCGGCCGCACTCTTACTTTGAAGGAATGGAGTTGGTCAACACAGAGCGGAGCTGGACGGCGTAGCTGCCGGCGATGACACGGAAGCGTCATTGAAGAAGGGCTCATGAACAGGGTTTTACAAAGGACACCAATGACAATGCCTGCACTAGGTTACATGGACTCTACGCCTATCTGTAGACCGGTTGCTGGTCCTGCCACGATGGACACGACCATACTGGAAATAGATATTTAAGACCTCGGAGAAACCAGATCATACTGTGCATAGAACTAGTGATGGTTCAATAATCATGGAGCGAACTTAAAACACGCAGTGGTATGACGTCCTCACAGGAGCATCAGCCCAACAAGTCCTTGGTTGACAAGACATGTCATACACTGCGTGTTGCACTTACTGTTACGTTCATCATCCCGTGTGATTGCAGAAACTCCCATGTTTGCCCCTCTATAGACTGCTGTGGACTATTGCATCATGCCATCTCCATACTATGATGTCATACACTACCACTGTCTTGCAGATTTGTGCAATAGATCAATCAGTTAACGCCAATAGTAAAGCATTGCTCGGTAATTGTGTAGAAAGCAGCTGTGGACCCCTAGACTGGAAGGTGGGCTGTCATCTCCCCCATGAAGAAGATCAGAGACAAGCAGAAGTTCTGTGACGTGTGGGATCCACACAATGTTAGGGTGGGCTGGGGTATTATAATCACTTTTGCTATAAACCTAAAACACAATGGAATGCTTTATACGGATATTGTGAAAAAAACGTTATATTAAAAAAATGTAAAACGTACGATCATATTTTACTTTGCTCTGTGTTCCCAATTTCTGCTAGGCAGGGGCACACATGAGGGGCATGGTTCGACCCAATTTAGGTTGACATGCATTGGGTTGACCACTGAAGGTCAACAGAGCTTAGGTTGACACCTGAAATAGGTTGACACGGCAAGGTTGAAAGTCAAAAGGTTGACATGAGTTTTTCACGTTTTTGTCCCTAATGTCGACATGGACACAGTCTGTACCACGTCCCCTCGCTGCACTCAGCACACTACACTGTATTTTGTTCTACCACTATGCTGTAGTGGATGGTAGGGCATGATTTACCGCCTTTCGGCAATTGTCGGGCAAAAAAAAAAAACCCCGTGAGAAACTTGTGTCGACCTTTTGACTTTACTCATTGCCATTGTCGACCTAATGCTTGTGTCCACCTTCCAACCCTGTCGACCTATTTCAGGTATTTCATTATCCCCACATGAGGCTTCCTGGAGTTTTAATCAGACTGCCTTCACGAATACACCCAACTGTAGTAGAGGGCCTGGTTGAGCGCAAGGACTTTTCAGGAGGTGTGGCCTAATTGTAGGAGGCGTGGTCATGCACCCTTACATTAAAATACAGGAAAAATTGCATTTTAAGCACCTCCCTGGCCATGCTGTAGTAGAGGGCCTGGTTAAGCGCAACACTTAGCAGCATGTGCTGGGTTGATTAGAGCTGCTGCTGTCAGGTAATGGGGGCCCCAGTGAGGCGTTGGATGCCAATCATTTATAAATCATGCCTTGTAAATAATTGCCCCTTTAAAAAAAACATCCGCGTCCCGTATTTTCCTGGGAACTCAGAGTCCATTACATACCGCCCCAAAAGCTCTCTCTCTCCCCCATATTAGCAGATGCAAGGGAACTTTCATTGGACAGACAGGAGTCCCCTGAGAATTCATTCCCCAGTGATATGTTTGTGATCACAAGAGTATGCTTCTATACTGAATTTCACCTTATTTGACCTCTGAGTAGCGACTGTATTGTGTTCTCCAGAAAATAGCAACCTTAGCTGCAGAAATAGCAGAAGCAGCTGGTGGCGGAAGGCCCTTTAATGTCGCCAATCTTGACACTGGCACCCTTGTTCCCTATTTAGACAAATGATCCTTCTTAGTAGTTATCTGTGTTTATAAGACATTAATAATCTATACCAGAGCTTCCCAAACGTGGTCTTCGGGGCACGCTAACAGTCCAGGTACCTGTGGCGCAATCAATTTGAGGGCCAGATGTATCAAGCTTTAAAAAGTAAAAAATAAATGGATAAAAAACAATGCGCTTAATTATCAATATCAAAATAATGTATGTGTATAAAAACGATCTTTTCAGCTCTTTTAAAAGACAGTGAGCGGTGTCCAGGGAAACTGAATAGATTTATTTTGCAATAGTTGTTGGTGGTACTAACTATCCCTTACTATTTGTTGTAAGCCGTGGCTTCCTCTTCCGGACACGGCTCCAGCTCCGGGTCGGTCTGCAGGCACTTTAGATTCACTTTATTGTCATTGCCCCACAACAGGGCAACAAAATTAAGTTTTAACATCTGTCCGTATTCCAGTATACAACAACAAGCAACTTAATTACAATACATAAAAAACTTTTACAATTATCACTGACTAGAGTTTTATGCTACAACAGCTGAAGGAAAAAACTATTCATCAATCTGCTAGTTCTGTTTTTAAATCATCTAAAACGCTTGCCAGATGGCAAAAGTGTAAATAACACCAGGCAATGAAGAAGGCAAGTCAGATGCTTGGTTGCATAGGGACAGGTATCAGCAGTAGAAAGATAGAAGTAATAATACCTCTGTATAGGTCATTGGTACGACCTCACCTAGAGTATTGTGTTCAGTTCTGGAGGCCATATCTCCATATTAGAGACTGTACAAAGAAGGGCAACTAAAATGGTGCATGGTCTACATCACAAAACGTACCAGGAAAGACTAAAAGATCTAAATATGTATACTTTAGAGCAGAGAAGGGAAAGGGGGGACATGATAGAAACTTTCAAATATATCAAGGGTTTTAACAAGGTACAGGTGGGAGACATTCTTCACAGGAAGAGGAGCAACAGAACACGAGGACATGCACTGAAACTAGAGGGAGGAAGAATTACTTCACAGAAAGAGTAGTAGATAAGTGGAATAGCCTACCATCAGAGGTGGTAGAGGCAAATACAGTAGTACAATTTAAACATGCTTGGGATAAGCATATTGATATCCTTACAAAAAAATAAGGATCACATATGGTTTGAGGTAACATGTTTAAAAAAAAAGGGGCAGACTAGATGGGCCAAGTGGTTCTTATCTGCCGTCAAATTCTATGTTTCTATGTAACCCCTGTGCTGGATGAGTCAGATCCCTTACAATATTATGGGCGCGGTGCATACAGCGTTTCCGCTGGATAGCTTCCACTGATGGAAGTGTGTTCCCTACAATCCACTCAGCCATTTTAACTACTCTCTGCAGCATCTTGCGCTCCCGTATTGTACAATTCCCATACCAGACTGTAACACAGTTGCTCAGAATGCTCTCTATCGCACAGCGATAGAAATTCATCAATATACTTGTTGAAAAATTATGTCTTTTTAGCACCCTTAGAAAAAAAAGGCGTTGATGGGCCTTCTTCACTAAACTCTTGGTGTTAACTGACCAAGAAAGGTCCTCCGAAATGTAGGTATTTAAAACTTCTACCTCCATCCCATTTATCTGGATAGGAACAACCTGTTTGCTTTTCTCCCTTCTAAAATCAACAATGATCTCCTTTGTTTGACTAATATTAAGTTACAGATTGTAATCACCACACCAGACAGCAAGAGATTGTATCTCCTCTCTATAAGCTGTTTCATCATTATTGCTAATGAGACCCATTAGTGTAGTGTCATCTGCAAACGTAATAATAGTATTGGATGGATGAACTGGTTTACAATCAAAAGTAAAAACAGAGTACAGAAAAGCACACAGCCCTGCGGCACCCCTGTATTTAGTATAATGGATGTAGAACTATTGGATCCTGATCTAACAACCTGCGGTCTGTTAGTCAAAAAATCTGCAATCCAGTTGCACAAAAAACTACTAATTCCCAGCTCAGATAGTTTGATAACCAACCTAGCCGGAATCACTGTATAAAGTCCACAAACAATAGTCTAGCATATGTATTGTTTTTGTCTAAATAAGACAGCACCGAGTCTAGCAACAAGGAAATAGCATCCTCCGTGCTCCTGTTCTTACGGTAGGCAAACTGATATGGATCCAACAAGGGGGAAAGACTGTCCTTCAATTGCGCCAAGACCAGCCGCTCAAAACTTTTCATAATTATCGGTGTAAGTGCCACAGGATGGTAGTCATTCAACCCTTTTGGACCAGCTATCTTAGGCAACGGGATAATAGCAGTACTCTTAAAGCATGATGGTACAATTGACTCAAAGATAGATTGAAAAGGTCTGTAAAAAACCCCGCAAACTGCCCCGCACATACCCTAAGGACACGCCCTGGAATACCGTCAGGTCCAGCCGACTTGCCTACATCAATCCGGCCCAGTGCCACACCAACCTCCTCTGATGACAATACAAGAGGTTGACCACTTAAAGGCAATTTAATTACCATCTCACAGTTATCTCTATCAAAAGATAACTGTGCGCGTACTGCTCTAGCTGTAGAAGGAAAGGTGTACTATGTCGTAAAAAAACAGCATCGTCCTGTGCTTGTGTACTCAGCATAGCTGAGTACACTCCAGTGGACAGAGTGCTGGTGGTGACTGATGTGGCTGGGTTGGGTGAAGGGGCTCCCGTCGTGTTAGGAGGGGCAAGCTGCGGAGGAATTGCCGGCGGATTACTATAGGGTTGGTGGTAGGGATACTGTGGCGAGGGTCCGCAAGATGCGTAATGCATCGGGTCGCGCATTAATTTCAGGTCATCAGGAATGTTTTTATCCTGGGCCCGAATTATTGCGTCGTACACGATGCATTTGAATTTTCGACGGCTGTCGTCATCCATTGAATGCATCTCCGAGTCTACCGTATTTGAAAACTGCCGAATTGAATCAATAGGCTTATTAAGCCTTGCCTCCGCAAATTGAAAAAATTGCTCAGAGCTGCCGGCTACAGATCTTTTGGCTGTCTTCTTCCTCTGCCTGGGTGGTGGCATTGGTAGGGGGGTGGAGGTTGAGGTTTCTACTTCCTCACACTCAAGATCTGCAGCTTCTGTAGTCTCGGACGTCTCCACAAACAGCTCTGGAGTAGCAGCCTGTAAAAAAACAAAACGTTAGGACCATGAATAATGATGACATGTCGCATATCTATATGTGTTCAAACTTACCAGATCCTGTCTCTCCTCCTCTTGCCTAATTGGAGGCACAGGATCCATGTTATTCTGTCCATGCGTTTTCGAATCTTTCTCCAGCAGGAAGTGCATCTGGTCGTAGTACCATAACGTAGGCTTGTACACGTCATCGGCACCGGCTCCAGAACTCTGAGATTCAGTCACTTTCGCGTGCTCCTTCACAAAGACGGTCCTCAAATTCGCTATCTTCTTCTTCTTCACACATTCCATGGTGGCATCACTTCGGTTGGCTCTAGCATAGGCCAGCAAAGCATTGTAGGCCTGATCCCATTTCTGCTTGTTTGAAAAGTCTTTGCTGGTAATTTGCCACAGGCATTCATGGGCCCAATAGATGTCAATGAACCCAGTGGTGAATTTTTGGGAAGAATTTTGCTTTGCCATTTCTATGTGAATAATATGGTATAAAATGTAAATACATAATTAACATATATGCATCCACCCTTATGTACAGAAACAGTCCAAACTAGGCCAGCTTACAATCTATTGTCCCTACCACATGTACATGCACACACATTCACTGCCCTACCACAGGACATGCAAAAAAAACAACACATGACTGGCTTTTGCAATGTGCCATCACCCCTGGACATGCAAGTAAACAACACATGACTGGCTTTTGCAATGTGCCATCACCCCAGGACATGCAAGTAAACATCCCTCCCCAAACAACCTCATGCCCTGATACTTGTGCTGGGGGCCGGGAAGGGGGGGTGCGGCGGCCAGCACATGACACCCTCACCCACAAGCATGCTTTTTTTTATAACATTGGTGGCACAGTGGTTGCCTCACATCCCCCCAAACAACCTCCTGCCCTTATTCTTGCGCTGGGGGGTCGGGGGTGCTGCAGGTGGCACATGACACACTCACCCATAAAGTTTACATTGGTGGCACAGTGGACCCCTCTCATTACCACCCCACCTGTAATCATGCGTTGGTGGTGCATAGTGGATAGCATAGTACTTACCAGCTCCGGAGGGTTCACAGCCCGTGGTCTCTGGCTTCATCAGCATGTGGAGAATGGAGAGGATGGCTCAGGTCCAGATGAGGAAAATCGCTGGTCACTTGAGCACAAAAAAAAGACACCACACAAAAGGCGCCCGATATGCAGGGTCTTGCTAAGCGATATTACTAGATTGATGGGACATGCTCATTCTTCTTCTTACAGCGATACCGACGTGCGGGGCCGCGCATCTATATAGATATAGCCTCCACACACACACCGATGTATGCTTAGTTTCTAAGCGACCTAGACAAATCGCTTAGAAAATGGCTCAAAATCGGTATGTGTGTAGGCCCCATAAGTCTATCTATGCTAGGCTATGCTGTGCTTAGCTAAGCTGTACTAAGAACATGGTCTTATCATAGCATAGCTAAGCACAGCATAGATTAGCATAGTAGTCTCATCAGATGGGTTGGGGGAGAGGGGGGGGGGGGGTTTAAATCTGAGTCAGTTGTCGTCCCACAGCACCATGCACTTCTCATCTTTTTGGAGACCCTTAACCTGAGTGAGCGAAGTTTCATCTGCTCGGCTGGGGAACCCGGTGTGCATGTTGCAGCATCATTTTCCATCTCTTCTGGAATGGGTATGAGCAGGACTGACGGCTTTGGCATGAGCAGGTCTGACTGCTTTGGCATGACCATGACTGACGGCTTTGGCATGACCATGACTGATGGCTTTGGCTTGACCATGACTGAAGGCTTTGGCATGACCATGACTGATGGCTTTGGCATGACCATGACTGATGGCTTTGGCAGGACCATGCTTGGCAGTATGCGGGACTGCCGGCTTTGACTTCATCGGGACTACCGGCTTCACCAGGACTGCCGGCTTCGGCTTCACCGGGACTGCCATCTTCAACTTGACTGGGACTGCCGGCTTCACTGGGTTTGCCAGCTTGGCTCTGCCCTGGGTCACCAGCTTAACCTTGGCTGGGGTTTGGTCTGTAAATATAGAGACCCGCTCAGATGTTGGGTGCCTTCTCACCCCATGTTTGGTTACCACAGGCCGATACTGAGGCCAGTATGGTATTGCTGACACTTCAGCACGAGGCATGACAACAATGACTCTTGTAAAAGTAAGTTCTGCTTTGACTGCTCCAGTGTGACTTGTCTTGTCAAGAGGCTGCAACAGAATGAGAACCAGCAGTCTGGGCACCCTTATTTATAACCTTTAGAATGTTCCAGAACATCCCTGTACTGTAGGGATGGCCATCGACTATCGATGTTCCCAAAACATCGATGGTCGGGACCCTAGTGCTCGATAATTTGGGCATCGATATATGAGGGTCGAGTAATTTGATGGCATCCGATGTCGATATATATATATATATATATATATATATATATATTTTTTTTTTTTACCCTGCTGGCCAGCTGCCCGGCTACTCCGAGTCCTAGACTGTGACTCACTTTCTGAATAGATTAATTATGTCATGCGGCGCAACCACAGCGGCACTGGGAGTCGGGACTGTCTCTTGAAGTTGTGTGCATGCGCGCAATGGTGGTGACCTGCATCTGGGAGTCCAGAGCAGGACAGAACCAGGAGGAGGCAGAGCCGACCGGTCTACTCTCGATGGTGCCCATCGTCTCCGCAGTTGCGCATGCGCAGAGGAAGAACGGGCCCGCCGGGAGGTGCGCGCATGCGCGATAGAACCAACTAATCTGACGCACTGGATAATAAGGTTTCTTCTGCGCATGCGCACGCACCCGGCCATGTGTGCGGTGTGCGCATGCACAGAAGAAATCTTATTATCAAGCACGTCAGGCATAGTTCCATCGCGCATGCGCGCACCTCCCGGCGGCGGCGTCTGCCCCGTTCTTCCTCTGCGCATGCTCAAGTACACAATGGTGGGAACCATCGATGGCTACCGATAGAATGGTTTATAGCCATCGATGGTTCCTGGATATACTGCCATTGATGGAAACCATCGATGGCCATCCCTACCACACTGGAAAATTCTTAAAGTGCCCGTGCTCCTAATGGTCACCCTCTATCCCCACTGTGCTCTCTAGTGCCACCTGGTGGATGAAGGAGAAAAACCCACCCCGCATATTTACTTACATGTGCGGTGCAGTGAGGAGCTAGGTGGTGCGGCTGGTTGCCCGGCTGTCTGTCCTGGAGCCGGGCAGTACGCAATAAACACGGTGGGAGGCCAGAGCGGCCAGGCTGTGTGGCCTGCGCAGTTACAAGGTCAGAGGTCACTGCCGCGGATGGGAGAAGCTGGACAGCGTCTGAGAGGGTGCTCAGACGCTGCCCGGCATTAGACTGCGCAAATCCTACATGTTGAGAAACTACACAGAGGCAGACTGGGGGCGGGATGTACTAAGGTAAAAATGTTTTACTGCATTTTCAAATGTAATAAACCCGGCCGTCCTGTTTTCCCCGTGCAGGGTATCGCCACCTATGGGCTTCTATCGCCGCAGCCTCTGCTGCAGATGCCTCCCCCTCTCCCCCCTATCATACCTTCTTAGGCTCCAGGCCCTGGACCCAGCTGGTAAAATCCTCCTCCCCCTAGCAACACAGCCAGAGAGAGAGGTCCATTCAGAGCGCCTGAAAAACAAGTCCTGGGAGGCAGCTGCCATGCAAAAGAGCTTAAAAGGCCACCACCTCCAGGTGAAGATGCTGCAGAAGAGGCTATAGGTACCAGCGGCCCTTTAATGCTCACATGCCGGTATCTGTGGTTCTCCCATGTACCAGCATGTTGGGCAGGCTTGCTGGGACCTGTAGTCCTACTGTAAAGGACAATATTACTGGTAAAACTATTTATCAACCCCGCACTCTCTGCCCATGGGTGCGGGGGGATAGCTCCAGGCTTCAGCCCAGGCACCCCTTTATTTGTGTAGGGCCCCACCTCCCCAAAAACTCCCGGCCTCGACTGACTAGTTAGGATGGGTAATGCTTTGGCCACTGGACCCTGTCAAGCGAGTCCCCTGGCTTTGGCATTACACCCCCTTGCTAGAGGAGCCTGGTGCTGGTCCCCAAAATATGCAGGACCCTCCACTCATTTTGGGAATAAGGACAGGTCCAAGAGCCCGGTGCTGGTTTCTTGAATATAGGGGGACCTTAGTTTTTCCTCTGGTATTCGAAAAACCAGGACTGGCTCAGAGGGCCTGCGGGTGGTCATGCTCATGGGGGTGAACCCACGCCACCATTTTACATAATTTATTTTTCTAATATACACAAAGAAGATGACACCCCCCCCTCCCCTCCCCCAGGCTTTATTCCAACCAATTAAATTTTTAATACTTTTTCTTATTCCCCTGAAGTTGGAGAGATTTTAAATCTCTCATGCCGAATCTCCCATTATGAATCTCTGGCACAAATCTCTCCATGTGTAGGGCCCATAACTCCTCTCTTGTACCAGACCAACTGATGAATAAATCATCTATAGATATTTCAAATTTCCGGATCAGAAAAAAAAGATACATTTCTCAATAGAAAACATATCCATTTGAGATCGAGGGTGCCACAGGAGATCCCATGGCACATCCTGTCCGCTGAAGGTAAAAGTGACCATCAAACTAAAAGTAGTTACATTTAAGGTGAGAGTAAATCATTTCATGAAAAATTTAATATCAGGCCCCGAATACCATACACTGTCAGTGATTAACCGTTCCACAGCCGACAGACCGTCCCCATGGGGTTTGCTGGTATATAAGCTCTTAACGTCGGCTGTGCGGAGCAAGCAACCGCTAGGTAGCCCAGGTAAATTTCGGAGTGCATTCAACAAAGTAGTTGTGTCTTTCAAAAACGTGGATTCATACTGAATGACAAGCTGTAAAAAATGGCAATAGCCTGCCAGGAGGTATCTGCAATGATTTATGTAAGTTACTTTTGGTAAAGTATAAAGAAGAGTAACTGAACAGTAAGGGCATTCCTCACCTCCTCCGGAATGATTCCCTCCTTCACTGAATCACACAATAACCTGTCTAGTTCAGTTTTATATTGCGCTGTAGGATTGTGAGTATCGGAGTCGGACAGCTGTTCATAAATTTCAGATTTATAATAATCATTGTTAAGAATTACAATTAATCCACCTTTATCTGATGGACGTATGACGATCTCATCACAATTACTCAAGTCCGTCAGTGCACTCCTTTCAGACACAGATACATTCGGATATACAGTATGTTTAATGTAATTTATGACCTCATCATGTTACACTCTAGAAAAAGTTGTATTATAGCGATTGGTAGAGACCGGGTAAAATTTAGACCTAGGGAATAAACACTTAAGGCTAGAGGGAATTAAAGGCATGACATCATGATCACACCGCACTTATCACTAGTGCTCCCTTAGACCCAATGTTCTATTTCATTTAAAGCTTTCAACCTCCTAACAAAATGTCAAATTCGACTGAAGGCACATATGTATGTCACTTTTATTATAATTGGGTACTAATATAAGTTACTTAAAACATTATAATTACTGTTTAATGTACGAAATAAATATACGAGCAGATACATATGTTATTTGCTCAGAACTTTCCTCGCTCCTCTCTCCATATATAGACATACCTTTATCCATATTGTTATCTTTCCCTCACACACGGTTGACCCAGTGATCCACACCAGTCATGGCAGGCTCGTGATGAGATGGGGATACCGCAGGACACAGTAGTGGGAGACCTAGGTGCATCACATAGCATGACCTATATACATTTTCCTTGAATAGGCTGATGTTGCTTTGCATAGCTGGGTATGTATCATAGGGTAAACAATGCCTGGGCCAACACAAAAACTTGACATGCACTTGGTCAAAATAGGTAGACAATTGTTATGGATATTAAAGTTTGGAAAAAGTAAAAAAAAAATGGTTTTCAAATTGTGCATACACTTTTAACTTTTTCACGTGTCCAAGCATCTGGATCCCATATAGCTATAAGGAAGAAGTCGTGCAGTATGTTAGGTCTGATTGTACTTTAATATAGAACAATATTTATAACATACTTATATTTAAGAAAACATTTCAAACAGTGTTATGGCACCATTTATGTATATTTGGTAATTCAAAATATAGTATACGCAGTCATTGTATGAACCGAGCCAATATTTAGAAAATGCTTTTCTACTTCACTGGAAGCCAGTGATATCACTAAGGCATGGGGCACTACATGCATCAAATCTCAGTTATGTTATTTGCTTCTAGTAAACGGAACGTCTGCAGTCTTAAAAATACTCAAAATGGCAGCTTCCATTCTTTGCAGGTGACAGGAACATTAAGTATTATTAACGTCTTTCATAGTTTCCCTGGAATTCCTTCGGGTTTATCTCACAGCTTGCTCTGCATACTCATAGACAAAGATAGTTCCGTCTTTCCGTCCCGTCAGCAAACAGGAAGGCCTGTGGCCCCATCGTACCAAGCACCATGGTGTATTTGAGCTGGGGGGGAGCACAGTAGAGCAATGACTTCTGGGTAGATCCCATAATGCAATGCTTCCACAGGTCAATACAGCTGCTGCACTTTGCTTTTTCACATCTCCTTCTAGGTACCTAGATATATACAAACATTTCAAAACAAATCAGTTTATTCACCGGAAATATCAGATGCAAAATTTTTATTCATCATAATGATCTGTAATGTTTCCCTTATATAGGAAATATAATCTTTTTTTACACAACATCTTTTATTTGAATTTATTATAACAAATGTGAGCGACTCCGGCATTTTAACGGATATTTTGCACATCTATCAAAGAGATGTTGGCAACTCAAAGGGTTAACCACCCTGCCTTTCGTATTTATAATCTTACAACCGATTCCAATAATAGTATAATATTTTATTCCCTACTAGTGAAGTGTGTTATGTAAAAATGTATACGTACATATATGTAAAGTAGATCTTAAAATAAGAATAAAAAGGAGGCCAGCGAAATAGGTGTCAGCATGTAAACAGGACACATATGCAAATAATGGAACTTTGTATAAAAGTTTAACCTAGAAATAACGTCCATAAAAAGCTGGTACCTGCTGTTGAGTCTCCCTGGGATGATATAGGACATAACGAGAGCACTGGCACCTCCCCGGGCATTGGCAGCGATTAGACTGAATATACAGCTGCCAGTGGCATTGCAGTCTTTGCTGAACAGGCTGCCCACGACCAAAAACAACAGGCCCTGGTACAAAGCAGAATAATACTGAGTTAGTCTTCACTTTCTACATAGAGAGAGAGAAAAGCACATTACATTCTAGATCAGGTATATCCAAACTTTGGCCCTCCAGATGTTGTGAAACTACACATCCCAGCATGCCTTGCCATAGTTTTAGCATTCAATTATAGCAAAACTGTGGCAAGGCATGATGATACTTGTAGTTTCACAACAGCTGGAGGGCCATAGTTTGGACATGCCTGTTCTAGATGGAAGTGTCAGTCCAGCAGTAATAGTTGTAGCTTTAAATTCGTCTGCTGGAGGAAAACACCTACATGCAGTAAGAGGGAGAGCGTGTGTGGGTTGGTGCAAAAAGGCAATGGATAACCGCACCAAGGAATATTGGGGCAGATGTATTAAGCTTTAACAGAGATAAATCCAAGGGTGATAAGGAGAGATAAACGTCCAGCCAATCACCTGCTAACTGCCATGTTACAGGCTGTGTTTGGAAAAAGTCAGTAAGGAGCTGATTGGCTGGACGTTTTTCTCTCTTTATCACCCTTGCATTTATCTCTTGTTAAGCCTTAATACATCTGCCCCATAAATAGACAAAGTATGTAAACCTTTATTCCTATATGTAATAAATAATTAATAATCAAATGTGTTAAAGATATCTGGCCTGATGCAAAGATGTATGCAAACCTGATTTTTTCACGGTTCAGCGCTATTGTCCGGTGCACTAGCTTAAAGATAGCAGCGTCAATAATTATGGAGGCATATTACCCAAGTCACTCCTGTCTTACATGGGGGATTATACATCGTTAGGCAATTCCAGGACCACTGGATGTGTGATCTACAGCATCTGATGACAATAAAGCAGCTATATGGTAACGGCACTAAAGCAGCCCATACACGTCCCGATGCGGGCGTGCGTTGTGGGCTGCAATAGCAGGGATCACATTGCATGTGCATGCAATGCGATGCAATTTGATGAAACCTAAGTACAAAAAGTATGTGCAAGCACATACTTTTTGTACTGTGCGATGAGGTGCCGCGGGAGCGCGCACCTCAAAGCACACATCGGCTCAGCAAGCTTAGCAGCGTGTATGGGCAGCTTAACAGCTGAGACACACTAAGCGGACACTTGGGGCCAAATGTTATAGGGTGCGAGAATCAGAAAGTGAGAGATTTTGGGAGAGTTTCCCCATTTTTTTAAAGCGGCAATCATTTACACTGAAAAAGCAGGTTGATTTGGCCATGCTAACTATTGCAATTTGGCCTTTGGTTTCTTTCTATTACACATTTCATTTCTTGTGCACAACCTATATGTATGTGTTATTGCGTTACCTTAACCTCTATATGTATTTACTGAATACCCGGTATTTATATAGCGCACACATATTCACTGTAATTTGCCCAGAATTAAAAGGAAAGTTTATGGATAGAAAATTAAATGTGATCACATCCCAGGGTCTCATATCCGTTTTTTATGGATTGACGGAAACATCCTTAACCCTGTGAGGGCCAACGTTGCTGTGAGAGATACTCAAAATACCTGTTAACAATGCCAGCGCTGCTCACAGCGACTGTTCTTTTTTTGGGTGCAATACTTAACTCTACTTTAATGAATTGAATTTGTGTTTATTTATACTAAAGGGACGCCCATTCTGACATATCAATGTTATTAAGCTCTATCCCAATATTTCATACTGATTTATTGTGTGTGATATTGTTAAAAATCTTTAAGGTATGATTGTCAATTTGATTTTCTTTTTTTTATAGTATACAGCATCTCATGTATTTTACTATTGTTATGTGTTTTTGTAACCGGTCACTTTTGTAACCGGTTTCACTTACATATTACCGGTGGTGGGGAATCAGCGGCGGCGAAGTCTGTAGGCGGCGGGGAACAATGGCGGCGCTTTAGCGTAGTCACCGCTGGGGGAGCATCACATGGTTTCCCAGCTCCCCCAGCGGCACTACGCTAATAGTGTACATAGCGGAGATGCTGGACTGGGGCGGCCGGGACTGCGGGAAGCCGAATGCCGGAGACGCCGGGATGGTAAGTATATCATGCACACTACACACACACACTACACACACACTTACACAATCATATGCCCACTATCCACGTCATAACCCCAGTGTTCACGTGGGCGTGGAGTTAATTTTATAAAGTGTGGCGAGCGCAGCGAACCACCGAGCCCCGCGAGGGGATGCGTATCTGTGTCTGCTCGCCGCGCTTCGGGCTCGGTGGCTCGCTGAGCTCGCCACACTTTATAAAATGAACTCCACACTCACGTGGACACTGGGGGCATGACGTGGATAGTGGGCATATGATCCTTTATGTGTTAGCAGGGCTCCAGTTACGGAATTTGCTTAACTCACGCCATTTGCGTAAGTTACATAGTTTACGTAGCCAGCATAGTGGTGTATTGGTATTCTCAATACACCACTCCGCAAACTATGTAACGGGTGCCCAACTAACATATAAGTACCGATATTTTTAACACAATACAATGCTACTTCATTTATTAGGCGTGTGGGTAGAGCAGGAAGAATATGCGTATGTAGTATGTGTACAGAAACAAGAATATTTACTAATACTTCTATAGCGCTTGGAGGGGGGGGGAGCAATGGATGGTATCAGTGGAGAGAGGACGGAAGCAGTGGGTGACACGAACAGGAGCAGTGTGAGGTGGTGGGGTGGAAGGGGACATAGGGAAATAAGGGGAGCAGTGGGGGAGGGGGGCTGAGCAATGGACGGCACCAGTGGAGAGAGGACGGAAGCAGTGGGTGGCAGGAACAGGAGCAGTGTGGGGGGGAGGAAGGGACTGTAGGGAGATAAGGGGAGCAGTGTTTGTGTGTGTATGGAAAGGATGGTACCAGGGTTATGGTATAAATGATAGACAGACTGATCATAGACGGTCATACGGTCGACAGTCACAAGATCAACAGGGTCAAAAGGTCGACAGGGTGTAAAGGTCAACAGGTAAAATGTCGACATGGTAAAATGGTCGCCATGGTTAAAAGGTCAACATGGAAAAGTTAGACATGGTCATAAGGTCGACATGAGATTTCAATGTTTTTAATGTGTCTGTCGACATAGGTCGGCATGGACACGGTCTAAGTGTACGGCTGCGCTCGGCACACTATTTTATTCTCCCTCCACGCCCTAGTGGATGGTAGGGCATGAAATACCGGCTGTCGGCACATGTTGGCTGAAAATTTAGTAAAAAAAAAAAAAGCATGTCAACCTTTTGACCATGTAGACCAATTGCCTGATGTCCTTTAAACCATGTCGACCTTTTGACCCTGTAGACCATATGACTGTCTATGATGTGTCCGTCTATGACCAGTCCGGATACCGGTACCAGTGGGGAGAGGATGGGTGCAGGAGCAGAGGAGGGAGTACGGGAACAGGGGAGGCTCCTCACCGAGTCAGATGTTGCATGGAGAGAAACGACGTCTGAGCAGAGATCCCCAATATAAATAACACTCAATAGATGTCCAGTCACAGAGTTCCTGTAAAGCCAAACAAGGAGCACATCAATGACCGTTCTTCAATACAATAAAATCTGGAGCAGACAACCTGCAGCTGCTACGGAACTACGCATCCTAACATGCCCTGCCACAACTCTGCTATATACTTACAGCAAAACTGTGGCAGAGCATGCTGGGGTGTGTAGTTTCCCAGCCGCAGGTTGCCTTCCCCTGAAATAAATGATGGATGCTTAATGATTAATAAAAGACCAGACTCACCAGACAACCAGGTTATTGTCCACTGTGGATCCAACAAGAGCATTCCTCTCTCCCTCCACCTCAGAGAAGGCCAGAATGCTGCCCCTGGGGGCCACCAGTGTAAGAGACCCCACCGTACTGCAGGAAGATACACACATACTGCAAGTTACTGCCAGCCTCTATACTAAGCCAGCAAGGGGAAATCACAGTTATAGATCATTATTATTTCTGGGGTGAGCGCCAAATATCACC
Source organism: Crinia signifera (assembly GCF_055691185.1). NCBI lineage: Eukaryota > Metazoa > Chordata > Amphibia > Anura > Myobatrachidae > Crinia > Crinia signifera. The sequence goes on from NC_139223.1 coordinate 43,472,064, forward strand.
ACAAAAACAATTATAGGGAGATTCTGAAATGATTAAGGGCAGCAAATGACATAGAATCGCAGCACTCAGGGGTGAATTTATGAAGCTTGGAGAAGTGTTATCTATCCCCATAAAGAACGTTATGAGCAAGGTGATAATGGTTCAGCCAATCAGCTCTTACCTGTCAATTTACATATTGTAGCTGATTGGCTGAACCATTCTCACCTTGCTCATAACGTTCTTTATGGGGATAGATAACACTTCTCCAAGCTTCATAAATTCACCCCTCAGTACTCTATAGGTTACAGAGATACTGAGCACAATGCAGACACATAGTGGGTTATTCTGGTTGATTGCAAGGCTCTGTACGCTCGCACGGCCTTTCACAGGCTGTGGTGGAACACCCACATCATTCGATGGGAGTGCTGGGCATTCCCATGGGCACGAATACCCACTGCTGACCCACACCCCCGCCTGCAGTCTTAGGTGCGTGCACCCGGCGAACAGTCTGAAACGTGGCTGCACATGCGCCGAAAATCGGTCCCCGTGCGAATGGACCGTGGAAAGTGCTAACCTTTGTCCAAAGAATCTTAAGCCAACACACAAATGGCAAGTACTAAATGCTCCTTATAGAAGTGACTCACATAGCAACATGTCCTAACAGTAAAGGCCGACTTGTCCTAAGGATAAGTCAGCCTAATGTTGGCCCCGACTACCACTGAGCTCCCCCGGCAGCTCCTGATATGATTTTGCACTTGATGTGCCATTTTTTACATGTGATAAATCATATCGATTTATCACATGTAAATCCGGGTGAGCTGCAGGACAGCAGGGTCTGGGGGAGCTTACAGGCGGGGTGGCATCAGATGGCGGGGGGCGGGATCCGGTCCAGCTGCAGGGGTAGTTTTACCTGCAGGACTGGAGAGGTAACAGAGTCCGGGTAGCGGCGAGCGGGAGAATAGGAAACATCCTATTCAAAAGACTGGGCGGCCGCTGATTGGCCGAGAGCTCAGCCAATCAGCGGCCACCCTGCCTGCCCAGTCTTTTGAATAGGATGTTCCCTATTCTCCCGCCGTTACTATTATGCGGTCCCCGCTCCCCACCTGCCGCTACCTCTCCAGTCCTGCCGCTAGCCCGTTACCCCTGCAGCGGGACCAGACTCGCTCTCTCCCACCTCTCCTGCCGCTAAGCTCACTACTCCACTAGCGCAGTTCCCACGGACCGGACCCTGCTCTCTGGTCCCCACTGCCCCGGACCTGCTCCCTGCCGATTAAACTTATGTGCAGACCGTCCGACATCAAGATCTAATCCGATGCGCACGGGACCGCGCATCGGATGTCATACCCTACACGATTTGGGTAATTTCACCCGATTTCTCTGCCCAATTCTCCAGAATCAGGTGAAATCGGGCCCAAATCGCATAGTGTATGGGTGCCTTAAGTTTCAGTAAGTTATATTGGGGCAGACGTATTAAGCCTTATCAAGAGATAAATACAAGGGTGATAAGGAGAGATAAACGCCCAGCCAATCACATCCTAACTGCCATGTTACAGGTTGTATTTGAAAAAAGTCAGTAAGGAGGTGATTGGCTGGACGTTTATTTCTCTTTATCACCCTTGCATTTATCTCTTGTTAAGGCTTAATACATCTGCCCCAAGTGGAAAGATAATAATGCCACCCAGGGCATTTGTTTCTATAATCTAAATTGCACCAACGTATACACCCAATTACATTAATGACCCCACCCTGTGCGAGTAGCAGTGTCACTGCGCCTGCACCTCTGTGTACAGCGACATCATATGTAAGCAGCTGATGTTCCTGTCTATATAGAACTAAACAGCTTCTGTAATGGGTTCCGGCAGAATGGATGTAATCACTCGCAAAGAAATATATTCCATCTACTGTAACAGGAAAATATGTGCCAAGCCACACATTACAGTGACATCCAGCGGCACATCACCTGTGAGTGTCACTATAAAATATTATTTATTAAGCACTGGAGAGATAAAGTGGAGAGCGATAAAATACCAATCAGCTCTTAACTGTAATTTAACAAACACAGCCCTTAACTTTGCAGTTATCTGACTGGCAGGTACCTTAGTTGCCATGGTAACTGATAACTTGAGGTTGATGTATCAAGCATTAAAAAGAATGTAGAAGTGGAGCGGTGGAGAAATTGCTCACAATCTATCATTTTATACAATGTACTTGATAAATGCTACATGGCAGCTGATTGGCTGCCACTGGTTCACTCTTATCTCTGCTTGATGCATCAACCCTGTTGTATTTAAGGCTTCGATACTTGTTTCCTAGCAAGGCGCCCACGATTTTAATCTTATGCCATCGTTTTGATCGCATGCGATACGATCAAAACGATTTTTTAATTGTACATGCACCCTAATGGGTGATTACTATTTTATATGCACCCCCATTGTTAACACTACCGCCACTATGAACGCCAACCCGAAGTGTGGCGAGTGCAGCGAGCCCACGAGGGGCGGCGGTATGTGTCCTCCGACCTTTTCATACCCCCACTATCCACGTCGGGGTGGAGTTGTTCTTATATAGTGTGGCGAGCGCAGCGAGCCACCAAGCCCGAAGCGTGGCGAGCGCAGCGAGGGGACGCGGATAACTTCACATGTATTCCGCGTCCCCTTGCTGCGCTCGCCACACTACATAAAATCAACTCCACGCCGACGTGGATAGTGGGGGTATGAAAACAGGGATTTTGTACTTACCGTAAATCCTTTTCTCCGAGTCCACAGGTGTCACTGGAGTTACACTGGGGAATAGAAGGCGACCACAGGGAGCATGGGCACTTTAAAATAATTAATCAGTGTGACCAACTCCTCCCCTTCTACTTCCCCTCCCAGGCAGTCATAAAGATCGTGCCCGAAAGGGAGCAGAAAGATATAACACACATCCGAGAGGGGGTTCATCACAACATAACATCATTCAATACAAATAGTAAAAAAAGAATGTATATATATGAAAAAACAAACACACACACACAGAGTCAAACCAGATGAGACAGGTGTGTAATAACCATGTTTAAATAACCCTGACAAGGGAAAACTCCAGAGGTTACCCAATAGGAACCTAACACTGCACATAACAGGAGGAGAACAGCGCTGAGGCGGGCGTCCAGTGACACCTGTGGACTCGGAGAAAAGGATTTACGGTAAGTACAAAATCCCTGTTTCTCCTTCATCCACTAGGTGTCACTGGAGTTACACTGGGGATGTCCCAGAGCTTTCAACCCGGGTGGGTGAGCGCTGAGATCCCCTTAAAACAGAGCGGCCAAACTGAGAAGCTGGTGCCGCAAAGGTATCAAACCTATAAAATCGCACAAAAGTGTGCCGACCTGACCATGTCGCAGCTCGACAGAGCTGTTGCAGGGAGACCCCACGGGTAGCCGCCCATGAAGGACCCACCGATCTGGTGGAGTGCGCGCCTATGTTAGTAGGAGGCGTCTGAGCCTCAGCAAGGTATGCCTGACGAATCGTCAGACGGATCCATCTGGCCAGCGTCTGTTTTGAAGCTGGCCATCCACGACGCACTGGGTCGTAGGTAACAAACAAGACATCCGTCTTGCGAAGAGAAGCCGTGCGAGAGACATAGATCCGCAGGGCCCTCACCACATCCAAGGACCTATCCTCAGGTGAAGCCTCTGTGAATGCTGGAACCACTATGGGCTGGTTCACGTGAAACGCTGAGACCACCTTTGGAAGGAAAGAAAGACTGGTACGGAGCTCCGCTCTGTCCGGATGAAACTGGAGGAACGGTGAGCGACAAGAAAGCGCACCCAATTCCGAAACACGTCTGGCCGATGCCAGAGCCAAAAAAAGAACCACCTTCCAAGTGAGATATCGAAGATCCACCTCTTCTAAAGGCTCAAATATTGATGACCTCAAATATCTGAGGACCAACTCTAGGTCCCAGGGAGCCGTAGGCGGACGAATAGGGGGCTGAAGCCTCAGCACCCCCTGGAAAAAAGTGTGGACTTCCGGAATGAGAGCTATACGTTTCTGGAAAAAAACTGAGAGTGCTGAAACCTGCACCTTTAGTGTATTCAGCCTAAGTCCAGAGTTTAACCCCTCCTGTAAAAACAGGAGAAGTCGAGCCTTCTTGAACAGAGTAGAGGACACTCTGCGTCTTTCGCACCACGCCACATAGGATCTCCAAATCCGATGATAGTGTCTGGAGGTGACTTCCTTCCTGGCCCTCATCATTGTGGGTATCACCGCCCTAGGGATACCTGCATGTCTCAAGATGGACCTCTCAGCAGCCACGCCGTCAAATGTAGACGTCCTAAATCTGGGTAGATGAAGGGACCCTGACTGAGGAGGTCCTCCTGATGAGGTAGCGGCCACGGCTCGTCGATTAGAAGATCCGTCAGGTTGGTGTACCACGAGCGCCGGGGCCAATCCGGCGCTATCAGAAGCGCTGTTACCCCCTCCCTGCGAATGCGCTGTAACACCCGAGGGATCAGCGGAAAGGGAGGGAAGAGGTTAACGAACTGGAACGGCCAAGGAGCGACCAGAGCGTCTACCCCTGCGCAGGGCCGGTGTAAGGCTTCTCAGCACCCTAGGCAAAACTTCAACCTACTCCCACCCTCCCCACCAAAAAAAATAAATCATGTGGTCCTCCCAGCCCCCCGGAGGCCCTCTGCACCCTCCCCTTTGCCACCCAAACAGAGTACAAGGAGGAGGGGGCAGTAATGTAACGAAGTGTGTCTCAAGGGAAAGTATAAAGGTGAGGTATTGGAAGTTCCACAGTCACCACCTGCATTGAGTACAACAAGGATTCTCATAGACAGATTTGATTTTTTGATTTGCAGACTTGGTGGCGCCCCCCCAGATCCCGGCGCCCTAGGCAGTTGCCTAAAGCTGCCTAATGGTAGAGCCGGCCCTGCCCCTGCGGCCTGAGGATCTCGAGTCCGCGCAAAGTATGTTGGGAGCTGGAAGTTGTGGCGGGACGCCATCAGATCCACCTGAGGACACCCCCAACGATGTATTAGGGACTGAAATTCCTGAGGGTTGAGGCACCACTCCCCCTGGTGGGCATGCTGCCGACTTAGAAAGTCGGCCTCCCAATTGTCTATTTCGGGGATGAACACCGCTGACAAGGCCTGAGCATGGTTCTGAGCCCAGAGGATGATCCTGCTTACTTCCTTCATCGCCGCCTTGCTCCGAGTGCCGCCCTGCTTGTTTATGTAGGCGACGGCTGTGGCGTTGTCGGACTGAACTCTGATTGCTCTGCTCCGCAGCAGGTGTCCCGCCTGCAGAAGAGCATAGTAGACTGCTCTGAGTTCCAGCACATTGATGGAGAGTAAGCTCTCCTGCCTCGTCCACAAACCCTGGAACTGGTGTTCCAGCGTTACCGCCCCCCAGCCTCGAAGGCTGGCGTCTGTGGTGAGGAGAGTCCACACCCATATGCCGAACCTCATGCCCCTTTGCAGGTTTTCGGAGTTGAGCCACCACAGCAGAGACATACGGGCTCGAGGAGACAGGGTCACCCGCTGCTGAAGATGCAGGTGAGACCCTGACCACTGGTGAAGGAGAGACAACTGGAATTGGCGCGAATGGAAGCGGCCGTATTGTACCGCCTCGAAGGAAGACACCATCTTCCCCAAGAGTCTGGTGCAAAGGTGCACCGTTACCTGTGGCCGTCGCAAGACCGACCTGACCAGGACCTGCAGGGACTGAACTTTGTCGGATGGTAGAAAAACCTTCATCTGCTGGGTGTCCAGAATCATCCCCAAAAAGAGAAGACGTTGAGACGGCTGTAGCTGAGACTTTGCAAAGTTCAGAATCCACCCATGACTGATGAGAGTCTCCTGGGTGAGTCGTATGTTGGACAACAGGGCCTCCCTCGAACGATTCTTCAGAAGAAGATCGTCCAAGTAGGGGATGATGGTAATCCGCTGTGCCCTGAGGACCTCCATCATCACCGCCATCACCTTGGTGAAGACCCTGGGGGCCGATGAGAGGCCGAACGGCAGGGCCTGGAACTGCCAGTGTTGTTCCTGTATAGCGAACCGGAGGAAGGCCTGGTGAGGGGGCCAGATGGGGATGTGCAGGTATGCATCCCTGATATCCAAGGATACCAGGAACTCTCCCTGTTCCAGTCCCTGAATCACCGACTGCAGGGACTCCATCTTGAATTTGACCGCTTGTAGAAACGGATTCAAATCCTTTAGATTTAGTATAGGCCTTACCGAGCCGTCCGGCTTCGGCACAAGGAACAGACTGGAGTAGTATCCCTGAGTACGCTGATCCTCGGGTACTGGAATCACAACTCCCGTTGTCCGCAGCTTGTTGATTGCTGACAACAGAAGTTGCGCCTTGTCTCCTGAGACTGGGAGACCGGTCTTGAAAAACCTGTTTGGAGGGACTAACCTGAAATGGATTTTGTAACCCTGGGTTACCAGATCCCTTACCCACGAGTCCTGACAAGACTGCAGCCAGATGTGACAGAAGGACAGCAGTCGGGCCCCGACTCTGGGATCCCCCAGATGGGACCGTGGACAGTCATGCGGTTGGCTTGGAGGACTTGGGCTCCTGGACAGCTGCCGAGGCGCCTCTGCCTCGTCCTCTGGAGCCTCTAGATGGAGCTCCGCCTCTGGAACGACCTCTGAATCTGGTCGTAGGCCGAAAGGACCGAAAGGAGGGCCTTTGAGGGGTCCTGCGTGTAGTTGGAGGAGCCGCTGAGGGAAGGAAGTGGGACTTACCTCCCGTTGCTTGGGAGATCCACTTGTCGAGCTCTGGCCCGAAAAGAACCTCCCCATTGAACGCCAGGGCCTCCACAGCACGCTTGGACTCTGCGTCAGCCTGCCATTGGCGTAACCAGAGAGCTCTGCGAGCTGATATAGATAAGGCCGAAACCTTGGCTGCAACCATGCATACGTCAGAAGAGGCCTCTATTAAATAATTGGATGCCTCCTGGATCTGTTCAGCCAGCTGAACAATGGAAGAAGGGTCAGAGCCCTCACGGACCTCTGTTAGGATCTGAGAAGCCCATACCCCCATGGCTTTATTTACCCAGCACCCGACCTGGGCCGGACGCTGAATAATACCAGCGGCTGAAAAAATGTTCTTAAGGGTTACCTCCAACTTACGGTCAGAAGTATCCTTAAGAGTGGTTGCACCCGGCACCGGGAGAACCGTCTTTTTAGACAGTCGAGAGACTGAAGAGTCCACTACTGGAGGTATCTCAACCCTCTTTCTACCCTCTGGTGGAAGAGGATAAGCAGCCAGAAACCTCTGAGGTACCTGGAATTTTTTATCAGGATGATTCCAAGCCTGCAATATATGTTCATCCAACTCCTCCGCTGGGGGGAAGGTGGGTGACTGCCTTTGTCTCTTTCCAAAGAAAGAAGGACGAGCAGGAATGTCTGTGTCATCTGACACCTTGCAGGCAACCTTTACCATATGTATAAGGTCCTCCAGACCTGGAGTGGCTGGGGCCGGCTCTTGCATAACTAACGCCTGAGCCTCAGGTTCCACATCCTCATCATCATCATCATAATTATCTGGAAGGGCAAACTCGCCCTCCTCCAGATCAGGCATATCATCATACTCCCCAGAATCCCCAGAGGGTTGTAATACCCTTTTCCTGAGTAAGGGAGGGGGATTTTGCCTAGAAGATGAAGCAATGGCGCCCTCTGCTGGTGTCAAGGCCTTTGTTAAGCTCTGCACAGCAGAAGTCAAGGAAGCCTGTTGAGTTCTGGAAGTTTCTCTGTCCTTTTGAGCTGCAGAGAGCTCGCAAGCTAAATGAGACATTACATCAGCTAATTGTGATGCCCAAACAGGGGTATGCACGGGGGACTCTGGAGCTGGGGGTAAAGCAGCACATTTATCACATACAGAGTCACCCTCCTGAGAAGGTGTAAATTTAACAGCACACTTCTTGCAAGTAACCCTCTTGGAGCTACCCCCTGCCATGGTTCAACAGAACACCCAGCAATCACCACACACTACCAGACTGATCACAGATAGTAGGTACAGGATAGGCAGCAATATATTATGCTGGAAGGGAGAGACAGTGAAAGTAAAAGAGCTGTCACAGAGCTTTGTACAGCGCTATGGCATATACCTAGGAGCGCTATAGCTCTTAATTTGAGACACAGCCCAAACTGCCTCCACCTAGCTCTAATCCCCACTGTAACTCACAGACCGGATAGAGCGTTCAGCAGGACGGTCACCAGGGGACAAGGATCGCCCAACTGCAGTCAGGATAGATCTGCAGCGCAACTGTGGAGCCTCCAGCAGCGTGTTCAAACGGCGCCAAATGTCCAAGATGGCCGCCGCGACTTCAAGGAACGCTGGGGTATGCCAAGGCCTGCTGGGAAGTACCGCGCGGTAACTCCGCCCCCTGCCCGGCAGCTCCGTCACCCATAATGGCGCCAGGTTTAAAAAACCCTCTGCTGCACCGCCGTTTGTGTCCCTGACCTTCCTCTAATAGGAAGGCAGGGTAATACTCACAGTGCTGCGGCCATGCCGTCGGCGGTGGGGCTGGGGGAGGATCGGGTGCACGCTGCGTGTGAGCGGCGCCCGTTACAGCTCCAGAGACGGTGGTCTCTGTCAGCCAGGGAGCCGGGCGCAAACCCTTAAGCAGCAGCCGGCTCCCTCCGGCAGGCTCCCACGTCGCAGGCAGATAGTAGCAGCAACTATCTGCCTGTCCTCAAAGGCAAAACTTGCTGCTTTATGCCCTAATTACAAAAAGCCCAGGAGATGAGCCAAATGTGACCTGCTCCCTTTTGGGCACGATCTAAGACTGCCTGGGAGGGGAAGTAGAAGGGGAGGAGTTGGTCACACTGATTAATTATTTTAAAGTGCCCATGCTCCCTGTGGTCGCCTTCTATTCCCCAGTGTAACTCCAGTGACACCTAGTGGATGAAGGAGAAAGGTTGGAGGACGCATAGCGCTGCGCTCGCCACGCTTCGGGGTGGCGTTAACAATGGGAGTGCATTTAACATAGTAATCACCCATCAGGGTGCCTGTACAATGTAAAATCGGGTGTAATTGCGTCGCATCGCATGCCATTGTAATGGCATGCGTTGCGACGCAATGTTAAAATTGAATAGGAAGCTCTTAAAACCCTAATATCGGGTCAGATCGGGTCCCATCGCATACCTTAACTAATGGTATGCGATGGGACCCAACGGGCGCCGTGCTAGGAAACAAGTACCAAGGCTTCTATAGAAAACAAGCTTTCCATTTTGAGATTTTTCTAAATTTCATGTCGGCCCTTGAATGCCAGCTAGTGCATCTCTCCTTAGTACCCATAAGAAAGGTTTTATTTTTCTTTAGTTATATTTTTGCACATCAGCTGTATACAAAGACACAGCTACAGTGAGCTTGCGCTCACCTCTGAATTACACAGAATGGCTGTTTATATGGCTTTTTTCTTGCCAACATGGAATATAGGGTTGGGATCGTTTGGTCTACAGCATGTTGGTCGACAAGCATTAGGTAGACACCGTTAGGTCGACATGGAGAAAGGTCAACATGGTTCTAGGTCAGGCATGTCCAACGTTGGCCCTCCAGATGTTGTGAAACTACACATCCCAGCATGCTTTGCAATAGTTATAGCATTCTCTAATAGCAAAACTGTGGCAAAGCATGCTGGGATGTGTAGTTTCACAACATCTGGAGGGCCAACGATGGACATGCCTGTTCTAGGTCGACTTGAGACAAGGTCGACCTGGGTCTAGGTCGACAGGACAATAGGTCGACACAAACATTAGGTTGACAGTCAAAATGTCGACTGGGTTTTTCACTGTTTTTTCCCCCTGAATGTCGACACAGTCGACGTGGACACAGTTTCCAGATCACCGCATCCCCTCGCATCTCTCGCCATTCTGTTTTATTCTCCCACCATGCCATAATGGATGGTAGGGCATGAAATGCCGCCTGTCGGCACGTTGGCTCAAAAAAACTGTGAAGAACCCCATGTGGACTTTTTGACACTGTCGATCTAATGCTTGTGTCGAGGAAAAGGAAATGGAACAGCGCTGATGTTATACTGATGTATAAAACAACACCACGGCTAGCTATAACAAAAATTTACTGGTAAACAATAAAGATTAAAATTTATTAGCATGCATAATTGGTAAATTGAGCCTTACATTCATAAACAACTGCTTTATATATATATATATATATATATATATATATATATATATATATACTGCACCTCCACACGAATATTTGTGGGTACAGAAGAGGCCACATAGAAGTCCGGTCTAATGTCCAGCTGGGGGGGTGTTGGAGTCCAGGCAAATTTTTAATCCGCATTCAAACAAACTCGATGGTGTTATTATGCAAGGGGTCTACGAGATGGAATTAGTGGAAGCTGTCCATTGCCGTGTAGGAATAAATGGATCCTGGAAGTCCTTCTTTTTAGCTGGTCCGGAATTGGATGGAATAGTATCCTTAGTGTGCAGATTCAATGTCCAAATGAAAGGTAAGGGGTCAATTTAAAAGCAGGCTCAGATAGGCTCACAGGCTCAACGCGTTTCAACGTGGAAGTGCCCACGTCTTCATCAGGAGCAGAATGAGTCAATGGTGTCCTGGGGCTTGTATACATACCTCCAGGCTAATTACAAAAATATTTACAGGTGTACCTAGCGGTGTATAATTTACTTAAATAAAGACATACCTATATAAAGTCATCTTAGTCTAAAGACATTTATATCATTTCATAGTTTTTATAAGGAATGAACCAAAAAACATAGGTTTATAACAGGGATCTGTATGGTCATGTGACCGGGAGCTGTCACATGATCATATAATTAATCCAGACAGAGTGGACATGTAAACTTATCATAAAGAGAGTAAACATCAATAATACCTTCTTTACAGAGTGTATCATCTCCTGTAAATGCGCCTATTTCTCCCGATCCCCACTGCAGTCTCTGTATACGGCATGATCGCAGTGTAGAGCGGAGATCTATCGCAGTGATTGGCGGAAGTATTGTGAGCTGGGATTCCGTCTCACTGTGGTTGGCGGAAGTGCATCTGTAGCCATTTCGCCAGGATTCAGGCTCAGTAGAATTGGCAGAAACAATATGAGCCGCAATTCTGGCTCACTATGGTTGGCGGAAGTGTATTTATCGCAATTTTACCGAGATTCCGGTTCATGTGGTTGGCGGAAGTGGGTATAAAGCCTTTCTATCAGGATTCTGACTAAACCCGGTTGGTGGAAATATGTGCACCACCATTTTGCCTGGGACATCTGAGGACATTTGGATATAATTAAAGACTCATCTGTATTATACATATGAGATCATTTTGCTCAAGACATCTAATGTAATTAATCGATCAATGATGATATATTTATCCCTATCCTATCACAAACTATAGTTCCTACATAAACATTTAAAAAAATCTGTATTATCCATAATTGATGCAATTCAGCTCTATGTCCATATAATCAAAGGATTTGTATGCATCCATATACAATGTATAATGTCATCTATTTTATATCAATAGAATAACAAGATTTAGCCATTTCAAACGATGCATCGGTGTGATTATTCTGACAATACTTATATTTCATAATCAATCTACTGCTTGTGTCGACCTAATGACCTGTAGACCTAAAACCATGTCCACCAACATGCTTGTCGACCAACATAATGTAGACCAAATGACCGTATCCCGCAATATAATGCAATTTTCATATTTTCAGAAAAGTTCCTACATAGTGACGTTACGCTGGCGCCCATCCTGAGGTGACAGGTAGGTAGACATAGAATGTATGTTTAGGAAAGCGTTTCCCTCACCTTCCTTCCTCTGACAGCTGCCAGAGTTCCACCACTTGACCGTCTCCCACTCCGCTGCTGCAGACCACCCGGTACCTGGACAGCCCCTGAGCAGTCTTGATGTTCCCACATTTGACCAACTGCTTCTCCCACCTCTGGCATGTTGGATGTGACAACAGCACCCTGTGCAACATTACAGAGCAAAACAAGTATATCAAAGCTGGAAGACCCCCCAACATACACAGATGATGGGCCGTCGAAGATGTTTAACACGGATGACTATTATGGGGATGGGGCTTGGTGACATCAGCCTCGTCCCGCCCCCGACCACGTAGTCTCGTCCTGCCCCCCTTTCACTCCTCTCCGGGCTTCTCCTGGAGAGGAGTGATAGGGCAATTTCACACGTTGCGGCTCCTGCCGGGCGGCGAAACCCTGCACGGCCAGGAAGCCGTGCCGCACATAGCAGTTTACAATAGAGGGGATGGCCACAGCCCGGCAGCCATCTCTTCCAGTGGTGGGATCCGGCGGCAACCGTGCGGCCAGGCCGTGGCCGTCCCGTGTCCATTAATAACTACTGTGTGCGGCACTGCATTTGGAAGTGCGGGGTTTCGCCGCCCGGCAGGAGCCGGAGCATGTGAAATAGCCTATAAAAAGTAGGCAGGTATGAGTAATGTAATCTTACACCAAAGTCTAGCCGCTTATGGGCCCTACACACGGGGCGACATTTAGGCATTTTTTTTTAGCGATTTTACTAAATCTCTCAGAAAATGCATGTAAATCATTGTGTGTGTGTGTGTGTGTGTGTGTGTGTGTGTACAGCACAGTGTTTTAAATGTGCAGCTCGCCGGTCCACGCAGGTTATTAATCGGTCTAGGCCGGTGTTCTCAACGGAGAACACTGCCCGACCCTTGCTCAGCACACAGACACTGAGCGTTCTGAGCGTAGTAGCTTAATTCAGAACGCTCGTCGGCCCGTGTAGGACCCTTAACTCTGGTGGAAGACATGGGGTGCCTTACTAACAGAACAGCATGTTATGGTTGTGAAGGTTGATATGCTCAGTACTTTCGGTAGTTGCACTCTATAACCTGCAGGTGTCACCAATGTATTTTTACAAATAGTTCTCATTTTAGCACAGTCTTATTTACTTTAGTTGCAATCTTACCAAATTTCCACAATTTCTAGATTCCCCAAGGCCACACACAAAAGGTTTTTTTCTTGGGATAAAGGTAAAATCTGGATAACTGGTATCTAGAATCAAAACACAGTATCAGGTGTCTGGTCCTGCACACAAGTACCACGCTCCAGTGTACAGCTGATATTCTGTATATACTGATATATCACTTATTTTTCTCACCAACTTACCTCTAGGAAATTCCAGGTGTGAGCGCATTTCCACTGTCCTGCTGCCTGGGGCCTCCAAAGACAGACTGAGGATTCACCCGCTGACACAATGCACAGGTCAGTGCAGCCGTAGAATTCCCACCATACAGAGCACAGATCCACCACGCAGCCTCCCCCGCAGGTGTCCTGCAAGCAGAGCCCCAGCAGTGAACGTTATTAATGCTATCCAATGCTCCTGTATCAGTAATACTGCTTTCACACCGCAAAAACGCCATTGACCCAGTAATTGAAAACGTTTTGAAAAATGGGTCAGACAGCCTTAACCCCTTTCACTCCGCATATCTTAAATGGTATATTACACGTTTAAGAGCCGTCTGAAAGGGGTATTACCATTTCAATGCCGTTTTGTCCCTTCACATTACACAGGGACACTGATAGGACCCTGTTTTACCGTTTTGAATTACCGGTTTTCTTGAACCGGTAAATTCAAAACAAACCTTTCACACCGCACATATTACTGATTTGAAACGGTAAAAACACAGGATTTTACCCGGTAATAATTGCGGTTTGAAAAAGGTATTAGAGTACTCACAGCATGGTCTACAGTGTACATTCATCAGGACGGACAGACGGAATATTGTTGGAAAGGGCGCGCTACAGTACTCAGAATAAGGAGAACACACTGGTGAATCTGAACTCACAACCTGGAGTGACAAAGTACTCTGTCCATGGACTTCCCTCTTAATTTAGAATTGCCATCAGCTGTGTTACACTCGTTCATTGATAACAAAGGTGGCAGCAATCTTATATTAATAGGGTTCAGGAACAGAGCATTTTGTTCCTTCTGGAATGGGTCATGTTGGCAGGTATGCACCAATAACATACTGACACTGGACAACCGTCTCCCATAAGGGACTAATTAGTTCAATTAGCCAATGACCACATTGGCGGATGGTTTGTACTCACACCCAAAGTAATAAGACACTTATAGCTAATTAAACATACCCATAGTGTATCTACAAATACTCCAATACACTTGTCCTACTAGACCAGTGATGGCTAACCATGACACTCCAACAGTTGTTGAACTACACATCCCAGCATGCCCTGCATCAGTTTTAGCATGGCCAAATAGTAACACTGTAGCAGGGCATGCTGGGATGTGTAGTTCAACAACAGCTGGATTGTTAAGGTTAGCCAGCACTCTACTAGACTCTGAGAACTTCTCAAAAAAGGGCTCATTAACTTATCATTGAATATATGCGGCTTATTATCAGAAAACACCCATTATTTGGAAGCAACTGCAAATATTTAGTAGCACATTACTATATCATACATACACCGCAGCAGGTATCTCTAATACCGGATGCGAACCCTCCATTCCAGAGCACAGCTGCAATCTCTATACAGTAGGTTTCTATGGCGGATGTGATGATGCCAGATTTATAAACATCCGGAATGGGGAACATTCCAGAGATTGTCCCCTGCAGCTAATGTCACCAGAAGATGGCATTATAGCCTGTTGTAGCCTATAAGTGCCATAATTAGCCACCACATGCCTGGTCAGTAGGACGGTGTATAGAAAGGAGCCCTGCAACCATGCAAACACTTTGCAAGGACCCCCTCTGGAACAGATTGTTGCATCCTGCACTGCAGCCAGATCACACTGCAAATGCAATTCCTGATAAATGGGCCTGTAACAGAGATTAGTATCACGTAATACTGTTAGGTTACCCTTCGTAGCCCTTCTGGTGATGGCACATGAACTGTGATCTGGTGTGGCAAGACAAAAACCCACAGAGGAGTGAGAGATGTAGGGGTAAATTCACTAAAATGGGAGTTATTTTGCACCTTCTAGAACAGGGGTGTCCAAACTTTTTTGCGATGAGGGCCAGATTTGGTGAAGTGTAAATGTGTGGGGGCCGACCATTCAGCCTGACATTCTTTGAATCATTAATTACATCAAAATGGTCCCCCACTCTGCCCCCATTCAATCTATGTCCCCCAGCCTGCCCCTTCAAGGTATTTCCCCCAGACTGCCCCTCCTTCACTGTATGTCCCCCATTCACTGTATGTTCCCCACTCTGCACCCATTCACTCTGCCCCCTTCTCTTAATGTCCATCAGAGCCTCCATTCATTGTATATCCCCAAGCCTGACCCTCCTTTACTGTATGACCCCCAGCCTGCCCCTGCCCCTCCTTCTCTGAATGGCCATCACTGCCTCCATTCACTGTATGTCCCCCAGCCTGACCCTCCTTCACTGTATGTCCCCCACTCTGCACCCTCCCTTCTCTGTATGTTTCCCAGCTCCTTGTGTAAGCCAGAGGAAGGAGAGGCAAAGCAGGCACTGCAAGGACAGGAGATGCTTGGGCTCCAGCTGCTGCCCTCCTACGCTCTGCATGTTACGGGAGCAAGCCTTGCTGCCCCCCTTCCCAAACACTGCTGTCACTGTGATTGTGGAGTAGGGTGATATACGATTGCAGCAGCAGGGGTAGGACGCCAAACACATCTAGTGTTCCCGCTAGGCTTATTTTGCAGGGCGCTGCGCCCTGCCCCTTTAAAAGCTGCCGAAATCCGCCCTGCCCGTTTTTGCCCGCCCTGTACAGTTAATATGCGCTGAGAAATTACTGTCAGTGTCCCTCCCCGGCTGTTGCCGCGCTTGTAGTACCCGCCCGCTGAGTGTACACACTGCTGAGCGCGGCAGCGTGTGGATACTGAGTCCCCTCAGCCCTGCAGTCTCCAGCGTCCATAGCCGCGCTGACAGGCTGCTCACCTCCTTTATGTGAGCGGCTGACAGCTCTACCAGGAAGCATCCCTCCTCCCCCTCGCCTCGCCGCTCACCACTACGGAGTGTGTCCACTTTGTCACTCGGGTAGAGGCTAGATCCCCTTCCTTGTCCTGCTGTTATTATGCAGCAGCAGAGAGGGCTCCCAGCACAGTGAGACAAGGGGAGGCTGAAAGCAGCAGCACATATATACGTAGAAAGTTGCCCCGGACAGCTGCTGCTAAGCGCTACAGAAAGGTAGCGTGATGGTCCGGAACAGCCGTGACTCGGGAGAGCAAGAGGCGGCAAGTTCAAAAGTGAAAGCATTGATCAGTGCGATGTGCACTATGTGATCAAAGCTGTGACTGTAGCAATGACAGGAGCAGCCTGCATTACTCAGGTATACCCTCACTGTTCCCTTGTCCCGTTCAGTGATTTATTACTGCCCCGGAAAGCAGACTCCTCATTAACTGTTTGTATGCAGGAAGTAGCTGTACTTTCCTGCATAGTGGTCTGTGCTGCTGCTGTGTGTGACATGGGGACGGTCTGTAACATCTTAGTTTCCTTGCAGTTTACTTTTTATTTGAAGGTAATAATATGTGGGTTATTGTGGGGGATATAATATACGTTTTTTTACTGTAGGGGGAAATGTTTTTGTTTTCTTTAAAGGGAGGAGTCACCTTAGTAGGTTTCATTTGCGTCCAGCTCCAATTAATAAAGATTTATTTATTTGCACTGTTGGTTGAGCAAGGGGTCTCCGATAGTAGCTCGTCCTGGAGATCATTAATGTAATGTGATGGCAATAATTCCTTCTTTGTCTGCCTCAGGCCATGTGCCCCTCTCCCTGGGCAATAAGCAATTACAGACTACTGTGTGTGAGACCGGCCCATGCTGCTTGTTGCCGGTACGGTTATGGAGTGTGGGGCAGAGCTGGGGGGCACCCCAAGGGCTTAATCTGGCTCTGCCGACTGCAGGCATTTTCTACATTTTAAATGCGCCACCTCCCAGGAATCAGAGCATGGGTGCCAGAAGGTGGGGTCAATGATTGGCTACCAGGCTCAGGAGCTGGCGCCATATTTCAAATAGAAGCTGGGTCATGCAGTGAGGGGGGGGAAGTGATCTCCGCTTCTCCTCTCAGAAGAGGCCAAGCTGGGGCGGTGAGTGTTGCAGGGAAACTGCATATGTGTCACTGCTGGGGGGCATTATACTAATAATTATGTGTGTCAATTATACTGGCAGCATGGCACTACTGGTGGCACTTTGTCTAGGGCGCTACTGTGGGCATTTTGTCTAGGGCGTGTGTGTGTCGTGGGGGGGTGCCCTCCCGATTGAAAAATGTGCCCCCCCGATTGAAAAAATGTGCCCTGCTCGGTGGTCAGCACCCTGCCCTAAAAAAATCCTAGAGTGAACACTACACATCTGACTGTGGCGGCCGGCACCTCCTCACTGCAGCAGACAGCAAGGTAAAGGCACGCTTGCCGGGGCCCCACCTTTAGTGTCCTGTGCTGTGCTTCCCACATCTCATGCTCTGCCCGCTTCCAGCTGGAGGCTGCGGGCCATTGGAAATGACAGCACGGGCCGCAATTGGCCCCCGGGCTTGACTTTGGACATGTCTGTTCTAGAAGATAATAGATAGAATCCAAATGGTTGCTATGGGCAACATCTAATTTTCAGTAGAACTCCCAACTTAGTAAATGTACCCCTTACTGACCTGAATTTCTGAGATGAGGCGCAGCGATCCATTCCCTAATTCTGCGTTATCATCATCCGGTCTGGGTGCAGTTACCTGGAAGGAAGACAGATAACTTATCTTGGGTTAAATCATAAAAGAAACATTGGACTCTCAGCGTTGGCCACTCCCCTGTCTGCCCACAATGAACCCAGGTGCCCTCCCGGGTATCAATGGACAGACTTGGTGTGAAAGGGGTATTCCTTGTCTGCAAACCATGCTTATTTGAGTATAAACAAGGAAATTGTCTCTGCGATTGATGACCTGACTTAGAACACATAACCCAGCAATGTTATATTATACGGCGTAAATAACAACCTGAATGGAGGTGTAGAGGAAATAGAAAACAGTAAAAGCCAAATACTGCACATGCAATGTTCAGTGATAAAATAAAACTTACATCAACCTCTCCCTCTTTGTTGATCATGGGAGTTACAGCTGGCAGACTCTTCTTTCCACAACCTTCTGTATTATCACACTGCTTGTGTGCAATCGTTCTATCACACAGTTCATATACATCACCAGACAGGGAAAATACTCCACTGAACTGACTGACACCAGTCTCGCCCAGTACAACACTCTCCTCACTAAACGCGGATGTGAGTTCATGGGAGTCTTTTCCAGAGGCCTCGGGAAGTAAGAGCGCAGTTTTCAAGATAGTTTGCTGCCTACATGTGTTCACAGGAGTGTTGCCGGACTGGGACAAGAAGGCAGCAGGGGTTTGCCCCAATAAAGGAAACTGTGATGTGCAGTCTGGTGCCACACACTCATTGTTACTGTCTAGAGGGACAGAGCACAATGAGGTGGAGTAGAGGACACTGCATTTTGGAGAAGACAGGTTGGAGGGGGTATCTGTGTGAGAGGGTGCATCCACAACAGATTCCATATCTCTGCTTAAGACAAGAGGATTGTCTCCAACGCTTTCAGGCTGTGCAAGTGTTCCCAAAACATCCGTCCTAAGCACAAAAAGATTTGGCTCATCGTGACTTAAGGCACAAAATGGAGTCTGTGAGTCTAATTTGGACACAGTGTCATTGTTGCAAAGCTTTTCTTCCACTGTTGCCACAGTGGAATCAAGACCCGCTCCTGAAAGTGGCTGGTGGAGAGGATACGGACACGTTTTTGGGGAACATGGAAAATCAAAAGTTTCCACCGGTCTGCAGATCTCTGGTGAAAGATTAAATGCGTTTATTGGGTCACTATTAAGGCAAATTTTAGATATGGTCAGAACATTTTTGGATGCCTCAATGGAAAACGGAACATTGATCCCTGAAGTGTTCCCTTGGCTATCAGAAGACTGATCACTGTTCAGACAGTTTTTATGAAATAGTAAATGTTTCAAGTCTGGTTTAGATGCGCTAAGACAATCTCCCAGTGTTCCGTGTAGCACAGCTGAGTGGTCTTCCAATGTTCCGTGGTGACTTCCTCGAGTCCGGACGGATTTCCTTCTTACTTTGGTTGCTCTGGGAACAAATGATTCCAGTTGACTAGTGGATTTCAGCTTCTCAAGCTTCAGGGAACCAAACTCTTCATCAGGCAAATGGAAATCTGTAATGTCTACACGCTGCACTAGATGTTCCAGGCTGATCCTGCCTCTGAAAGAGGGAAATGGGGAGGAGCCTGCAGGGAACGATTGTAGACAGAAAGGAGATAAAAGAAACAAAATATGTAGTTAGAATATGAAAAACATCTATATCCACATTAACCACATATTAAGGATAACTTTATAAAAAAAAGTTTTGATTGGATCTAGTGTTTTATCCATAGGCCTGTATTCAATGCGGCTGGCGAGGGGGGTTAAACGGCGGGGATTGCCGAAAACCAGCTCGTGGATAATGCAGGGAGCCTGCTGCATTTCGTCTCGCTGCTTCTACGGCCACATACGGCGATTACCCCTCGCTCCAAAAATGGATTGAGTGGGAATCGGCGTATGCGAGGGGGGGGGGGGGGGGAGTGTTGCCAGTCGAATACTGACAGGCTGAGCTGTGACAGCAAGCAGGCAGCACAGCTCGCCCCCGACATTGAATATACCCCCACAGTCTCCTCCAGTTGTGTCGGCATTAAGGGTCCATCTCTGGCTCCTAGAACAACCAGGATTTGCCGCTCTATACAGTAGGAGGTGTAGTTTGGGTAGACCTGCCTTAGACTCATATTGTTAGCATCAATTTTGGGTATTGTACTAACTTTCTAATGTTAGCAAGATGCTCAAAATTGGGCTGGAAATGAGCTCACACCTATGGAAGCATTTGGCTGCCTTCTCATACCAATGTGTTCAACAAGCAATTGATGCGGTTTCACTGGAGTTTTATGTTTTTAAATGCAAACTCAAATACCAGTGGGTATTAAAGATTTCCCTGGCACTGAAATCTGGTTGGCTCACACATATACCTGGGGATGCAATAGGGTTTCGGATTTGCTTTACCCAATTCAGAAAATTAATTTTAAATGCCTACCGGTAAATCCTTTTCTCTGAGTCCATAAGGGATACTGGACTTCTCTTAGTACGATGGGGTCCAAAGGAGCAAGTGCACATAAAAAACATTAACAGGATGTGCTGGCTCCTCCCCGTTTGCCCCCTCCCACAGCCCAGTATAGTGGTGAGACAAACAACCAATACAGCATACATAACAGAAAACAAAAATCTGTTGTTACACAACTGGCACTGCAAGGTAAGTCAACAATACTACCTGCAGAACGGCAAACCACTGAGGGATGTGCCCAGTATCCCTTATGGACTCAGAGAAAAGGATTTACCGGTAGGAATTTAAAATCCTATTTCTCGATCATCCATAAGGGATACTGGGGTACGATGGGGATGTCTCAAATCTTCCAGAACGGGCAGGAACGTGGTGAGATGTCTGCAGCACCATCTGCCCAAACTGGGTATCCTCATGGGCCAGGGTATCAAACTTCTAGAAAAGAACAAATGTGTTATTCCCAGACTAAGTAGTAGGTCAGCAGAGCTGCAATGCTGAAACTGCCTGGGCAGTCACCCAGGAGGAATCCACAGACCTGGTGGAGTGAACTGGAATAGACTGCGGAACTGGCAAAGCTGCCAATGTATGAGCCTACTGTCAGACAAAGCCATCTGCCAATAGATTGCCTCGAGGCAGGACAACCCTTCTTATGAGCATCTTACAGCGCAAAAAGGAAATCCGTCTTCCTGATACCTGCCGTTCTCTCATGATAAATCTTCAAGGCCCACACGACATCCAAAGATTTTGGAATGTCAGATGAACCAGACTGCACCGGAACTACAATGGGTTGGTTCAGGTGAAACGCCGAAACTGCCTTAGGCAGAAACTGCGGGCAAGTCCTGAGTTCCGCTCTATCCTTTTAAAAGACCAAATATGGGCTCTAGAATGACAAGGTCTCTAATTCGGAAACCCTCCTAGCGGAGGCCAAAGCAAAAAGCATTACCATCTTCCAAGTAAGGAACTTGTCCTCTACAGAGTCCAACGGCTCAAACCAGGAGGACTGCAGAAATGTAAAAAACCACTGACAGGTCCCAGGAAGCTATGGGGTGGGGTACAAAGGGAGGTTGAATGTTAAGCATTCCTTGTACAAAGGTCTGAACCTCCGGCAACAAGGCTAGTTGTTTCTGAAAAAAGACAGCTAAGTCAGAGATCTGCACCTTTATGGAGCCCAAACGCAGGCCCATATCCACTCCAGCCTGTAAAAACCGCAGGGACCGGCCCAGATGAAAGACAGTGGGAGAGCAATTTCTCCCCTCATACCAAGACATGTATCATAATTGGAAGTAACCAGCTTCCTAGCCTGGATCATAGTTGAAATCACGTTGTCGAGAATACCCTTCCTGGCTAAGATAGTCCGCTCAACCTCCAAGCCGACAAAGCTGTTGTAAGTTTGGATAAACGAAGGGGCCTTGCTGTAGAAGACCAACATGGCCAGAAGGTCTCCTGGGCCAGTCCAGAGTGATTAGAATCACCTGCACCTTCTCCTTCCTGACCTTGCGGAGCACCTGAGACAACAACAGTATTGGAGGGCAAATGGAAAACAAGCCGATACAGCCATGGTGTCGACAGTGCATCCACCACCACAGCCTGAGGGTCCCTGGTTCTGGCACAATAGAGTCGAAGCTTCTTGTTGAGCCGAGATGCTATCAGGTCTATATCTGGACAGCCCCAACTTGTGAGCAGACGAAACAGCTTAGGGTGTAGCTCCCATTCTCCGGGGTGCATGTCACGACTGAGATAGTCGGCTTCCCAGTTTTCCAAGCCCGGTATGAAGACGGTCGATATGGCCCTTAGATTTCTTTCTGCCCAGACAAGAATCCTGGACACCTCTCATGCAGGCCCTGCTCTTCGTCTCCCTGACGATTTATGTACGCTACAGCCGTAGCATTGCCCAACTGCACCTGAACAGCTTGGTTCAGGGATAGAAGGGAGGCCTGAAGAATGGCCTCTTGAATAGCTCTGAGTTTCAAGATATTTATTGGAATAATGGACTCGTGGCATGACCACTTGCCTCCAACCTCTCAGACCTGCGTGTGATGTAAGCAGAATCCAATCCTGGATTCCAAACCTTTGCCACTTCCGACAGGTGGGACGGTTGCAGCCACCACATCAGGGATATCCTGGCCTGAGGGGAAATCAATCAATGCATCTGTAGATGCAAACCCGGCTATTTGTGCAGGAGGTCCAACTGAAACCCCTGGCGTGGAAGCGGCTTAAATTAATTGCCTCATAGAACGCAACCATCTTGCCTAAGAGATGGGTAAACAGGTGGACTGAGACCCTGTCCAGTCTCAGAACTTCCCTGAAGTGTCTCCACTTTATCCGGTGCTAGAAAAACCCTTTGGGCCACCATGTCCAAGACCATTCCCAGAAACTAGAGCCTCTGGGTAGGCACCGTAACGTAACAATAGCTGAGTTATCCGATCTATGCTGACCAAAAGCAGTTACCTGGGCCTCGCTTATATCAAGAGATCATCCAGATATGGGATAATATTGATCCCCTGCGTACATAGCAGCAACGTCATCTCCGCCATCACCTTTGTGAATACCCTCAGATCCGTGGACAGCCTGAACGGCAGAGCCTAAAACTGGTAATGCTCATCGAAGAGAACAAACCTGAGGTATATTTGATGAGGAGGCCATATTGGAATGTGTAGGTACTCATCCTTTATATCCACAGATAAAAGTAACTCCACCCTCTCCAAACCTGAAATCACCACTCGCAAGGATTCCAAACAGAACTTGAACACCTTCAAGTAAGAATTCAGTGACTTTAGGTTTAAGATGGGTCTCACAGAACGTCCGGCTTTGGGACTACAAACAGGCTTGAGTAGTAACCCTGCCCCCTCCACCCCAAGGGGACTGTGGCAGGGTTACGAACCAACTTCTGTAACGCTACCAACAGCGTATCTCAGGTGTCCTGAGACCCCGACAGACCCGATTTGAAAAACCTGTAAGGGGGCCAAGTGCAGAACTCCAACTTGTAACCCTGGGATATAACATTTCTTACCCAGGTATCCTGGTAAGAATGATCCCATACGTGGCTGAAGAACCGCAGCCTCGCGCCTACCTCCAAGCCCAGGGAAGGTGCCATGGCGTCAAGCTGAAGCTTTGGAAGAGCCGGCATTGGACCTCTGCTCCTGTAAACACTACAGACGTTAGAGGACGAGAGACTGATTATTATGCTGGGCTGTTTAGTCCCACAACAGCAGAAACCATCAGTCTCTAAAGGGGCGATCCCAGGTATGATAATATGGAGAAAGTAAAGGGGATGCGTCAAATGGTTCCCGACTGTTTCTCTTATGCATAAAGCACTCTTGTTGCTTAAACAAAGTGAACGCTGCCACCAATAGCATTTATAAGCAGACGGAGACCTTGCTCATTCATAGGAATTCTATGTGTTGATTAATGGTCAGTGGTTTAGCCCACATAGGCTGCCTACACTGGGGCTGAGGCAGACTTGAACACAGGAGAGAGATGGGAGATATTAATCAGATGTATTAAGCCTTAACAAGAGATAAATGCAAGTGTGATAAAGAGAGATATACGTCCAGCCAATCAGCTCCTTACTGACTTTTTTCAAACACAGCCTGTAACATGGCAGTTAGCAGGTGATTGGCTGGACGTTTACTGTATCTCTCATTATCACCCTTGCATTTTTCTCTTGTTAAGGCTTAATACATCTGCCCTATTGCGTGTTATCACACTGCGTATGATCTGTGTCTGTAGTGAAGGCCGAGAAATACAGTCACATAAAGCTCGGCCCGTGGCACCACTTGTGACTTAAAGGAGGTAACTAGAAGGTTATTACGCATTTCCACGTGAGCAAACAAGAGGCCGTACAAATGGAACGGAGGTGGGCCAGGCGGAGCTGTGCATATGTGCAATTGCTGCAGTCTTCAGATAAGTGTAGAGAGAGCAGCAGTCCAAGCGCATGAAGCTGTTCAGCTCTGTATATGGGCAAATATACATATTTGAGTATTCAGTCCCATAATCACAGCTGACAGCTTAGTTCACATCAGTGGTGCAAGTTAACCCCAGTCCCCGGGAGGCATTTTGGAGTTTGTTGTCACCTCACCCTCCCTCTGAAGTCAAGCCCCTGGTTCATAGGATTACAGTATTGGTACTTCCTCATCTTTGTGGCCACAGCTTACGCCAGTGACGTTATCCGCTTTCAGAATAGCACCATTGTTGGCTTGGTGTGTCGCTCCGCTCACCACAACTTTACTAAAGGTAATTGATGGTGGCGTGGACACAGGAGGGTGGCGTGGACCCAGGGTGGTGTGGGTTACACTACGTAAGTTCTGTAGTGTAAGCCGTGGCTGCAAAGATGAGGAAGTACCCAGTATTATATCCACTGTCCATGGATACATTTATTTTCTCTATCATGATGCCAGCCAGCAATTTTTTTACTTAACCAAGCACTGAGAGTCATTTCTCCTACCTGTAGGTTCATTGGTTTCCTTTGAGGTCCTGAGGATGTACGGGGTAGCATCAAATTCTTCTGTGTCATCAGGCAATGTCGGTGAAGAAAGGTTTGCAGCACCCCGAGGTCTTAGACTGTACCCTTTCCTCTCAGATGGGACTGACTCAAAAATCTCACTGGGCTTCAAAGTTTCTTTCATTTGTGAATTTTCTGTTATATCACCGAAATCCTTCTCATTTTTGTGTGAATCCACCTTGCTGGGTGCTTCCGTTTCACTCTTTTCTTTGGCAATTTTAAGGCTGCACAATGCTAGTTTGGCCTCAGAGTCAAATTCCAGTTGGACTGATACGTCCTTCATACCAGAAGAAGACATTACTGCAGGGCAAGACTTTCGGCCCCGTCCTCGTCTGGATCGTGTAACCCCCCCAGCACTGTTACTGACAGTCAGGTGATTGAGAATGCTCGGGCTGTCCTCCCTCGTGAGAGAAGGGGACAAAGACATCCTGCTCTTCCATTGTCTACCTCTTGTCCCTTTCTTGGCCAAGCCCAGGTGGCTGTTGATAACAGCATCAAGATCCACTTTCCTTTGGCAGCTAGTCATGCGGCGCGTTGTCCTTACATAATACTCCACAGGGAACAGCAGCCCGTCCACCAGAGTGCAGGAGGTGAGTGGGCTACATTCTTCTTTCCTCTCGGGGTTCTCTCTGTGGAAATTAACCCTGCGAGGAGTCTGGATGCCAGAACACAGAAGAGGACTGTGTGGTGTAACAGATGTTGTTTCAATGGCATTAAATGTCCTATCAGGCACCTCTTCGGTTCCCAGTCTGTCATATAAAATAGATGTAGTGCTACTGGTCTGCATTTTGGTGCTGTGGTTCTGCATTCGGTCACCTGGAGAATGATCTGTTGTGGCTAGTAGTGATGTTCCAACACCAGGACTCCCTCCAGTCTCAGGAGAGAGGTGTACAGCTTTTGTGTTCTCAGAAGAAGAGCTCACAGTGGTATCAATGGTTGCGGTAAGGTCATCTTTAAGGCACTTCTTAAACATTGGTGACAAACTTTCAGTCCCTGCAGTGGTTTGCTGGCCATTAATATTACTGTTGAGCTGAATGACATCTGTAGACGGTGAGGCTGAAAGGCCGCTTCTCCTCAAGGATCTGCTTAGCTTCAGCCGACTCCTCTTCTTCTGCTTGGGAGTAATCGCCCCATCTCCCTCTCCTATGCTTGTTGTATCGGATCCTCGGCCGCTGCTTTCACCACAGGAATATGGGGGAGAGTGGCTGCCAGCATGGAGAACTTCAGGCTCCAGGTTGAAGGTGACGCATATCTTCCTCTCTTTGTCTACGATGTGGGTCCCGGCACTTCTCTGCGACTCCCCGACATCTCCTGAAGCATTTCTGGCATTGACACCAAGACCTATGAAACAATACCAACAGTTACGCACGGTTCCATTTACGGATGTAGATTTAATAATAAAAGTCATGGATATATGACCAATGTTACAACATTTGTATACATTCTCCAACTTCAAAAAATAATAATTTTTCAATTTCCATCTGTAGTTAGAAGAACAAACAAACTAAAACAGTGAGGAGCGTCTATTAATGTCACTGGATTCCAAATATCCCCACTGCAAAGCCAAAGTAAGGGAAATAACATTGCAGCTGCCATCAATGGCACAGGGCCTCGTCATAATCCCAGTATTACAGTAACTTACTCCACAACCCATAAGTGAATTACCGTACACAGCACTAGCTAGTCCCTGCATAACAGCCTCTGTATGGCTGTCAAGTGTCGGGAAGTCCGTGGATCGGCGAAAACGGACGTGAATTCGACAATCATGGCTGTTTCTGACAAAAAAGATCTGACTTTAAAAAAAAGTCGGATCTGACAGCCTTCAATGCTATAGCATTGCATAAATTCATAAAGATTAGCCAGAGCCAACAAGTGATTCGTAACCATGGTGTAAATGACCTTGTGACACGAGGGCGGACTCCTGGCTCAGCAGCCGGTTCTGCTCCTCAATGGTTTTCTTCACATGTGACTTCACTCTCTCAGCTCTCTGTGATCTCTGAAAAAGAAGGTTAAAAAGATTTTTACTCATAATTATAGTCAAATACATTATTATTTTATCAGATACATACAATATCCCCCTTCTTGGTGCCTAACTCTTACCCTGCAGCCTAACCAAAAGTATCCCACTAGTGCCTAAACCTAACCCCTCCCAGGAGCCAGTCTTCTGATGGAAGTCGCGATGCCGTCATACTGGCCACATAGCCTATATCCTTACATAGTATAAAAGAAAGTCCCCTAAGTGTGACGGTCGGTCGGTCTGAACGTGCTAATCTCGAAAAGTTTTTGTGTAGATTTCACTATTATGTAGTGCGGTTCTCAAGGTTTAGGTATAATACCCATCGGCCTATCGCGTATGGGAGCCCAGCAATAATGATTTACAGTAAGTGAACCAAGTTTATCGTTGGCGCGTGCTTCGGCAACAGTATATAAAGCGCGAGGAAGTCGGTGCTCGGCCATGTACCCTTGCGAAGCAGGGCAGAGTCGTTGGTATATAAAGCAAACTTAATGCATCATGTCCTATTATACTTTCACAAAAGTTCTAGCAAGATATGAAATTATTTGCCATTATATATATATTTATTACCTGTACAGAGGTTACAGCCTACCACAGAACACAGCCATGTATCCTTCCCCGGTGCACCCACATGCACTGATGCACAGAGGCTCTTACCTGTACAGAGGTTACAGCCTACCACAGAACTCACCATGTATCCTTCCCCGGTGCACCCACATGCACTGATGCACAGAGGCTCTTACCTGTACAGAGGTTACAGCCTACCACAGAACACAGCCATGTATCTTTCCCAGGTGCACCCACATGCACTGATGCACAGAGGCTCTTACCTGTACAGAGGTTACAGCCTACCACAGAACACAGCCATGTATCCTTCCCCGGTGCACCCACACGCACTGATGCACAGAGGCTCTCACCTGTACAGAATTTACAGCCTACCACAGAACACACCATGGGCCAAATGTAATAGGGTGAGAGTTTCAAAAAGTGAGAGATTTTGGGAGAGTTTTCCCATGTTTTTAAAGAAGAAATCAATTACATGGCAAAATCAACCTGGTTTTGCAGTGTAGATGATTGCTGCTTTAAAAAACATGGGAAAACTCTCCCAAAATCTCTCACTTTCTGAAACTCTCACCCTATTACATTTGGCCCCATGTATCCTTCCCCGGTGTACCCACATGCACTGATGCACAGAGGCTCTTACCTGTAACCGGTTCACCGTTCTCCTATATTCCTTTTTCAGCAAGGCGAGCCGTTCTTTCAGCTTAGGTGAAATGAATAGAACCAGAATGTTAGTGATGATGTAAACATGGCATGGGTACTATATACACCGTAAGACCTGGCTGGTTACCTTTGATTTCTCATCCAAAGTGAGTCCTTTCTCCTGCAAACTCTCCATGGCTCGCTAAACACAGGCAAAAGATATATATATATATAAAACACATGATATATTTATAATTTGTAATATCAGCTTTGGATGGATATAGAATAAGATTGCTAGCCAAACACCCTTGAGAGTTATCATCAAAACTCTCATTCAGAGGCAGATGTATTAAGCCTGGCAAAGAGATAAAGTGGAAGGTGATCATGCACCAGCCAATCACCCCCTAAAGGGGGTACACATGGGCTGGAGGATGGGCGATTTTGACTTATCACTGCTGGAGATAAGAAGGCGGCCATCCCCAGAAGTAGCCCATGTGTACAGTCGCATAGACACTGCAGGACTAGTTCGTCAGGGTGGTGCTGACCTGTTTACTATGCAGCCTAGGGAACAGGTCTTAATTAGGCCCATTGATTCAAGTTGGAGCTTGGTGCCATACCCCGCACCCACTTTCTTGTATTTATAGAATACTAGCTGACCAGTCCGGAGTTGTCCGGGAAATCCTTTGGGGTTTTTACATTTCCAAAAGTGCTGTAAATTGATTGAATTGAATGACAGCAATGAAATATTTGTTTACAGATTACAGCTGGTACAAAACACAGCTGCCAGGCTGATACCCAACCAGCCCCGTTCTGGGTGCCGGACAGGGTCCCGACAGGCATTTACCCGACGTCGGGATTCCGACTGTCAAAATACCGACAGCTGTGTTCCCGACGGCCGTCGGCTATTTTCCCTCGTGGGGGTCCACGACCCCCATAGAGGGAGAATAGAATAGGCAGCGTGCCGAGTGCAGCGAGCCCGCAAGGAGCTTAGTTGCGTTCACCATGCTGTCTGGGTCCGGCCAGTCGGGATCCCAACGTCGGGCTAATGACTGTCGGGATCCCGACTGTCGGACCCCTGTACCACACCCCTGTTCTAGCCCCATAACCCCTATTCTCTCTCTACTCCCTTCACTGGCTGCCCATAAAATGGCAAATCATTTTCAAGTTCAACTTACTGAGTAGCAAAGCCCTACATGGCTGAAGCAGCTTCTGATTCCATACTGTCCCATCAGATTACTGCGATCTGTAGATGAAGGACTTTTAGCAGTACCTATGATCTCCCATAATTCATCTGGGGGTCGAGCCCTTAGCCATGTAGCTCTGACTTTATGGAACTCACTTCCCCGCACAGTACCCCAGGCCCCCACTCTACAATGCTTCAAAAACAGACTTGAGACTTTCCTGTTTACTCAAGCATCTCCTTCATTCCCTTGAGTATTGTTTATGAAAAGCTTTTCTGTACTTTATTGTTCCTGTACTGTATTACATTCATTCTATCTGTTAAGCGCCTTGACTCCTATTGGAGAAAGAGCGCTATATAAATAAAATTATTATTATTATAAGTGCGTGTGTTCTGTGTGTTTCTGCATCTGTGCAATGTTTAAGTGTGTGTGTGTGTTCTGTACTGTTTTTGGGTGTGTGTGTTGTACTGCATGTGGTGTGTGACGTATGTGTGTGAGGTGCGCTACAAATCACTACTGGCTTGCACATGGTGCTAACTGTATAGTAGTGATAGGCAACCTGATTTCAGAGGCGGCATCAGGAAGCTGGATGGAAAAGTAATCCCTCCATGGCTATAAGTTTTTTTATTTTTGAACACAATTGAACACTTTTTTTGTAAGTGATAACTCAGTTTATCATCTATGTAATGCCCTATTCACTTTTCAACATAGTCCCAATCCCTTTCCACGCATGTGCGCCAACACTTGATGAGCCGGGCAAACCCGTCAGTCTGTTTATTTTCGACACCAGGACCCAATGGCAGCTTTCACCTCATCTTCAGAATTGAAGTGTTGACCCTTATGGTGCTGTCATCTTTTGGAAGAGGGTTGCAGCGCCTGCAATTCAAGGAGGTTCTGCCACACCCATCGTACAGCTCCGACCTTGCGCCCTGTCACTTTCACCTCTTCCCAAAGATGAAAAAGCACCTTAAGGCTTTGGGGCTCATCTACATGTGGATGGAACTTATTTTTTGACATGCCTCTCATATGTAGTAGTGCACATCTACGCTTCTAGGTGCTACCTTCCCAGGCCTACCCAAGGGCCCCCCAATTTAAAATGTCCGTAAAAAAACACTCAAAACTAGGTAAATATGGTTACATTTCATTTGGAAGTTATTGCATAGGCATTCCATTTATTATTACATATAATATGCTGAGTTAGAAGAAAATAAGTATCACTAAGGCCAAAGGGCCCCCTAAGGCAAGAGGCATTGACAACCTGGGCCCCCACTTACTCTGACTGTCTCAGCATGGCAGATGCTAGCAGGGTACATCGCACAGGCTGGAACATCTGATACCTGTAGCTATCCGGGGTACTATAACTACCAGCATGGCAGATGGCACTATGCCATACATACAGGCTGGAACATCTGCTACCTGTCCTGTAGCTATCCGGGGTACTATAACTACCAGCATGGCAGAGGGCACTATGCCACACACACATACACAGGCTGGGACACCACATGTTGCATAGCCAGTGATCAGGGCAGGATAATGCTGACATTATTACCCGCACTACACATATATATAGCGGGGTGAGCAGGCGCCGGGTGCTGTGGGTCATACGTACTGTGTGGACACACGCAGGGAATCGCGGCCAGCGACGGGTGCACGTTCATCACGTGATTCACCTCACCCGGGCCCGGCGCCTGGGACAGCGGCAGTCACGTGACTCCGTTAACCGGAAGTGACGTCTGACCCGGCCGGGAGGAGCAGCAGCAGCTATGGAGCTGAGCGAGCTTCTGTATAACAAGTCCGAGTACATAGAGACTGTAAGTGTGCATACGTGTATGTGCATGTATATGTATGTATGTATGTATGTATGTATGTATGTATGTATGTATGTATGTGCGTGCATGTCTTTGTATGCATGTGTGCCTGCCTGTGTTAGGGAGTCCCACCTACAGATAGGACTGGAGCTGTCACTACTGTACTCTTTGATATAGCGCAGCAGAATATTTGGGATTCCCTCCCAGTATAATAAGGTTCTAATGGTGGATATCTGTGCTATGAAAGCATGAAGCAAAAGCATTTTACCCAACGTCCACTGCACCCATCTGCTGCCTTGTAATGTATACAATTTGCTGTCATTGGCTTACATGGCTGACAAAAACTTCAAAATCTGATGCTGTATGGGGCCAAGGAATCGGGTAGGATCTGACCAAATAGCATGTCTGGGATCTGAACATATCCGATGTGAGGTCCAGTGCACATTGTATTGGAACTGGAAAGCATACATGCTACACGTATGATCGCTGGGGCGAAGCCCTTGACAGCAGCAGGAGGCTGGATAACATGCAGAAGGGTCGCATACGATGGTCTTAGAAGGCTTGAGGGGAATCAGAAGATGTGACTTGTCCCATAGGAGAGGTCGCATAGTGTATGCCTTTAGTCATTTTTGGGATATCCAATTCTAGCACATGGCACCTAGTCCCTGATAGCTGCCAGTATCGGGGCTGATAGGATAGCCCTGGGCATGTCAATTAGCTATGGTAAATTACCACGGCTAATTGGATACCGCACTATTTCTATTTGTAGTGATAAACATCTCAACAAGGTGCGAATGCGCTGGAACACGGCACGGAATCAGTATGTTATGACTAGAGACAGGATTATATGCATTTGCATATTTGCATATGCATTTGCATATTTTGCCCATTCTTACTGGTTATTACATATTTTACCTAAAATCTAGTGATGGTGCATATTTTAGGTCCCGCCTTCTTCCCACCCGCGAGTCACAGCACTGCTTTGCCCTGCTGCTGCTGGCCAGGTAGTGGTAGTGTGCAGGCTGGGGCAATATGTGCACAGTGTGGGGAACCTTGGATGTACGCTATGTTTGACACTGCTCTAGGCTGCCAATCCATGTTGATAAAAGTCAGTCGGGGGGATGCCATTACGAAGCTCCTGAACCTTTGCCTGCCCCTGGCCTGGGACTTTACACCAAGAGACAGACTTCTGCAGCAGAGGAGGCGGGTGGAAGGGTTGTGACATCACGCGGCGCGGAGGAAATGCTGTGTCACAGTGAGTATGCGGCGCAGGGAGGAAGCCTTCCACTGCACCGCCCTCACACGCTATGCTGACATTTGATCCATCGGCGCTGGAGATGAGGGTCCGTGTAGTTGATGCAAGAAGAGCTTTAGACGCTGCGGTCTGCTGTAGCAGCCAGGAAGAAAAAAAATCCTGTGTACAGCACTAGACATCTGCGGATGCTGTGGGCCTAATGGGCCTATTTTTGAGGTTTATTTGCAACAAATTGTATGCTGATTTTTAAATAAATAAGTTAAAAATTACTTTTTTTTAATATCTGATGTAGCATATTTTAACGCTTTTCATGCATATTTTAAGTATTTTTCATGCATATTTGCATGCATATTTCAAGCTTTTTATGTTGCATATAATCCTGTCTCTAGTTATTACTATGAGCTATTCAGAGCTGATCACTGTTGTGCGAATTATTGGCTAGGAGTAGGGATCACAGTACGCATGCGCAAGGCCAAACCGACAAAAAACTACAAAGAATCCATTTACAGTCCCCTTGCAATTTGACTGGTGGGTAGCAACCTGCCATTTTCTGGGTGTGTCAGAAAAAAAGCAGGCATGCCCAAGCATTTAAGGGAGGGTTGGTAATGTCAACGCTGGCTTGCGATCAGCCTGTCTCTAGCACACAGTTGTGGAAGGGTTTTCTATCTGATCGCAGGGCTGTGCAAAATCACCCAGCAGCAATCTGGTCTGAATCAGGCCCATACTTATATGTTAGTTGGGCGCCCACTAAGCTATTTGCTTAGTTTTCTGCATCCCATCGTGGGACCCAAAAGAAGCCAAACGTAGGGATGCTTGGCTACAGAGGGAGAAGAATGTATAGTATTAGAGGACATGCACAAAATCTAGAGGGTAACCGCTATAAGGAAAGGTACTTTATACCCCTTTCACACCAGAAAATGCAGGGACTTACCCGGGAATACAGTCCAGGGATCAAGCAGGGACATTCCTGGGTTGGCCCCTTTCACACCGGCCTAGTCCCTGCATTTTCTAGTGTGAGAGAAACCATCCCCTCCCCACTTATGTGTAGCAGCTGGTCCAGGCAGTGGTTTCCAGGGTTCGGGCAGTGGCGGCTGGGAGCTTGTAGCGTTATTTGACGGATGGAAGCGCTACTGAACTGGATTTCAACCCTGCTAGCTAGGAAATTTTGGCTGGTGTGAAAGGGGTATTAAATTGCAGAATAGACTTCAAGCAGCAGTGGTGCCTAAGGGCGTGATTCATAGGTGGATTATCAGGAATTTGTGACTGCACAATGGGCCTTACACTGTTGGATAAAGTTCACCTCTGCAGCTTCCTAATTGACAGACAGAGACATCAAGAGAGGGCTGGGATTCTAGAAACGGAGCAAGTCACCCTGGTTTTTTTTTTTTAGAGGGCGGAGCCAGTAATATCATAAGGCTCAAACAGGGACGGAGGATGATCGCCATAGTAATGACAGGTTAGATGGGTTGTGTGCCTGTCTGACATCACATAACATTATACTTATGTCCTTTATTCGCAGGCTTCCGGAAACAAAGTGAGCCGACAGTCCGTACTCTGCGGCAGCCAGAATATCGTGCTGAATGGCAAAGTTAGTAACACAGTCAAAACTACTTTCCACCCCTATGAAATAAGTATGCAGGATTGAAATAAAACTGCCTTTTTTTTTAATGAAAATGCAACTCTTTCCTTGACCTGTTTGTATGGTGGCACTGTTGCTACAGTTACAGAGATCACTTCAATGTTGATTAAATAGTTTTATTCCAATCTGAAGTAACCATGAATTAGAGCCTCTATGCTAGTGGTGTGTAACTCATGGCCCTCAAGCTGTTGTGGAACTACACATTCCAGCATGCCCTGCCACAGTTTTAGCGATCCATTATATAAAACCTGTGGCAGGGCATGCTGGGACGTGTAGTTCCACAACAGCTGGAGGGGCAGACTAGATGGGCCAAGTGGTTCTTATCTGCTGTCAAATTCTATGTTTCTAGGGCCATGAGTCTGGCAGAAAAACGCATGATTTGGTGCCATCAAGGATGGTTTAAGTAAGAGTAGGAAAAGCAAATGAGGGGGAGGGCCCTGCTCGTGAGTGCTTACATTCTGAAACAGTTTAACGCCATCATTACAAGAACTAGCTGTGTGCATATAGTCCATAAGAACTAGCTGTGTGCATATAGTGCATAAGAACTAGCTGTGTGCATATAGTCCATAAGAACTAGCTGTGTGCATATAGTGCATAAGAACTAGCTGTGTGCATATAGTGCATAAGAACTAGCTGTGTGCATAAGAACTAGCTGTGTGCATAAGAACTAGCTGTGTGCATATAGTCCATAAGAACTAGCTGTGTGCATATAGTGCATAAGAACTAGCTGTGTGCATATAGTGCATAAGAACTAGCTGTGTGCATAAGAACTAGCTGTGTGCATATAGTCCATAAGAACTAGCTGTGTGCATATAGTCTATAAGAACTAGCTGTGTGCATAAGAACTAGCTGTGTGCATATAGTGCATAAGAACTAGCTGTGTGCATATAGTGCATAAGAACTAGCTGTGTGCATAAGAACTAGCTGTGTGCATATAGTCCATAAGAACTAGCTGTGTGCATATAGTGCATAAGAACTAGCTGTGTGCATATAGTGCATAAGAACTAGCTGTGTGCATATAGTCCATAAGAACTAGCTGTGTGCATAAGAACTAGCTGTGTGCATATAGTGCATAAGAACTAGCTGTGTGCATATAGTCCATAAGAACTAGCTGTGTGCATATAGTCCATAAGAACTAGCTGTGTGCATATAGTGCATAAGAACTAGCTGTGTGCATAAGAACTAGCTGTGTGCATATAGTGCATAAGAACTAGCTGTGTGCATATAGTGCATAAGAACTAGCTGTGTGCATATAGTCCATAAGAACTAGCTGTGTGCATATAGTGCATAAGAACTAGCTTTGTGCATATAGTGCATAAGAACTAGCTGTGTGCATATAGTGCATAAGAACTAGCTTTGTGCATATAGTGCATAAGAACTAGCTGTGTGCATAAGAACTAGCTGTGTGCATATAGTGCATAAGAACTAGCTGTGTGCATATAGTCCATAAGAACTAGCTGTGTGCATATAGTGCATAAGAACTAGCTGTGTGCATATAGTCCATAAGAACTAGCTGTGTGCATATAGTCCATAAGAACTAGCTGTGTGCATAAGAACTAGCTGTGTGCATATAGTGCATAAGAACTAGCTGTGTGCATATAGTCCATAAGAACTAGCTGTGTGCATAAGAACTAGCTGTGTGCATATAGTCCATAAGAACTAGCTGTGTGCATATAGTCCATAAGAACTAGCTGTGTGCATATAGTGCATAAGAACTAGCTGTGTGCATAAGAACTAGCTGTGTGCATATAGTGCATAAGAACTAGCTGTGTGCATATAGTCCATAAGAACTAGCTGTGTGCATAAGAACTAGCTGTGTGCATATAGTCCATAAGAACTAGCTGTGTGCATAAGAACTAGCTGTGTGCATATAGTGCATAAGAACTAGCTGTGTGCATATAGTGCATAAGAACTAGCTGTGTGCATATAGTGCATAAGAACTAGCTGTGTGCATATAGTGCATAAGAACTAGCTGTGTGCATATAGTCCATAAGAACTAGCTGTGTGCATATAGTGCATAAGAACTAGCTGTGTGCATATAGTGCATAAGAACTAGCTGTGTGCATATAGTGCATAAGAACTAGCTGTGTGCATATAGTCCATAAGAACTAGCTGTGTGCATATAGTGCATAAGAACTAGCTGTGTGCATATAGTGCATAAGAACTAGCTGTGTGCATAAGAACTAGCTGTGTGCATATAGTGCATAAGAACTATCTGTGTGCATATAGTGCATAAGAACTAGCTGTGTGCATATAGTGCATAAGAACTAGCTGTGTGCATAAGAACTAGCTGTGCATATAGTGCAGGGGTGGCCAACCCACCTGAGACAAAGAGCCCCAAAAAAAATTCTGTAATGACAAAGAGCCGCAACCATTCAAAAATGGGTGTGGCATAGCTCCCAGAAAGCCACACCCCATTTATAAATGGGTTGTGGCCTATATACAGATCGAGTGAGTTTCATCTATCCAGCCAGAGCACCATATACTTTTGTCTTGGTGCGCCGATTGATGAGAATGGGATGCGTGTGCATGTGAGACAATTGCACGTCCCCGTCTCGGCAACCGGCGCGTCAAGATTGAAAGGTGGTGCGCCGGCCGGATAGATAAAACTGGCTCCATCTGTATGTATGTGTGCGTGTGTATATGCATATATATGTATGGGGGTGAGTTAACAGGGGGCATGGTAAGAGAGGCTGAGGTGACAGGGGATGTGATGACAGGGTCAAGGGGTGCAGTGTCGGTGATGGAAGGACGTAATAAAGGGCAAGGTGAGAGAGGGTGAGAGAGGGTGAGATAGCAGGTGATAAGATGACAGGGGGTGAGGTAGCAGGTGATAAGATGACAGGGGGTGAGGTAGCAGGTGGTAAGATGACGGGGTGAGGTAGCAGGTGGTAAGATGACGGGGTGAGGTAGCAGGTGGTAAGATGACAGGGGGTGAGGTAGCAGGTGATAAGATGACAGTGGGTGAGGTAGCAGGTGATAAGATGACAGGGGGTGAGGTAGCAGGTGGTAAGATGACGGGGTGAGGTAGCAGGTGATAAGATGACAGGGGGTGAGGTAGCAGGTGGTAAGATGACGGGGTGAGGTAGCAGGTGGTAAGATGACGGGGTGAGGTAGCAGGTGGTAAGATGACAGGGGGTGAGGTAGCAGGTGATAAGATGACAGTGGGTGAGGTAGCAGGTGATAAGATGACAGGGGGTGAGGTAGCAGGTGGTAAGATGACGGGGTGAGGTAGCAGGTGATAAGATGACAGGGGGTGAGGTAGCAGGTGGTAAGATGACGGGGTGAGGTAGCAGGTGATAAGATGACAGGGGGTGAGGTAGCAGGTGATAAGATGACCATTCCATGGTGCACATGGTGGGAATTCGCTTGTGTGGGGTGGGATGGAGTTTACCTGATCGCTGGACTCTGAAAACCCTCTGCCCAGCGCTCAGGTCTGAATCGGGCCCCATGTGCAAATACCCCACTGCCATCCAGTGACTCCTATGTAGCCACTAGAGGATGTGTGTCAGTTTTGTGCACACAGCCCACAGACCCATTGAGATGCATTTGTCTGACTCAGAGACAGGTTCAGGGAGAACAATTGGAGATGTGGCTGCTTCACGTCCTCTGTGATTATTAAACATAAATGTGTTACACTAATTTGGTAATCTGATGGTGTCCCCTGCGCCAACCACACAATAATAACTTATCTCTATTTACCACTAAACACTAAAATAACATTAATAACTTATATTAAAAGATTTTGACACAGTGATTTGGAGTCAGCAATGGTCAGATATTTATTTATTTATTTATTAGTAAATCAATTAAAGAACTGTATAGTGGCAAAGCATAAAGATCCATAAGCCCTCAACCATCTGTGGGTGTCCCATGTATATACCATATAATATATAGTATACCATATAATCACACACACTCATAAGTAACCATCTGTGGGTGTCCCATGTATATACCATATAATATATAGTATACCATATAATCACACACACTCATAAGTAACCATCTGTGGGTGTCCCATGTATATACCATATAATATATAGTATACCATATAATCACACACTCATAAGTAACCATCTGTGGGTGTCCCATGTATATACCATATAATATATAGTATACCATATAATCACACACTCATAAGTAACCATCTGTATGTGTCCCATGTATATACCATATAATATATAGTATACCATATAATCACACGCTCACAAGTAACCATCTGTGGGTGTCCCATGTATATACCATATAATATATAGTATACCATATAATCACACACTCATAAGTAACCATCTGTGGGTGTCCCATGTATATACCATATAATATATAGTATACCATATAATCACACACTCATAAGTAACCATCTGTGGGTGTCCCATGTATATACCATATAATATATAGTATACCATATAATCACACACTCATAAGTAACCATCTGTGGGTGTCCCATGTATATACCATATAATATATAGTATACCATATAATCACACACTCATAAGTAACCATCTGTGGGTGTCCCATGTATATACCATATAATATATAGTATACCATATAATCACACACTCATAAGTAACCATCTGTGGGTGTCCCATGTATATACCATATAATATATAGTATACCATATAATCACACACTCATAAGTAACCATCTGTGGGTGTCCCATGTATATACCATATAATATATAGTATACCATATAATCACACACTCATAAGTAACCATCTGTGGGTGTCCCATGTATATACCATATAATATATAGTATACCATATAATCACACACTCATAAGTAACCATCTGTGGGTGTCCCATGTATATACCATATAATATATAGTATACCATATAATCACACACTCATAAGTAACCATCTGTGGGTGTCCCATGTATATACCATATAATATATAGTATACCATATAATCACACACTCATAAGTAACCATCTGTGGGTGTCCCATGTATATACCATATATTATATAGTATACCACATAATCACACACTCATAAGTAACCATCTGTGGGTGTCCCATGTATATACCATATAATATATAGTAATAACATATAATCACACACTCATAAGTAACCATCTGTGGGTGTCCCATGTATATACCATATAATATATAGTATACCATATAATCACACACTCATAAGTAACCATCTGTGGGTGTCCCATGTATATACCATATAATATATAGTATACCATATAATCACACACTCATAAGTAACCATCTGTGGGTGTCCCATGTATATACCATATAATATATAGTATACCATATAATCACACACTCATAAGTAACCATCTGTGGGTGTCCCATGTATATACCATATAATATATAGTATACCATATAATCACACACTCATAAGCAACCATCTGTGGGTGTCCCATGTATATACCATATAATATATAGTATACCATATAATCACACACTCATAAGTAACCATCTGTGGGTGTCCCATGTATATACCATATAATATACAGTATACCATATAATCACACACTCATAAGTAACCATCTGTTGGGTGTCCCATGTATATACCATATAATATATAGTATACCATATAATCACACACTCATAAGTAACCATCTGTGGGTGTCCCATGTATATACCATATAATATATAGTATACCATATAATCACACACTCATAAGTAACCATCTGTGGGTGTCCCATGTATATACCATATAATATATAGTATACCACTTCATCACACACTCATAAGTAACCATCTGTGGGTGTCCCATGTATATACCTTATAATATATAGTGTACCACATAATCACACACTCATATGTAACCATCTGTGGGTGTCCCATGTATATACCATATAATATATAGTATACCATATAATCACACACTCATAAGTAACCATCTGTGGGTGTCCCATGTATATACCATATAATATATAGTATACCATATAATCACACACTCATAAGTAACCATCTCTGGGTGTCCCATGTATATACCATATAATATATAGTATACCACATAATCACACACTCATAAGTAACCATCTGTGGGTGTCCCATGTATATACCATATAATATATAGTATACCATATAATCACACACTCATAAGTAACCATCTGTGGGTGTCCCATGTATATACCATATAATATATAGTATACCATATAATCACACACTCATAAGTAACCATCTGTGGGTGTCCCATGTATATACCATATAATATATAGTATACCATATAATCACACACTCATAAGTAACCATCTGTGGGTGTCCCATGTATATACCATATAATATATAGTATACCACATAATCACACACTCATAAGTAACCATCTGTGGGTGTCCCATGTATATACCATATAATATATAGTATACCATATAATCACACACTCATAAGTAACCATCTGTGGGTGTCCCATGTATATACCATATAATATATAGTATACCATATAATCACACACTCATAAGCAACC
Source organism: Crinia signifera (assembly GCF_055691185.1). Classification (NCBI taxonomy): domain Eukaryota; kingdom Metazoa; phylum Chordata; class Amphibia; order Anura; family Myobatrachidae; genus Crinia; species Crinia signifera. The sequence continues at coordinate 43,512,146 of NC_139223.1, forward strand.
ATAATATAAATAAAGACTCGGAGACATGTATTTGGCAGAATAAAAGGTGGTATTTATTTAAAACGCATTAAGGGGGGTATTCATTCGCCGGCGACCATCTCCCCACGGGGGGAGGTGGTCGCCTGAATATTTAAATATGTTTAATAAACTAAAGTTTGGTGGCAAAGGGGCCTATTCGGGAAGCAGTGAGAAGAGTGGAGGGGAGAGCCAGTGGAGATGTTACCCACGGCAACCACACTTCTCCCCTCTTTTCACGCCTTCATGAATAGCTCCCAAATTATTAAATCTTAATAAAATTATGATCTGCCCAAAAAAATAAAAAAACATATTTTGTTTAATTGAATGCCAATTAGCCAAATTAAAACAAGCTTCAGGGCCAATCAGAAGCAATATAGAGACACATGAGGGGAGAGGGGGTTGGGGGAGAGCAAGGATAACACATGTAAAACTCGGCAAGAGGTGAAACCAAAATCCTGCTGAGGGACTGAGGAATTTGAATTGTTGCCAATTAGCCAAATTGAAATGAGCCAAATTAAGGGGGGTATTCAATGTCAGAGGCACGGCTGTCGAGCTAGCGCGACAGCCGTGCCCCTGTCCCGTTCTCGCTTACCTCGACTGGAGCTCGGCAGTCGGGATTCAATGTCCCGGCCGCCGAGCGGCGAGAAGGGGGCGTGGCCGCGAGTTGCGGCCGGGAAGTGACGAGCTGCAGCCGGCAGCTCGTCACTTCCCGGCTGTTCTCGGCAGAACGAGCCCGACAGCTAGAGATGTCGGGCTCGTTCTGACAGAAAACCCTGTTCAATGCTGTCGGGGAAGACAGCATTGAATAGGGCCCGTCGAGCATCTCCCCCACGGGAGATGCTCAACGGTGATTGAATCTCCCCCTAAGTCCGTCAGTTCAGGTAAAAGGTAAAATCCCTCAAGACTTCTGCTGACAACAGCAGCAAGTGGCTGGTCCCCGAGTAGGGTAGACAGGGGGAGACAAGACAACAAGGACACGACCAGATACAACAGTACTTACGTCCTTGAATCGCACCCCTGGATGTTTGGGGGCAATGATGTTCTCAGTTTCCTCTAAAGATGACGCTGGGAAAATCTGCTCAGGTCGAAGCATCGGGCGCGGCACAGGGGGCAGATGCTGTTGATGTGCAGCCACTGTGTCAGGCATGAGATGTGGAAAACATGCCTGCAGGATGTGACCGCCACTTCCTCTCCAATCCGATACTGGGAGATGCAGATGGTGCAGGACTCTACAGCGCCTCCTTCTGTTAAGGTGCACCTCCTGTAGGATGGAAGGGGGACAAGAATGACTGCTGGTCTCCGTGCTCCCAAGGATGGTACTGCCACTGCTGGTGCTCCTCCTGATGATGGGTCTGCTGCTGGTTGGGCTGCTGCAGATGGGACACCTGAAGATGGTCTGCGGCGTCCTGATCGTAGCCACGAGGTGTTCGGATATGGCCCAGTTCCAGATAACTGGGCCAATTCCCTCCGGCTCATTGTTGGTGGTAAAGTGCACCAAAGGTGCACAGAAAAAAAAAAAAGAAAGAAAACACAGGTGTTAATGTGCCCTGATCTCTCTGATCACTGATCTCCTGTAAAAAGTAAAGTTGTAAACAACTCACTCTCTCTAGGGGGGGGTCTTTTTTTCTTGCGCTCTCCTCTGCCTCTGCTCAAGAAATGCCAGTGAGAGGCCAGTGCACTGAGGTTTTATACCTGGGATGTGGCATGCGGGCGGCGGTTGGAAATGGCAGTTGGTCTCTCTGCCCTATACCCAGCATCATCTTCCCACTAATATTACACAGTAACACATTTGGGGAATCAGTGGAAAGTGCCATATTAGTGCTCAGGAGTCACCACAGAAAGAACAGGGGGGTTTGGGGCGTGTACTGAAGCCATCTCAGTGCTGCTGCTGGGCCCAGTGGTTTTATCTGTCACTGCTGCTGCCATCTCTGCTCCTTCTCTGATGATTTCTGTGCTCACATATACATGTTAGTAGGTGCGGATCCTAAAACGTATTCCTCAGAGGAACAGCAGTATATGTATTAGAATATATATTGGGGGGACGCCACAGCAGTGTATTATGATTACAATAAATTGAATAAAATGTAGAAATTGAACATTTATTGCAAAAACAACTACTGCAGCCTATCACAAATTACCTGGCTGTATCCGCTACATCAGGGGTGGCTGGACTTTTGTCACCCGGGATCTACTTTTTGTATACTTACTTAATGATCTACCGGCATCTCCCCCATGGGCAATAAATATTCCCCTCCCAGTGCAATATACCCCTTACACATTATGCAACACAGAATAGGCCAAAATTCACACCAGGACACAGGGTATGGGCCAAAATTCACACCAGGACACAGGGTATGGGCCCATATTCACACCAGGACACAGGGTATGGGCCCATATTCACACCAGGACACAGGGTATGGGCCCATATTCACACCAGGACACAGGGTATGGGCCCATATTCACACCAGGACACAGGGTATGGGCCAAAATCCACTAAAACTGCCAATTCTGCGTCACATCCCCCAGCCGGCATTTAGACTTATCCAGAATGCAACTGCAGTTCTAGGGATCGCGCATGCACAGAATGGTGAACAAATTGTCCAATAGCGAATTGCAGCGACTAAAGCTGAATTAGACCCAATGGGGGAAATTTACTAAGATGTGTATTCTACTTCACATATGATGTTGCTATGGGCAACCAATCAGATCCAGTCTACTATCTTCTAGGGTGCTCAATAAATAAGACATAGATTCTGATTGGTTGCCCATAGCAACATCATATATGAAGTAGAATACACATCTTAGTAAATATCCCCCATTGGGGGTAATTCAGCTTTAGTCGCTGCATAGCGAAATTCGTTATTGGACAATTTGTTCGCCATTCTGTGCATGCGCGATCCCTAGAACTGCAGTTGCATTCTGGATAAGTCTTAGTGCCGGCTGGGGGATGTGACGCAGAATTGTCAGGCTGCAGTCTGGACAATGGGGGTGTATCTGGTTTTGGGGCTGTATGCAGCGACATAGTGCCTGCCTATGCTGCGCAGGTGGGGAGCTGCCCTAGTTATACAAGCGATTCACTATTCTGCAAAGCGCTTGCATATTTGTAATGTGATTGCAGCCTAAAGTCTTTTGAGGTCTTCCTACTGTGTCTTGACTGGACTGTATTGAAGGGAGGGGAGGACTGTGTGTGTGTGTGTGTGCCCAATATTTTAGGGGTGTGGCCTTTTAGCACAGGGCGTGGCCTATTCCTGCAAGAAAGGAGTGTTTCAGAGGGTGCTAAAGCAATACAAGCAACTGTATTTAAATTGCCATTAAGACACAATATGCATGCACAGTTTACAAGTATTTCGTTGTGGTATATCAATACAGCATCCTTTTTAGCAGTGTTATGGTGTACATCATTCGGTCAAAGCAGAAAGACCAGAAAGACCAGGCATGTCCAAACTGCGGCTCTCCAGCTATTTTGAATCTACAAGTCCCATTATGTTTTGCTACTAGGGAATGCTAGAACTATGGCAAGGCATGCTGGGATGTATTGTTTTACAACAGCTGGAGGGACAGATCCTACATGCCTGATGTACACTCATGGCCCTCCAGCTGTTGTGGAACTACACATCCCAGCATTCCCTGCCACAGTTTTAGCAATCCATTATATAAAATCTGTGGCAACTGGAGGGCAACCACTGTACCAAAGAATAATGTAACCATTTATCTTTACATGGAGTTAGGTTACAATTTAAAACAATAAATATTTCTCTGTCTGCACTCCCTGATCCTCCGTTCCGGCATGTCCGCCATTGGATGTAATGCATTGTGAAGGGGTAACTAGTACAGTATGTCACCCAGTGCTGCATTATGGTTTCCCCAATCTGCTGTTCCTTCCTCTCTTTCAGACAATTGTCATGAATGACTGTATTATCAGGGGGGACTTGGCAAATGTCCGTGTCGGGAGACACTGCGTCATCAAAAGCCGAAGTGTGATTAGGCCGCCATTTAAGAAATTCAGCAAAGGGTGAGGAGCAGCTATATAGTTATTTATAATGATATGCTGTACTCTGTTCTTTTATGTTAATCTTGCTTGTGTATTGTATGTAGTGTCAGGTAATTCATTGTCTTTTTGGGTGGTTTTATATTGGTTATCACTGGTATGGTTGCATGGATTCATTTAGTAAAGATTTAATGACACTAGAAATAAGTCCATGTAATGATGATGTGCACACACACACACACACACACACACACACACTAGCAGGGTTGCTCCCGGGACCAGCCCAGGATACAGGCCGGTGTGAAATGTACTTACCCGACTTTCCTATCCTGGCCGCGGTGCTGGAAGCGAGCGCCGCACGCTCTGCGCCACTGGGGGAGCCGCCAGTCTCTGCCTCGCTGTTGATGGTCTGCCACTGCCTGGGGCCCTGCATTTTCTGGTGTGAAATTGATAACAGTGCTCACTAACTGCTGTTCAGACCAAAGGTTCCCAAACTCAGCCCTCAGGGTTCCCTAAAGGTACAGGTTTTAGGGATATCCTTGGTTGAGAACAGATGGTTAAATTAAGTTGACTGATGTACTAATGAAATCACCTGTGTCCAAGCATGTTAGAGCGTGTTCAATAGCATAACATCTAGTGATTCCAGTAAACATCAACACCACTTCCCGTACTGTCTCCGCGAGCTGCAGCTCTGTCCCCGGCAAGCCTAGTGAGCGGCTCTCACACAGCACCGGTAACCGCCAGATCCCCTGCGCTGGCGGATGTCGGCAGAGAGGCGATCATGCGGACGCCGGCGGAGAGGTGGTCCATCTGCCTGAGACGCACGAGCATCTCATATGCTTGAGCGTCTCAGTAATTCTTGTGGCAGGGTACGGCAACCCTGCCCGTGTCCGCTTCAGGGAGATGGTCAGGGTTAGGGGTTCGGTCACGTGCGCGTCTCGTGCACAAAGGGGGGGTGCGGGCACAAGTGCGTCCCATGCACAGTAAAGGACACATTTGCCAGTGCTCCATGTTACATACTGGCAAATGCCTCCATTTCAAACCCCCACTATACATGCCAGCCCGAAGCGTGACTAAAGCTGGCCATACATCAGAAAGATCGATCTTAAGATCGATTGCGCTCATGATTGTGTACAATTTCCCTTGAAATCCCCGGCAGTCCTTGGTGGTTTTTGGACACACAATCTACACACAATCCATCTTACAATCAGTCATACAATCCATCTGCTGTATGACTGTGTATGCAAGATGTGCACACAATCTGCATACAATCCATCATACAATCAGTCATACAATCCATCTGATGATTGATTGTATGATTTGTGTACACAAGATGTGCACACAATCTGCATACAATCCATCTTACAATCAATTGAGATTGTATGATTGGGTACAATATCTTTCTGATGTATGGCCACCTTAACAGACGTGGTACAAGTCCTCCCGAGCCTGTTCATACCCCCACTATTCACGTTTGTGATTTTATAAAGTGTGGCGAGCCCCGCGTAAAATGAGCCTGAAGCTGCGCTCGCCACGCTTTATAAACTTCGCTCCGACGTGGATAGTGGGAGTATGAACAGGTCGGGAGGATGCGTACTGCGCTTTGGGCTGGCGTGGATAGTGGGGGTGTTTCAGGAACACATTCACACCTGTCATGTCATCCATCTGAAACAATAATGATGATGCATGTTAACTGTCAAATGGATTTTACTGACCTAAAGAAAAAATAAGAAATACAATGATAAATGTTAAATAATAGCTTAGAACAACAAGTCCCAGAAAGGTCAAAAACACTTATTCCTCTGGCACGGTCAATGGATCGGCGCTGATGGTGACAGGGACACTACACTGACTGCGCAAGTGCCGCCGTGAAACTACACAAGTACCGTATTTTCTTATGTTTTCTGGAAGTGCTAAATGTTCTGCTGTAGAAAGCGTGCTAATATGCAGTTTGTGGGGGTGAATGGTGTGATCCCCTCCCCCCCCCCCCCCCTTTTTTCTTTTGCTGTACAGAGGTTTCTAAAGTGTTTGCACTAGAAGTATATAATTTATCTTACATTTGTTTTTAAACATGGCTATCCGGAAAACCTGGACTGTCAGGGACACCTGACAACTGAGATTGTGAACCACTGGTTTAAACCATAAATACATAGCGCAGCGTTACTGGTCAGTACTATGCTTATGGCTCAGTAGTTCTGTTCTTATATGCCACAGGTAAGATCCAGTGACCACGTTACATGGCAGCAGCTTGTCATTGCAGACCTACTTTAATGTGTACCACTAGGGTGCTTACATGTGACATTAGATACACCTGTCTGCTTTTGGCAGGAGAGTGTAGGACAAGCGGACATTGGGAGAGACCATTGATCTGTACCCATCCCTGGTGTATGAGGGAGAAGTGAGATGTGTATAAATAATAGAGATGTGTGGTTCGGATTTGAAATCCGAATCTTATTCGCTATCGGCTGTCACGTGTTGTGGCTAGCCAATAAAATCTCACATTGAAATCTGAATAAATACTAACCGCACATCTCTAATAAATAATGCTTGTTACACAGGCCAGTAATGTCATTAGTACCAGGATGAGCAAAGATAACCTCATCATTATAATACTCCCAAATAATCTGGTCGCTTCTGAAAGCCTTGTGTAAGGGTATGTCAGCCCTTCTGTGCATTTGCAGTACCTGTCTGACAACACAAACTGGGTCCCAGAGCTTTCCAACTGAATGCAGCCAATAAGGTCACCTATCTGTATTTGAGTAGCTTTGTCCTCCTGTAACCACTTCACATGGTATGCCCGGGCTGAGCTGCGCCGCAGTATTGGGCTCTCCCGGAAAATGTCCAGGCAAACCACCGATAATGAGGTGTTAGCCAATGGTGCCGCCAGCTGTGCACCATTGGCATACCACCTCTAGGGGCACCCCCCAACCCCTGTCACTCACCACTCAAGGGGTTAAAAAAAGATATATATGCCTAGTATAATTTTGAAGCATTATGCTGTTATTTCTAAAATCACGAGAATTATTTGCCTCGTTTTTTTTTCATATCAGATCAGGTGTTGATGATCCAATGTTGCTTGCTGCCTATTAAATGTATTCATATTACATGACTCTTAATGCTCTGAAATTGGCCTTAATTGCAGGCTTCGCCGCTGCCTTTTCAGTGTGTAATTGAGGTGAATGCGGCCACGAGGTCTCTGATTTCCCTGTGTCATTGAGCGAACCTGCCTCTTCCCCACAACTTGTAATTAACACACCCACACACACAAAACCATTTAAGGGACAGAAAATTACTTTGCTCTTTAAAACAGAGAGCGCTTTTGTTCAGGGAAAAGCGGTTCCAGATAATTAGAGGCCTAATTTGCGTTGGGAAGGTACACATGCCGCCAGCCATTAGGCTGCGATAGGCACACGTGACGCTAACGTGCGTTTCGGCAAAGCTAAAGCCATACTATGGGGAATGTAGGTCAGCCACATCCACATCGCCACTACATTTACCAGTACCCTTTCCACTAATGTAGATTTGTGTCTTTCTGTTACTTTCAACAGGGTGGCCTTTTTCCCCTTGCATATCGGAGACCACGTCTTCATAGAAGAAGACTGTGTTGTCAATGCAGCACAGATAGGATCATATGTACACATAGGGAAGAACTGCGTTATTGTAAGTATCACTTCCAGTCTCCTTTACTAAATAATTAAGACATTGTTTGACATTAATGTGTAGCCCACCTTGCTGTAACTAACCTATCCACTACGCTCTGCCGCTGGTTACATTGATAGGTGTCTTTAAATAGACAGGAAGAGTGTGGCTGACAGGCAGTCTTGCTCTGCAGGGGATGCAGTCAATTTACCTACAATCAAAATACCGACAACCATCGATGACGGTCAAAATACCGACATTTAAAATGTCGACCGGGTCAAAATACCGACATATAGAATGTAGACAGGTTAAAAAGTCAACATGAGTTGAAGCACGGGGTTCATGTCGACCTATGTCAACATACAGACCCAAAAGGATATGAAAAACATTTGTCTAATTTTTGACCTGTCTATTTTGACCAGGTCGGTATTTTGACTGTTGGTCAATTGCTGGCGGAATTTTGACCGTCAGGATTTTAATTGTAGGTAAATCATACCGAACCCCTCTGCAGATGTGCAGATTGGCTCCATAAAAGTTTCAACCTCATCAACTATGTTACTATGGGATACGGTCACATGGTCGACCCTATTTAAGTCAACATGCATTGGGTTGACTATTGATGGTCAACATGGCTTAGGATGACACATGAAATAAGTTGACATGGCTAAGGTCGACACAGTTGAAAGGTCTACACAAGCATTAGGTCGACAATGGGAAGGTAGACAGTGAAAGGGTCGACATGGGTTTTTCATGTTTTTATGATAAGCCGACAGGCGGTATTTCGCACCCTACTGTCCACTATGACTTGGTGGGAGAATAATATAGTGTGCTGAGCACAGCGAGGCGCCGTGCCCAAAGCATGGCCAGCGCAGTGGTTTACTTTGCCGGTGTCCGTGTCGACTATGTTGACATTTGGGTCAAAAGTGAAATCCTCATGTCGGCATTTCCATTGTCGACCATCTGTGTCTACCTTAGCCATGTCGACCTTAAGTGTTTGAGCAAATCATGTCGATCTTTAGCGGTCCACCCAATGACCCATACTCGTTACTATGTATGCTACCACTGAAAATGAATTGCTGTTAATTTCCTTTTTATTCTAGTTACTGCCATGTTGCATGTTCTATGTTCTCTCTATACAGGGCCGCCGGTGCGTCCTGAAGGATTGTTGCAAGATTTTGGACAACACCGTTTTGCCTCCTGAAACAGTGGTACCTCCCTTCACCGTGTTTTCCGGATGCCCCGGTAAGTGAATTTGCGGAGGGACGTCAATATAGTGGAGGCAAGAGTCTGTATTTGATTGTACAGCCGTGGGGCTTCCCTGATATACGCTAAGCCAGAGATTCCCAAACCTGTGCAATTACAGTCCAGGGTTTAAGGAATTCCATGCTTGGGTATGAAGTCAAATGACTGAGGTACTAATGAAGTCATCTGTGCTCAAGAATGGATATTTTTAAAACATGGACTGTAATGATGGAGTGTAGGGGGATGAGGGACAATATCGTAAAAACGAAATTGCGCTTAGTGTTTGAGCTGCCCAGTAGTTAGAACTAGTCAAGAGAAATATTTGCTATAAGCAAAGGTAGATACTAGGCGCTTGTTTACAAGAGGCTAAACAATACAGGTATAAGACAAGATGAAAGTAGATCTAATAGCATAGAGGTCAAAATGAAGAGATAATGAAAATAATAAAAAACGGAAAAAAAAAATAGAAAATAAATGAAAAATAATAAAATGTACAAATAATGTTTAGCAGCTCTCTTTCGAGATATTGAGAGGGTCCATGTGGGGAGCTGACTAACTTCTCTAGCATGTAGTTCCGATATCTGTGAATCTTTAGGCGGCTCTCTGCGGCAGAGTCTTTGCCGGTCAGCGGCGGCTTCTGGTGACGTCACCCAGATCTCCGGCTTCTACTTCAGTGCTGCGGGCAGTAGTGTCTCCTCAGAGGGTCCCTCTTTATCGATCCATAAAAAGGATCGATAAAGAGGGACCCCCCGAGGAGAAACTACTGCCCGTAGTCCTGAAGTAGAAGCTGGAGATCTGAATGAGGTCAACAGAAGCCGCCGCTGCCGCAGAGAGCCGCCTGAAGTTTCACAGAAATCGGAACTCAGGTAGAAGTTAGGGCAAGTTAATCAGCTCAAATATTTCTCTTGATGGAGTTTAAGTGTTCGCCTTCTGCTGTCCCCTTCCCTACCCTTACTGAGCGAACGTTTTGGCGAGTGTGAAACGCGTCAAAGCCGGTCGCTCCAAGGGTATGCATAAACCTTGAACATTGGGGATGGGGCCAAATTTGGCCCATAAAAAATGGGTCTGAATCGGCCCCAGTGCGCTCTGATTATTTGCTGTAGGACATTATGAAGCGTTAAACCATTTCTAGGTCGGAGCACAAGGAGAACATCTAAGGCTTAGCATTGCTGCCTCACAGCGCTGAGGTCATGGGTTCGATTCTAACCATGGCCCTAACTGTGCGGAGTTTGTATATTCTCCCCGTGTTTATGTGAGTCACCTCCCACAATTCAAAAATATACTGGTAGGTTAATTGGCTCCCAACAAAATTAACCCTTGTGTGAATGTGTGTACATGTGATAGGGAATATAGATTGTAAGCTCCACTGGGACTGATGTGAATGTTCAAATATTCTCTGTACAGCGCTGCGGAATATGTGTGCGCTATATAAATAACTGGGAATAATATTACTCTAGCAAATACAATTGGCCACCAAGACCTGTGACACATTATGGATCAGCCCCTAAGCTTAATGTCCCCCACCCCCCTTAATTACATGGAAAATATGATGTCACTGAAATTGGAATCACCTGACCTGATGGCATTCTCATCTTGTTATCTTGTTTCTATGGATACCACTTATTATTATTATTATTATTATTATTATTATCATCCTTTTATTTATATGGCACCACAAGGGATCCGCAGCATCCAATTACAGAGTACATAAGCAAAACATAGATTACAGTTGAATACAATAAAGTACAGGGTACATAACCATAGCTGCATCAGCAGTGGATACTGAGATGAGTATCAGCATTACAGAAAACCACAGGATTTGGTGCCATCAAAGATGGTTTAAGTAAGAGAAGGAAATACACATCAAGGAAGAGGGGCCCTGCTTGTGAGAGCTTACATTCTAAACCAGTGGTAGCCAACCCTAGCCCTCGAGAGCTACCAACAGTGCACATTTTCCAGACAACCTAGCTGCTGCACTCATTAATCACTGACACATTTTAAAAGATACACAGATGGAGCTAATTAGCTCACTTGTGATTCTGTGAGGAGACCTGCAAAACATGCACTGTTGGTAGCTCTGGAGGACTAGGGTTGGCTACCCCAGTTCTAAACGGATTACATTTCAGCTATTAGTCTCCTAGGGCTGGATATTGAGTCTTGTCAGTGGTTTATACTAGGACAATAATTTTATTGCAGAAAATTGTCAGATTTTGCAGTTCCCCATAGTCTCCCGCCAATCCTCAGTACAACCTCTTGTGTGTATGTGCACTGCCTGGCACAGTATAATACCCAGCTCCAGTATATAGGGCCTTATTCTAGTTCACTCTTAGAGGAGAATTCCTTCTCAAATGGACAAAACCATGTGCACTGCAGGGGGGCAGATGTAATATGTGCAGATATAATTAGATTTGGCTGAGTTATTTTGTTTCTGTGCAGGGAAAATACTGGCTGCTTTATTTTTACACTGCAGTATAGATCTCACTGTGAAGTAAAACCCCACCCAAATCTAATTCTCTCTGCACCTGTTACATCTGCCCCCCTGCAGTGCACATGGTTTTGTCCATGTGAGAAGGAATTTGCCTCGAAGAGTGAACTAGAATAAGGCCCACAGTCTCACTTTGAGTTTTCGGTCTGATATCTTGTGTTTAACCCTTTAGGCCTGTTCTCCGGAGAGCTGCCAGAATGCACGCAGGAACTGATGATTGACGTCACCAAGAGTTACTACCAGAAGTTCCTGCCGCTGACGCAGATATAGATGCCGGCGTCACTCCCTCCCCCTCAGCTGGTTTCATTTTTATTTTTATTTTGTACATGTATATATTAACCTTTATCCTGCATTCATTTGGTCCAAAGCTCCCCTACTATTTATTTATTACAACCCCCTCTCTATCCTCCTCTACTCCAGGCAGCGTTCCTGTCCCAAGTTGAGATCTGATTTTGTCATAACCGTTCCGTCAAAGCTCAGTCCTCGAAGCCAGTGCACCACCCTGGCATTGCAGTGCCCCAACACCCCGGCATTGCACTAGATTAGCACTTGTCAGTAAAATAAATATTTGCTTTACATATGCTGTTCAGTTCTGTTATATTTGTAATAACACATGTAGGTGCATGAAGTGTATTTGTGTGTTATATTCCCATCCTATGATCTAGCTGTCCCGGTGTTGTGATACATTGTACCCCACCAGCCCCTGGTCGCCTATCTCTGTAGTAAACCACTTCACAATACAATCAGTCATTTATGGTTTGGGCCTCCGAAATTTATTCCTGGGCACGATGGCATGTCACAACATGCCAAGGTTTTAGAGCCGCTACATCTATGAATATTCAATAGCAAAGTTACAGATGGTTATTGATGTCTAGGGGTATGCACTATAACGAAGATCTATTTTACCTTCGTACATTATAGTCTGCAGTGATTGGCAGCTGCCTTTTCATTGCGATGAAGAGTAGTATTGAAAAAGATTTACTTGAAGCCCTAAGGGGCTTATTTTGGTTCACTCTTTCTGACAAATTCCTTCTTAGATGGACAAAACCATGTGCACTGCAGGGGGGCAGATGTTACTTGTGCAGAGAGTGTTAGATTTGGGTGGGGTTTTACTTCAAAGTGAGATCTATATTGCAGTGTAAAAATAAAGCAGCCAGTATTTACCCTACACAGAAACAAAATATCTCACCCAAATCTAATTCTCTCTGCACCTGTTAAACCCCCCCCCCCCCCCCCCCCCGTGCAGTGCACATGGTTGTGTCCATCTAAGAAGGAATTTGTCAGAGTGAACCAAAATAACCCCCTAAAGGTGCATACACAGGGTGCATTCTGGCTAGGGCAATTTTGACACTGCAATTTTCCCCTTGAAGTTCATGGATCTGATTTTTGTGCGCTTGCGATTATGACTGTCTATTTCTCCTTGCGATACCAACCTCGCCAGGTGCGCATCTGTACGATTTTGGCTTTCCATACATTTTTGACTATAAAGTCAAAATTGTATGCTAAAATCCCAGCATGTGTATGCTCCTTAAATCCACTTTGAAATGGTAGAATGCTTTTTGCCTTAAGGTGCCCATATACGTTACAATTATTGTATCCAATATCACCGGCCAATCAGCTCCTGACTGTTAAGTTACAGGCTGGATTTAAAAAGGGTTAGAAGCTGATTGGCCGGTGATAAAGTACCAGGCACTTTATCACTTCTCCTCCCTTATCACTGCTTCATATTAAGCCTGGTGAAGTGATAATGAGGAGATAAAACGTAAGATTGCACCACTCAATCAACTCATAACTGTCATTTTCCAAACACAGCTGATTGGCTGGAGCATTATCACCTTGCACATTATCACTTCACTAGGCTTAATACATTTGCCCCTGAATAGTTATGAGCACTGCCCAATTTATTTCCTTAGAAGTGGTCAGACGAACTATAAAAAGGCACAGCTACCTCCCTGGCATCAATGTTGGCAAGCCAGATAATGGCGACCCGACGGGTACAGACCACCAAGAAGGTGCTCAAAATCCACCATCCCAAACTTAGGCTTTATCCAATACAAATAAGCGATTAGCAGCCAGTGGTAATTTATTGCTTCCCAGCAATGACATCCCTGTGTGGGTGTGATAAGACTCACAATGATAAAGTGTTCGTATTATTTCTTGTAAATGTCAGCTTATGCTTCTGCTTTTCCTGCTGCTGACAGATTTATAATATACAAACATATCGGTGCACGGACAGGGATTAATACAGGGCAGACTAGGTGCCAGTATATTTCCAGCACACGCCGGGTTGTCCTCCATGCTGTGCACAGGTTGCTTGCGAGCGGTCACTCAGATTCTTCTGCAGATTGTAAGCTCTATGGGGCATTAATATATCAGGACTCCTGCTGGCTTCCACAGACTGATCTCTTCAGGAATTATCAGCAGTTTGTCGGCTGATCTTCATGTCTTGGTTGGGATTTACAGTGTGCATTGTGTTAGGATTAGTAATAAGCACAAAGGTGGGGCTATATAACCGGAATGTCTAGGAGACTCCTGAAGTCTCCCACACTCAGGAAGTGAGCAGCCGGGGGGGGGGGGGGGGGGGGGTCTGTCCATATTAATCTGTCCAGGGCTGGCCGCATTAATCTAACCCAGGGCCGTCTTAACCATCTAGTGGGCCCCTGGGCAAAATATTTTTTAGGGCCCCCCTCTCCTCCTCACAACACCTCTCCACCCACCTATGTGTAGCAGCATCAGGGGGCACTGGGGGCTTGAAGTAGCTACCTGGGCAGCATGTGGCGGGGATCCAGGCACAACTGTCAGCGGACGTCCAGGCAGAGGCAGTGGTGACCCAGCAGTGATCCAGGCAGTGAGAGAGCTGGGAGCTTGATTTAGCTATCCAAGCGGCATGTGGTGGGGATCCAGGCAGCCACTGTCAGCGGACATCCAGGCAGCTCGCTCAGACCTTGATGTACAGTAGCGCTATTTGCCACCGGGCGGGAAGCGCTGCAGATTTTGAAAAGACTGCCTGGACACTAATTGGCTGAGCATCCGGCCAATCAGCGTCCGGACAGACTTTTCAAAATTAACAGCGCTTCCCACTCAGCAAATAGCGCTACATCAAGGTCTGAGTAGCCGCTGCCTGGACAGCCACTGACAGCTGCTGCCTGGATCCCAGACACACGCTGCCCTTATTGCTACGTAAAGCCCATGCTGCCTGGATCACCGCTGAGTCGCCGCTGACAGCTGCTGCCTAAATCCCCGACATAAGCCACCCGGATTGCTACATCAAGCCCCCCACTGCCTGGATCACTGCTGACTCGCCGCTGACAGCTGCTGCCCAGATCCCCGACACAACCCACCCAGATTGCTACATCAAGCCCCCCGCTGCCTGGATCACTGCTGACTCGCCGCTGACAGCTGCTGCCCAGATCCCCGACACAACCCACCCAGATTGCTACATCAAGCCCCCCGCTGCCTGGATCACCGCCGCTGTTGCGTCACCTCTGACAGTCGCTGCCTGGTTTCCCATCACCCGCCGCCATTCCCCAGGACAGTGCTGTCTTCCCCATTGGGCTGGGCCCCTACAACCCTTGGGCCCCTGGGCAACTGCCCATTAAGCCCAATGGGAAAGACGGCCCTGATCTAACCTCCACATGCTCGTACAGTATGTATGTAAATCGCATGTAAAAAAATGGCACATGAAGTGCCAAATCGGATGTAGGGCTACCGGGGGAAGTTCAAGGGATATCTGATGCGATTTGCAGGTCAGGCAAGTCGCAGTAATGTATGGGGCCTTTATAGTGACATCCACCTTTTTAATAAATGCTGTTTTCTTCCCCCCCCCCCCCCCCCCCTTCCCTTGTTTGTATCCTCTTGCTGCTTAGCCCACCCTAACAGCATAAATAAACAGAACGGGCTGATGATTTTGATATTTTTTTTGTTTTGTTCTGTTCCAGGTGATCTCTACCTGACTGTATGCTGGGACTTTGTAGTCATTGTTACTGAGTAAATCACAGGGGTGGGGGGTGGTAAGGTCTCATATTCACTGGCTTTATGCAGGAGAGGTGGTGATCCCAGCAACAGCCATCTCCAGCCCGCACCTGTTCCGGCTACACAACAGAAGCTTAGCTGGAACTTAGAAATACTGCAGGGAAATTCAGTGCACTCATTTAATTAAGGAGGAGTTCAGAGCCGGTTTGCAGACTTAGGGGGTTATTAGAGCTTATTGCTGTTGTGCAAATTCGCATTGCGATAGATTATCAAACAAATGCGCATGTGTATGGATTGCAGTACGCATGAGTACCGCCAATCAGCATAAAAAAATCTGCAATTTATGTATTCGGAACCTGGACGCAGTTTGATTGACAGGAAGTCACTGTTTGTGGGCGGTAACTGTTTGTTTTCAGGGAGTGTCAGGAAAAACACAGGCCTGCCCAGGCGTTTCCCGGGAGGGCGTGTGACGTCCGCTCTGACCGTGATAAGAATGTTTCTATCGCAGAGTCTGGACAGCGTATATCTGATCGTAAGGCTCTGCAAAATCGTCCAATCAGCAAACAGGTCTGAGTCAAGCCCTTAGGGCCTTATTCTAGTTCACTCTTAGAGGCAAACTACTTCTTAGCTGGACTAAACGATGTGCACTGCAGGTGGGGCAGATGTAACATGTGCAGAGAGAGTTAGATTTGGGTGGGGTTTTCTTCAGTGAGATCTATATTGCAGTGTAAAAATAAAGCAGTCAGTATTTACCCTGCACAGAAACAAAATAACTCACCCAAAGCTAACTCTCTCTGCACATGTTACATCTGCCCCCTGCAGTGCATATGGTTTTGTCCAGCTAAGAAGGAATTTACCTCTAAGAGTGAACTAGAATAAGGCACTTAGGGCCTTATTCTAGTTCAGTCTTTCTGACAAAATCCTTCTTTGATGGACAAAACCATGTGCACTGTAGGGGGGCAGATGTAACATGTGCAGAGAGATTTAGCTTTCGGTGAGTTATTTTGTTTCTGTGCAGGGTAAATACTGACTGCTTTATTTTTACACTGCAATATAGATCTCACTTTGAAGAAAACCCCACCCAAATCTAACTCTCTGCACATGTTACATCTGCCCCCCCTACAGTGCACATGGTGTTGTCCATCAAAGAAGGATTTTGTCAGAAAGAGTGAACTAGAATAAGGCCCTTAGTGTGGTTGGTGTTGACACCTGGTTGTGTTTTAATAGGCCCCCTGTGAGTGCCAGTGTATTCATTCCTAGGTTATATGTAGTTTACATATAAAACCGTAACATTGAGTTCCGCTTATACCCAGCTATAACTGGGGAAGCACTGGCTTGTATTGCAGTAATGCCAGGGGGGAGGTTGGTGCATGATGGCTGACGCAAGAGTTGGCATCTCCAAGTTTCACCATTCCAGTTCCAATGCCAGGAATGATCACTGTGGGAATCTACAGCATATACAGTATGACTACATGTGCTCAAGAGCATGCGTGCTCCGTTATGAGTTACTGTGGCTGTGTTAGGCATACGAGCCATTTGGTGACATCCGATTAAACTGTATGCAAAACCTTTTCCATCCCTATTCAACGTGTACATGCACATTGTATTACTACATGTCATTTTGATAAGTCTTTTAAGAGCAAGCAAAGTTGTAGACATGGTAGGAGGTATTTGGGACGTCGCTCCGGTTCCCAAGCTGTTATTGCTGATCTAGAGCTCCAAAAAGACCATTACCTGGACTTGGAAACTATTGTATTGTAGCAGGGGTGGCCTAACCGGTCCTCAAGATCTACCAACAGGTCAAGTTTTCCAGACCACCCAGCTGGTGCACAGGTGCAGTCATTACTAACAGACACATTCTACAGGTGGCCTGGAAAACATGGACTATTGGCTGATCTTGAGGACTGGTTTGGCCACCCCTGTGCTACAGGGTATGCAGCCATTCAATGGGGGGGGGGGGGGTTAAACGGCGGATATCGCCAAAAACGAGAGATCCTCGCTGTTTAATCCCCGCGCCGGCCAGTCACCCTATTCAACGTTCCGGAGGAATCCTCGCTGTCAGAGGACGGCAAGGATTCCCCCAAACAGTGAGGCTCGCAGCTAATGCAGGGAGCCTGCTGCATTTAGCCGCTGTTTTAGCGGCCGTATACGCCAAAAACAGAGCGAGGGGGAAACCGTGTATTCAGAAGGTCAGTTGAATACTGACTCTGCAAGCTGTGACAGCGAGCAGGCAGCATTGAATTCACCCCATTATGTTGACACAGAATGTCAGCATGGTTTGGATGTTGACATGGACATAATGTTGACGTTCAGAATGTCAATAGTCCGTTTTTGGATTCGATTCAGCTTAAGGTTCCGGTCACCTTAAAATGCCATGTTGACATTCATAGTGTTGACATGATTTTAACGTTATTATGGATATTGGTGACACGTTAAGAGCATTTATCCAATCCGGTGCCATCTTCCTTGGCCAAATGACTGTAATTTCCAGACACAGTAGCCTGGGGGCACAAGCTCCTTCCTGCTACCCAGGGTGGAGACACAGCTAAACACACATGGGAGGAGAGGCCGCGCCTGTACAAGTGTGCCTGAGCGTGTTACACAGTGCGGGAGTGTTATTCTCACCAGCCAGTCTCTTGTGTGAGGAATACACTTTGTTGTACCTATGTATGGTGTAGATTTACTAAAGCTTCAATCACATACAAGAGGAGGTTTGATTTCTATAATTTTCTAGAATGCAATAAAGATAAAGGCCCTTATTCTGGTTGGTGCGGTAATATCCGCGTGCGTTCGTGCCGCAGATGTTTTGTGTCTGCGCATGTGCAGAGGCGTCTCTGCGCATGTGCGAGCGGGACGCACGGCCACATTCCGCATGAAATGTGTACACAACGAACAGGGGGTGGAGAGGGGTGAGAAGGGCTGTTTGGGCTCATTACCATATGCATACGCCCCGCGTTTCATGGGCGTTCCCATGAAAACGCTGGGCGTACGTATGGTAATGTGGCTGTGACGCACGTGTAGGGGGCGGACATATGACATTGCCGGATGTCAGCTGCCCGCCCAGATCCTTGCTTTTGCACGGAAAAATGTCCGTGTGGTCTGAGGTTGCGGGAGCTGGCGGACCACTCGTCCTGCATTCGATGTTCTGCGACCATCGAATGATGGGGGAGGTTCCAAGAGATGGAGGAGGTGTATCTGTAAGAAATTCACTCGTGCTCCGTGTGGTCGGCGGATTACCGCATTCGGACGGAGTGAGCGATCCGTACGAAAGGCGGGGTTAAGGACGCACGGTCCTGGCCGCATATTCGGCTCCGGCCGCACCGACCAGAATAAGGCCCAAAGAGAGGCTAGACAGATCTGAGTGGTTGCTATGGGCAACACCAGCAGTAGCTCCCTTGTCTGTCTTATCTGCTTTCTCGTTGCGTCGTTCCCGCTGGGAGTTCTGTGTTGCTGAGAAATCCAAACATGAATAGTAATCACTTCTTGTAACAGTCATGAATAACCATTTGCCTCAAAATAGGAGCGCGCTGGCGTCACCTTTCCCGTAAGGTCTGTCTTATCTTCCAACTGGGAAGTGAGGGTTTTGTCCTTAATTCTATATACAACACAAACACCAGAGCTTTGTATAGTAGCCAGGTATTATCGTGCCCTCATGAGTCTGCCCATGCCCTCACTTGTTCCTTATGCCGGCCATTAAATAATAACATCGGGAAATGTCAGCTTTACTTTGATTACATGGAATACAGCTAAAGTAAATTCATCGTACGGGGAGAACATTACACTGCGAGTTTGGGTAATGGGGGGGGGGGGGATTGATACCCTCAATGTATGCCAGCTTGTAGGGTGCAGGTGTATGGACAATGTCAGCTGTTAGCCTGATGATGTTGCTGAGAAGGCTAGTTGCCCACTTCCAGCTGTTCATGCCAACATAAAAGCATTAACTCAGGCATGTCCCAACTGCGGCCCTCCAGCTGTTGTGCAACTTCAAGTCCCATCATGCCTTGCCACAATTTTGCTATTAGGAAATTCTAAAACTACGGCTAGGCATGCTGGGATGTGTAGTTTCACAGCAGCTGGAGGGCCATAGTTTAGACATGCCTGCCTTAATTATTGCCCAAACCGGCCAATCTGAATGCGGCGTTCTACTTGCTGATTAATTACTAGCTCGGGTGCACCTACCTGCACCTTTATCTGAACACACAGGGCCGGATTTAGAGATGGAGGCTTTTGGTCCAGACCACTTTGCAGATCCGCTGATTAGTGGCAGGTGTAATCCTTAGCACTCTCATAGCAGCAAACCTGACCCCAGAGAGCTGCAGTTCTGTTGGCGGTAACACCCCATTAATGATACACTTCAGGTGTCGACCTTCAGTGGTCAAACCAATGCAGACCTAAATTGGGTCGACTCCGTGACCCATACCCAATACAAAGAGTCCCATTGCAGACTTTACGGGGAGTATGCCATGTGTGTGCCTCTGACCCCACCCCCCTCCTCTCTAATGGGCGACTCCTGACCCCTCTTCCCAAAGGTGCCTCTGACCACTTCCTCCCCATGTGTGCCTATAACCCCCACACACACACACACACACACACACACCACCTTTCCACCTCTAGCCCTGTCACTTCCCCCTTCAATGACTTTCCTCTGCACGGCTGGTGGCTGTCAATCAGAAGTAGCTTGGATGGACAAGGGGCAGGACCATGGGCAATGCCACATTTTTTAAAATGTATTTGACACTCTCTGAATTTTTTTTTTTTTGTATTTTCTTTATTTACTTGTAACTCAGGGGCACATTTATTAAGCTCGATGAAGTGATAAAGTGTCTGGTTTTTATCACCGGCCAATCAGCTCCTACCTGTCATGTTTCAAACCAAGCCTGTAACTTCGCCGGTAGGAGCTGATTGGCCGGTGATAAAAACCAGACAGTTTATCACTTCACCAAGCTTAATAAATCTGCCCCTAATTGTTTTATGGAATGTAGAGAGGTCTGAGGGGGATTTAGTAGTATTGGGGGAAGGGGGGGTGGGGGAGTACAGCTAGTACTTGAAGAGTGTCCCTTATAAGGGGTCACGGATTGTATATTTAATAGGAAATGTTTTCCCGGACCTGATACTGCCCACTGGGGAAACTGTTACATCACCGGCTTTGTGCGCAGAGAGTGACCCTGCAGCCGGTCCTGATGCAGATTCATAGGCAGGGAATGATTGCGCGGCTCCGTCTCAGTCAGGCAGGGTTGGGTTTCATGGGCAGCTGCAGCTGACGTCAGTTCCAAGTCCAAGGAGAATATCTCCCTTCAATCTGTTGTGTCCTTTCCTATGAGGGTACTATGTAATGTATGTTTACCTGTCCTGAACATCCCAGTGATCATCCCCCAGATCAGTACAGCCATGTGGGGGTGGGGTGGGGTGGGGGGGGGAACCCAAGTTGCAGCACAAACACTGTGTCTTATGTAACCATATAAAATACATACACAGCAGCACAGGACAAGGTTATGTTTATAATGTGACGCGGTCAGGAAACCAAACAACTAGTAGTATATAGTATAAGTACAAATCATTACTGTAACACCGCAGACAGGGAGTAGAGCTTTGTGGGCAAGGGGGCGCCATTTTCCTGTAGCTTGAAGGAGAATTCAGTGATATGTTTTGGGAGGGAGACGACTGATCCTGTACCCAATGTATGGGGGCAAAAGGGTATGTAGTTTGTCGACATGTACTGAATATCGACATTCAATATGTCATCACTGTGAATGTTGACACCTGATGTTAGTGTTATGGTTAGCGAAATCCTATTTTCAGCCTGCAGAGGACCTGATTGTTCTGTCTGCTCAGAGCGGGTGTAAGAACGGCCCTTTGTCTACTTTTATCCTGACACCTTCTGCTCTTTCTGTCCACAATCCACATGTTTCATACTGGGCAGAAAATGGACATGTAATAAAGCCAATTCTTACATCTCATTATTGACATAAAGTGACATTAATATTGGGAGTTCAGGTTAATCATACCTCTCACATTGGACTGGTGGGAAGTAGGCTCAGGTCTGTCTGAGACAACCCAGGATGCACCTGTGCTAGACTTACTGTAAGGACACGCTAAGCAGCACTGCTATCCTGTATACATGGCTGGGGCCTATTCATCACTGTCCTGCTTCTATGACCCACAGAAAAAATTCTAAATGACCCTAAAGCAGGCATGTCCAAACTGTGGCCCTCCAGCTGTTGTGAAACTACACATCCCAGCATGCCTTGCCATGGTTTTAGCATTATGTAATAGCAAAACTGTGGCAAGGCATGATGGGACTTGTAGTTTCACAACAGCTGGAGGGCCATCGTTTGCAAGGATAAATGGCAGGAAAAGTAGACATTGTATGAAATATCAATAGTGGAGTCAGACATTAAAAGTCTAACTCAAAAATAGATGTGGATGCTTGTGTATCAGTATCAAGACTCCCCAGGTTGAGAGATCATTTAGCCTCCTATGTGACCCAGTTAATGTCAAAAGTGACAACTTTAACCCTAACAAGATGTCCAAATGTTTTTGGACAAAACAACAACTTTTTGGGGACCAAAAGAGACCCAGGGCATATATAGGTTCCTAATCCCTGGGGTTCAGTAGCCTTTCCAGATTGGATCAGAGCTGATTGCTGTTGTGTGAATTAGCAAGTGGTTTGCAGTACACATTTGGCTGTAATGGTTAGCATTACTGCCTCACAGCACTGAGGTTGTGGGTTCTATTCCTACCATGTGTTATATATACAGGGCAGTATGGATGGTGTAATGGTTAGCATTACTGCCTCACAGCACTGAGGTTGTGGGTTCAATACCCACCATGGCCCTAACTGCGGAGTTTGTATACTCTCCCCGTGCTTGCGTGAGTTTACTCCGGTTTCCTCCCACAATCCAAAAATATACTGGTAGGTCAATTGGCTTCCAATAAAAATTAACCCTAGAATGTCTGAGTGAGCATGCACATGTGGTAGGGAATATAGAGTGTAAGCTCCACTGGGGCAGGGACTGATGTGAATGGTCAACTATACTCTTTATAGCGCTGCGGAATATGTGTGCGCTATGTAAGAAACTATAAATAAAATAAAGCCAAACAGCGACAAAAATCAGTGATGACAGGGTGGGTTTTCACTCTGTCTGGACGGCGACCATATGATTGCAGGGCTCTGCAAATTCACACTGCTGCGATCATGTTTGAATTAGGCCCCTAATATGGCGATGAGCCACAGAAAGGGTTACACATGACCAGCTAAGATTACGAGAGGCAAACACCGCATGACGAGACTAAACCCAAAGTAAAGTCATATAATTTGTGACCTGGATTCTGCAGCTACTGTCTGTCAATGAGTGAAGAATATAGGTCGCAGATTAAACACAGGCAACATAACAGGATCCTGATTATACTGATAGTGGTGGTTCCAGAGCGAGAGCTCTGTGTGGTTGGTACTAGTGTAATAAACCAATATCAGCCCTACTAGTTAACCAGTTATCTGCCACAGCTAGGGAAGCGCACAGTAGCTGATATATATGTGGAACTGTTCCAGGAAGTTTCCGGTACAGGTTTATGTCCCAGCTGCTGATGACTGGAAGTGCTAGATTTTCCGCATACGCCTCAGGCATTTCAGAACGACATAATTACAAATGTTTGGGTTCCTGTCCAAAGATTGGAAAAATTGCTTGATCTAGAAACAGTGTAGAGTCAGTGTTGTCACAGCATCTGAAATCTTTCTGCCTGTATGTGTACCAGATTTTTTTTTACGGGAGGTGGGGGACATTGGTAGCTTTGTGGGCAAGAGAACGCCATTTTTCTGTAGCCTGAAGGAGAATGCAGTAATGTGTTGTGGGATGGGGAAGGGGTGGGGGGGGGATGACTCTGATCTTGTACCCAATGTATGGGGGCGAAAAGGTATGTAATTTGTCAACATGTACTGAAGGTCGACATTTGGAATGTCGACACCTGATGTTAGTGTTCTGGTTAGTGAAATTCTATTTCAGAGCAGGTGTAAGAACGGCCCTTTGTCTACCTTTATGTTACCCCTTTATGTTACCCCTTCTGCTCTTTCTGTCCACAATCCACATGTTTCATACTGGACAGAAAATGGACATGTAATAAAGTCAATTATTATATCTCGGAAATACTAAGTTACATGAATGGGGGGAGTTAAGTTTAATCATACCTCTTACATCATGTCTCGTACCTCATGCCATACCTCCCAACTCAGTGTCATTAGGACAAATGTTCACAAATACATGGGTTCCTGTTCAGAATTTTGGATGTGCTGAACAGCCCTGTCCCTTTACCGTGTCCTAAAACCACCTTTGAAAGCCCACCAATCGAGACTGGAAGGGCTACATGCGGAAAAGTGGGAAGTAGGCTCAGGTGTGTCTGAGACAACACTGGATGCACCTGTGCTTGACTTACCGACGCCATCACCTGTGGTGACGCTTTTCTTATCAATTACCTAACTCACCACAGGTGATGGTAATCATACATTACCAGGGAAGTCCAGGAACAGATTATTTTTTCCCTGAAAGAGAGGGGCAGCTAGGCAAGTATGACCTAGCACTGGGGTAGCCAACCCTAGTTCTCGAGAGCTACCAACAGTGCATGTTTTGCAGGTCTCCTCACAGAATCACAAGTGAGCTAATTAGCTCCACCTGTGGATCTTTTAAATCTGTCAGTGATTAATGAGTGCAGCTGTGCAGCAGCTAGGTTGTCTGGAAAATGTGAACTGTTGGTAGCTCTCGAGGGTTAGGGTTGGCTACCACTGACCTAGCAGTAACAGTGCCTGCGGCCTAATACATACCTCCCAACATGAACCTCTCCAGGAGGGACACAATGCTCTGTTCCTGGACTTTTCTGTTAATTTAGTTAACCTGTTCAAAAACAGGTGACGGCAATCATACAATAAGAGGAAAGTCCAGAAACAGAGTAATGTGTCCCTCCTGGCATGGGTCATGTTGGGAGGTATGCTAATGCTGGATTAACAATGCCACAACTTGCACCAATTTAATATGATTGAGAATCCAATGATCACACCGTGCCTTGCACCTTTTTGCTGCCTGGGCCTATTGCCTACCTAGCTGGGTCATATACAAATGCTATGGGAAATAATGCCCACGGTGCCCCAATCTATTGCTGCCTATTGGGCCTTGTGCCCTCTGCACACTGGCCTAATGCCACCTACTTTAGTGGCTAAATACCATCCCCTTATAGGGCCTACGCCCCCCCCTCCCCCCCCCCCCAGAACCTTCAGCGCCCCTACTTATTGTGTCACAGCGCTGCCGCAGGGATTCTGATGCCTTCACCGACCCCACTTCTGGCGGCGTTGACTCTTTCATCTCCACCTGGTGGGGTATGGGTCATTCGGTCGACCCAATTTAGGTCAACATGCATTGGGTCGACTACTTATGGGCTTATGTCGACACATGAAATAGGTAGACATGGCTAAGTTCCACAGGGTTGGAAGCATACTTGCCTACCTGACCCTCTCCATGCGGGAGAAAATGCTGTTTCTGGACTTCCCTGGTAATGTATGATTGCCAGCACCTGTGGGGAGCTAGGTAAAGGTGTTTCACAACAGGTGATGGCAATCATACATTACCAGGGAAGTCCAGAAACAGAGCATTTTCTCCCGCATGGAGAGGGTCAGGTAGGCAAGTATGGTTGGAAGATCGATGCAAGTATTAGGTCGACAATGCAAAGGTTGACAGTCAAAAGGTTGCCATGAATTTTTTACATTTCTTTGTCCCGATCGTCGACATAATCGACATGGACACTGTAAAGGGTCCCGTGTCCCCACACATGGCTCGTTGGGTACTCTTTACCTAGAAGGGCGCCCGTCGCGGGCATCGCGGGTACATTTATGTATGGCCGCGACGCGATGCCCGCGATTTCCCATTGAAACCAATGTTAAACATGGAAATCGTGTCGGTCGCGTCGCGGCCGGCCATAAATGTACCCGCGATGCCCGCGACGCGATGCTCCCGATTTCCCATAGGAATCAATGTTAAAAGGCGCGATGGACCCGATTTTACTGTTAAATGGCTCAATCCACCCGATTTGGCCATAGGAATCAATGTTAAATGGGCCACAGAGCCCATTAACCCTTAAATGTCCCCCCAAATTTTTAACGCCACCCCACGATCCACGCCAACCCGAAGCGTGGCGAGCGCAGCGAGCCCGCGAGGGGCGGCGGTACGCGTCCTCCGACCTTTTCATGCCCTACTATCCACTAGGGCGTGGTGTGAGAATATAATAGTGTGGCGAGCGCAGCGAGCCACCGAGCCCGAAGCGTGGCGAGCGCACGCGGATACCTTCACAGTTATGCGCGTCCCCTCGCGGGCTTCACAGGTGTCCGTGGCGAGGCGGACACCTGTGAAGCCCGCGAGGGGACGCGTCTACCTGTGAAGGTATCCGCGTCCCCTCGCGGGGCTCGCTGCGCTCGCCACGCTTCGGGCTCGGTGGCTCGCTGCGCTCGCCACACTATTATATTCTCACACCACGCCCTAGTGGATAGTAGGGCATGAAAAGGTCGGAGGACGCGTACCGCCGCCCCTCGCGGGCTCGCTGCGCTCGCCACGCTTCGGGTTGGCGTGGATCGTGGGGTGGCGTTAAAAATTTGGGGGGACATTTAAGGGTTAATTTGGCCTATTTGGCCCAAAATCGGGTCCATTGAGGCATTTAACAGTAAAATCGCGGTCAATCTGCCGTTTTAACATTGTTCCCTATGGGAAAATCGCGGTGATCGCGGGCATCGCGGCCATCCCGATTTACCCGCGATGCCCGCGATGACCGCGATCACCGCGATTTTTACCCCCGACGACCGCGATTTCAATCGCTGGCGCCCTTCTAGGTAAAGAGTACCGCTCGTTGCATTATTTTAATCTTCCACCATGCCGTAGTGGATGGTAGGGTATGGAATACCGCCTGTCGGCACATGTCAGCTCAAAACAAACGTGCATGTCTACCTGAATAGGGTCGACCTAGTAACCATATCCCATCTGGGGGAGCAGCCTGTGTAATCTCTTTTGCAATGGCCACCGCCATTGAGGACTTCTGCTATCTTCTGTCTTTAGTATTTAGGAGCTCTTCATTACTTCTTATTGGCCGTCAGACTGTCCGCTATCATATGGTGAGCCACCATAGGCTCACTGTCGCCAGCCATGATTAGCTTACTGCGGACACCACATTTAAAATGTGGCACAGTGGTCGGCAGATTCAGGTCCGCTGCACACGTGGAGCGATGGTGGCAATCCCCCTCTACCAAACTCTGTTGCTCTGGCTGTAGGATAATATAATATTTTGGGTGTGTTTATAAAAGGTACATGTTGAATGATAACCATTGATATTTTATACAATGAGCACAAATTATGACACTTTATTAGAAATTAAGAAAAAAACTCTCAAGGACCCCCAACAGTGCAGGTTTTCCAGGTCACCCGGCAGGTACACAGGTGCACTCATTCACTGACACATTTTAAAAGACCACAGGATCTAATTATTTAACCTGTGAGTCTGGGGTAGATGTATGAAGCAGTGATGAGGGAGGAGAAGTGATGAAGTGCCTGGTACCAATCAGCTCCTGACTGTTAGGTAACAAGTCACAGGCTGGGTTTAAAAAGGCAGCCAGGAGCTGATTGGCCGGTGATAAAGTATCAGCCACTTTACCACTTCTCCTCCCTTATCACTGCTTCATACATCTACCCCTCTATGTGGGAGAACTTTTCCCAGCAGCTCTTGTGCTTCTCAGCATCACCGGAGCCTCCCAGCTGCCCCCTACACAGTAGAAAGATGGGGGCGAAGAACACTGGGAGCAGCGGAGACCCCCAAATCAATGAATATCTTTTCTTATTTTCCACGCAGAAAAATCACCTAAATTATTTTTAAATTGGATGCCGCACGTACCGGGAGTGAGCATATCCGCAGTAATCAAAAATCGGACGCAAGTTGTTGTTTTTTACCTTGCTAAACCCAGCTTCCAATTGAATTCCCCCTTTTAAGATGTTCACAAATATATATTATATCAATAGGACAATAGGTTAATAATACAAAAATCACACACACTGAAATCAAATAAGAGTATTGATCCATTCTCTTCCCATGTCCACCCTCTAATTACCAGCTACATCCCTCCCAGCTTCTGTCCCCACCTTTCCACAAACACTGATTACTTCCCCAAATACCATCAATCTCCCAGACCTGTCAGAGAAGTAATAACAGAGCAGCCTATCTCAGTAACACTGCTCTGCCCTCCATGTGCTTGCCAGCTGCCTGCCTCATGTTGTGCCAGGCCAGGAGTAGCTACAGAAACAACATGCTACAACAAGTCTCCTGGCATCTCCTTAATGCTGCAACTTACTTTCTGTGGGTGGTCCAGGTGGCTTGACGACGCTATTCATGCTGAATTGCATCATTGAAGCTCCGCCTCCTTCTTTGCAAAGCCGGTAATGAGGTCTTTGCATAGTGGGGTTACATTGACGTGATTGTGGCACGTCCGCATGAAATCTCTCCTACTTTCCCCCAAAAACTGAAGAGTGCTGCCTTAAAGTTAGCAAGTATGGCTCTTGGGTTTTATATGTTGTGACCTCCAATATTGGTAACCAATGCTATCTTTAAATCCTGCTCCTTCCTGTAGAAAGGAGGTCCAGGCTTGGGAAGAGCAAGTGGATCCCTCTGCCACCTATTATCTGAGTTGTCTCCAGTAGGCATTGCGGGGACAGCTGATTTTTTTTGTTGCATCTCTACAATTTGGATTCTTAAGTCTTGGGGGCTGATGATGAACAGGCCCCTTTGTGAGAAGCCCGTAAAGGAGACGGTCATCACAACTTGGAAAGGCAGGAATGGACCCTGACATCATTAAGTTCTGCCGCCATTACAGCAAATGTTGAGATTCATGGGTCAACGAGGAGGTGGCGGGGCTGAAATGAGGCAAAATGACACGATTTGTGAAGATGCCTATAAGGAAGAGGATCATAACAGATAAACCTACAACCTGTGATGTAGTCACTTGAAAACACAAGCACTTTGGGCCTTATTCACATCTGAGCTCAGTACAAATTTGTTCGGGAAATGGGCAAAACCATGTGCACTGCAGGTGGGGCAGATGTAACATGTGCAGAGAGGGTTAGATTTGGGTGAGTTATTTTGTTTCTGTGCAGGGTAAATACTGACTGCATTATTTTTACACTGTAATTTAGATTTCAGTTTCAGCACACCTCACCCAAATTTAACTCTCTCTGCACAGGTTACACCTTCTCCTCCTGCAGTGCACATGGTTTTGCCCATTTTCCGGACAAATTTGTACTGAGCTCAGATTTGAATAAGGCCTTTGTTTTAATTACAAAATTGCATGTTTCTTTGCTACTTGCGAGGAAGGCCTTGAAGTCCATCATAAAAGGTTTAATTACTGGAATAAATGAGAGTTAATGCTACAGGGGGGCTGTAGAGTGACCTCAGACTGGAGGGTTCAGCCACCTCAGGTCAGGACTCGTTGCCATCAAAACAAATGCTAATTTATACTCTGATATTATCTTCCACCTGCTGCGCACTGCTGATGGAGCCGCGTCTCGAAGATACGCCAGGTTCACGGACTCATACTGGAAACATAACAAGGAAAAACTAATTGTTAGTTTAGGAGCGCTTGTCAGATCAGAATTAGCTTTATTGGCCAGTTATACTTGCGTGTACTAGGAATTTGTTTTCGGTTTGCTGTGCAGCAGCCAGGTGGGTAACAAGTAAACAGCATACAGTATAAACAATATAAACAGGTGGGGGAACATGTACAGTCATACAGAAAGTTATTAAGAGGGGACACCGTGTTAGATTATGTGCTAAGGGTTATGGCGCGACTAGACAGTGAGGTGTTCATGAGTTCACGTGTCAACAGGTGAACTGCTTGAGGAAAGAAACTTTTTAGGCTTCTGGTGGACCCGGTGGGAATAGCCCTGTAGCGTCTGCCTGATGGCAGCAGGTTAAACAAGCCATGGCCAGGATGTAGTTGGTCCTTGACTATCTTCGTTGCCCGCTTTTTTGCTATGGACAGGTACAGGTCCTGGACAGAGGGAAGGTCTGTCCCGATTATCTTCTCCGCAGTTATGACTACCTTTTGGAGTCTGCATTTGTCTCTCTCGCTGGCGGAGCCGTACTAGACCAGTATTGAGGAGCACAGTACAGACTCCACAATTGCAGAGTATAAGAGGAGCAGAAGCTTCTGTGGGATGTTGAACTTCCTCAGTTGCCTAAGGAAGAATAGCCTCTGCTGCGCTGTTCCTACAATAGTATCAGTGTTGGGCCCCCATCTAAGGTCCCGGGAGATTGTGGTTCCTATAAACTTGAAGGAGTCCACTAGCAACACTACACTGTCAGCAATTGTTGGTGGAGGAACACCAACAGCCTGTTGCTAACTCAAAAATAGCTGCTGCTAGGAAGGCAGTATTCAGCTCCCTAATAGAAGTAACAAAGAAAAAAAGGGTGGTAAGCAGCGCTACACAATAAAAATGACTATAACCAAGTGAATCAATTATTAGAATGATTTAATGGCACAAGAAGCAATACAAAAGTTTGAGCAAGTTAAAAACATGGATCAAGGACCATTTTCAAGTGGTAAATGAAACCTACACTGGATCGTTGTATGTCCTGAAACCAAATGGTAAGTCCTGGATGCCGCTGGAGATGTTATCCTGTTGGTCCAAGCAAAGGTGACCAATTTCACAAAGCTTCAACCAGATTGCGGATTATGTCCAGGTGGGAAGAAAGATGGCAATTCCCAAAGGTTCAGTCTGTCCATATGAATGAGCAGGAAAGGAGTGAGTCCTCGACTCAAAAGGTCCGGATGGCACCAACGCGTTTCGCTGAATGCATTGTCAGCTTTTTCAAGGTGTCTCACTATTGTGCCTGTGCTGTTATTTATACCCAAACTTTCTGTTGGGTCATAAGCATAATTGATTGATTCACATGTATATTCAACTAAATAATAGTAATACATACTCGGAGACAGAATCCCATTACACAGATGTCATCTATAATAATAAAAAATTCATAACACGAAAGCCAGAATTAATCTAAAAAACACTTTAATAAATCCACACTCATTGTTTCATTTCCGGGTCATTCCTGGGTCACGTGGAACCACTGATCTCAGGAGACCTCAAATGGAATAGTATCTACTAAGAATAATTCTAACATAATAGAAATGATAATCTCTTAATAGTTCTAATATAAGTAGTTAGTTGCTACAGATCCGTTATCTATAACGAAAGAAATCGGGCTATGTATCTATTGCGCCGTATCCGGAAGCGACATTACGCACAGACAGCCTATTGCGCCGGGTCAACGTCACTTCCGGTCCTTTGGAACGCGGAAGTCACGGTGTGACTATTATGATAATACTTTAGCACAGAAATCGCCATTGTGCAACTTCTATTCGGGTTTCTATCACCAGGAACTAATAAAAGAAAAAGGAATCACTTTCTGATGTAGCTGAGTGTATACTGTTACACCGTGCTCCGATTATATCATTGCCGGCCTATGGAACGCGGAAATAAACTACATTAACTCTGCACTTATATCAATATCAAATTATTTAATGCCCGTAATGAATCATTTTGGTCCACGCTTATGTAAGTGACTTTGGAGCCACTTTTATATGCCCGCGCCTTCGACCATCGAATGATGTTGGTGTTGCCCCACAGCCTGCGAGGGGATGTTCATGTTAAACATCCCTTCAGTTCGTGCAAACACATGCTGTGAGGGGAAACGGGCAGACGGATATTCGCCTGGCGGGGTTTGGTGAACTCAGTGGCGTAACTATAAGGCCGCAGCCCCCCGCGGTGGCGGGGAGGCGCCGGTGGTCTGCGGGCGCTATTTTTTCTCCGCCAGCTCCCCACTGCTTGTGGGTGCAGCGGGGAGCTGGCAGGGGGGTCCGTGCGGCGCGGAGGTACCTGTATTCAGGGAGAGCCTGGAGATCCCTGCGCTGAGTATTATGTTACCGGCCGGAGTCCCTGCAGTGAAGTGGAAATAACGTGCTATCTCCGGCGGAGATCGCGCGTTATTTCCACTTCACTGCAGGTACCCCGGCCGGCAACATCATACTCAGCGCCGCAGGCGCAGGGACCTCCAGGCTCTCCCTGAATACAGGTACCTCCACGCCGCACGGACCCCCCTGCCAGCTCCCGGGGGGGTCTTTTAACGGGGGGCAGCGGCAAAATTGTCCCGGGGGGGGGCGGCGAAATTGTCCTGGCGGGGGGGAGCAAAAGTTTTCGTTACGCCACTGGGTGAACTCGCAAGGCAACCAGAATAACCCCCATAGTGCATAGGTGTAACCAGTACTATTTTTCTTGAAAAATAGGTCCAGGTACTCCAGATCTGGGGGTGGATCGATGAAATCAAAATTATATATATATATATAGAGAGAGAGAGAGAGATGTGTGTATATATTGTATTTAGAAAGTAAGGCACTCACAGGTGACTCTAAAATAAATCTTATCTAATGGAAAGTACATTTTGGCCCAGAACAGATCAGGAAACCAGCTCTTGATGTTGTTATATTCAATAAGAGGTTCAGGAACTGAGTTCCTGCTGGTTCCTGCTGAAAAATAGCCCTGGTTGTAACACTCAATGAAATATATATACATAAAAATTCAATCTTTTCCATGTATAGCAATTGGCATTCCTTGTGTGCAGAGTCTGCAGACCATACTGTCATGCCTCTTAGTACGTCCCCTCCTAGATACATGTAACCGTCTCCACTGCAGCGCTGGATGCTGCACTCTCTGATCCGCTGAATAAATATAAATGAGTTCAAAATGTACAAGCGGAATGCCAGAAACAGAAAGTACTGCTGTCTCCTGCCGTGAAGTCTCTGTCATGTTCCGCCAAATAAGGACACGATACATATATCTGTCACGTACACATAGTGGAGGCTGCCAAATTGTCGGCTTAAGCAGCATTAATGGGACTGCAGCCATTTAGTTCACTGAGAACCGTGACATCGCTGCCGCAGTGAGAAGACCGTTGCTAGCAGCCTATTGAATTTACTGATCGTCTATTGTCCTGAATCCCAGCTGGAGATGCACCAGTTTGTGTAGTGTAAAACACGTTAGCCTGCACTATGCATGGTCTGTTGCCGATGTCCAATGCTTTTGTCATCGATGGAGGAGAACAAGAGTCATTCCTTCCATTGACGGCACAGCATAACTAAATATTATAATTTTTTTTACAAGTGTAAGGTATAGCTCACTGGTTCCCAAACTCGGTCCTTGGGACCCCACACAGTGCATGTTTTGCAGGTTTCCTCACAGATTCACGTGAAATAATTAGCTCCACCTCAATCCCTAATTAACAGTGGAAGACATGCCTGCAGCTGTCTGTATATGTTGCTGCTGCTGCTGCTGCTCAATGTGTGATGACTACTATACTAATGATAACAAACTGTTCAGCTAGTTCCCCACTTTTCATTGGCTACTTAGGGTTTCATCCCTGATGCAGATCACTTATGTCAATGCAGCTGTGAGCGCCTCGGCGAGGGGAAATTTGCCGATGTCGGGGCCTGCACATGTGCATTAGAGACAATACGCATGTGCAGACCCCCACCATCGAAAGAGAGGCCGAATTCAGACCTGTGCGAGGGGTATGGGTCACAGGTGAAAAACGTATGTGGACCTTGTGACTGTCGACCTTCCCATTGCCTACCTCAGAGGTTCTCAAACTGTGGGTCCCGACCCCAACGTGGGTCCCCACCACCTCAGCAGGGGGTCACGACTTGTTGCTGACCATCATGCTACAGGTCGGGTATCCCGTATCCGGGCATCCCGTATCCGAATTATTCCAAAAACCGTGTTTTTTTGGAATAATTAAAAAAAAAAAAAAATCCCCCCCCCCCCCCCCTAACCCTCTTTTAATACTTACCAAGTCCTCCGGCGTCCACGGCAGGCCTTCAGCATCCTCTCCGGCGTCTCCAGCGGTCCCAGGAGTGCTTTGCGCGAGTGCGCGCGCGCGCGCCGGTGACGTCACCGGCGCGCCTGGGAACTTGCGCAAAGCACTCCTGGGACCGCTGGAGACGCCGGAGATGGTGCTGGTGGCCTGCCGTGGACGCCGGAGGACTCCATGGACGCCGAGGGACCATCGGGGACCCACCAGGGGCAGGTAAGTATTGCTAAAAAAAAATTATTCCAAAAACCGGTATATTCCCTTATCCGGAATGCTCGTGGTCCCGAGCATTTCGGATAAGGGATACTCAACCTGTAATATGTCTGTGGATGTGAGGGGAACAGGTTAAGTAAACACCCACTGCCTCCCTCTTCCATCCCTCTGTCACCCTTTTCCATCCCACCATTATCCACTGCCTCCCTGTCAATATAGCGCTCACTTCAATTACCTCACATGTGGCGGCCATTTTGCCATAACTTGCTGGGGTCCTGTATTATTTTTTATTGTCTCACGGGGTCCAAGTGCAAAATAGTTTGAGGACCTCTGGTCTACCCAATGCTTGTGAGGACCTTCCAATCCTCTCGACCTAAGCCCTGTGGACCTTTAGTGGTTGACCTAAAGTATATTGGCCTTTATAGTGTCGACCTAAAGACTGTATCCCTGTGCGAGTTGGTCTGAATCGGCCCCAAGATTTGATGTTCTCCTGTTTTTGTGTATACTGTAGTATGCGGTTTATAATATGGGCAATGTCCCCGTATAAGAAAACCTCAGTGTATGTACTGGCACAGCACTGCGTATAGGCAGCAGGAGAACATTTATAAAATTATGGAAGGCTTTTTGGGAGTCAGGCCTCGGTCATATGACTTGTCCACGGGCACAATGACCCTGTTGGAGCATGAAAAATTCTGAAAACATTAAAGATTCGGAGTGTAAAACATTTTTGTCACACTATACACCCTCGGGTATATTTCCATTCGCTGCCCTGAACTTACTGATAATTAGGTGTCTATTATGTAATGGTGTCAGGCCCTGGTTCCCATGTGTTTGAGGACTTAATTTACCCTGTGGTGACCTGTATAATACATGCGGTAACAATATCTATCCTGCATACTTAAAGGATAATGTTGCTCCTTACCTTTATGGGAGAATTCAGGTGTTTTGCAAACCAGCAGCCACTAACTAGATGGAGCTAAACAGAGCAATTCAAGTTTCGTTCAGTTCGTACGGTCACAACTTCTGGTGCTGACATTACTGTTATCCGTTCTGTACACACGCACATGGGTGCCGGATGGGGCCCCGACAGTCATTTACCCAACGTCGGGATCCCAACTGTTAAAACACCGACAGACAGGTTCCCGACGGCCACCGGCTATTCTCCCTCGTGGGGGTCCACGACCCCCCATAGAGGGAGAATAGAATAGGGGGCGAGTGTAGCGAGTCACCGTGCCCGCAGCATGGTGTACGCAGCGAGCCCGTAGGGGGCTTTGTTGCACTCGCCATGCTGTCTGAGTCCAGCCATTCGGGATCCCGACTGTCGGAACCCTATACCACAGCCCATGCACAAACATACTCCTATGGACACTGCATCTTCATCCTCTTCCATATCATGCTTCCCTCCGCCACCGTATACTGCCCCTATATACACTCTGCACCCCTATACCCCTCAAAATAGTGCCCCCTGATATACAGGGCACCCCTTTCCTCCATATACTGCTCCTGTAAAATAGATTATATTCTGCACCTCCTGCACTGGAGGCACCGAGGACACATGTGG
Organism: Crinia signifera; assembly: GCF_055691185.1. Taxonomy (NCBI): domain Eukaryota; kingdom Metazoa; phylum Chordata; class Amphibia; order Anura; family Myobatrachidae; genus Crinia; species Crinia signifera. The sequence goes on from NC_139223.1 coordinate 43,547,198, forward strand.
CAACTTACCGTCAGTGGGAGAATGTGAATCAGTCTGCCAGGAGCGGGTGAGACCCTGTGTGGGGTAATAAGTGTATGTTTTATATATACTGCGTAAAGGTGGAGGAGTGGGTCCATCACACACCTGCTCAGCATGACCGGAGTCACTCACACAGGCAGCACCTGGTGTCCAGACTATGGAAAATTAATTAGTTTAATTATTACAACTATAATTTGGGTTTTGAGGATGGGCCGGCGCAGTTCAGACAACAAAGGTGTGTCTGGTCTGTTTGCGGGTCGGGGGTCACGGCGGCTGCGTGACCACACGTGCAGCCACTGCGATGGGAGAAATGTTGGCCTGGCCCTGTGCTGGGCACTCCCTGCATGCTAGTGGAAGGCGTTGTAGTGACGCGATTTCATGCGCCACTACAACTTATGCTGAATTAGGCCCTATGAGTGTAAACTTGGGTGACAAGATCCACCTCTCATTCATTCTGATTGACATGCTCAGCAGCAAAAAGTCACTGCTTAGCGAGCCACGTGACACCACCCGCACGAATGCCCCGCCGCCGTTTCTGCTCGCAACCATGCAAAGGGATGTGTAACAAAGACACATCTCCTCACATGCCGCCGCTTCTGGAGAAATCATTCGATGGTCGCCGACCATCGAATGATTTCTCCTATCTACACAAATAAAAGTCATTGGAAACTGACTTTTATATGCGGGCACCTGGACGAAGACAGGGCGGGCAGTTAATGTGATGTCAGCCTCCCGCCTCCGGTACACTTCGTCCCGCCCGCACTCCCTTGGGAACGCCCACGAAACGCTGGGTGTTCACATGGCAAGCCCGCCACCATCCGCTTCCGGCCATACAATACCATGCACATGTGCAGTCTCTAAACCATCAGAATGGGGCCAAATTCACCCCGTTCCAAGGGGATTAGAATCACCCCCTTATTTCCATTAAATCACATGGTGACTGTAGCCTTATCTGCTATGTGTGTGCTGGGCCCTTCTGTCAGGGGGCCCCCTATCTGAGCACTGTGACATAACTAGCTCTCCTGATTCCTGTCCCATTGTGCAATACAGAGGCTGCTGGCGCCAATCATATATTAAGAAGGACGTCCAAATAGAGAGCATTTTGTCCCTCCTGGAATGGGTCACATTGGAAGGTATGCACAATCTTATACACTCTCCGTACACGCTGCCCTATCATTCACATGCGCCCGCCCAGTTGCATGTCAATCACCACCGGCTTTTGCGCTGGGTGTATGAATAGCCGGTGGATCGCCCATACACACAGCACTATGCGCACAGCTGTCTGCACCAGCTGATTATTAGACTGGGGTACAAGAAACTACCTTCCACAAGGCAGTAGTCTGACTTCTGATTAGGGATAGCCATTGACCATCGATGATTCAAAATCATCGATGGTTTAAGGCTTGAAGTTGAATACTTTTGCCATCGATGAGATAGTAGAAACAATATTTATTTTCTTCTTTCTTCAAGGTGCCGAGACACGGAGCATAGTTATGCCCCGCCCCCATAGTTTGATTGGTCCTCCGGTCATTCAGTCAAAGGTGATGGATAACCATCAATAGCTAAAACTATTGATGATTATCCATCACATAGTTTCTGACTATTGATGGCTGAGTGCAGAATCGCCATCAATGGCAACCATCGATGGTGACTGCACCGATGGTCATCCCTACTTCTGATTGGAAGAGGTCTCATGATCACTCTAGTCCCCAGTTTACCCCCAGGCTCACCCCCTGCACTGTTTAGGCGTTGTGTAGATGTGCGTGCCACTTATTCCAAGCACCCACTGAATGGAATAACCTCCGCCCCTTTCTGCGCTAATACCGATATTGCTAGAAATGTAAATTATTATTATGTAATGTAAATGCTGTGTATAGCTCTGGCGTCACCTCTGCCACATGTGGAAACGGGCATTCTGCATGGATTTTTTAATGGTGCGTGTTTGGCTTTAAGTAGGTGAGTCCTCCGTACATAAACATCATGGCCAGCTCCTGAGCTCATATCGGCAGCATTTTATATCAAAACAGTGGGGACCATAAAACCCCAGAAGTCTGTGTACACCATCCACATAGAGTAGTAGATTAAACACTGGCCAGATGCTTTAATTTTCTACAGCAAACATCAGATCTGTAAATACGGGAGGAGAAGGTGGAGCAGAATATCCATGGAAAAACCAATACAATTAGACTGGCGACTGCTGTCCAAAAGCAGGATGGGGGAGAGGAAGGGTTAACAGTGAGAATGAAGCGGGTGGCATTAACTTGCTGCTCACACCAGCGATGGCAGTTAACAACACCCTACTATTTCTTGAAAAACACTTACAATAAGATGTTACATAGAGCGGTATGTACCAAGCAGCGGTGTTACATCCCGCCACTAGAGCTGGCGTAACCCCCCCGCAGTGAAGCCCCGCCGGGAGGGGCTTTAGTAAATTTGAAAATGCGTTAAAAACCCATCGTTTTTTTTTTTGTTTTTTTTTAAGTACATCTCGTCCATAGAGATATCCAAAACCAGGAGAGGCGCCGAAAATTCTTAAATGTCTACGAATGTCAATACCAGGATTAACTGTGTAAACATTATTAAAATTGTCCATTAAAAAAAAGTTCTTTAGTTAAATCAAAGACCACAATTTTTTAACCCTTTCATGAAAGTCCAGTTGTTCTATTTTTATTTGTTAGTAAATCATTTCAATTGAAGCATTATGCCAGGAAATGTAAATTCACCCATGGAAAATCAAACACAGATAGTACGGAGACTTGGTTTAACCAAGGTTCACCAAGCACAAAATATTACATTACATCCATGTTATTACACAGATACAAGCAGCCACATTCAGTTTCCAAAACATTAGAGAGCGGAAAAGCAAAAATGTGTCCAGTACATATTTGTTGTTAGCGCTGGATTCCTGGCAGGTGTGTATAGGGGAGCGGAGAGTCACCCTTCTGGGTAAGGAGCAGGTGACTGTTATTATGCTGGGTACACACCAAAACAATTTGGATTGGATGCAAATCGTATGCAAATTGGATCGTATGATTTGCATATGATTTACATACGATTTGCATACGATTCAATCCACTCTGTATTCAGCTGAATGGATCTTTTACAGATCCTACCTGGAGCAGGTAGGATCGGATTCGGATCCAATTCAGATCCAACCAAACGATTTTGACCAAATCTGCATCCAATCTGCATCCAATCAGTCTGAATTGGATCCAGATTGATGGGATTGTGCCAAAATCGTTTTGGTGTGTACCCAGCATTAGGTTAAATATGAGTGGGTGGTCACAGGGAGAGTGTGGATAGAGATCTCCCATGTTTGTAAAATGTTTTCAGTATTTATTTTTACTCAAATGTGATTCAAATCAGACAATGTATTATTATCCATGGAAATGTTTTGGGGGCAATTAATGGATAATGAATAGACACCCGAAGTTTCTAGTATGTAACTTAGTCACTCAAATATACAGCACTACCCAATCTATATATACAGACGTACACATATATAGTGGAATCACATAGACTGGATTGAAACAAAGTCTGGATCTTTACTAGTAGCAGGTAGACAGCATACCAGGATAACAGTTTGGCAATTCTTAGGTTGGAGCAATGCAGTTCTCAGGTTACAGCCAATGGAGTACCTGTTATGGGTGCAGTGTGCACACTGCACCAATTTTGGAAATACTTACCCCCAGAGTCGCGCGGTAGTGGCAGGAGTGCTGCAGAAATCACCAAAGGAATGGCCATTGCGCCATACACAGTGGAGTCTGAGTGCTCTAGTGCTCAGACAGTACAACGCAGCAGAGGTTTGCGCATGCACAGTAGGGTCTGAGCACTAGAGCGCTCAGACCCTACTGCTCTCAGTGCCGCCGCCTCCTCTCTTAAGATGCCCCTGCTTACAGCAATAGCAGGTTTCAGCAGGCAACAAACACACAGAGACTTCACAATAAGGGTACTCCAGAGAATCCCTAAAATAATCCCTACATTCCTTCCAGGCTATAGCCCAGACAATAAAAGGCATTAGGAACACTGACCCTCTGGACAAACATATAACAGGAAGGAACAGGTGCTGTTAATTAGACAGTGATTCACAATACATCTTAGGAAAACCCGAACTGTACTTACCAGCCCTGCTGCTCTAAATCCTGGACTGGATCTTCCACACACAAAAGTTTCAGGACACTGATAGCAAATAGATGAACGAAAATGTATTGATGTCAGTACAATGTGGGTCCACCTGCAGTGCACATGGTTTTGTCCATTAGAGAATGATTGTGCCTTTCCGAATAACCCCCATAGTGCACGGACGCGTTTTATTGATATCCTCATGTGAAAACTACACAAAACAAACTTCCTGGGTGTTAAATTGTATCTACCGTCCAATAGTATCGCTACCCAGAAGCTTTTTAGTAGTATGGGGCAAAAAAACAAAAAGGACTAATGAAACAGCACTCTAAATAAATAAATAAAAAAGTTAAAGTATCATACAAAATATTACTGAGAATTATTAATATACAGCAATAGTAGTAAAATATGTATTAATCTCCATAAAACTAAGTTAAAACAAAACATCTCCAGCATTAACCCGTTTACCAGAACTTTCCTCCGTCCGCACTGATTTTAAAAGGACAGTGATATACTGTAGGCCACTTTATTAAGCAGTGAAAAGCTAGCTAACGGCAGTATGCTAGAACCTGTAATAGGTTACTGTGATTTCTGTACCCTTCCCCATCATTGTTATCCATACACGCTGGGCAAAATTACCCAGTGTGTATGGTGGACCTTTATTATGGTTGGATAATTGGCCGCATACAATGCCGAAGGGAGTGGAGTTATATAAAGGCCTAGATATTTCAAAGTGGTCTTGTCCCAGTAAAAGGGGAAAGAACCATTACAGTTTTTAATAACACCTGAGTGCAAGGCTAAAGCCTCCGTTTTGGTATAGTTTATTAAAAATCCGGTTACCATATGAAAAGTTTTTAAAATGCTAAGTAATTTAGGTACGGCGGTGCACCAAACATGAAAATAAAATGTAACCTTTATTAGTTTCTTTTAAGAACTGCAAGATAAAAAGTACATATAACAACAAACAAGGGTGGGGTTCACACAATGAAAACTAAGGTGGCAGGCAGATGTTGCAGTAGAAATGATTGGTGCTGAAACAAATTTGAACAGTATACTCCTGGTCTGTTCAGAAAAATGTGATCTGTCAGGCCAGTTAGAAAGATATAGGAGCGGGTTTAATAAACCTCTTTGTGTTGTGCTCTGTATGTCACAGGCTCACATGTGCATATATAAGGGTCAACACACCTTTAGGCTCACAATATCATTCGTAAGGATCAACATACACTGTAACAATTTCTGGTGTATGAGAGATAGTTTCACTATTAACTCCTTGGAGGCTCCCTCTAATGAAATGACCTAATTTGTAGTGGTGTATGACAGAAATGCAGGTGGTCCTGTGTGTGTAGACACAGTACCCTGCGTGAGGTCACACTTTCAATTAGTGGTGTGGTCCCTTGTATAGATCTGCTCTAATATAGGAGTCAGCAATGATATGGGTATCTGAGTGTGCTATTCCAGTGGAGTCGCCTCCAGGTGGACAGACACTGTTGGTAGTGAGCAAGAGGAAGCTAAATCTGCGAAGCACGTGCCGGCTAGCGGTTCGCGGGCAGATGATTGCAGTTTTTGTTATTTTCTATATTTATGCATTTTGATTATCTGTTTGAACAGTGATATGCCCCAATAGCCCCTGTCAGGGTGCTTGCTCACTACCAACAGTGTCTGTCCACCTGGAGGCGACTCCACTGGAATAGCACACTCAGATACCCATATCATTGCTGACTCCTATATTGCAGCACATCTATACAAGGGTCCACACCACTAATTGGAAGTGTGACCTCACGCAGGGTACTGTGTCTACACACACAGGACCACCTGCATTTCTGTCATACGCCACTACAAATTAGGTCATTTCATTAGAGGGATCCTCCAAGGAGTTAATAGTGAAACTATCACTCATACACCAGAAATTGTTACAGTGTATGTTGATCCTTACGAATGATATTGTGACCCTAAAGGTGAGTTGACCCTTATAGATGCACGTGTGAGCCTGCGGCATACAGAGCACAACACAAAGAGGTTTATTAAACCCGCTCCTATATCTTTCTAACTGGCCTGACAGATCACATTTTTCTGAACAGACCAGGAGTATACTGTTCAAATTTGTTTCAGCACCAATCATTTCTGCTGCAACATCTGCCTGCCACCTTAGTTTTAATTGTGTGAACCCCACCCTTGTTTGTTGTTATATGTACTTTTTATCTTGCAGTTCTTAAAAGAAACTAATAAAGGTTAAATTTTATTTTCATGTTTGGTGCACCGACATAGGACATCTCCTCTCTTTTTCGCAAATCTTGCAAATTTTTATGTCCGATGGTAGCACACCCCCGCATCTGTATTTCTATAAATATACACATTAATCTACCTAAGGGGGTCCACCCTTGTATATCTTTTGTCTTGTGCGACTGACTGAATCCTCCTGTATCCTATCCGTAATTTAGCTACGGCAACATGAGGATTCTTAATATATAATAATAAATCATCAGTTTAAGCCTAAACATTTAGCGTTGTGTCTCCTATATCAACTCCCTATACAGTATTATACCTTTAACTGCCCTTTTGCATTCCTTTATCTTCAAAACAGTCCTGCATTTCCACAGCGTACAAATACCTTATCTCCGCTGTGTTGGAACATTGCAGCTTATCTGGAATATAATGTACACTCACACGTTCAGCTGTTTTGTTTTGTAACCCATTCACTTGCTCTTGTTTTTATTTTTGTCTGACATTAAATGTGGAAATGTCAGAGTACTACCCACAACAATTGTATCGTTGTCTGGACATCTTCCATGCCGAAAATGTGCAAGAGCCATTCTGAGGCTGTGTTTAAAATTCCACTGAGTCCCACTGACACTGCTGCAATAATACATTACTTCTAGATTACAGGTTTGGATGTAGACTGCAACATTAATAGGTGAAAATACATGTGGTCGCCAATGACTGGAAGTCCATGACAAATGGCAAGTTACTGACATTCATCAAATAAAAATAGGCGGGGACATAGGTGTGTTAGGGCGGTGGTCAGGAGAATACTTCCCCCCCAGCGATGACAGTGATCATCCCTGTCCATACACACTGGGCATAATAGCCCGGTGTGAATGGACCTTAAGAGTCTACAAATTACAGCATAAGGCCTGTATTGAGGAGAAAACAGACTCCATACTGTCCAATCGTCTAGAAAAGTCATGTCCAAACTGTGGCCCTCCAGCTGTTGTAAAACTACACATCCCAGCATGCCTTGCCATAGTTTTAGCTTTCCCTAATAAGAAAAATGTAGCAAGGCATGATGGGACTTGTAGTTTCACAACAGCTGGAGGGCCATAGTTTGGACATGTCTGGTCTAGAAGGAGAAACACAGTCCATCCAAGCCCCCTTCCAGCGCTTTTCAACCACTGTGCCGTGACACACTAATGTGCCTTGAGTTGTACTCAAATGTGCCACCAAACATAGAGATGTCCACACCAGTTTATAGCCACCTCCACCAGTTCAACTGTTTGTGCCTGGACGACTGCCCTCATTGGCTACCGCCTGCTGTTGCAGATAGGGATTCTAGTCTCACGGGACCTGGCCAATAGGGTATTCCCTCTTCTCATCAGTAACCACTTGGTACTGAATCCACCCAACATGCAGTGGGCAGGTCTATTACTGCCAACATCAGACTCCTACCACATGGAGTCTGAAACCATGGTTACTCACTTGCTGCAGTGTATGCTTCAACATGCTGCTGACACACCTGGCTGGTGTCGGCTTGTTTCCTCCACTGACCACAGACCAGGCCTCTACATTAGTAGCTGACAGAGGGCAGAGCTTGGAGGTGTTGGGCTCGAACCAGAACAGATGGAGAACGGGGCTATGTCTGGCATACTGTACCCCTGCTGGTCACAAGATAAAGCGGACGTATTAAGGCAGAAGGTTTTTATTTGGCAAAGCCTCTTCCCTACTGCTAGGGAAACAGCATGCAAAGATGTTTGCACCATTCAGATACCAGAACAAGTACCTCATGAGGTCCAAGCAGATGTACATCCCGTGGCAGAAAAGTACACTAGCATGAGTCAGATCCTTCCCCATTTACCTTTGGGATTAAACCCGTCGGTGCCGTGGCATCCATTTTGTCCATGTGGCCTCAAGGGTCTCCGTCCACATTGTTATTCACTGGTCTCTTGATACCATATAAGGGCCAATGTATTTTGTTTTTGTTACCTGTGGGGACTAGTGTGATTCTTTTTTTCATATGGGGGGCCATTGGATTTTTTTTTTCCTGTGGGGGCCCAATGTGTTTTTTTTCCTGTGGGGTGTCTGATGGTGTGCCTCTGCAATTCAATCTTGTTTGGTGTGCCACAAGTTGAAAAAGGTTATATAAAAATCATTGCCCTATTCATTAGTTCTTGGAAGCAGGTGTGCTGGCAGAAGCAGGAAAATTCCGCTTCTCCACCTACCAGAGATAGCATTGAATACATAACTTGCTCTGGCATATTCTGCTCTTCGTACTATAGTTTTCACCCTTCACTGCCGGGCACAACCCTGAGTGGCAACAGATATGCCCATAGGTGGAGCTAGACACACCCCTTGGGCATGTGACCCCCTCAAGGGTATCACCTACAATCTCCCTGAAACTCGTATACAAAAGTAGGCAAGTATTGGACTATGTACTTGTGCACCTCCGACATCAAAACCTCCGTCTCTCGTCTACTCCTCCATTCTGGTTGGAACAGTTCGGAAATTGATTGGAAATGTTTTACATAAACTACCATTAATATTCTGTTCCCTATATATATATGTGTCTCTAAACACTTTTATGGTAGAAATAGCTACTATGGAATCATTGCTTGAATAATATTTTCTAGAATCTGACTTGCATTTTCAAAAGTGACTGAGGCGGACTGGTACAAAATTCATCACAGATGTTTTTTTATTTCCTTCATATGGAGAAATGGTAAACAGAATTTTGTTTTAGTTCATGTTGTGCTCTGCGCCCTCTGGTGGTGCAGGTGGTGGACTTCATCTTTCAGAACATGTAGAGCACTTCGGGTCTGAATTTGCGGTGGACACTATTTGCGTAGCTGCTACGTCATTGGACGTGGCATCAACGTGGAGAATTGCTAATGCTGCAGTAGGAGTCTGAGAAAAGAAGCTGAAGCTGCGCTCAGATCTGCCATCATCGCAGATCATAGTGCAATATCCGATCATCATCATGGCCATTGGTCACGGCAGTGGTCATCTGAGTAAGCCTAATGCTACTCAGAATGCCCATTTTCAGCTCTGCAAACTTGTGTTGACCATATGTTGTCAACTATTTGAACTTTGACCATGTCAACCATGTGCTTGTGGACCATACGGTGTCAACATATAACTACCTGTCTTACGGATACCCATTGAAATGTTAAGGTCGCTATTATGTTACATCATAAGAACTGGGGAACCAAAATGTGGCACAAAATAAATGGAGGCACTATAGTGTGACATAACATGAGCTGGGGCACTGTAGTGTGGCACAATTTGACCTGGAGGGCGCTGTAATGTGGCACAGTATGAACAGGGGGCACCGTAATGTGGCACAATGTTAATTGGGGTACTGTGTGCCATAATGTGTACTAGGAGCCCTACAGCTATGGTTTATAAAATAAATGATGGCACTGCTATGGGGCATAATATTACACTTGTGCACTACTATGGTTTAGAATATTAACTAGGGCACTATTATGGGGCATAAAATGTATAACTGCTCCGGAGCAGTGTTACTAAAGAAGCATCGGGACAGGGGACCCTGTAATTTGTTGCTATGGGGCCCCACCAACTTCTGGTTATAAGAAATACATACAGATCCCTGGTGCAACATTCTTCAAATAAAAGACCAAGGGGCCCATTTACTAAGGATCGCATACACCCAGGATCACATTGCAATATGCTATCCTATCCCCAGCATGTATCTTCCCTGCAATCTGCTGTGCTGGGGGGGTTCTGCGCATGCACGGCCAGCGATGACCCCTGGCTGACCGCACTCCATAGGCCACAACGGGCTGCCGCCATTCTGAGATTACGGATATTGGTACATCAGGTAGCATTGCATCCCCCATAGAAACTTATGGGAGATGCGGCTGTGTGCGGGACAGGAGAGATCGCAGTTGGTATAGGAAATTTCTGCTGCGGCCCATTTTATATACATGCTGGCGGTACTTAATATTTGCGGCTAACCACCGAAAACTGATGTTTTTGGAGAATTAGCTGCAAATATTAAATGATAAAACATTTTTTTTTTAAATCTACTATTACTATACAACATTATTTATTTTCTAAATATAATATACAGCGATCAGTAAAAAATATGATGAAACCAGGCATTACTAATCAATTCTGTCCATCCCAGCCCTTCCCCCAGGCAGAGGACTGAATTCTGTACTGGATAGGGTTTGGGTTATCAGCAAAGTCCTACACCAGACTGGTCGCTAATTACACGGTAGTCTCATACTGTACCTCTGGGCTGTGACATAGGCTGCCAGCCTCTACTACTGTCTAACTAGGCTTGTTTAACCCATTGAGTGCCAACATCTCTTTGAGAGATGTTCAAGATATCCTCTAAAAATACCAGCATCGCTCACATTTGTTATAAAAATTCAAATAAAAACCTGGTATTTTTTCTATTCCATCCAACCAACCAGTTGTATGGTAAGAGGAAAGTTGGTCTGACGTGTGGCCAGCATAACACAGGAGACAACAAGTGGGAAGTCCAGGAACAGAACATTCTGTCCCTCCTGGAATGGGATCATGTTGGGATCTATGCAATTTGCAATCTGTGGGGCCCAACCAATATCAATTAACCAATATTTGTGGATATCTCCCTGAAAACAAACATTTTCAGGTGTAAAGGTCCATATACACTGGGCGACTATGCCCAGCGTGTATGGACAGCGATGATGTCAATCACCGCTGCGGGGAAAGCCGCTAAGTGCATACACACTGAGCGGCTTTCCCCCTGCCCGGCGCCGACAGTGGGGGCAGGACGGCGTTGCATACCTCAGAGCTTTGCAAAGCCGTCCTCAATGCCGCTCATCTGCTGGTATTAATAGCAGATGAGCGGCTTTCCCGGCGATGTTGCGGTATCGCGTACCAGCGCTCACCGCTCATTGCCGGGCCATACACACTGGGCGGCTTTGAGCTGAAAGCCGCTCAAACATGCTGTTTTGTGCCTAGATTGCACTGCAAATTGTGCTAAATGTTTGTTACTCTTAGGTTTGTAGAATATTTTATTGGTGTACAAATTAATTATAACACAGGGATAACAATAATACAGTCCCTAGATGTATTGCAAGAACTGGTGCAAAATAAATGAATATGGTGGAAATCAAAGTCATCAGTAGCAACCAGCACTGACTGCCCGCTGACACATGTTAGGTTAGACCCCTGGTTACATCTATAAAGTATATTCAGATATCCAACAGTTGCTGAGGTTACAAGACATTGGGCAAAGTCAGAGTACAGAGCAAAGAAAAAAATAAAGCAGTAACACCATGCTGCACTGAAGGGGGCAGATGTCACCTGTGCAGAAAGTTGGGTCCGCCTCCCAGCCCCCTGAGAAGGTGGGAAAGTCTCCCGCTTGCTGGCCAGAGCCCCCACGCCCCCCATTCCCGCTGGTTCGATTACCACAAATCACAGGTCCGCTGAGAGGGATGGGGTTAAATTATGCAGTAGCTGCATTTTGCGTCATGTAATCCCCGATCCACAGTTCACGAATCACAGAGCTTTTTAGCATGGGGATGGGTCCAAGTGATGTCAAAGTAGGCAAGTATGCCTAACACCCATCTAAAGCAGCCCAGCATTTGTGGGCTACATGCGAAAGCAGACAGTATTTACTCTGGAGGCAAAATGAAGAACAAATTTTTCCCTTTTAGATTGCAATTTGGTTTGTCCAGATGCAAAGTTACTTGCGCCTTGGAATCCAGGCGTCAAATGGATGCTGAGCTTCCCACATCAACTCGTGGTTATTAGCACAGAGAGGGATTATCGAAATAATTCCCAATCTGTGCGATATGGCTCCGTGGGGTGCCTCAGAGTACTTGCAGGGGTGCACTGGGTTGGTGGTAAAGGACCAAATCATAATATTTATGGTCAATGTGATAGACAAAACCACTGCAGGTGGCTGCCAATCATGAGATGTGTAAACATTAGCATATGGGAATGCCCAGTGTATCATGGGCGTTCCCATGACAATGCTGGGCGTTCTCAGGCTAATGAGGCTGTGACGGACATGCGGGGGGCGGGCAGCTGACATCACCGGATCCTGTCCTCGCACAGGGCACCCGCAGTTCAGAGTCACTATATAGGTGTCTCTGAACTGTGGCCCCTGGATTAATTATTCGATGGTCGGCAACTATCGAATGATTTCTCCCCGCCTGCAAATGGATGATTATGTAAATCCATTCGTAGCCGTGCAGGGGGTCATGCGAGCGAGGGGGGCGCCCGGCACTGCGGGCAGCGGCCGGCGTCTTTTGGACTCCCAAGGCAGCGAATTTTGCAGCCTTGCGAGTCAATCAGAATAAGGTCCAAGGTGGGCAATGCACACTGCAACACTTCATGTGCATCCTAGCACAAAGGGACAAGTGCTCGACCAATCACAGACTGGCATTGTCCTCTACTCTGCAGGATGCAGAAAGTTTGTTCAGCAAAATCTACAAGTCATTCCTAGGAGATGGCTAGTCCTGTCGGCAAGGGCCGCCTTGTGTAACAGTCAAACCCAGTATGTCGACACAGCAGTGGTGCAATTTAAAGCGCTGTAACTGCGTGGCTTTATAACTTCCTTCATGTTGGTAAAGCAAGATGGCAAATACTACAGCCAATGCAGTAACCACATTTCATTCTAATAATAAATAGAATAGTAATTAAAGGGAATATCATGTGACTATCATGCACAATTTGCACTAGTATGAGCAATGTTTCACTATGATTTAGTATTTATACCATTATCATTATTATTACTTATTTAATTCCCGTATATTTGGGACTGAGCTTGCATACAGTTCTATCCTATGGAAATAGAACACCACTGGCTTTGTATATACAAACGAAAGACAAGAAAGCAATCGTGACTTCTCAGTGCTGGATGTTGCTGCTGCTGGATGTTATTACACCCTTCCCAGCCTGACACCTCCCATACCTGCAGCCTGCACTGAGCGCAGGAGACACGTGTATGGGAAGGTGGGGGCCACAACACCCTGCTCTTGGCACTTGTCCTGTGCCAGCCTCCAATCAGAAGCTGCTGGTGGCATGGGGGAGGGCTGCAGGGAGGCATATAAGGCTGATCAGCCGCTGGAAAGGAGCAGAGCAGAGTGGACAGTGTACTGCGCTTGAATCATAGCTGTAGTAGAGGACGGGCAGCATCCAGACGCACGGCACAGAGCGCAGCAGCATTCAGACGCAAGGCACAGAGCGCAGCATCCAGACGCAGAGCCACTAGCGTTCCCATTACTGCTGTGTACGGATCACCTAACTACAAGGCGCAGTCTGCATAGACCATGCTCCATAAGAAGGCTGCTACTGCCGGGACCTCCATGTCCCTCTCCGGGACCCCCAGCGGCGCTGTGCGCCTGGTCTTCATGGGCGCAGCTGGGGTAGGGAAGACGGCTCTTATTCAGCGGCTCCTCTGCGACCACTTTGAGCCCCGGCACCAGCGCACGGTGGAGGAGGTGTACTGCCTGGAGCCCGAGCCGCACTCGCCCCAACTCCGCATCGAGATCGTGGACACCAGCGGCAGCTACTCGTTCCCGGCCATGCAGAAGCTGCGCATCCAACAGGGGGACGCCTTCGCCCTGGTCTTCTCCCTCGCCCAGCCGGACTCTTTCCAGGAGGTGGAAAGGCTGCGGGAGGAGATCGTGCGGGTTAAAGGGGAGGTCGACGTCCCCATCGTGGTGGTAGGCACCCAGACCGACCTCTTCCCGGGCTTGGAGGCAGAGGCCGGCCAACTGATGGCTCTGCAGGCTGCGGCCACTGCCGAGCTGGAGTGGGACAGTGGCTACGTGGAGACCTCGGCAAAAGTCAACCATAAGGTACAGGAAGTCTTCGAGGAGCTGCTCCGCAGGATCAACCTGCCCTGCTTGCTAAGCCCCGCGCTGGAGAGGCGCAGAGCCAGCGCGCAGCCCGAGCCCAGGAGGCGGCAGCCCCGTAGGAAGCAGCAGGACTGTATCTTGTCCTAGGGGGCCTCCTGGAAGAGCCCAGGTACTGTTACACGCCCGAGGATGGACAGTTAGAGGTCCCTTTTTCTGTATGGGCCACTTGAATCAGCCCAAGAACTGATAGATGCCTGAGGATGGACACTTAGAGGCCCCTGTCTGTGTAGGGGCCACTTGCAGGATCTCAAGAAATGTTAGATGCATAAGGATGGACATTTACACCCCTCTGTCTGTTAGGGGCGACCTGGATGATCCCAATAACTGTAAGACTCTTGAGGGTGGATATTTAGGGTCCAATTTCAGTCAAGGGTCAACTGCATGAGCCCAAACATTTTTTACTTTTTATGAATGAGCCCAAGAACTGTTAGACTCTTGAAGGTGGACATTGAGGGGATGTGTGGATGAGCCCAAGAACCATTAGACTCTTGAGAATGGACATTTTTAGGGGCCACCTGAATGATACTAAGAACTGTTACACTGGTGAGGACATTTAGGGCCACTTGGAGGAGCCATAGAACTGTTAGACGCCTGAGGGTGCACACTTAAGGGCCCCTGCCAGGGACCATTGCTGCTCAATCTATGCCAAGGTGCCGACAACTTATGGCCTTGCACGCATCCGATAGGGCATGCTGTCAGTTCTACAGCTGGGGAGCCAGTAAGCCATGTTCTTAGGTGCTGAATGCAGGGAAGACAGCCTATAGCAATGTGCAGGCTATAGAAAAGACACCAGAAGACAAGTACAGAGAGCGGTTTTGTATCAAAGCAACATCAATCAAAATGTGTGACTTTTATACTATATGTACAATGTGTTCTTAATCCATTCTATGTCCTACAGTGGGCTTAACCCTTTCAGTGCCAACGTTGCTGTGAGATATTTGCAAAATACCCGTCTAAAATTCAAAGGGTTAATAAGATGCAATGATAACTTGCACACCTTTATTTAGTCGCACAGTGCTGGCCTGAACCATGCCAGGGAGATCATTACACACCATTGGAAATGTACGATGGTACTCTGTGCTAGAGTAACAATATTTGCACAGTGCCTGCGCTACGGAGTCTGTGCTTTTATTATCGGCCTGAATCTGACATGATTTGTGACTCAGTCTTCTCCCTGGCAGTCGCAGGCAGCCCATGTATTCTGTTGGCACCTTACTAAGCTGTGATGACAGCAAAGAATGTACTTTCACAATGACACACATTTCTGTACAGGAATAAATAAAAATCTCAACAACATCTTCCGATTCTCTGTGTTGCTTCTGTTTGTATTTGTCTCATGCTGGGAGAACCTAGGTTAAAACCAACCTCAACAAAGTTAAACTTTTGTCTTTTGCGTTGATTATTAAAAATCAAGTCAATAAGGATTAATATTAACAACCAGTGGGCCAGATGTATCAAGCTTCAAAAAGTGATACAATGGAAAGTGATAAACAGCCAGTGAATCAGCTCCTAACTGCCATGTTACAGGCTGGGCTTTAAAAATGATAGGTAGGAGCTGATTGGCTGGTTGTTTATCCATTTTAGCACTTTTTGAAGCTTGATACATCTGGCCCACTGATTGCTGTCATGCAACACAAAATAATAAAGGTATAAAAGTACGATATAATCTGCAGTCGGAAGTGTGGTTAGTGGGTAGTCCATATTCACCAACAATGCATGCACATATAAACATTTACTTCCATTGTTTAGGGATTGCCATCGATGCCAATAGTGCAATCAGTAGTGTTATACTATGCAATGGATGACCATTGACGTTTTTACCTATCGATGGTCATACATTTTCTTTGAACTGAGGGACACAGGGGTGGGGCTTCAGGGGTGTCGGGGGCGGAACTTTGCTCCGTGTCCCGGCCCCTTGGGGAAAAAAGAAAAACAAAACTATTCTGACATCGATGGTGGGAAACCGTCTGGTTCCCCCCTCCCCCTCGATGGCAAAACTATTCTACATCAATGATTTTTAATTATCGATGACCATCCGTACCACTATTCCTTTGTGCTACACAAGAGCCAATAGTAAACATGGGATTCTGGGCATTTGCAGCCCAAACATTTTCTTTGCTAATAGTCTCATCTTTGTAATCACTATACATTAACTTTAGCTTTGTACCTTAACTCCTGGATTAAGTTCTTAGACGTTGGGAGACATAAATGTTCCCCTGTCACTCATCCGGGTTGTGTATTGTAAAACACACCAGTACTTGCTGACTCGGACTCACTCGTGTGTTTGTTTTAAGCTTCCCACAAGTTCTTTGTATTGTGTACGAGTGTTTCATGTGTCAGCTACCTGGATCTGGATGAGGACACACGGAACAATAGCCTGGCACAATGTGTTATATCCACTGTATCCTTTACCCCGCCACCCTCTGATGTTCTCTGTACCAAGGGTGGGACAGGTTGCTTATTTATGAACCGAGTAGGACCTCACTACACTTATTAGGGTGTTCTTACCAAGAAGAGGATCAGTCGTCCTGTAAAGAAGATTGATGATTTTCTATTAACAAGTAATTCCATAGTAAATATATTTGGCCACTACAGCAGGTTATTTTTCTAAATGTCTTTGTATAAGGGTATCGGTAAAACATCCAACGTATTTATTCTCTGGCAGCTCAGACTAATATATAGGAGAAGCAGACAGTGTTTTCATTGTATGTAGTGTTTTAGGTGTAAGGTGGGCTAGAGGCACATATACATAATCAGATGAGCTCTACATGTAGTGTTCTAGGTGTAAGGTGTTCTAGAGGTACATATACAGAATCAGAGGAACAATATATGTAGTGTTCTAGGTGTACGGTGTGCTAGAGGCACATATACATAATCAGAGGAGCGCTGTATGTAGTGTTCTAGGTGTAAGGTGTGCTAGAGGCACATATACATAATCAGAGGAGTGCTAAATGTAGTGTTCTAGGTGTAAGGTATGCTAGAGGCACATATACAGTTTCAAAGGAGCTCGACATGTAGTGTTCTAGGTGTAAGGTGTGCTACAGGCACATATACATATACAGAATCAGAGTAGCTCTACATGTAGTGTTCTAGGTGTAAGGTGTGCTAGAGGCACATATACATAATCAGAGGAGCACTAAATGTAGTGTTCTAGGTGTAAGGTATGCTAGAGGCACATATACAGAATCAGAGGAGCTCTACATGTAGTGTTCTAGGTGTAAGGTGTGCTAGAGGCACATATACAGAATCAGAGGAGCTCTACATGTAGTGTTCTAGGTGTAGGGGCTGCTATAGGCACATATACAGAATTAGACAGACTCTGTATGTAGTGTTCTAGGTGTAATGTGTGCTAGATGCACATATACATAATCAGAGGAGCGCTAAATGTAGTGTTCTAGGTGTAAGGTGTGCTAGAGGTACATATACAGAATCAGAGGAGCTCTGTATGTAGTGTTCTAGGTGTAGGGGCTGCTAGAGGCACATATACAGAATTAGACAGACTGTATGTAGTGTTCTAGGTGTAATGTGTGCTAGATGCACATATACATAATCAGAGGAGCGCTAAATGTAGTGTTCTAGGTGTAAGGTGTGCTAGAGGCACATATACATAATCAGAGGAGCGCTAAGTAGTAGTAGTAGTAGTACGTTTATTTATAAGGCGCCACAAAGTGTCCGCAGCGCCGTACATAGCAAACAAAATAAAAAAAAAAAAATTACAAGGTAACGTACAGGGTGTGTAGAAAGATACAGTATAAATAGGGGTATAGCTGGTAGAACTAAAATCAGCATCAGTTCAGAAGTAGGTGTCAAAATAGTCAAGGAGACCGAAGATGAAGTAGAGGAAGGGAAGAACAGGACAGGAGCACAGGTGAGGTAATGAGGTAGGGTGAGTACGTGAGGAAGGAGGGCCCTGCTCATAAGAGTTAACATACTAAAAATAGGTGGGTGGACGAACGAAATACAATAGGATAAGTAGGAACGGAGGGGAACGGAGGCAGGATAGGAGGATCAAAAGAGGTTAGGAGGAGGGATAGGCTAGTCGAAAAAAGTGGGTTTTGAGGGAGCGCTTGAAGGAGGTAAGGGAATCAGATAGCCTAAATGTAGTGTTCTAGGTGTAAGGTATGCTAGAGGCACATATACAGTTTCAAAGGAGCTCGACATGTAGTGTTCTAGGTGTAAGGTGTGCTAGAGGCACATATACAAAATCAGAGGAGCACTAAATGTAGTGTTCTAGGTGTAAGGTATGCTAGAGGTACATATACAGAATCAGAGGAGCTCTACATGTAGTGTTCTAGGTGTAAGGTGTGCTAGAGGCACATATACAGAATCAGAGGAGCTCTACATGTAGTGTTCTAGGTGTAGGGGCTGCTATAGGCACATATACAGAATTAGACAGACTCTGGTGGGCCTTATTCTGGTTGGAGCGGCCGGGCCGTACGCGTACGTCCCGGGGTTTTTCATGATCTGCGCATGTGCAGATACGCTAATGCGCCGGCGCGAACACTCCACAACGCTTACGGCCGGGGTCTCAACGTGCGAAAAAACCTGTACGCGAGTGTACGGGTAATGGGGCGGCATAGGGGCGTGTTGATGGGAGCGGCCGAAATAATGAGGGAAAATGGGCGTAAATATGGGCGTACACGGGGGTGTGCACCAAAAATGAGCGGTGCTACTACCGCACGATCGACTAAGGCACCGTTCATTTCGGACACAAAACAGGCGGCTACCAGCCGCCATCTCAAACCACCCCTACAGATACCGCATGCCAGCGTGCGGCTGAGTTGGCTTATTAACGCTGATTACTACTCAAACACATACACCTGAATGTAATAAGCAATGCTGCAGTCTATTAAGTCCAAACCATGATTTCACTGCCTGCAAGCCACACACACAGCACGCAAACACATTGGAAGCTTATGTTTCTATACTTCTCCACATTTAAAGGTTTGTTTAATTTAAGGTAAGAATCTTTTTATACGCTAAGGTAGGTATTTGCTAAACAGTTAGACACATTCACTACGTGCTTTCATAGACTTTACGCAGTAGCACACTCAATCTACACAAGTCGACATGTGTCAACGTGTTCACTCTAATACTAACATAGGTTTTGTATTTAGGATAGAATAACATAAACCACATCTAACACCTACAAAGGATGTTTCAGCAATGTTTGAAGCCCATGACCACTATTTTCCACACAATCTTTGTATAGTACCCAAAATAATGACCTGTACCACTATCTCATCTGCTATGATTTGGATTTGACTACACTCTGGATGTAAGATGCTACCAATCACATTATTGCACTCTCATCTCTCTAACAAAGGATTCCTA
Source organism: Crinia signifera (assembly GCF_055691185.1). NCBI lineage: Eukaryota > Metazoa > Chordata > Amphibia > Anura > Myobatrachidae > Crinia > Crinia signifera. The sequence continues at coordinate 43,566,766 of NC_139223.1, forward strand.
CATCTGCTTATGACACTGTAAAATCATATATATTTAAAAAGTTATGCATGTTTGTTCACAAGCTAATTTATCATGTTTGGCCCATTCACACATCTTTTTTTAGGGAGGACACATATGCATTCCTACACAAATGTACCTTTTCACCCTTGTTTGTCTGCCTCACCCACTCCATGAAGAAAGCATTGTTCTGGACCTGCTTTTACCTACTACTGTAGGAGCTACCTCACCTGCACACAAACTGCTTTCTCACCTATTAAGTTGCTCTGCACATGTGCTGACACAAACTAATTAGCAGGGAAAAGTTGGATAGGAACATGGGAATGGCCATGGAGAGGGTTACACATGGGAAACTTTGACCACACTTCAACAAATGTTCAAAAATACCCTAGTCAGTAAGTACACATAAATCTAGTATTTGTTTCACACAAGAAATGACACATACCACAATTTAGATTTAATTTGTAAAATAAATTTATTTGCTGTTCAGCATCACAGCTTGACACTTTAATGTGAGAAATCAAATAAACAAATAAAATAGACACACAAATAATAAAACAGCCAGAACAAGAGGTTGCATATCTCCAAACATGTGTTACCCTGCAAATGCAATGGTGAAAGAAATGGGGACACCAGATTACGTACTGCAACAACCAGGGTGAATACTAAGCAAGATACACACCACCAAAAAAAAATATCCTGCATTTGTAGAGGTCAAAATACGAACTTTCATGCCCATGGCACGCAAATGGATCGATGGCCAACTCAGGAAGCGGATGTCCAGTGCAATTTAAACCTTTGGGCTCCAACCACAGAGGAAGTGAACCAGGTCTCATTTGGGCCCTTTTTTGCCCCTTTTAGATGGGGCCTTGGGGACAGGGGCCTTTGGCTCAGCTGGCTTTCGGCGTCTTCCCCTAGTCGACACAGGAGGGTCAGCCGAGGTGGAAGGTTGGGGAGCAGCTTGGGGTGGGGCAGCAGATGGGGGATTGTCCCTTAGGGACCTGGCGGTGGACAGCTGCTCCGCAAGAAGTTCATTCTGGCGGCTGAGGTGTTGGCCAATGCTTACTATGCCAGCCGCCAGAGTTTCATTAATGCGGTTCAAGGCCTCAACCTGCAGGTTGTTTGTGGCCTTCCACTCCGCCAGAAAATCCGCCACCTGCTGCTGACGGATCGCAGCATCCACCCCTTGCTGCTCGATCCTCTCCAGCGTCACCAACAGGCTCTCATCCCATGTCTCCTGTGGCTGGGGCTGGGGGCGACGTCTTGGTGGAGGCTGGACCACTTGCTCCACCTGTGGCTCTGCAGAGGAAGATGCTGCCGGTACATCCTGGCTTTCTGCTTCTGCTAGGATAAGAATTGAAAACAATGTCACCATCACATACGCAATAAATAATATCTTTCTAAATACAATGCATTACTGTGACTTACCATCAAAAGGAGCATCAAAGACCTCCGCCGGGAGCTCACTGTCCATATTGGAGATCCCCCTGATCTCCCCCACATCAATCACGTCCACGGAGTCCTGCTCCAGGGGGGTATACTCCAAATGGTCAGGCATAGGACCGCTCCCGGTGGACATGCTGTGGTTGTACCAGTCAGTCATCTTCCTCTTCAGTGTACTTTTGAAGTCAGTCCACCTACAAGTTTAAAAATACAAATATCACCATGAGATATGTGCACCACTGTGCTACGTGTAGGGTTACCACCTAGTCCCTTCAATTCCGGACACATGTTAATTACACAGGTTCTGTGGCAGTTTAAAATTAGGTGAAGTGGAGTCTTGAAGTCAGCCAGCCACAGAACCTGTGTAATTAATATGTGTCCGGAATTAAAGAGACTATGTGGTACCCCTAGCTACGTGACATTTCCTAGTGTGGGTGCTCTTATGTTTTTTTGCCATATGTGTCCCTCACACACATTCATGTCTAAATTAGGAGGCATTTCAGTGTCTCATCTCATTCATTAGGCCACTAAATGCACATACATACATCACTATGCAGAAATGACATCATCCATGGCCAAATTAGGCACCTCCACCTGGTGTGAAACTACACATTCCACCATAGCTTGACAATGTGGTTATTATGGAGTAATTTAACTATGGAATGGCATACTGGGATGTGTAGTTTCTCACCAGCTACATGTGCACAGTTTGCTCATTCTTGTTTCAGTAGCATCATATGGAACATGTTACAACAACTCTTTCAAAAACACACTTTCTCTTGTCCCATCACATACTTCACATGAGCAGAACTGTGCCCATAACCTCACATCACACCAATGGTGCATGTTTCATATATCAATGTGGGTTATTAGACATGGTTGTGTTCACATGTGACATTGAAGTGTAGCACTATCTACAAACACACCTTTCTATTAGTCTCAAAACATACATGTAACATATATACACACATATGACATCAGGGGGACAAAGACCAGGGCAATTTTTCAGCAGTCTCCAGCAGGAACTGAGGCCCTTATTCTAGTTCACTCTTTCTGGCCAAATATTTCTTTGATGGACAAAACCATGTGCACTGCAGGTGAGGCAGGTGTAAAACCCCACCCAAATCTGATTATCTCTGCACAAGTAACACCTGCCTCACCTGCAGTGCACATGGTTTTGTCCATCTAAGAAATATTTGGCCAGAAAGAGTGAACTAGAATAAGGGCCTCAGTTCCTGCTGGAGACTGCTGAAAAATTGCCCTGACAAACACACTAACCTTTTCTTCACCGCGTCCCAAGTTCTGACCACTGGTGACACCTGGTTCACTTCCTCTGTGATCTTGTCCCAAAGGTTTCTCCTTGCACTGGCACCCGGCTTCCTGGTTGCCAATTTAATCCATTCGCGTGCCCTGGGCACTAGAATTCGCATTTCGGCCTCTACAAATGCAGGGTTTCTCTTTCTGGTGGTGGTATCCTGCTCAGTCCTCACCCTAGATGTTGCAGCTCGTTTTCTGGTGGCCCCAGTTCTCTCACCATGCACCTGCTGGGTCACACCTGTTTGGAGAGATGTAACCTCTTGTTCTGGCTGGTTGCTTGGCCCTTGTGGAGCTGGTGGAGGTTCACCAGGGCCTGTTACTGAGGGGCCCGCTTGATCTTGCAGGCTACTCCTCTCTTGGGCCCTCCTTCTCCGCTCCTGTTCCCTCTTGTTCAGTGCATCAAGCAGGGATTGTGCTGTAGCTCTCTGCAGAGCGTCCTCAGCTGCGGAATCGTCTGAGTCAGACATGTTTGCAGCAATTGTGGGCTGCATCTGACTGAATATTTATATGTTAATCTCCCGCCATGAACAAGGGGGCGTATATTTTTTCCCGCAATGTAGATGCAAATTTACGCCGATATTTCCCGCCGATAATTCCCGCTTAAATTACGCAGGTCTCAACGCACCTGATCAATCACCTGTATATGCACATACACAGGTTGTGGAGCATTGTGGGCTACATCATGAAATGTGTGCACCTGTCATTCCAATGATGAGTGTTGTCAGCTGGTATCTGTTGGAGTTCGTGTATGCCTTGTGAGTCACATTTCAAAACATCACGTTACAATGCTTTCCTTACATATGTAATGTGTATGAAATTGTCATACAGCAACATGTCGCATTGTGGCCCTTTAAGCAGCGTAGTTATGACTAGAGGGTTGCGTGTATTATTTTCCGCACACTGTAAATACAGTACTCCTCTCCATGCATATCGGTGTATCGTGCCCCCTTTAAGCAGCGTAGTTATGACTAGAGGGTTGCGTGTATTATTTTCCGCACACTGTAAATACAGTACTTCTCTCTTCATTGAATGCATGCTGTTGGTTGTGGTGTGTGTATATCGGAACGGTCCGCGTAAGTTTCTATTCGCATCCAGTTTGTTAATGTAAGAGGGATTAATAAAGTTAATACCAAACAAACAATTTTTTCGACCAATCAGCAAGCACCAAAAGTGATATATGTACCTGCAATTAATAACTGCGCCATTGCCACTATGACTTGTCCTCGAGCTAGGCCCTTTTCCACCTCTGAGCTTTTGGCCCTGGTCGAAGTTATGGACCGTCACCTGGGGCCCAGGGGCCCATATGTCAGTAATGCGGACAAGCGGCGGGCGTATACTGCTGCCCGCCGCCTGATCTTCTCGACGACCGGCGTCTGCAGAAGCCTGGGGCAGGTTGAGCGGCGCTGGTCAGACCTGCGCAGGCGGCAGCCAGTGTTACTCAGCAGCCTTCGCCGCCATATTGCCCGATGTAAGTTTTGATTACTAGTATGTCAGCGTTTTTTAGCAATGTTTTGTGTACTTTTTATAAATATGTTCCTGAGTATGGGGGTGTATATGGGGGTGTATATGGGGGTGTATATGGGGTGTATATGGGGGTATATGGGGGGTATATGGGGGTATATGGGGGTGTATATGGGGTGTATATGGGGTGTATATGGGGGGTATATGGGGTGTATATGGGGGTATATGGGGGTGTATATGGGTGTATAGGGGGGGTATATGGGGGGATATGGGGTGTATATGGGGGGTATATGGGGGGGATATGGGGTGTATATGGGGGGTATATGGGGTGTATATGGGGGGTATATGGGGTGTATATGGGTGTATAGGGGGTGTATAGGGGGGGGTTTAAGTAGTTGCTCAGTTTTTGGGTGTAGGATATCAATTAGTTTGCATGATAAATGTCTGAAATATCACAGCAATGATAATTTTGAAGGTTATGAGCATGACTAATGTGAATTTTTCTTTCCCCCTTTTTTATGAAACCCAATCTTCGATTTCTATGCCATCAACATGAACATTTCAGCACGGGCAAGAGCCGCCAGAGAAGCCCGGGAGCAGGCACGCCGGGACCAGGCAGCCCAGGAGCAGCCGGAAGAGGAGGAGGAGGAAGAGGAGGAGGAGGAAGAGGAAGAGGAAGAGGAGGAGGAGGAAGAGGAGGAGGAGGAAGAGGAGGAGGAGGAAGAAGAGGAGACACTGGGTGCAGCTTGGACCCACACAATTTCCCCATCCCCTTCCCCCTCCACAATCCCCACCCCCTCCACAATCCCCACCCCCTCCACAACCCCCACCCCCTCCACAACCCCCTCCCCAACCCACACCCCCTCCCCCTCCCCAACACTGGAGACACTGGGTGCAGCTTGGACCCACACAATTTCCCCATCCCCTTCCCCCTCCACAACCCCCACCACCTCCACAACCCCCACCCCCTCCACAACCCCCCCCCTCCCCAACCCCCACCCCCCCCCTCCCCACTCCATTTCCAACCCCCCTACACCTCTCCACCACCCACCCCTAAACCTCTCCACTCCCCACTCACACCCACTACCTCGGTCCAAACTCCAGGACCATCCCCCTTGCTCCTGACCCCCCCAACCACTGCACAGCCAACCAGCGGCGACCAGGATGGCTCAAGTAGCCGTAAGTAAATAATGTGTCTAATGTTGACCTACACATTTCTACACATAAACAATCACAACAACCACATATGTGTATCCAACATCAACATTAGTTGCAACATATCACTGCCGGCCGACCATGAGGTGTGTCCTGTCCTTCTCCAGGAACAAGGCTCCCCTTGGTGGTTTTTTTGAGTGTGGCCATGCCTCACCCCTTGAATAATTGACATAACAGTACATCCAATGAGATATCCGACATTAGTGGTGTGGTAGTTATGTGGCTCCAGGTGTTGGGTAACTCCAGTTCCCAGCATGATGTGCAACACAGGGCCGGATTATAATGGAGGCGCAAGGGGTCAGTGCCCCTGGGCCCCCCTCTAGCTAGGGGCCCCCTGTGGTTGTCGTGTATTTTTTAAAAATAAAATGTTTAAGTTATGTTTGTTTTTTTTTTAGCTAAATGTTTTGTGCATGGGTGGGGTAGTGCTGCAGCTTCACCTATCTGCCAATGTGACAATGATTTATGGTGCTGAGCATCGGGAGCCAAGGCACACTGATTGCACAAGTGTGCAGTGCATTTCTGGGAGTTGACTAAGTCCCATGACACTTTGCACCAGAGGACAGAGGCTGAGAAGTTTGTGCTGAGCTCTGATTGGTGGAGCTCATTACATGCTTCTCAGGTCCATGGAGAACAGCAGCAGCAGCTTAGTCATAGGAGGGTTTTTAATCAGAGGCAGCACTAGGACTGTGAGGTCTCCTCCAGAGTAAGGGGCAGAGGGACAAACACAGGCTTTTCATGTGGTGTGTGTATATATATATATATATATATATATATATATATATATATCCCCTGCAGGTAACCATTGACCAAGTTTATTCTGCCTTTACTCTGTGTTTTGACAGTATAATATTCGCCCATGCAGTGTGCGGCCAGTAATGACAAGTGCAAGGGGGCCCCCCGCTCTAAAGTACCCCGGGCCCCCCAAAGGCTTAATCTGCCACTGGTGCAACTTAAATGTAGAGATTGTTTTGGTAATAGTGTGTGAGGCCATGCGGATGCATGCTTTACAAACATAGCTGTAGGCCTATAATTTGTACAGCAATGTCCTAAATTTAAAATACTAAGGAGTGCTTAAGCCACAACAATGTCATAACCCTTAAATAGCACAGGCTAATTGTGAGGTTAGAGGAGAGTCCCCCAAAACCAAAGTACCAATTGGGATACAGCATACATTCATTGATGAAGGAGTAATTGAATTAATGTTATTTACTATGTACAGTATGTGTGTGTTAACATATTATTTTTTAGTACTGTGTTTACAGCAGACCCATCTTCAATGTAGTTTACAAATGTATGTGGCCTTCACACATAACTCTGAACTTTTTATTATGTACAAATACAACAAACTTTTGTGTATGTTATATATTAATTTTTTTTGTTTTATCCCTTCACTACAGACACTGAACAGCAGCAGGAGGAGGTGGCATGGATCCGGAGGGAAATATTCCTGACCCTGCTATATTTATTTATTCTTTTTGCCCAACTGGACGACCTCATTTAATTTTTTTTTATCCCCCCCCCCCCTTATTATTTTTGCCCAAAATAAACGTTTATGTACAGTTCGAAATTGCCTGTGTTTTTACTAATAAATATGTTAGAGGGCTTGTAAGGGTAGGTACATACAGATGTGTACTGTACGTTATACTTGTAATTTGAGGTGAGGGGTAATGATTGATGTGTGAATGTGTGTGTTTTTGAGTAAAATAACACATAATGAAAATGCATGCATGTTTAATGTTGTTAGATTAAAACATCACACATAACATCAGGGTAGGTATACATGTTACACATTGTGGACAAAGTAATTATGGACATAATTTAGTACATATACAGAAACACCAACATAACTTGATGTAAAAGTAACAGCAATATGGGGACACATAGATAGTGATTAAAATGCCACATTAGAACATAACAAATATACATGTAATGAGGGTTCAAATGTAGTTTTATTAGGTCTTTATTAAGGTAGACAATTGAGTTAATAGAAAACAATAATTGAATAACAAATAGATTAATTAATCAATTGTCAGATTAGTAGTTGAGAGGCAAGATTTGCAGGTCCATATATGTGAAGGGTATGCCAGCGTGCACGGACGTACGCTCACTCTCACGAGTGGTGACATAAGCTGAGTTTTCCATTGAAAACAATAGGGACCCGTCCGTGCAAGCTGGCGTACGCTCAGATCTCCGCAAGAAGTCGGTGGGAAGACGGACGAAAGACTCCGTAAACGGCGCCGTACGCTCAGTTGTACGCCAGTTGTCGGAGTGCAAGGGCTGGCCCGTCCGCGTACGTTGCCGTACGCTCATTTGTACGCCACTCCCCTTCTACGGTATTTCTGCCCGTACGTAAGCGGCTGATTTGTGGGTGGACTTAACCCTAACGGCCGCGTACGGCTAGCGTACGTTAATAGCGAACGTACGCACGTTTGGCCGCTCCGATCAGAATAAGGCCCTGTATGTAGTGTTCTAGGTGTAATGTGTGCTAGATGCACATATATTGAATCAGAGGAGCGCTGTATGTAGTGTTCTAGGTGTAAGGTGTGCTAGAGGTACATATACAGAATCAGAGGAGCTCTGTATGTAGTGTTCTAGGTGTAGGGGCTGCTAGAGGCACATATACAGAATTAGACAGACTGTATGTAGTGTTCTAGGTGTAATGTGTGCTAGATGCACATATACATAATCAGAGGAGCGCTAAATGTAGTGTTCTAGGTGTAAGGTGTGCTAGAGGCACATATACATAATCAGAGGAGTGCTAAATGTAGTGTTCTAGGTGTAAGGTGTGCTAGAGGCACATATACAGAATCAGAGGAGCGCTGTATGTAGTGTTCTAGGTGTAAGGTGTGCTAGAAGCACATATATAGAATCAGAGGAGCGCTGTTTGTGGTGTTCTAGGTGTAAGGAGTGCTAGAGGTACATATACAGAATCAGGAGCTCTGTATGTAGTGTTCTAGGAGTAGCATGTGCTAGAGGCACATATACAGATTCAGAGGAGCGCTGTATGTAGTGTTCTAGATGTAGGGTGTGCTAGAGGTACATATACAGAATCAGAGGATCGCTACATGTAGTGTTCTAGGTATAAGGTGTGCTAGAGGCACATATACATAATCAGAGGAGCGCTAAATGTAGTGTTCTAGGTGTAAGGTGTGCTAGATGCACATATATGGAATCAGAAGAGCGCAGTGTGTAGTGTTCTAGGTTTAAGGTGTGCTAGAGGCACATATACAGAATCCGAGGAGCGCTGTATGTAGTGTTCTAGGTGTAAGGTGTGCTAGATGCACATATATGGAATCAGAAGAGCGCTGTATGTAGTGTTCTAGGTGTAGGATGTGCTAGAGGTACATATGCAGAATCAGATGAGCGCTGTATGTAGTGTTCTAGGTGTAGGATGTGCTATAGGTACATATGCGGAATCAGAGGAGCACTGTATGTAGTGTTCTAGGTGTAAGGTATGCTAGAGGTACATATACAGAATCAGAGGAGCGTTGTATGTAGTGTTCTAGGTGTAAGGTATGCTAGAGGCACATTTATAGAATCAGAGGAACGCTGTATGTAGTTTTCTAGGTGTAAGGAGTGCTAGAGGCACATATACGGAATCAGAGGAGCGCTATATGTAGTGTTCTAGGTGTAAGGAGTGCTAGAGGCACATATACAGAATCAGAGGAGCGCTACATGTAGTGTTCTAGGTGTAAGGTGTGCTAGAGGCACATATATAGAATCAGAGGAACGCTGTATGTAGTTTTCTAGGTGTAAGGTGTGCTAGAGGTACATATACAGAATCAGAGGAGCGCTGTATGTAGTGTTATAGGTGTAAGGTGTGCTAGAGGCACATATAAAGAATCAGAGGAGCGCTGTATGTAGTGTTCTAGGTGTAAGGTGTGCTAGAGGCACATATACAGAATCAGAGGAGCGCTGTATGTAGTGTTCTAGGTGTAAGGTGTGCTAGAGGTACATATACAGAATCAGAGGAGCGCTGTATGTAGTGTTCTAGGTGTAAGGTGTGCTAGAGGCACATATAAAGAATCAGAGGAGCTCTGTATGTAGTGTTCTAAGTGTAAGGTGTGCTAGAGGTACATGTACAGAATCGGAGGAGCGCTGTATGTATTTACTACCCCCAATACCTCAGTACACTATATACTTAGGGCAGGATGCACTGATATTTGCCGGTGCATCCCACCACACATCCCAGGGTAGCGCATTGTTATTAATCACATATGCACTAACATATGTCTTGTGTGAGGGGGAGAGAACCCCCCCCCCCCCCTTAAACAACTAGCTATATCTTTAGAACCAACTGACCCATTTTCATGTGGGCTTCGAATGGTTTTGGTCCCGTGAAACTGGGCCGTTTGGTTCCAGAGAAATCTGTCCTCAAACAACATGAGCAGCCATGAAATTACAGTTCAGAAATGAACAAATCGGTTTACCCGCAATATCTCTGGAACCAATGAACCCATATGGACCAGCCTGGTATCAGATTGAAGGCCAAGCAATTTGATATCAACCTCAAGCTTCTGTGATACTGGAGGGGGAACTGGCAACCGTTGGAACCGGATGGGGTCGGAATTAGCGGGTCCCATGTTATCCTATGGGGAAAACGTTCCATCTTTGCCTATTTGGAGAGCGGGCCTGGAGCTGTAGCTCCATCAGGCCCATAGTTAATCCGGCCCTGTGAATACTACATCCCCTAGGGGTGCGAGGGGCGTCCAGGAACCACATGCACATAACAAGCAGCTTATTGCCTGGGATAGGTGCAGAGACGGCAGCCAGCACAGGACTGCTGGTATAAGGTAAGTGGTCATTCAGTATCTCATACTGTAATAATGAGACGGGTTACTGTAAAGTTGGACAGTCCTGCTGTTGTGTGGCCGCCCCCTTGTATTGTATACTCATTATTATTCAGTATCACATCTAATAAAGGTGACATAAAGAAAAATGATTCACCTAAATATAATCTATTATTAGTCACTTCCCAGACCACAGGCACCTGGTGCCAACACATCTATGAATAGGAGAATGAGATCATCCAGGTAAAATAATAAACACAGTCCGTAATGAGTAGGAAGTAATACAGTCAGTGACCAGTCATACACCACGTCCATAGTCCTCTGCTTCTGTGCATATATGTCTGTATCATGGGAATCACAATGGTCCTCTGCCCGCACCTACAGACATCCTGCTGGGACCTGTGCCATGGGACCGTATCACCGTAGCTCCAGCACAGCCTGTTAGGCAGATACAAGGATTTTACATTAGGCAAGAGCGATGCAAGGTCAATTGGTAACACAGAAATCCTATTATAGGTGGCCATGTGAGGGGCTTACCTAGCAGACTATCACTTCCATAGGGCCCACATACTATTCACATACTCTTTACATGCCTGGTCCCCTGACTTCGCATTCTCTTTACATGCCTGATCCCCCAACTTCACATTCTCTTTACATGCCTGGTCCCCCGACTTCACATACTCAGTGGTGTAGCTATTTGTAGTACACGGGGCTCTTGAGCAGCAAAAAGGACGTGCGGCCTAACATTATACCACACACCGTAATGCCCATTGCCCATTTTAGCAAACTTTGTAATACCCATTACACATAAAGCCACATGCCGTAATGCCAATTACACATAAGGTCACACATGATGCCCATGACATACTATATAACACACCGTAATGCCCATTACATACTACAGTATATAACAAACCGTAATGCCCATACACATCTGACACATCTGACACATAAGAGCCACTTACCTACATGCTCATTGCTAGGAACTTCATGCTTTATGCCAGGGACTTCATGCTCGATGCCAAGGGGCTTCATGCTCGTTGCCAGGGGGGACTGAAATAGCTTGTTGCCTAGGGGGACTAAATTTGCTCATTGCCAAGGGGGATTAAATTTGCTCATTGCCAAGGGGGATTAAATTTGCTCATTACCAAGGAGTTATTAAATTTGCTTGTTGCCAAGGGGGACTAAATTTACTCGTTGCCAAGTGGGACTAAAATTGCTCGTTGCCAAGGGGGACTAAATTTGCTCATTGCCAAGGGGGACTTAATTTGCTAGTTGCCAAGGGGAACTAAATTTGCTCATTGCCAAGGGGAACTAAATTAGCTCATTGCCAAGGGGGACAAAATTTGCTCATTGCCAAGGGTACCCCCTCCCAGCCTGCTCCCTGCTCTACCCGGCTTAAGTCTCCTGCTGGACTGCTAGCCAATAGGCTCTTGCAGTCCAGCAGCCATCAATGCTGCTTCTGATTGGCTGCTGGAGCACAAGTGGCTATTGGCTAGTGGTCCAGCGGGAGACTTAATAGTGGCAGACAGGGCGTCAGCTGAGCTCAACCTGGCAGAGCAGGGGAGCGGGCTGTACGGCTCCGGCGCCCTTTAATGTCTCGGCGCCTGGAGCTCGTGCTCCACCAGCTCCGCCCTCCCTATGCCCCTGCACATACTCTTTACATACCTGGTCCCCAAACTTCACATACTCTTTACATGCCTGGTCCATCAACTTCACATACGCTTTACATGCCTCTTCCCCTGACTTCACATACTCTTTACATGCCTGGTCACCTGACTTCACATATTCTTTACCTGCCTGGTACCCCAACTTTGCATACTCTTTACATGCCTGGTCCCTCAACTTCACATACTCTTTACATGCCTGGTTCCTCAACTTCACATACTCTTTACATGCCTGGTCACCTGACTTCACATACTCTTTACATGCCTGGTCCCTCAACTTCACATACGCTTTACATGCCTCGTCCCCTGACTTCACATACTCTTTACATGCCGGGTCACCTGACTTCACATATTCTTTACATGCCTGGTCCGCCAACTTTGCATACTCTTTACATGCCTGGTCCCTCAACTTCACATACTCTTTACATGCCTGGTCCCCCAACTTTGCATACTCTTTACATGCCTGGTCCCTCAACTTTGCATACTCTTTCCATGCCTGGTCCCTCAACTTTGCATACTCTTTACATGCCTGGTCCCCCAACTTCACTTACTCTTTACAAGCCTGGTCCCCAAACTTCACATACTCTTTACATGCCTGGTCCACAGACTTCGCATATTCTTTACATGCCTGGTCCCCTAACTTCACATACTCTTTACATGCCTGTTCTAACAACTTCACATACTCTTTACATGCCTGGTCAACTGACTGTCACACGCCACCGTGCGGCAACATGGCGGGCACAGTACTCACCCGTCCGTGTCTGCCGCCGGGTGTCATGTGTCCGTCGGAGTCCTCGGTCGAGCTGGCGGCAGTAGGTCATGGCGGCTCAGGATGCTGGCTCTGAAAGGCTTGTTGGAGGCGTGGCAATCTGACTGTGTGTTGGTAGGTGCTGGGAGGCCGGTGCCACCATCTTGGAAAAGGGCAAAACAGTGATTGACCAGGTCTGGGTCTTTCCCTCCTCCTCTGTCCAGGTGGCCAATGGTGCAACCCCCTTGCCATAAAGTGGATCTGCCTAGGCTATCCTGGGTCAGTGCAAAGAGTCTCTTGGGCAGTACACAGCTCTGGAAAGATCCTGACTCCTGATCCTGCCTCTGCTCACTGTGTCCTGTCAGTCAGTAGTCCCTGCTGGCCTCTGACCTCATCTCAGCCTCTTCCTGGTATCTGGTCCATTGATCCACCTCCATTCCCGGGGAGCCACTGGACCATCACGGTTCTACCTCCTGATCCAGATCCTATCTTCAATCTTTCCTTCATCCAATTGTCCAATCATCCAATTGTCTAATCATCCAATTGTCCAATCTTCAATTGTTCAACCTTCTAATCATCCAATTGTCCAATCTTCAATCATCCAATCGTCTAATCATTCAAATGTCCAATCAATCTTCAAACACCAATTCCAATATTTATGCAAAGACTTGTTTCTCAGTTCTTTCAGGTTATTGCAAAGACTTATTATTTATGATTTGTGACTGCTCATCAAATAAGTATTTGATTCAAGTTCATGTCTTTTATATATGAGTTCTTTCATTAAACCTTACACTTACATCTTCTGGTCAATCATCTGTTCCTGTGCACCACACGATACCATCTAATCCACCACCTGTGACACCTGACTTCACATACTCTTTACATGCCCGGTCCCCCAACTTCACATACTCTTTACATGCCCGGTCCCCCAACTTCACATACTCTTTACATGCGGAAGTGCGAAGGGTAACGCCAGCTTTTCCTTTTATTACCCTATAGAGTCCTTTAGGCTTCTTTCTTTATATTTTAAAGATAACTTTATATGTTGTCCATTAAATTGTGCACCTCTCATTATGTATGTGGAACATGTGAGTCCTGCAGGGAGATCTATTTGACCAATAACATTGCTCTCTACTGTTTTACTCATTTAGGGAAATCCCGATTTTCAAATGTAAAAATGGGTACAGCTTGCTGGGAGAACACCTACAGAGTTCAGCGCACATGAATAGTTAAAATGCAGCCTGTGCCCGTTCTAGTAACCTTCTTCCTCAGGCCACCTGCTAACCACATGATCTTGCTGGGCAAAGTTCTGGGCATTGTGAAGCAATACACACCAGACATGTACAATGTAGTAGTGACTATCTGTGTGTGTTTTATAGGTGGATACTCCTTGATTCAATAATAGACTAAAACCATTGGAAATACTTAGAAATTAAATGGAGTGCACTTGCCCTTTCTGCAAACTGTGATTCTATACAGCGCAAATAGTGCGGTCTGAGTACTAAGCATAAAGGGCTCAGTGAGTGGGCTTATGGCGGAGTCACAGAGGAACTGTAATAACATTCTCATGTCTTGGGGCCAGAGGTGCTAAACTTAAAAAGTGATAAAGTGGAGAGAGAGATAAACTACCAGCCAACCAGCTCCTGTCATTATTCAAACACAGCCTGTAACATGGCAATTAGGAGCTGAATGACTGGTAGTTTATCTCTTTCCACTTTATCATATTTTGAAGCTTAGGAGCCAATTTATTTAAATAATTTTTACTAAGATATTGTGAAAATGAATGTTTTCACACCATTCTACATTATTTTACTATCACCTAAAGGCATTAAAGGGTCTTTGGAGCTGTTTTCTGGAAAAACTGCTCCAAACCCTTAAGTTCACATTTTTTTTAGTAACCAGATCGCATTTCCCATACTTAGAATGGGAAATGCGATCTGGCCGAATAAAGAAGAAAAAAAAAAAAGTAAACAAAAAAAGGCTGCAGTGAGCCCTGTGATAATAACGCAGCTTCAGCTGGCAAATCACAGCACTCGCTGTGAATTCCCTCCTCGTGCACATCTTTCTCTGCCCCTAGGTAGAGCAAGCAGTGCAGGGACGGGGCCAGTGTAATTAGCTACTGTATGTTAGTCCGATAGACACACAAGCTGATGAAAACAATATATACCCACCTGCTCAGGGCCTGGTGATTGGTGGTCCGGGAGGGCTACAAGTTATTAGGGCTCACTGTTTCTTCTGTGATCACAAGTACAGCACCAGAGGTCACAACCGGTGGCTGTCATATCGGTGGTGATGTCAGCGGCGGCACATGTCACAGGCCGATTGAGGATGCGGATGGTGATAAATCAGCCCCTTGGGGCTATGATTACATTCTCATGCCTGCAGTCACCAGTGTCCTATTGACAATAACATTCTCATGCATTAGTGCTCTCACTGGCTCATAGTAAGCTGATAAGCTGCATTCCTATGAGTATTGCTCAGTCAGTGTCTGTTGCTGCTCCACCTCATTGAGATCGCTAGCTCATACACAAATAATGTTCAGAAATATTACTAAGGATTGCTCCAACTGTTTGGGTGATGGGATGACCATCGACCATCAATGTTCCATAATCATCGATGGTTTCTGGGAGTTGTCCAATACTTTTGCCATAAAAGGGGGAGAACCAGATGGTTTCCCTATATCGATGGCACAGCATAACCCAGTATTTTTATTTTTTTATTTTTTTACAAGGTGCACAAAAGCAAAACCCACCCCCAGGTTCTTATTGGCCATGGGCCAGTCAGTTAAAGAGCAGTTATTACCATCAGTGGTCCTCCATTGCATAGGTTGTATCCATCGATGGTGACATTCCATATCACCATTGAGGGTGCGACCTGGCCGTTCACAGCAATGAAATAGCCAGCGCTGGGAAATGATTTCCCAGTGCCGGCTCAGGACCCGCCTCCGGTGACGTCACCCAGCCGCCAATAAACGGGGGTTGAGACGGCAGTGTAAAGGGGGTCACAAGCTGGTTGGAGCTGGGTACATAATCCCGGGTGCGACCCAGCTAATACTACTTTCAGACCGCAAATGCCGTGTCGCACATGGGATAAGGACACGGGTCCCATCCCCAGAGCAACACGGCAATGCGGTCTGAAAGTTCCGACACCGACACGGCATATTGCCGAGTCGGTGACGTCACATGGGGCGGTGCTGGGCTGCGGCGCGTCATCGGGGGCTCGGGAGGAGGCAGTACTTGGAGCTGACAGTGCTGCCTCCTCCATACTGTGAACGGGACACGGGTCGCTCGACCCAGGCACCCGTTCACACCGCAGTTGACACGGGTCATAGCCGTGTTCAACCCTGGTCAATACCAGGGTTGAATAGCCGTGTTGCTCGACCCGTGTTGCCCTTTTCAGACCGCACCGTGACCCGTGTTTAGGCCCCGCGAACACGGCAATATGCCGTGTTCGGAGTGCGGTCTGAAAGCGGTATAAGTGGTGTAAGTGGTATTACAATAAAGGTGAAAGATATAGTATGAATGCGCCAGTGCTGGCACTATTAGTCCCCTAAGTTGTGCTTCTCGCCTTAGCAGGTGGGAGGTGGTGACAGCATCCTCCGCTCTTCCATGGTGGTATGGTGATCAGCTGTGACAATCTTGCCTGTCAATCAGGCGTGTGCAGAACGGGTCCTGCGCATGTACAGTTTCCAGATAATTGGGAAAATGTGGCATTGATCACATAAGCGGTCAGTACTGAATAGGGCCCTGAATTTGGAAGACTGAGAACCAATGATCATGCGGCTTATGTTTATTTTAATCATAAGGGCTTTGAATGTTTGTATTACTATGGCAACTTTATTCCTCTGGCTCCCCTTCACATATAACAGACAAACCCAACAGAGAAACACCTGTAATAAACTCCTGATATCTGTGTGATACTGATAGTTCCAGCAGACCAGCTGTGTGTATATAAATATCATTATGCTATGTTTAGCTCAGCTGTTAGGCCGGATCTCCTGAGGGCCTGTAATCTGTGTGATATCGCTAATATATCTAGTATAAATACATGTCACAGTATCGCCAACAGTTGTAATCCAGTCTAATTGTATGTAGTTCTTATGTTGCACAGTGCACTATTCCGCCACTTGCTCATTTGGTGGTGCAGGTGTGTCCTGTGTCTGCTCCTAGACATTAAACATATGACATCACCTAAGGGGCGGGGCCTCCAGATCTGGTAAGTAGAGCACTACCCGGAGCATCCCAGGGACACTGCACAAGCTGAAGGCATACTTGACTACTCTTCCGGAACCTGCAGGAGACACACCATTTTTTGGATAGTCCCCCGCACCCCCAAAATAGTCGGTACCCCTCCTACCTACTTCCAAATGAAGTGGGAAGAAGGGGGAGATAAATGCAGTGAATCCATGAGGAGGTGGGGCCTAACAATGCACATCTACATTAATCACATTGTTTTAGCCCCGCCCCTATTTAAATACGGCGGTTGGACTTAGGAACCGATTTTTTACAATCCGCATCCTCAGATACGGGTGTCATGTAATAATATCGGGCAGATAATTGATTAAATCGCATGGATGTATCACTTATGTCATGCAAGGACAGAGTTTGAGAGAAAGCCCTATCCCTGTGATGCCACGTGGCAGCATTATAGGCACGGCCATCTTAACATTAGCCTGGGCCCCATGGCAAAATAAGTCACCTGGGACCCCTTCTCACCTACGTGCAGGCAGCGGCATCTGACATACCTCCTAACAGTCCCGATTTTATCGGGACAGTCCCGATTGTCAGGGCCTGTCCCGCTGTCCCACCCGCGGGCGGCAGTGTCCCGCGGTGTCGGGGGGCTGTTGGGAGTCCCCCCTGTCAGCTGCTAAGCAGCGGGGAATAAACGCTGTGCGCATGCGCACAGCGTCTATTCCCGCAGCCAGGGGGCTAGGGCATGGCTAAAGGCTCACAGAGCCTCTGGGTCATGCCCCCATAGCGGCAAAATGGGGGCGTGGCCTCGCGGGTGAGCCGCCCCAAATTAGGTCACGCCCCCCCGGAATTTCGGCGCGCAGCAGCGGCGTCCAAACTAGTGAGCTTCAAAAGTTGGGAGGTATGCATCTGGGAAGCTTGTAGCGCTATTTGCTGGGTGGCAGGCGGGAAGCGCTGCTGATTTTTAAAAGACTGGCCGGACGCTGATTGGCTGAATTCTCTCAGCCAATCAGCATCCAGCTAAACTTTTCCAATACAGCCCGCCACCCAGCAAATAGCAATCCCGCTGCCCGCCACCCCCCACAACAGCCTCAGCAGCTCCCCATGGCAGTGCCCTCTTCCCCATTGGGGTGGGCCCCTAGAATCCTTGGGCCCCTGCCCATTAAGCCCGATGGAAAAGAAGGCACTGCTTATTGTAGTATATTTCATATACCCAGAGTAATGGCTGCACTTGCGTCGCCCCTGAAAATTGCTCCATAATCCGTTTAACCCCATTCACTGGTAATCCCGACAATTTCCTGGGCTATGCCTTAATGCCCAGACTGGCAAACCCAGAAAATTCTCGGGATTACCAGTGTTTAGCGCCAGGCAGCGCTGCTGAGTTCAGCTTGTTTCAGCGCTGCCCGGTTTCCTCTCCCCCGCTGCATCTCCGGCTCACTACCCCCCCCCCCCCATTACAGCCAGCGGCACCGGCTTGTGACAAGTCGGGTTGCCACAGGCAGGGAAAGGGCGCAGGGCCGGGCAGCACCTGATTGGTGTTTCACCCGGGGACACAGTGGAGGTTTTTTTTAGGGAGCGCTCCCCAGAAAAAATTTGCCCAGTGGGGAGCGCTCAGTGTTTCAGCAAAGATCCTGGTGTCCTAGGCAGCCTAAATCGGCAGTGGAGGCATCCGGATAGGGGTGGAGCCCCTGACAATGAGCAGAACCACTGTGGTGGGCTGTATTCTCATGACTGTTGTTCATCCTCAGTAAAGTCTGTCTCCATTGTGTGTAGTAGACAGTTTTAGTAATAAACAAAACATGTGCCAATTGCCAACTAGGGTGGAAATAAAAAATAACATTGGATGCCAAGGCCAATTGTTCCTTTTATTAGTCATCTAGATATTTTTCTTAGAAACCAGAGCTTCAGGAAGTATTTATAGAAGCAGTAATATTTACCTATCCTCAGGGGCGAATTTAGGGGTCAGGACACCCATAGGCAAAACATTTTTGTGTCCTCCCCCCCCCCCCCCCCTCTATTTTAATGTAATCATATATGTATATACATTATTATTTATATATTTCATTAAAATTTAACTCTAGCCCACCTTAATATTTTTTTAAGCACTCTGGGCTGCTCACTGTACAGATGACCCGGAGGGAGGCACTTATTAGTACAGTGATTAGCACAGTGTCTCCGTCAGTCTCTCTCACACTGTGACTGACTGAGTGCAGGGAGGATCTGCGCGCCGCTCAGCTGCTGGATACGCAGCCAATAGACTGTGTGTGTGTGTAGAGTAGCCAATGGGCGGGCGCCGGCAGCAGTGAGCCTGAGCCATTTCCGGATACACAGGGGGACTGTCGGACCCAGCCACTAAGCGGTGATGTAATGTGCATGGCAGAGTGGGTGGGCAGTGGCGGGTGACGATCGGCGCTGCCGCCAACATATGATAATTCATGTCTGCGGCGACGGCGCTTGTCACTGGCCACTGCCCACCCGCTGTGCCATGCTGCTATTTAACAGAATGTCAGCCTGCCTGCCGCCCTTAAATGGTGCCGCCCTGAGGCCAATGCCTCACGGGCCTAGGCACAAATCCGGCCCTGCATGTCGACACAGACACAAAAAACTCATGTCGACCTTACTCATGTTGCCCTAAAGATTGTGTCAACCTTCGGTCAATGTCGACCATTCTTAGTGTCAACTTAGTCACTATCGACCATTAGATAATATTTTATTGTATTATTAACTATTGAGCAGCTTTTTCAAACACAGCGCAGTGGTTAACTCCATCTATTATCACATACACCAGGTCTGTCCAAACTATGGCTGTTGTGAAACTACAAGTCCCATCATGCCTTGCCACAGGTTTGCTATTTGGGAATGCTACAACTATGGCAAGGCATGCTGGGATGTGTAGTTTCACAACAGCTGGAGGGCCACAGTTTGGACACGCCTGACATACACAGTCTGTTGATAATCGCTCAGCTACGATATAATTGAATTTGTGACCAAAAGAGGTCACTGCAAGTTGTCACCAATGACTCCATCGTTCACTATATACCGTACAGTATAGTGTGTAAAACAGATGAAAGGCATCATTAACCATTAATGGAAATATGAAATCCCAGTCGATATTTCCACCAGGTGGAAATAGCAGCTGGCAGTATTCAATCCCGTCCAGGACTCGCTTGCAACAGGTTTGCCTCACTATGGAGGTGGATCTGTATTGTCGGAAACAGAGCCTGGATTGTCGTTTCAGACTATCGGTGTCCATTTTCGCCGATGCCGGGACTTTAAGGGCTATTTCACAAGCTCCGGCTCCTGCCGGGCGGCAAAGCCCCGCACGTCGAAGTTTTCAATGGCAGCCTGGCAGCCGTCCCTTCCAGTGGTGGGATCCGTCTGCAACCGGTTGGCCGGGCCGTGGCCATCCCGTGTGAATGGACAGAATCATGTCCATTATTAACTACTGTGTGCGGCACCGCTTTTGGCCGTGCGGGGTTTTGCCACCTGGCAGGAGCCGGAGCGTGTGAAATAGCCCTATGACTGTCAGAATATATTCGGTACTTATGTATTATCTGGGCTGCCGATTTTTTGATTGTATGCCTTAACTTAAGGCATACAATCAGATGCGATGCGATGCGATATCGCATTGCATCGCATATGACCATATCGCATGCGATGCGATGACCCGATTTTTCCATAGGATTCAATGTTAAAATGGACTGAGTCCATTTTAACATGGAATTCAATGGGAAAAAGGGGTCCTTTTCATACCCCTACTTTCCAAGTGGGCATGGAGTTGGATATAAACCTGTGGCGAGTGTAGCGAGCCACCGAGCCCGAAGCGTGGTGAGCGAACGGTATTCGCATATCGGTATTCGCATGCGATATGGTCGGATGCGATGCGATGGACCCGATTTCAAAATCGGCAGCCCAGTTAGTACATAAGTACCATATATTCTGCCAGTTGGAAGAACAGACCCTACATTGAATAGGAATGTCATTCATTCAGTTACTGTATATTGTAAAGATGGATACGGTCAGTTGGTCGACCTAAAAATAGTCAACAGTCATTAGGTCGACATACTGGAAGGTCAACAGGGGTCTACACTAGGTCGACACAAGCATTATGTCGACATGGTCTAGGTCGACATTCAAAAGCTCGACATGGGTTTTTTCCCTGTTTTTATGAGCGCAGAAAGCCATGCGAGGGGACGCGCTGCACTTAAAACTGTTTCTATGTCGACATTTGGGTCAAAAAACAGTGAAAAACCCCATGTCAACCTTTTGACTGTCAACCTAGACCATGTCGACCTAATGCCTGTGTCAACCTAATGACCTGTTGATCTTGTGCCATGTCGACCTAGACCGATGTCGAACTTCCAGTATGTCGACCTAGTGGTGTCGATCTAATGACTGTTGACCATCTTTAGGTCGACCATACATTCCATACCCGTAAAGACATATCTAAGAATCAATGCAAACGATAAAACTTCACTCTTTCTGACAAAATCCTTCTTAAGATGGACAAAACCATGAGCACTGCAGGGGGGCAGATGTAAAATGTGCAGAGATAATTAGATTTGGGTGGGTTATTTTGTTTCTATGCAGGGTAAATACTGACTGCTTTATTTTTACACTTTTAATATAGATCACACCCAAATCGAATTCTCTCTGCACATGTTACATCTGCCCCACCTGCAGTGCACATGGTTTTGTCCATTTAAGAAGGATTTTATCAGAAAGAGGGAACTAGAATAAGGCCCTACGTACTGTAATACATGTAAGTATTCGAGTCACTAAGCCTAAAACAAAGGTCATCTTGTATAATACATCCTATACTACTTACAAGTTATATACTGTGCTATAGCATCAGGGCCGGATTTGTGCCTAGGCCCGTGAGGCACCGGCCTCAGGGCGGCACCAATTAAGGGCGGCAGGCAGGCTGACATTCTCTTAAATAGCAGCATGGCAAAGCGGGTGGGCATCGGTGAGTGACGAGCGCCGCTGCCGCAGACATGAATTATCATATGTCGCGGCAGCGCCGCTCGTCACCCGCCACTGCCCACCCACTCTGTCATGCACATTACATCACCGCTTAGTGGTTGGGTCCGACGGTCCCCCTGCGTGTCCAGAAATGGCTCAGGCTCACTGCTGCCGGCTCCTGCCCATTGGCTACTCTACACACACACAGTCTATTGGCTGCTGTGTATCCAGCAGCTGAGCTGAGCGGCGCGCAGATCCTCCCTGCACTCAGTCAGTCACAGTGTGTGAGCCGGAGAGAGACTGACGGAGACACTGTGCTAATCACTGTACGAAAAAAGTGCCTCCCTCCCTCCGGGTCCTCCGTACAGTGAGCAGTCCAGAGTGCTTAAAGAAATATTAAGGTGGGCTACAGTTAAATTTTAATGAAATATATTAATAACAATGTATATACATATATGATTACATTAAAATAGGGTGGGGGGGCACAAAAATGTTGTGCCTAGGGGAGGCCTGACCCCTAAATTCGCCCCTGTATAGCATAAATCTGTGCTTCAGAAACATACAGTATCTGACATTGCTTCCATATGTGCTGTATAACAGAAGGTCAGTGTATGGACGGGAGCAGGAGATGGCCGGATCATGGGCAAGGAGAGAGCCTAACAGAATCCTGACTGAATCCGCTCCGAGACATTGACCTCAATCTCACTGCAAGTATAGAGGCTGCTTCCACAATAGTTTCTTCAGACAGCTGATAAGTATCTAAGAGCTAATCTCATCCAGGAGGCACAGCTAACCCTGCTTCATAGCTCCAACAGACGGCAGCCAAGGTGGTCCGTGGGGGCCGTAAAACTGTAATAACGATAAGGCCCAGAGAGTGAAATTAGAATTATTACTACTATAAGCACTGGATGGTCCTCTGACCCGCCACCACTCTATGGAATCCTAATTTATTCTTTTAGGATAATTATTGTCCTACCTTAATACACATTTATGGCCTCCTGCTGAGTATATATTGTGATCTTATCTATAATGCCTTTGATTGGTCAACATTTTGGGGGCATGCATAGCGCTCCCCGAACAGCTGGGCAAAACTCGCGTTCCCCTCCTTGACACTGCGACATCGAGACTGTGCAATTCAGTGTGACCGCTGTAATTGAGACAGTGGTTATGGTATACTGAATCGGCCATGTTTGGTCAACAGACCACAGATGCTAAATTACTGTCCCGGCGCCTGTACACTGCAAATGACAGGCACGGTGAATGTGCAGTAACGGCATCTGAACTGCACATACCTCTGATACATACCCACCACTGTACTTTGTCATGTACAGCACCATTTTTTATGGCCTGTATCTTTTTTGGGTCTGCAACTGTACATTGTAGGTGTAGGAAGGAAGCATGACCACGCCCCCTTTACCCATGACCACGCCCCCTTTACGAATTTGTACCGGTTTCTAATCTTCAGATGTTGGAGGGTATGCAGATAATATGGGCTGCAGTGAAGCCAGAGTAATGTCACAGGTTGTATCTGGCTTCACTTAGACAGAGCACAGTGGCAGATTTTACCTGGGCAGGGGGCGGGGTTGCAGTCCTGCAACCCATAGGTAAAAACCGTCACTGGATGTCACCCATAGCACCCAATCAAATTATACTTAATGGACAATGGAAAGCAAGTCGGTGGTTATAAAATGTATGCTGTGTGTTTAACAATAACAATTTTTTTCTACTTCTACATCATTTGGGTGACTGACAAAACACCTATATTGTTAGGACCATAGCTGCACAGCCTGGTCTTGTACTTGTATTTAAGAGATTATTTTTTTTGCTTTTACATACATTTGTAAAAATAACTATTATATATATATATAAAACATAATTAACTTTTATCATTTACACTTTTTTCTTTATTTTAATATTTCACTTACTTAACTTTAATAGTTTGTGCACTATGGATGACAAAACCTAGTTCTTCTTTTGTATAATACAAATTGCCTCCTAATAAGGTTCCAGCCACTTCCCTGGTTTCCATTATGACATTACAGAACATTTCATCATGAGGCTGTGGCTGATTGTGATGTCATCGGCTGCATCAGGAACCATTTGAAAGGAAGTTGTTCAAGGAATAAGACCTGCATTGAAAATGCTGTGTATACAGATATTCGTTTTGCTAATATTAGTGATTACTGGGGGCAATGGAGCTCCAATTCGGGCAGCTGAAGCTATAACTAACATCTATCATGAGGAGAATAATCCAACTTCAGACTATAAAGAAGAAACTCCTACAGAAGAAGCAGCAGAAGAAAGTGACCTGAGCGATGAGCTGAAAAAAACCCTGAATAGGAAGAACACCGATAATTTGATAATAACCGGCTCAACGTTGGGCATTATCAGTCTAGCGTTCATTGCAATAGCACTGGGCATCATCAGACGATTTTGCCTTAAGACTGCTGCTGATAAAGCTTCACAGGACCTTGATAGTGAAGCTGGACTCCCTGAAGAACTTGAACCTGCAGATACAGTAACTAACCTGGCAGGAGAGATGTGCCAGTCACAGGAATGCTCTCACCTTTCCTTGGCACTGGATCATAGTCTGAATTAAAGCAACAGCTCTGGCTTGGGAACCAAAAAGAGACCCAAATACAGGCTTAGGAACCTGAGAC
The DNA here is from genome assembly GCF_055691185.1 of Crinia signifera. NCBI lineage: Eukaryota > Metazoa > Chordata > Amphibia > Anura > Myobatrachidae > Crinia > Crinia signifera. Next base: position 43,591,219 of record NC_139223.1, read on the forward strand.
AAAGAGACCCACATACAGGCTTAGGAACCTGAGACAAAGAGACCCACAAACAGGCTTAGGAACCTGAGACAAAGAGACCCACATACAGGCTTAGGAACCTGAGACAAAGAGACCCACATACTGGCTTGGGAACCAAAGACAAAGAGACCCACATACTGGCTTGGGAACCAAAGACAAAGAGACCCACATACAGGCTTGGGAACCTTAGACAAAGAGACCCACATACAGGCTTGGGAACTGAAGACAAAGAGACCCACATACAGGCTTGGGAACCTGAGACAAAGAGACCCACATACAGGCTTGGGAACCTGAGACAAAGAGACCCACATACAGGCTTGGGAACCTGAGACAAAGAGACCCACATACAGGCTTGGGAACCGAAGACAAAGAGACCCACATACAGGCTTGGGAACCGAAGACAAAGAGACCCACATACAGGCTTGGGAACCGAAGACAAAGAGACCCACATACAGGCTTGGGAACCTGAGACAAAGAGACCCACATACAGGCTTGGGAACCGAAGACAAAGAGACCCACATACAGGCTTGGGAACCGAAGACAAAGAGACCCACATACAGGCTTGGGAACCGAAGACAAAGAGACCCACATACAGGCTTGGGAACCTAAGACAAAGAGACCCACATACAGGCTTGGGAACCTGAGACAAAAGAAACCCATCCCACTCCCACTCCCCCTCCCCCTCTCCCCTCCCCCCCCACCCGTGGCTGTTATTGCATGGCTATCGGGCGTGGCCCCTTGGCGATGGGGTTACCAGTTCTTTAAGAATTGGTAGTGGCACAGCCACCATGGACCAACGCAATATTCATTTTGTTGTTATTAAGTTAGAACTGTGTAAATGTGCTGTCAGACTTACTGTGTGACTGTACTGACAACTTTCAGCTTCATTTGCAAAACATAAATTATTCTATATAAAGTATACCAAAAGTTGTGCAAAGGTTAGGGCCATCTGTCCTCCCTCTCTCTCTGCCCAGCATCTGTCCTCCCTCTCTCTGCCCAGCATCTGCCCCTCCCCCTCTCCCTGCCCAGCATCTGCCCCCCCTTCCTGCCCAGCATCTGCCCTCCCTCTCCCTGCCCAACATCTGCCCATTGTCTCTGCCCAGGATATTTCCTCCCTCTCCCTGTCCAGCATCTGTCCTCTCCCTCTCTCTGCCCAGCATCAGTCCTCTTCTCTCTTCATTGGCCAGCATCTTGCTGCCACCCCCTATCTACCCAGAATTTGGTTGCTTTCCAATTTATCTGCCTAGATCTGGCTGTCCCGCCTTTCTCTGCCGAGTATCTGTCCCCCTTCTTTTTTCCCTGTGCCCCATCTATCATATCTATACATCCTTATTCAACCATTTCCAACAACACCCTCATAACTCATTGTTCCTCTTTCCCATTCTCCCACCTCCCCATACTTATTCCTCTTCTGCTCTCTTCACACCATACACACACCTTGCGTCCAGGGGCGGATTTAGGGATGACGGCGCCCCTAGGCACAACAATAATGCTACCCCCTGTCTAATTATATTATTTTTATTGATTACTTATAAGCCCTCATTTGATAATAGCCAATATAATGGATTTATTTAAAAAAAAAACACTAACAATAAAAAACGATTATTTAAAAAAAAAGCCACTAACTGTGACGTTCTTTTATTGTGTATACATATTACTAAGTAGGACAGTTTACAGGGGCAGTATCTGCATGTCCTATCATTTACACTCTATTTAAGATGGAATACTGTACAGCACAGTGGATATTTTGCAGTTATTGGTACACTTTGGGCTGACAGTACCATCACAGGCATCCAAGTGCCGCCCCCAAACATGTGCCGCCCCTAGGCACGTGCCTCACGTGCCTAATGGGAAATTCGGCTCTGCCTATCCTGTATACAAGTGCGGTGTATTCAGCAACTATATATAAAGGGCTAGGTGCTACATCTGTATGCAATTAAATAACCATAGAGCAAAATTCTCCATTTCCCCCAGTAAGTAATGGTAATGGTGATATACTGGTAATGGTGATATACTGGAATTTATCATTAAACTGGAAGATAACCACATCAATTAAAGGGATCCATTTGGTTTCCCACAAGCTTCTGCAGTAAAATCTATGTGCACAATACAGGAATTATATCAATGGAAACATCACTCATCAAAGAACAAAGATCATCAGCTAAAACATGACACGGAAACATAATCTGCTGACATTACTGTATGTTGTTCCGTCATTTCGGCAGGAAGGTAACTAGTGCTTAATCAGGGCCGGCGGCACCACCACTAGGCAGCTTCAGGCATTTGCCTACGGGTGCAGGCCACTAGAGGGCGGTACTGAGTTTTAGGATCCAAGTAGCCGGAGGAGCAGGATGAAAGCAGGAAGAATGCATCCTCAGGAAAAGAGCAGGTAACCCCCGCCCCCCCCTGGAGCTGGCTAGCATCATTGAAGGGGGTAGCGCCCGCACCCGTAACGGCCATGGATCTTGGTAGTGGCGGATGACACCCGCACCAGCCCTGAAGCATGTGAGAGGTCACGGTGAGGAGCAACCACCCCCCTCCTGGAGCTGAGCTGGTCAGCGTCATCGACGAGGGGTAGCGCCCCCCGTCCCGTGGATCTTGGTAGCAGCAAATGGCGCCTGTACCAGCCCTGTAGCAGAAGAGCGGTCACGTGGAGCTGAGCTGGTCAGTGTCATAGACGGGGGGTAGCGCCATAGGCGCCGAAACCGTGGGTGCTCCGGGGCCCGAGCACCCATGGAAAGTGAGGAGCACCTACGTGCCACGGCCGGAGCTCACCCGCTGATCGCCGTCGGGGATCCTGGCGGATGGGAACTAGTAGCTGTATTAATACCTCTGCTAGTTCCCATGTTCCGCAGGGACCCTGCTGCTGACAGCATATCCGCTGCCGGGACCCCACTGCGGCGCTGCCAGGATCCCCGTCTACTTCCATCCAGGACTGGGGGGGGGGTCTGTGGGAGCCCATTGCAGGGCCACACCCTTTGAGCATGCCCCCTTGAGCACCCACCGACAAAAACGTAAATCGGCGCCCCTGGGTAGCGCCCCCCCGTCCCGTCCCATGGACCTTGGTAACAGCGGATGGCGCCTGCACCAGCCTTGGAGCAGAAGAGCGGTGACAGAGAGCGTTAACTCCCCCCCCCGCGCGGAGCTGCCTGGGGCATCTCGACGCCTTGCACTGGCCCTGTTTATATATATATATATATATATATATATATATATTTATATATACACACATTAAGAGATCTAAAAGGCAGTTGAGAACAAAGACCCCGGACGCAGAGCCAATTAACAGATGGTTTTGGGACTTTACATGCACCGGGTCACAGTGTGAATGTGCCACAATGTCACTGAGGCCCCGGGTTGCAGTGCGCAATATGTTAACAGTTCAAACAAGGTGGGTTAATCTGATTCTCTAATGGACAAAACCATGTGCACTGCGATTGTGTATATCTCATAGTATATATACTTAGGCCAGCAAGTACTAATTTCTCCAATAGCAAGTTGGGAAGGAGAAGACAAGTGTAAATAACCGGAAACTGGCCTCACATCTTGCCAGACCTCTTTGTTTGCATCATGTAAACAAGGCGACAATGTCCAGCTCCCTCTTTCGTGGTATCATTCCACAGATATCATCAGGGATTAGCTGATAAAGAGAAATTCTACGAATGCTGTAATAGCCTCAGCCAGTACATTCTGTCATAATCTTTTTAGACATGGTAAATTACAAACAGGACACAGTACAGTGGTGGGTGGCAAAAGGTATTTTCTCAAACCACCATGGCATGGGTCTTCAAACTGCGGCCCTCCAGATGTTGTGAAACTACAAATCCCAGCATGCCTTGCCACAGTTTTAACACTCCCTTATAGCAAAACTGTGGCAAGGCATGCTGGGATTTGTAGTTTCACAACATCTGGAGGGCCTGAGTTTGAAGACCCATGCACCATGGCATTCCTCTCAGCCATAATATATATATATAAATATATTATAATATATATTGTAGAATACAAAGTCTACATTAATGCGAAGAATATTAGACGTTTCTTAAAAGATACTATAGCAGTAAAATGTACCCAACACCGAACCCAGATATTATCACATAATATTTGCAGCTAATCCCCCCCCCCCCCCCCCCCAAAAAAAAAATAGTTTTTGTGGGTTAGCAGCAAATATTAGGTATCCCCCGAATGAATGTAGGAGGGACCGCAGCAAGTATCTCCAATCCCTGCTGGGATCCCTCCTGCTCCGCCACCAGCCGCATCCCCCATAGGTTTATAGGTCATGCTGTCTGTTGTATCAATATAGAGCAGCATCGCATCTTGTCCCTGGGCTCCCGCCATTCTGGGATTTTGGTAACCCATTATAGCCTATGTGGGTCTCTAGGAAGGTTATTTTCTTTTGAACTGTGCGCACAGTGTGTGGTAGGGGCCTCCTTGGACCCATTCCGCTCCCACTGCACCCATTAGAGTTATGGATTTAGCTGGAGTTAATGGAAGGCCGCTAGAAGAAAACCTGTAGCCAAATTTCCCCTCAGTGACTTTAAGGAAGCCAAAATGGCGCTGATACCCGGTAAGGGGCACAAGATGGCCTATGGGTCAGCAGTTGGAAAGCATTGGGGACGGACAAGGCACATGTCCCTGTTACGACACCTAATGAGCAGATTTTTCACAAGGCAATCTAAGCGCCTGCCTAGGACCCAGAAGGTCCAAAGGAACCCCACAGAGATTTCCTGGCCATCCCAATGACTAAGTGACTACTGCATGCATTTATGACATCACACGGACCTGCCCACACTCCTTTGGTGTTCTTTGATAGGATGAAAAATGTAAAGTGGGCAGTCAGTTTACTTTAAATGTGACACAGGTATTAAGTCTACTTGGAAAACACCTAGAGCCTGATTGAGATTTGTACGCAATGCCGATGGTCACACAGCTGAGCATTTATCTGTAGACTGCGCATGCATCACAGTACTCTATACACTGCTATGGATTGTTGGAGAGAGGAGCTAATATGGAAGGGGGGCAGAATGCCAGGTATAAGGAGCAGCAGGAACGGAGTTAGTTGCTAATACTGCTTTCACATCGCAAACCTGGGTCGGACGCGGGATTTTGAGCTCGGGATGAATTCAGGTCACACCTTTTCGCACTGAACGCGGGTCGCCCATTATACACAGGGTGACCTGGATGTAACCCTTCTTTTAACCCGTAGGTTGAATTGCCGGCTTGCTCGACCCAGGTTATTCACTTTGGTTCTTTCACAATGCATCTTGACCCAGCAATAACCTGGTTATAAGGGGAGTTGCCAGTTTAAATGAGTAGTTTCCAGAGTATATAATGATCAACCAAAAATAACCTGAATCAAAAAGATATTAACTTTAGATACGTGTAGGTTGGGCTGGCGTGCCTGTTCCACGAAACAATGAAACTGTGTGTTTGCACTGGCGGGCAGTCTAAAGACCGTGTTCCTGGGGCACATCTTCCATAACACTCTAGTTTCGAGAACTCAGAAATTTGTGTTATTTACACAGCGCAAGACGGCTGAGGCATAGCACAAAACTATTTCAATCATAGCATTCCATATTATATACTTCAAGACTTGTATTACTTATAAAATAATATATAACAGAATCCTTGCTAGCACGTAAGTACAGAGCTGTAACTTAAGTACAAAATAACACTGAGAAAGTATTTATTACTACCTACTTTATATTAAAGTACGTCGTAATAAACCTTTCAGGATCGACACAGATCTGAGGTCTGTCAGTTAGAATAAGTTGTCTTCTAATATTCCTGTCTTGAAGTATACAGGTTGAGTATCCCGTATCCGAAATGCTCGGGACCACAAGCATTTTGGATAAGGGATTGTTGCAGATTTTGGAATATATATATTTTTCTTTATACTTACCTGGTCCCCTGACGTCCATGGTGTCCCCCAGGCTACACGGTGGCCTTCAGGATCCTCTTGAGCTACATCTCTGGTCTAAATCATGGCTGCATTGCACGAGTGCGCGGGCGTGCCAGTGACATCACCGGCTCGCCAGTGCACTCACACAATGCACCCCAGGGACCGAAGATGCCCCTGAAGAGGATCCGAAGGCCGCCATGGACATCGGGGGACGAGGTAGGTATAAAATAAGGGGAGGGAAAAAACTAAATATTCTAAAAAAAACACGGTTTTTGGAATATTTTGGTTTCTAGAATACACGGGTAAGAGAAACTCGACCTGTATAACATATAACTTTTTGATTTAAATAATTTAGTAAAGACAACTACTCTTGAATATATTTTGATCATATATTCGCTTTATCACGAGGTGAAATTAATGTCCCGTTTACAAATGACTGATGATCTAAGTAAACTTGAGAATTGGTCAAGAGCATGTCAACTACAGTTTAATGCTAAAAAATGCAAAATTATGCACTTGGGACTCAAAAACCCAAAGGCCCAATATAGTATTAAGGGTACTATAATGGAAACTACTGAGGAGGAAAGAGATCTAGGAGTCACTATTTCAGGGAACTTAAAGGCAGGAAAGCAATGTAGCAAAGCAATGAGGAAGGCTAGTCAGATGCTTGGTTGCATAGGGAGAGGAATCAGTAGCAGAAAGAAAGACGTAATAATGCCACTTTATAGGTCATTGGTACGACCTCATCTGGAATACTGTGTCCAGTTCTGGAGGCCATATCTTCAGAAGGATATAAATACATTGGAGAGTGTACAAAGAAGGGCAACTAAAATAGTTCATGGCCTACATCACAAAACTTACCTGGATAGACTAAAAGATCTTAACATGTATAGTTTGGAGCAGAGAAGGGAAAGGGGGGACATGATAGAAATCTTCAAATATATCAAGGGTTTTAACATAGTACAGGAGGGAAATTTTCTTCAAAGGAAAACAAGTAATAAAACACGAGGACATGCACTGAAACTGGAGGGAGGTAGGTTCAGGGGAAATGTTAGAAAGAATTACTTCACAGAAAGGGTAGTGGATAAGTGGAATAGCCTACCATCAGAGGTGGTAGAGGCCAAGTAGAACAATTTAAACATGCTTGGGATAGGCATATGAATATCCTTACAAAGAAATAAGGATTAAAAAGGGTTGAGATTACCTGAAGGGTAAAAAAAGGGGTAGACTAGATGGGCCAAATGGTTATCTGCCGTCAAATTCTATGTTTCTTATGGGAAATACTGTTCCAACAAATTAAGGTCACTTCTCTGTAATCAGAGATATATTTAATACTTAAAAAAATGGTTTATGTACCGCAATACAGAATCCTTTTTAGAGGGATGATATAATAAAATATAAGTTTTAAAATAAACCAACTACGTAATAAACTTGCATTACTAAACCAACTACATAATCAATAATCACTTGCAATTACCCCATAGAGGTGAGGAGCAGCATTATCCTTTTATTATACAGGGGTTCCTGCACATGCAGATCGGGAGTGACTGTGTTTTACACCCTTTTGTGTATCTGGAGTCTTTTTTTTTTTTTTTACAAACTTGTTTGTTTCACCATGTAATATAATGAATATGACCAATTGACACACAGGAGTGTGCAGGTCTATTTATGGAAATGCTGTATTTTGTTCTACTGGGGAAGAACAAGTGGAGTCAACCAAAGGAACAAACCAGAGCACATGAGAACTGTGTGATCCTGTTTGGGTCATTGGAGATTCAATTGCTGTTCCTAAGTCAACCAAAACACAAAGATTTGCTGAACCTAAAACAAAAAACACATACGTTAATGTCTAGTACCTGTCCCTATTTATCGGGTGTCACAGAGGCACAGGTGTTTACAGAAAAACTCTTACAGAGGACAAACACATTTAAGGAGTGTCCCTTCCATAAGCAGCACTGCACGGAACATGCACGATATTTGGAAATTGCTTTGTTTTCACTTACCGTACGTAAAAGAAAAAAATATTCTTAACACACACATATAATATTATATATATATATATATATATATAAACAAGGGGGGGGGTGTACCCCAATCTGCGCCTTGATATCCTGGAGCAGCAACCGTGTTGGATCCCCTGTTAGACGGGACCCGGAATTTAGAGATGAACAAAGAGAGGGTACAGAGTGCGCTTATGATATACTAATATGCATATCATAGAAAAGATATTTATTTATAACAGGTTTTACCTTTATAATATTTTGTATATAAAAGATAAAAACAAACAAATACAATTCAGTTCGTATCCTGTATGTGGTTCATTCACAGCATGTGATCAAAACATATGAATCTGGCCCAACGCGTTTAATCAACTAGGTGACTTCATCAGGGGCGAATAGTAGTTTCAAAATGAATGATACTAGTAAGATGTCAATATGGATGTAACCATAAGGGTAGGTGGGAGCATCTCCTTCTTAGGAGTTAGTTAAACAAGAATCCGATATGAAATTCAAAACAGATCGATGATCATCAAAACAGTGAATTCCTTCATACAATCAGGAACAGATTAAACAGCCCAGCAGTAGGTTCTTAAAGGTTCAGACAACCACAAGGGAATAATGGTCCCAGGTAGGTGTGTTAGCTCTGAATTCCAGCACACACACACACACACGTGCCATACAAGGAAGCAAGATCATTAGATTGTAAGCTTTTAGGTACAGAACAGTAATTTCTGTCCAGTCGTTCTAGCCTGCTATGTAATTCCTTGCTTCACGTTGCATGTACACTGTGCCTTCCCTGTTTCCCACCACTGAAGAGAATTGTGGTGCCCAACGCAAATAAATGTTCCATAAACTTAATGAATTCTCTTGGCTTAAAAATGATGTATTGTAACATTGATATACTCTACTGAAACAGTGCCACCCAGTGGTCATATAACCATGGCTAATAACTGAATGAGTGCATGGCTTTACAAGGTTATTGATCTTTGCAGTGCCTGATTAACCAATAACCTAATTAGGCTGCAGGGTACTTGTTTCCTAGCACGGCGCCCATCGCATCGTATACCATAAACCTTACGTGATGCGACACGATGGCACCCAATGTTATACAATTTTAAAATTGTATACCATTGTATATGGCATACAATGCCATACAATGCGATGGTATAGGGGCGGCGGTACGCATCCTCCGACCTTTTCCTACCCCCACCATCCACGTCGGTGTGGAGTTGATTTTATATAGTGTGGCGAGCCCCGCGAAGGGCCGCGTATTACTTTACATGTACTCGCATGTAAAGTAATACGCAGCCCTTCGCGGGGCTCGCCACACTATATAAAATCAACTCCACGCCGACGTGGATAGTGGGGGTATGAAAAGGTCGGAGGACGCGTACCGCCGCCCCTCGCCACGCTTCGGGTTGGCGTTGATAGTGGGGGTGCATTTAACATTGAAAAAACCCATTAGGGTGCTTATACAATTTTAAAAACGCAAGTAATTTAAATAATATTCGGTGCACTTCTTCTATAAATTTCCAGGTCCTGAAGTACTGATTTGATATTCCAGACATCAGTAAATTGCACACCTGTTTTACCATGGCCCGAGATCACTTAGCAGACCAGCCCTGTTTCTCTGTGATACGCTAAGATTTACCAACTGGCTGTGTATACATAAGTGTACCAGAGATAAGCAAGTACAGAACGCACAGATGACCAGAACATCTGTTTGGCTGAGTCTTATCACTCAGACAACATCCCAAGTCAGATAAGTCCCGGGATCAGCTGCACCTTGTGTTGTCCCATCTGGACCTGGAAGTCTCAGCATCCATGGGAAAGTTTATTAAAGGAGGTGATAGGAAACAAAACATTACTCCGTATGATCTGGCCGGGAGCGTGGTAACATCATGGGCACATAAACCACTAGCATAGTAATATTTACCGGTTTTTGCTCTTCAGATGCTGGAGGTGTGCAACATGTTTCCCAAAAAGTCTTATCCGTGCAAAGATAGTAAGGACACGTGGTAAACTAACATCTCGTGTGACAATGAGATCAGCTGTCAAAACTAATTGGACTTTCTAATGCAGGGGTTGCCAAATGTCTATGTTGACATTCACTCGGTCGACAGTGAAAAGGGCCATACCTAAGAATGGTTGACATACATTAGGTCAACATTGACAGAAGGTCCACACAAGCAAAATGTCAACATGGGCATGGTCGACACAGGAAAGGTCGACACACGTTTTTTAATGATTTCTTTTTAACCGACTTGTTCTTACGTCACGATCCAAGTGGGAATAGAGTGGGATTATAAGAGTGCGCCAAGCGCAGTGAGTCACCATGCCCGAAGCATGTGCGAGCGCAGCCAGCCATGCGAGAGGACGCGCTACACTTATGCAGTGTCCATGTCGACGTAGACACCAAAAATGTGGAAAACTCGTGTTGAACTTTTGCTTGTGTTGATTTTCTGTCAATGTCAACCTAGTGTGTGTTGACCATTCTTATGTGTATGTCGACCATTTCAATTGAAATACACGCCTCGTTCTTGACATTACTTCCCTTACCTTCTTGTTTAACCACATTGGTTAAAGCTCTTTCCTTTATTTCCCATCGGAATAGACAGGGTGCTCCGAAACAAGGTCATCCCTATGCTGTGTTCCCCAGGCTGCTGAGGGGTCTGGGAATGCACACCGGCCACTGGCGGACAGCAATGCATTGAGAAGGCCCTAGGCTGTGTGGACCAATATCGGGAATGCTTCACATTCTGGCAGCATTGCAAACCCCATAGGAACCTGTAAGCAGGAATGGAGGGATCGCAGCAGGTATCAAAGACCTGCTCGGGTCCAGGGGTCCATACATTCCAAGGAGACTAACCCCAGTAAACACACAACTATCCCCAAATATACAATGATAAATGGGACCCAATGGGGGAGATTTACTAAGATTGGAGTATTATTTAACATGGGATGTTGCTAAGGGCAACCAATCAGAATCTACTTATTTATTTAGCACCTTCTAGAGGATAATAGATCGCATATGACTGCGCCCGAAGCGTGGCGAGCGCAGCGAGCCCCGCGAGGGGACGCGCATTACTTCAGACGTATTACGCGTCCCCTCGCCACGCTCGCTGCGCTCACCACACTATATAAAATCAACTCCACACCGACGTGGAAAGTGGGGGTATGAAAAAGTCAGAGGACGCGTACCGACGCCGCTCGCCACGCTTCGGGTTGGCTTTCATCGTGAGGTGGCATTAACAATGGGGGGGCATTTGACATACAAATTACCCATCTGGGTGGCTATACAATGAAAAATCGGGTATGGGGGGCCATTTAACATTAGTTCCTATGTAAAATCGGGTCCATCGCATTGGTCGCATCGCACCAATTACAGCATTATAATGGACCCGATTTTTACATTGTCGGGAAAGCTGCTAAAAAGCCCGAAATCGGGTCAGTCGGGTCCCATCGCATACCTTAAGTTAAGGTATGCGATGGGACCCGACGGGCGCCCTGCAAGGAAACAAGTACCGAATTTTCCCCCAAGGGAAGATTATAGTTGGTAGTAGAATTTTGCACAGCGCCCCATTGAGGGGGCGTGTCATGCTCCACCCAAAGGGCTCTCTCTAGTTCCATGGAACTAGAGAGAGCCCTTTGGGTGGAGCATGACACGCCCCCTCAATGGGGCGCTGTGCAAAATTCTACTACCAACTATAATCTTCCTCTTGGGGCTCATCATGTATATGAGCCCCAAAGCAGTTAGTAAGATATACTATACTTGGTAAAGTGCTGGTAATGGTGCTGATGATTCAATGTAAATGTTTCTATCTCTCATTCCTTTTTCCCCCCAAAATGTAACCGTGTAATGTGGGCTAGGTGAAATGAGGGAGATTGCTAGACTAATGAGGGAGAGAGGGAGATTGCTGCTATTTCAGGGAGTCTCCTGCAACCATGGTGTAGCCTGCACACCCCTACTGATGTCACTGGTATTGATGTACCTGCTCTATCATTGATAAAATCATTCCACTGTCTAAAGTCCCATACACACTAGACTACAGATTCTCAAACCCGGTCCCCAGGACCCCACACAGTGCATGTTTTGCAGGTCTCCTCACATATTCAATTTAAATAATTAGCTCCACCTGTGGATCCTTTAAAATGTGTTATTAGTGCACCTGTCGGGTGACCTGAAAAATGTGAACTGCATGGGGCCCTGAGGACCGAGTTTGAGAACCACTGCACTAGACGACCTGCACCGCAGCCAATATGGTAAACTATATAGGCCACTGGCGGACTGATTGAGCATACATGTGGTAGCGCCATCATCAATGATATTGAGTGTACACACTAAATGGTTAATTAAAAGATATCGCTCAGGAGCCCTTCTGAGCATTATCTTTTAAAAAAAGTAATCTTGTGTGTGTGTGTGCAGTGGCGTAACTAGAGCACCGCAGCCCCCGCGGTCGCAGGAGAGCGCTGTGCATGTGGGGTGCCGGGGCTGCGGTGCTATAGTAATGCCCCCGCCCCCCCATCCCCCGCAGGCTTACCTGTCTGCGCGTCCCGGCTCCCCTCCTGGATTCAATCAATTCTATGGAGACGGCCCACGATAAAATGGCCGCCCCATAAAGCAGACAGTTCTCTGAAACTGTCTGCGGTATGGGGGCGCCCATTTTATCGTGGTCCGTCTGCATAGAATTAATTAAAGCCAGGAGGGGAGCCGGGACGCGCAGACAGGTAAGCCTGCGGGGGATGGGGGGGCTTCCAAATTATACTGCAGGAAACAAAGACAAAAACAATCCAATTCAGTTCCAAAATCTAAATAAACATCATGTCGGTCTCCTCTAGTCGCAAAGTAAGTAACAATAATGGACCCTTGCCAGATGTACTCCAGTAAATGATGGAAGACATGTCTCTGGACTTTGTAGATTGCAATTGTTAATTAACCTTGTTTAAACACTGGATTCCTTGCCCAGTTTTAATAGTCACAGGTGCATCAGTAAAAACAATGTTAAGGGTGATCTCACCAGAGCTGGCCGGGAATCGGTGTTTGACTTCCTAGCTCACTCGCACGTTTATGTGCACTATGAAAATGAGACTATTAGCACAAACAAACACATTTGAAGCCTGACACGTGAGGGGCGTGCTAGATTTTAGCCACCCAGTTTGTGAAAATGTTTTTGCATTATTTACTGGTCTCTTGTTTTCATTTGAGGGCAAATGTATTTTTATTTTTTATTTTTTCCTGTGAGGACCAGTGTGATTGTTTTTTCATATGCGAGTGGACCAATGTATTATAGCACTATAGCACTCTGAGATGGTCACTTTGGAATTTTTTAGTTACTATCAGAGCACTGACTGTGCACCCTTTTCTCAGAGGGAATCGGTACATCTGTCAGAAGTTACTTACCTTTAGAAAGATAAAACACCACTTTTCTCCAATCAAAGAGGGACTACAGGTGAATGCGGAAAAGTCCTCCAAAAATAGATGGTAAATCTGTAGCCTTTGTTTGTTGTTCAGCGCTTACCAATGACTGTAGTATACAAGAATAAGCCCTCGCTGTACCCAGGGGGTGGATCACGGGGATTAAATCCCACTCTGGAAGTTTTAGCAGTGACTTGTTTTAGAAGAATACCAAAAATAAATGGTGAAATGCTCAACAGATGTAACTGTGCTCCTGAGCCTTCTGGTTCACTCTTTCTGACAAAATCCTTCTTAGATGGACAAAACCATGTGCACTGCAGGTGGGGCAGATGTAACATGTGCAGAGAGAATTAGATTTGGGTGGAATTTTAGGTACTTGTTTCCTAGCACGGCGCCCGTCGTGGTTGATCACATACCTTTAGTTAAGGTAACTTAAGGTATGCGATGGACGCGACCGACGCGATATTTGGCTATTTTTAGCCTTTATTGCCAGCAATGAGAAAATCGCGTTGATCGCGTCCATCGCATACCATTATAATGGCAAGCGATGTGACCAACGCAATCAACGCGATATTACATAGGGAGCAATGTTAAATTAGCTGGCTATTACAAAATCGCGTTGATCGCGTCCATCGCATACCATTATAATGGCATGTGATGCGACCGACGCGATTTTACATAGGGAACAATGTTAAATGGGCCAATGGCCCCGATTTTTGATTGTATAGGCACCCTAATGGGTAATGTGTATATAGATTGTAAGCTTGCAGCAGGGCCCTCCTACCTCCATGTCTGTCTGTTGTTACCCAGTTTGTTTTATCACTGTTTACTATTGTAAAGCGCAACGGAATCTGTTGCGCTATATAAGAAACTGCAAATAAATAAATAAATAAATGTTAAATGCCCCCCCCCCATTGTTAACGGCAACCCACGATTAACGCCAACCCGAAGCGTGGCGAGCGGCGGCGGTACGCGTCCTACGACATTTTCATACCCCCACTATCCACGTCGGCGTGGAGTTGATTTTATATAGTGTGGCGAGCGCATCGAGCCACCGAGCCCGAAGCGTGGCGAGCGCAGCGAGCCCCACGAGGGGACGCGTAGTGCCTGTGAAGTAATGCGTGGCCCCTCACGGGACTCGTTGCGCTCGCCACACTATATCAAATCAACTCCACGCCGACGTGGATAGTGGGGGTATGAAAAGCTCGGAGGACGCGTACCGCCGCCCCTCGCAGGCTCGCAGCGCTCGCCACGCTTCGGGTTGACGTTGATCTTGGGGTGGCGTTAACAATGGGGGGGGCATTTTACCCATGAGGGTATACAATGAAATGAAATTTACAATGAAAATTGGGGTCTCAGGGACCATTTTACATTGGTTCCAATGTAATAAATTGCGTCGATCGCATCGCATGCAATTTGGTTGCATGCGATGCGATCGACGCGATTTTTTGTGTCCCGATGGATGCAATTAAAATCGCTGGCGCCGTGCTAGGAAACAAGTACTGCATTTTACTTCAAAGTGAGATCTATATTGCAGTGTAAAAATAAAGCAGTCAGTATTTACCCTGCACAGAAACAAAATAACTCACCCAAATCTAATTCTCTCTGTACATTTTACATCTGCCCCCCTGCAGTGCACATGGTTTTGTCCATCTAAGAAGGATTTTGTCAGAAAGAGTGAACTAGAATAAGGCCCCCTGTCACAATTGAATCCCACCATGGCCCTAACTGTGCAGAGTTTGTATATTCTCCCCGTGCCTGTGTGGGTTTCCTCCGGGTACTCTGGTTTCCTTTCACAATCCAAAAAAATATACTGGTAGGTCAATTGACTCCAAACAAAATGAACCCTAGAATGAATGTGTGCACATGTTGTTAAGGTACTTGTCAGATGATGATGTTCTCTGATAGGGTGTATCTAACCATCAGCTGAATACAGGGTACAGGTCATATTTGCTATGTAAAGGAGGCTTTTTCCCCTCTAAGACATTTAGAAATTCTGCACGTGTACAGCTTTATAAGGTCAGATGCATTGTTACCAGCACAAAGAGTAATAACGCATCACTCATAAGACAATCGTCCCACACGTGTAACAGGTACAGAAGAGGATGAGCCTTAGATCAAACAATGGTGGAACATATAAAACTGGACACGTTTATACAAATGTAGAAGGAAGCTGGATCTTAAAAACATGATATCATTTAATGTGCGTGTTTACAGAGCCTTATATTCTGGCACTCACCAGCAGTGCTGTTCCTGGCCCGGCACAGGGATGAGGCTGATTATCTATATACTGCGCATTTCACTATAGCGCGGTGTCTACCTGTTCACTGCCCTTTGCACATTCGCACCTCCATCCATCTATGGCTGTCCACTGTCTGTCTGTCCTTCCATGCCCCCATCTGTCGGTCAATACCCCCATTTGGTGCTCCATCCTTGGGATCAGAAACTAGCCATTTTCTGAGCATGTTTGAAACAATGCTGGTGTGCCCAGATGTTTTTGGGGTGGGTCTGTGATATCAGCGCTGTCCACTTCCAGTCTGTCTCAGTCGCAGGTTAGTGGAAGCCCCAGATGTACACATGGAGCGTCTCTCAGCCAGCGCACCTTCTGAGGAAACCGTCCGATACTATAGACGGAGAAACGCGTCAAGAAAAGAGCCCTTTGTCTCCCCTTGGGCCATCCAGAAATTATATTGTCACCCTTGCTGATACCCACAGAGAATTGCAGGTCGTTATTTCCACAGCCGTGGTAATCAAACATCCTCCCGGCGACAGGAGCAGTCTGGTCCGGCTTAAATATCACAGCGTCCGTCAGGCAACTGATGTGCGGCGCTGAGGGCTTCCAACTGCAGGCGGTACAGAGATCTTCCCCGACATGGCACACTACAAACATCTGCCGTGCCGCTACTGAGGACCGCTTATTACAGACGGCTACTGGAGCCTATTCATTGCCCCACTGGTACTGCGAATGTCCGGTAAGCTCCGGGTCTGAGACCTCCTTAAATACTACTAACCTTAACGTGGAACTACAAAATCATTAATGCCCGCAAGTAATCATTCCATTTAAGGGAACGTCAAGTGGTGAGATATCTTGTTCTGGATAGTAATCACATTATTGCATATTTGACTTATCCAACGGAATCTATTGATTATAAGTCCCAGACTGTGAATTAGAGACTGTGGTGCACACTGGTCTCTGGACGCTGCTAATTAACAAAGGGACATTGCCCAAAGGGTATCTATACCTATTAGGTTTACATAAGGTTGTTAATAAATTGTATTTTAATATTGTTCTTTTTAATAAATTTCATATAATTGGTATACATGCGCTCTCATTAAGTACTGTTTCTTTTTAATAGCGCAGGGAATCGCCAGCCTGCGATGGGGATGCATGAGCATCTCACACACATGCGTTTCCCCGCCAGCACGGCACGGTACGGCAACGGGGAGCGCTTTCCCTGCCCGTCCCTGTTTCAGGGAGAGGGGCAGGGAGTGGGGGGAGCCGGAGGGGGCTGCTGGGAGATGCTGGGGACCGGTGGCGGAGGGCTCCGACGGAACGGGGCGCATGAGAATCTCATGCCCGTGAGCCCCCTTCCGTCAGCTGGCGGCGGATGGGGATTCTATCACCAGGAGAAGCTCCGACGGGAGCTGCGCCACCTGTATTCACATTTTCACAGACGGCAAAGACTTTTCGGCATTCGCTCATTTGCACTGGGTGTTTCTTTCTTTCAGACTGGGCGGCGGCTTTCTGCTCACGGTCCGCTGGAAGTTCTCTGATTAGTGATCCATGCTGAATTATGCCCATCCTGCGGTACAGCATCCAATGTGTACAGGACGTACAATGTAGTGTTGCATCGGTCTTTCCACCGGTCGGGAACCACATGGTCTAGTATATACAAACCCTTGCAACAGGAGTATCCGGTGACCATCACAGCAGTTACTCAGGTGAGAGACCCCATCTCCAGAGCACGGTGAGCTTGGAAGGGGGTGGTTGTTCGTATCTATCTGGCGCTAAATGTAACCTGTGTATATGAAATGACTTTATTTAATCACAGTGAACAAAGGGGGTTATTCTGATTCACTCGGAAAGGCACAATCACTCTCTAATGGACAAAACCATATGCACTGCAGGTGGGGCTGATGTAACATGTGCAGAGAGAGTTAGATTTGTTTTATTGTTTCTGTGCAGGGTAAATACTGGCTACTTTATTTTGATAGCTAAATAGTGAATTGTTCCGGGGACCGATGGTGCGGGTCTGCATATGGGCAAATATACGCATGTGCGAATACCTTCGGTGACAGTCACAGTCGCTGTGGCATTTGCACAGAGGGGGTCAGGCAGGGGGCAGACAGGGGACTAGCGAGTCCACAAAATTGGTGGGTGCACCCAGAAAGACTCTGGGCGTCCACATGCCAAAGCAGGCGTGTCAAAGCTGGCGCGGGGCAGCTCCTGATGTCACATGACATCAGTGCCCGCCCCATCCTCGACCATTTACAAGGCTAGGCTGACTTATATTTGTGAATGGCTAAAATAAGAAATTATTCGACCGTCGGTGACCATCGAATGATCTTTTGGCCGTACACTCGCATGCAAATAAATGTGTGAGCATACATATCCATTTGCATGCCGGCATTTACATTTGTGCGGCGGCGGAGGATGGCATTTACGTTCGTCCGGCGGGCAATGTTAACCTGCTCGCTAAGCAGCGAATGTACGCTGCTTAGCGAGCAGACCCGAATAGGGCCCTAAATCCTACTAAAATCTTTGACTGTACCATTTGTTTTCTTTATTGAAGATGAAAAAACTTTGTCATACAAAAAGTCCCTGAGTGCTGTCTTCCTTAATTTACCACCCCTGGCGAAGTCGGTGAAATCCTGTGCCTCCTTGTTTTTGCATTCTTATATATACACAGATGTGTATATGTAGCACCCTACTGGCGGCAAAGCTGGTGCAGCAAGTGTACTCGTGGATGATAATGTGCGCATGTGTGCGCCGCCACTGGAAACCACGTGGTTAGGACTATTTTTTGTACAAATATTTCTGTACAACCAGGGGCGTAACTATAGCACCGCAGCCCCCGCCACCGCGGGGGGCGCTGTGCATGTGGGGGCGCCGGGGGCTGCGGTGCTATAGTTAAACCCACCCTCAATCCCCCGCAGACTTACCTATCGCGCTGGTCCCGGCGGCTCCATTATTCTGCTGAGGACCACCACAAAATGGCCGCCCCCATATAGCACACAGTTCTCTGAAACTGTCTGCTGTATGGGGGCGGCCATTTTGTGGTGGTCCTCAGCAGAAGAACGGAGCCGCTGGGACCAGCGCGATAGGTATGGCTGTGGGGGATTGAGGGGGGGTTTGCATGGGCGGCAGGGCGGCGGGGTAGGGTGCTCGGCGGGGCAACGGGGTAGGGGTGCTCGGGGGGGCGGCGATGGGGGGGGGGGTGCCCCCCCCTAACGGCAGGGGGGCGCCCAAAACGTAGCTACGCCACTGTGTACAACTCTATTAGATTAAAACTTCAAGGAAGTTAAATTTCCCTAAAGTAGAAAGAACTGCTTCACGTGACAGATATCTAGTGGCGGATCCAGGGGAGGGGCTACAGCACAGTTCATCATTTAAATGGGGAGCCACACCTACACACACCTAAATTCCAAACTGACACTGGCAGTTGGTGTGACTCCTCTGTTTGAATTATGAACTCTTCTGCAGCCCCTTCTCTAGAGCCTCCAGTGCAGATGTCAATAGATTGGACCATAGAGATGGAAGAACTAGGTTGTTACCAATTTAAACATTTATAAGAATTTAAACTTACCTCCAACCGTAGCGGGAACAGCAGATTAGGATGAGACCTAGTTCAAACAATAATATAATAGACAATATGTAATGTACTAATGTCAAAGCAAATAGAAAGGGAGGCCGCAGCCGGGAAGGAAGCCCGGCCTGAAAAACATCATACCATTGCATGCTTGTGTGTACTCAGTACTAAGCATGGTTTACTGGCACTGCCAGTCCGAGCCATGCCATGCGGAAGGGAAGGGAATACGAGAAACACACTGGGGATTACGGGAAAAGAGGCTGCAGGCATGGCCGAAGGCAGGAAGACATTTATTTAAATCTGTGAGATCATAATACTATATTATATGACAATTCTCTTTTAGTTTTAGATCTAGTAAGAAATCCCATAAAATGCCATAGCAAAACTTCTAATTATATACAGTATACGAAATGAGCCCATTAAAATCATTCATGCCTTCTGCCTTCAAAGGGAGGTGGGGACACTATGCTCAGGCTGCCTGGAACCATCCTCCTATCTCCAGCTGCTCTCCTGCTGTACCTCCTTCTCACGCAGAGGGTGGAGACAAGCAACATCCTCATGACCAATCATATTGCTGTTCAGTCCATGGATCCCCTTCCCTGGCCTCCAACAAGCTTTGACCATAACTCTTGCCCCCTCTTCAGCTCCCATCCCACTATTAACAACAAAAACTGATGGAACTGTACTATTCAGAATTGATCACAGGACAAATTTGTTCTCAAAATGAGCAAAACCATGTGCACTGCAGGTGGGGCAGATGTAACATGTGCAGAGAGAGTTAGATTTGGGGGAGTTATTTTGTTTCTGTGCAGGGTAAATACTGGCTACTTTATTTTTACACTGCAATTGAGATTTCAGTTTAAACAGCTCCCACCCAAATCTAACTGCATATGTTACATCAGCCCCACCTGCTTTGCAGCATGTGTTTTGCCCATTTTGAGAACAAATGTGTCCTGTAAACAGGACTGAGGGGCAGATTTATTAAGCTCGGTGAAGTGATAAAGTGTCTGGTTTTTATCACCGGCCAATCAGCTCCTAACTGTGAAGTTACAGGCTTGGTTTGAAAAATGACAGGTAGGAGCTGATTGGCCGGTGATAAAAACCAGACAGTTTATCCCTTCACCGAGCTTAATAAATCTACCCCTGAATTAGGCCCCATGTCTCTACTATACAGTGTCTTTTTTGGGGGTATATCTCAGGGTTGCCGACCCTCCCGGAATTTCCGGGAGTCTCCCGAAAATTGGGTACCCCCTCCCGGCCCCCGGAAGGGTGGGCAACCCTCCCGGATTCAGGGGGGACCCCCGCTGACCCCCGGATCGCGGCATTACAATGCCGCAATCCTCGGGTCTCAGATAAGGGGGCGGAGCTAAAACGGCACAATCGCGTCATTTTAGCCCCGCCCCCTCCATGGAGCTCCGTGAATTTGCTGCTTTAACAGCATGGGGGCGGGTCTTAGTGATGTCACTCATAAGCCCCGCCCCCTGAGCGGCTGCTGAAACTCTCCTCTCCGGGCTTCTCCCGGAGAGGAGAATGTTAAAGTCGGCAACCCTGGTATATCTGCGAATTGACAGAATCCCTTGAATGTATCTAGGAGGCGGGGCCACATCAGAACAGTTATCTCTCCATCACCTTTCACTTCTGGTAAGCAGAAGTGAGAGGTGTCGTCATCACATCGTAACTGATCAGCTTCTATGGTCATTTCAAAGCTACAGATGGGTCTTTTGCCATCCTTGCTGGCGGGTCGCCAGAACGTACGCGCTGGCGACCCGCCAGCAGCCTCGCCAGCGAGGAGACTGAGACGCGCGTGCGTCTCACGCGCACGCGCGTCTCAGTCTCCGGCGCTAGCGCGACGGAAACCCTGTCCGTCTCCGCCTCAGGGAGACGGACAGGGCTAGGGGGGTTAGTGGGGGCAAGCCGGCGGGGACCCGGGGGAACGCATCGAAGCGCCGTCGGAAGGGGACGCGCGCGCCTCTCGTGCGCGCGCGTCCGCTTCTCACCGTCGCCATGGCGCTGGCGGGGGATGGCGGCTGGCGACGCCAGCGCCATCCCCTGCAAAGATGGGACAAGACCCATCTGTAGATCATTTACAGTAATGCTGGGTACAACCATGGGTGATGGATCGGTGAGCTGCCAAGCAGGTCGCCCAATACAACAACTTGGAAAGTGTTCTGCAGAAATGATGGAGGTTATTCTGATCGGAGCGGCCAAACGTGCGTACGTTCGCTATTAACGTACGCTAGCCGTACGCGGCCGTTAGGGTTAGGTCCACCCACAAATCAGCCGCTTACGTACGGGCAGAAATACCGTAGAAGGGGAGTGGCGTACAAATGAGCGTACGGCACCGTACGCGGACGGGCCAGCCCTTGCACTCCGACAACAGGCGTACAACTGAGCGTACGCCGCCGTTTACGGACGTCTTTCGTCCGTCTTCCCACCGACTTCTTGCGGAGATCTGAGCGTACGCCAGCTTGCACGGACGGGTCCCTATTGTTTTCAATGGAAAACACAGGTTATGTCACCGCTCGTGAGAGTGAGCGTACGTCCGTGTACGCTGCCATACCCTTCACATATATGGACCTGCAAATCTTGCCTCTCAACTACTAATCTGACAATTGATTAATTAATCTATTTGTTATTCAATTATTGTTTTCTATTAACTCAATTGTCTACCTTAATAAAGACCTAATAAAACTACATTTGAACCCTCATTACATGTATATTTGTTATGTTCTAATGTGGCATTTTAATCACTATCTATGTGTCCCCATATTGCTGTTACTTTTACATCAAGTTATGTTGGTGTTTCTGTATATGTACTAAATTATGTCCATAATTAGTTTGTCCACAATGTGTAACATGTATACCTACCCTGATGTTATGTGTGATGTTTTAATCTAACAACATTAAACATGCATGCATTTTCACTATGTGTTATTTTACTCAAAAACACACACATTCACACATCAATCATTACCCCTCACCTCAAATTACAAGTATAACGTACAGTACACATCTGTATGTACCTACCCTTACAAGCCCTCTAACATATTTATTAGTAAAAACACAGGCAATTTCGAACTGTACATAAACGTTTATTTTGGCCAAAAATAATAAGGGGGGGGGGGGGGGGATAAAATAAAATTAAATCCGGGCCTCCAACAGTCCAAACAGTATCTGGAGGTACAGGAGGGTAAGTAGTATCTCCCTCATTAGGGCTGCCACCTCCTCCTGCTGCTGTTCAGTGTCTGTAGTGAAGGGATAAAAAAAATTTTTTTTATATATAACATACACAAAAGTTTGTTGTATTTGTACATAATAAAAAGTTCAGAGTTATGTGTGAAGGCCACATACATTTGTAAATTACATTGAAGATGGGTCTGCTGTAAACACAGTACTAAAAAATAATATGTTAACACACACATACTGTACATAGTAAATAACATTAATTCAATTACTCCTTCATCAATGAATGTATGCTGTATCCCAATTGGTACTTTGGTTTTGGGGGACTGTCCTCTAACCTCACAATTAGCCTGTGCTATTTAAGGGTTATGACATTGTTGTGGCTTAAGCACTCCTTAGTATTTTAAATTTAGGACATTGCTGTACAAATTATAGGCCTACAGCTATGTTTGTAAAGCATGCATCCGCATGGCCTCACACACTATTACCAAAACAATCTCTACATTTAAGTTGCACCAGTGGCAGATTAAGCCTTTGGGGGGCCCGGGGTACTTTAGAGCGGGGGGCCCCCTTGCACTTGTCATTACTGGCCGCACACTGCATGGGCGAATATTATACTGTCAAAACACAGAGTAAAGGCAGAATAAACTTGGTCAATGGTTACCTGCAGGGGATATATATATATATATATATACGCGTCTTTGGGGGGTCGGCGGCACTCGAAATCAACACGCACACACAGGTTGTGATATATATATATATATACACACACACCACATGAAAAGCCTGTGTTTGTCCCTCTGCCCCTTACTCTGGAGGAGACCTCACAGTCCTAGTGCTGCCTCTGATTAAAAACCCTCCTATGACTAAGCTGCTGCTGCTGTTCTCCATGGACCTGAGAAGCATGTAATGAGCTCCACCAATCAGAGCTCAGCACAAACTTCTCAGCCTCTGTCCTCTGGTGCAAAGTGTCATGGGACTTAGTCAACTCCCAGAAATGCACTGCACACTTGTGCAATCAGTGTGCCTTGGCTCCCGATGCTCAGCACCATAAATCATTGTCACATTGGCAGATAGGTGAAGCTGCAGCACTACCCCACCCATGCACAAAACATTTAGCTAAAAAAAAAAAAACATAACTTAAACATTTTATTTTAAAAAAATACATGACAACCACAGGGGGCCCCTAGCTAGAGGGGGGCCCAGGGGCACTGACCCCTTGCGCCTCCATTATAATCCGGCCCTGTGTTGCACATCATGCTGGGAACTGGAGTTACCCAACACCTGGAGCCACATAACTACCACACCACTAATGTCGGATATCTCATTGGATGTACTGTTATGTCAATTATTCAAGGGGTGAGGCATGGCCACACTCAAAAAAAACACCAAGGGGAGCCTTGTTCCTGGAGAAGGACAGGACACACCTCATGGTCGGCCTGCAGTGATATGTTGCAACTAATGTTGATGTTGGATACACATATGTGGTTGTTGTGATTGTTTATGTGTAGAAATGTGTAGGTCAACATTAGACACATTATTTACTTACGGCTACTTGAGCCATCCCGGTCGCCGCTGGTTGGCTGTGCAGTGGTTGGGGGGGTCAGGAGCAAGGGGGATGGTCCTGGAGTTTGGACCGAGGTAGTGGGTGTGAGTGGGGAGTGGAGAGGTTTGGGGGTGGGTGGTGGAGAGGTGTAGGGGGGTTGGAAATGGGGTGGGGAGGGGGGGGGGTGGGGGTTGTGGAGGGGGTGGGGGTTGTGGAGGTGGTGGGGGTTGTGGAGGGGGAAGGGGATGGGGAAATTGTGTGGGTCCAAGCTGCACCCAGTGTCTCCAGTGTTGGGGAGGGGGAGGGGGTGGGGGTTGGGGAGGGGGTGGGGGTTGGGGAGGGGGTGGGGGTTGGGGAGGTGGTGGGGGTGGGGGTTGTGGAGGGGGAAGGGGATGGGGAAATTGTGTGGGTCCAAGCTGCACCCAGTGTCTCCTCTTCTTCCTCCTCCTCTTCTTCCTCCTCCTCCTCCTCTTCCTCCTCCTCCTCTTCCTCCTCCTCTTTCTTCTCCTCCTCCTCCTCCTCTTCCTCCTCCTCTTTCTTCTCCTCCTCCTCCTCCTCTTCCTCCTCCTCCTCTTCCTCTTCCTCCTCCTCCTCTTCCTCCTCCTCCTCTTCCGGCTGCTCCTGGGCTGCCTGGTCCCGGCGTGCCTGCTCCCGGGCTTCTCTGGCGGCTCTTGCCCGTGCTGAAATGTTCATGTTGATGGCATAGAAATCGAAGATTGGGTTTCATAAAAAAGGGGGAAAGAAAAATTCACATTAGTCATGCTCATAACCTTCAAAATTATCATTGCTGTGATATTTCAGACATTTATCATGCAAACTAATTGATATCCTACACCCAAAAACTGAGCAACTACTTAAACCCCCCCTATACACCCCCTATACACCCATATACACCCCATATACCCCCCTATACCCCCCATATACCCCCCATATACCCCCATATACCCCCCATATACACCCCATATACCCCCCATATACCCCCCATATACCCCCATATACACCCCATATACCCCCATATACCCCCCATATACCCCCCATATACCCCCCATATACACCCCATATACCCCCCATATACCCCCATATACCCCCCATATACACCCCATATACCCCCCATATACCCCCCATATACACCCCATATACCCCCCATATACACACCATATCCCCCCCCTATACCCCCCATATACACCCCCATACTCAGGAACATATTTATAAAAAGTACACAAAACATTGCTAAAAAACGCTGACATACTAGTAATCAAAACTTACATCGGGCAATATGGCGGCGAAGGCTACTGAGAAACACTGGCTGCCGCCGGCGCAGGTCTGACCAGCGCCGCTCAACCTGCCCCAGGCTTCTGCGGACGCCGGTCGTCGAGAAGATCAGGCGACGGGCAGCAGTATACGCCCGCCGCTTGTCCGCATTACTAACATATGGGCCCCTGGGCCCCAGGTGACGGTCCATAACGTCGACCAGGGCCAACAGCTCAGGGGTGGAAAAGGGCCTAGCTCGATTAGAAGTCATAGTGGCAATGGCGCAGTTATTAATTGCAGGTACATATATCACTTTTGGTGCTTGCTGATTGGTCGAAAAAATTGTTTGTTTGGTATTAACTTTATTAATCCCTCTTACATTAACAAACTGGATGCGAATAGAAACTTACGCGGACCGTTCCGATATACACACACCACAACCAACAGCATGCATTCAATGAAGAGAGAAGTACTGTATTTACAGTGTGCGGAAAATAATACACGCAACCCTCTACTTATAACTACGCTGCTTAAAGGGGGCACGATACACCGATATCCATGGAGAGGAGTACTGTATTTACAGTGTGCGGAAAATAATACACGCAACCCTCTAGTCATAACTACGCTGCTTAAAAGGGCCACAATGCGACATGTTGCTGTATGACAATGTCATACACATTACATATGTAAGGAAAGCATTGTAACGTGATGTTTTGAAATGTGACTCACAAGGCATACACGAACTCCAGCAGATACCAGCTGACAACACTCATCATTGGAATGACAGGTGCACACATTTCACGATGTAGCCCACAATGCTCCCCAACCTGTGTATGTGCATATACAGGTGATTGATCATGTGCGTTGAGACCTGCGTAATTTAAGCGGGAATTATCAGCGGGAAATATCGGCGTAAATTTGCATCTACATTGCGTGGAAAAATATACGCCCCCTTGTTCATGGCGGGAGATTAACATATAAATATTCAGTCAGATGCAGCCCACAATTGCTGCAAACATGTCTGACTCAGACGATTCCGCAGCTGAGGACGCTCTGCAGAGAGCTACAGCACAATCCCTGCTTGATGCACTGAACAAGAGGGAACAGGAGCAGAGAAGGAGGGCCCAAGAGAGGAGTAGCCTGCAAGATCAAGCGGGCCCCTCAGTAACAGGCCCTGTTGAACCTCCACCAGCTCCACAAGGGCCAAGCAACCAGCCAGAACAAGAGGTTGCATCTCTCCAAACAGGTGTGACCCAGCAGGTGCATGGTGAGAGAACTGGGGCCACCAGAAAACGTGCTGCAACATCTAGGGTGATGACTGAGCAGGATACCACCACCAGAAAGAGAAACCCTGCATTTGTAGAGGCCGAAATGCGAATTCTAGTGCCCAGGGCACGCGAATGGATTGAATTGGCAACCAGGAAGCCGGGTGCCAGTGCAAGGAGAAACCTTTGGGAGAAGATCACAGAGGAAGTGAACCAGGTGGCACCAGTGGTCAGAAATTGGGACGCGGTGAAGAAAAGGTTAGTGTGTTTGTCAGGGCAATTTTTCAGCAGTCTCCAGCAGGAACTGAGGCCCTTATTCTAGTTCACTCTTTCTGCCCAAATATTTATTAGATGGACAAAACCATGAGCACTGCAGGTGAGGCAGGTGTTACTTGTGCATAGATAATCAGATTTGGGTGGGGTTTTACACCTGCCTCACCTGCAGTGCACATGGTTTTGTCCATCAAAGAAATATTTGGGCAGAAAGAGTGAACTAGAATAAGGGCCTCAGTTCCTGCTGGAGACTGCTGAAAAATTGCCCTGGTCTTTGTCCCCCTGATGTCATATGTGTGTACATATGTTACATGTATGTTTTGAGACTAATAGAAAGGTGTGTTTGTAGATAGTGCTACACTTCAATGTCACATGTGAACACAACCATGTCTAATAACCCACATTGATATATGAAACATGCACCATTGTTGTGATGTGAGGTTATGGGCACAGTTCTGCTCATGTGAAGTATGTGATGGGACTAGAGAAAGTGTGTTTTTGAAAGAGTTGTTGTAACATGTTCCATATGATGCTACTGAAACAAGAATGAGCAAACTGTGCACATGTAGCTGGTGAGAAACTACACATCCCAGTATGCCATTCCATAGTTAAATTACTCCATAATAACCACATTGTCAAGCTATGGTGGAATGTGTAGTTTCACACCAGGTGGAGGTGCCTAATTTGGCCATGGATGATGTCATTTCTGCATAGTGATGTATGTATGTGCATTTAGTGGCCTAATGAATGAGATGAGACACTGAAATGCCTCCTAATTTAGACATGAATGTGTGTGTGGGACACATATGGCAAAAAAACATAAGAGCACCCACACTAGGAAATGTCACGTAGCTAGGGGTACCACATAGTCCCTTTAATTCCGGACACATATTAATTACACAGGTTCTGTGGCTGGCTGACTTCAAGACTCCACTTCACCTAATTTTAAACTGCCACAGAACCTGTGTAATTAACATGTGTCCGGAATTTAAGGGACTAGGTGGTAACCCTACACGTAGCACAGTGGTGCACATATCTCATGGTGATATTTGTATTTTTAAACTTGTAGGTGGACTGACTTCAAAAGTACACTGAAGAGGAAGATGACTGACCGGTACAACCACAGCATGTCCACCGGGAGAGGTCCTATGCCTGACCATTTGGAGTATACCCCCCTGGAGCTGGACTCCATGTACGTGATTGATGTGGGGGAGATCAGGGGGATCTCCAATATGGACAGTGAGCTCCCGGCGGAGGTCTTTGCTGCTGCTTTTGATGGTAAGTCACAGTAATGCATTGTATTTAGAAAGATATTTTTTTTTGCGTATGTGATGGTGACATTGTTTTCAATTCTTATCCTAGCAGAAGCAGAAACCCCGGATGTACCGGCAGCATCTTCCTCTGCAGAGCCACAGGTGGAGCAAGTGGTCCAGCCTCCACCAAGACGTCGCCCCCAGCCCCAGCCACAGGAGACATGGGATGAGAGCATGATGGTGACGCTGGAGAGGATCGAGCAGCAAGGGGTGGATGCTGCGATCCGTCAGCAGCAGGTGGCAGATTTTCTTTTTTTTTTTTTAATTCTTTATTATTTGTATTTTTACATATATAATACAATACAATACATTGATAGCATTATAGCAATATGTTACGTTTCTGACAATTCAATCACCTAAAAACATCCCCAGACACTGTAGTTCCTCCCTCCCCCCCAACATCTAAATATAAAGAAGATAGAAGAAGAAAGAGAGAGAAAAGGAGAAAAAAAAAATAAAAATAAAAAAAAAATAGTATTTTTCTCTTTCTTTCTTTTTTTTTTGGGTCAATTACTCATTTCAATGCGAATTAATCAGCTAAATTCTGGGTATCTAAGGTGGTAGCATAATTACATATTAATTGCCATGCCTTCCATGGCTAGTAGCCGTGAATGATGTGCACACTTTACTTTTTATTGGTCAGACGGATTCCTATGTGATTAACAAAATTTATAGTTAGGTTATTATCTCCTCCTCATCTAGCCAGGTGGGATAGTATTCCCGCCATCGATCCCATTTATCATGAAATTTTTTTTTTATATTTCTAGTGTAGAACATATGTTTTTCATGTTTCATGGTTTCTGTTACCAATGCTCTCCACCCTGCCAGTGTTGGGCTCTTAGTCGAGAACCATAGGCGAGCTATAGCCACTTTCGCCATTGTGATTAAGCTAATAGCATAGGAGTAGAGCATTGGTATACCTTGCCCCCCAACTCCTAGACCCAGGAGACAAGCTCTTGGATCTAGTTGGATTGTTAAGGGAGTTGTCGTTTTGATGTCATTCCAAATTTTCTCCCAAAAGGAGTGAACTTCTGGGCAGGCCCAGATCATATGGTGGAAATCGGCCTCTATAGTCTTGCATCTCGGGCATCTATCGTCCTCCCTTAATCCAGCCCTATGCATCCCCATTGGAGTGCGATATATTCTATGAAGCGAAAAGTAGTGTATTTGCTGGTATCTGACAGAAGAGGTTGCCCATTTAATGGACCCCAGTACTGCCTCCCAGTCTTCCAGCAATATTGGGCCCAAGTCTACTTCCCATTTAATTTTCAATTTTTCCAGTGGGGGTGCAGAATGACATCTATTTAGGTTATTATATAGGCAAGATACCCGACCTCTATTGCCCAAACCTTGGAGAGTTTTTTTTATCGGAGATTCAGATATGGTCAGTTCTAGCCCCCCAAATTGGGCTTGAATTGCGTGCCTTAATTGCAAATATCTGAAAAAATATTCTTTTGGCAGATTGAATTCGCTTTGTAATTGTCCGAAGGTCTTTAATAACCCATTAGTATAAATTTGGCCAATAACTATAATATCATTTAAGTGCCATACATTGTTGGGAGAAATTTTTTCTAACTCTAAATATTTTTTATTAAACCACAGGGGCGTTTCAGTATCTATCCCCATCCATTCCCCTGCAGAGTGAATGGATCTCCATATTAACACGGCCTGACGGAGAATAGGAGGGAGTTTATATGTGGAGATTCCTGATAAGAGTAATGCGAGTGGGGAAGCCCATTGGCCTATCTGTTCTTGAAGATATGCTTGCAGTAACGGGTCCTTTAGGTTTTTGGCCCAGCCCACAAGATGTGCCATTTGGGCTGCCATATAATAATTTCTTAAATTAGGAAGCGCCAATCCGCCTTGTTTTTTAGAATTATATAATGTTTTGATTGCAATACGCGGTGACTTTTCATTCCATATAAAAGAAACTATTAACTTTTCTATTGCACCAAAGACTTTCTTTGGAATATATATGGGAGAATTCTGCCAAATATATAGGTATTTTGGCTGTATTACCATTTTAAACATATTTATCCGCCCGGTTAGTGTCATGGGTAATTTTTTCCATGTATGCATACGTTCTTTAAATCTGTCGGTTATCGGTTGAACGTTAAGCTCCACATAACTCTTTGGGGAGGGGGTTATCCATATGCCTAAATATTTGATTTTCGTAGTCCACTTTAATGGAGATACGACCTGCTGATCTTCTGGTATATACCCGGATATTGGCATTATGTTCGATTTCTCCCAATTTATTCGTAGACCTGAGAAGTCACCAAATTTATTCACCACGTCTAGGGTTTGCTGTAGAGATTTCCCAGCATCTTGGAGAAACAGCAGCACATCGTCTGCATATAAAGCTATAACTTCTTTAATTTCCCCAATTTTAATACCCTTTATTTCTGGATCTAAACGTATTTGACATGCAAGGGGTTCTATAACCAATGAGAATAGGGCCGGGGACATTTGAGATATACCCATTTACAGAGAGTCTTGCCACTGGATCTGCATATAATAACTGGATCCACTTGATGAATTGGGGGCCGAAGGCCATTTTCCGGAGCACAGCCCACATGTAATTCCAATCTACTGTATCGAAAGCCTTGGCCGCGTCGAGAGACACAACCAAGGCTTCCGATTTTAGGCTCTGTCCTCTCTGCAAATGGTAGTATAAACGGCGCAAATTTTGAGATGCAGTTCTCTCAGGCATAAATCCTGACTGATCTGGATGGACAATGGTGGTTATTACGTTATTAAGCCGCGTGGCAAGCATTCTGGCAAGTATTTTAACATCCGTATTTAACAGGGATATTGGCCGGTAAGATTCCGGGAGTAGAGGATCCTTATCTTTTTTTATTATTAATATAATCAATGCCTCTGACATGGTAGCCGGAAGAGAGCCCCATTCTAATAGTTTATTAAACAGCTCTGTGAAATAAGGGACAAAAAACTCTATAAATTTTTTATACACTTCAACCGGGATTCCGTCCCTACCCGGAGCCTTAGAGGATGGAAGTGCTGATATAGCCTGTCCAACTTCCTCCCTAGTGAATGGGGCTTCTAGCAAGTGCGAGTCTACCTCGGAGAGGGATGGCATAATTATTGAACTGAGGTACTCTTCTGCTTGTTTTTCCTTGAGCGCCTGGGCTGAATCATATAGCTCTGAGTAATACCTCGAAAAAACCGCTACCATTTCCCCTGCCGTGTAGCATATTTCCCCATGAGGGTTTTTTACGCTGGATATTATATTGTTACTATTTTCTCCTTTGGCCAAAAATGCCAATTGACTACCCCCTACGTCTGATTCATAGTACTGCCTGTGCCTGGAGAACATCATCTGTCTTTTTGATTTATCATATAGATATTCCACCCACTCCTGTTTTGCTTCTATTAACTGTGTTCTAATACCACCATTCCCCGAACTGATATAGTCCCGTTCAAGTTGCTGATATTTCTTTATCCTCTCATCTTCCTCCTTCTTACCCTTTCTTTTTATCTCTGCAATATTTTTAATAAATGTCCCCCTCATCACTGCTTTTAAAGCATCATGCTTAATGTCAATGTTCGGATATTGCTTGTTGTTTATATTGTAACCCTCCCATTCTTGTACCGGACCTTTATCTGTACCCATTAATTCCAACCAAAAGGGATTTAATTTCCAAGTCACTTCACCACGGTCCAACGTTAGATCTATAGTCAGAAGGATGGGGGAATGATCTGAAATCCCCTGTGGTAAGTATTTTATATCAATGATTGCTGGAGCTAATATAGGGGATATCAGAGCAAGATCTATTCTTGAGTAGGTATTATATGTGGGTGAATAACATGAAAACTGTGGCGTTTCTTGGTTTCTTTGTCTCCAGATATCTATCAACCCGATTTCACCTATTAGTTTTGAAAAGAGAGTGGGGACAACCCTGCTCGGAATGAGCATCCTTGCTCCACTCTCCTTCCATCTATCGGCGCATTTACTCATAACATTATTAAAATCACCCATGCACACTATGGGGATTTCCGGGTATTCGGCTACAAATTTTATCAGTTCATACAGGACATCATTATTATATGGTGGTGGGATATACACCGCCATAATATATAGGGGTTTATAATTTACGATAGTTTTTAGAAATACATATCTACCTTTTGTATCTATCAAACTCTTTTCGACGCGGAAATTCACACTTTTTTTTACAAAAACTGTTACCCCTCTTGCATATTGAGTAAAGGTTGAATGGAACATGGGGCCAATCCAGGGCCTTCTCAAAGCCCTAACCTTGTCTCCATGTAAATGCGTTTCGGATAAGCAAATTATATCTGCTGAATATTTGCGAATTTGGGACATCACTAAAGATCTTTTTACACTGTTATTTAACCCCCTAACATTCCAGCTCATGATATTTAATCCTTGTGCTCGCTTAGTCATAGTATAGTATTGGCTGGCATAATGTTTTGCACAGATGACTTGGTACCACCTTATATACATTGACTTTATAGTGCTTGAGATATAGCATTTTTCTCAATGACCCATGATTACATAAACAAATCAAAAAATAAGCATCAGAAAAAGAAACATTTAGACATTTAGACAACATCCCATACATCGTCCCTGATACCCTCCCTAACCCGCCCTGTATACCCTCACCCTGAGGAATACCTAACTCCCTAGATAAAAATATACTAGCTATCTAACCCTTTTGGGGGGTGCAGGAATACTTTCCCACCTCTATCTGCAGCATATGGATTCTCCCTCAATACACAAGTCTTTTCCCTGGTGAAAGGAAAAAAAAAAAAAAAGCACATATACACATTTATGCACATGCACATATATATACCTGGACACACATATACATGTATATATTTAAACATAGGGAAACTAATTTCCGAGCCTATCAGAGATTACACAATATGTACAAAATATATATCCGTACGGTTATATGTAGGAGTGCTGCTCTGCCAATTGAGCACATTTTATATCATAGCTGAGAATCTAGCTCCTCGAATAGACAGATGTCAGATTGAGTATCCTATACTACATCTCCCAGACCATAAATCTGACACAAAACTCTATATCCCCCCACATTCCTGTCTAGGTATGCAGACCAATTAAAATACATATTATCACGCTCAGAGATGTGAATATAAAAGATAGTGAGTGAAGACAGAAAGGAAAATAAAGCACACTGCAATTTGCCTATTTAGGCCATATAATTAAATCTCCTATATTACCTCACCCCTGTTATAAATCTAGCATAGAGACTGTATACAGCCACACTCCTGACTGCTTGTTCATAGAAACAGACATATACATTATACCACTCAAAATATGAATATAAAGGATAGTAAGAAAAGGTGGAGAAGAAAGTAAAGCACACTACGATTAGCCTTATTGGGCCATATCTTGGATTAAGTCACCTGTATTGAATCTCTCAGACTATGAATCTGGCATAAAGACTGTGTTCAACCACAATACTAACTGTGCATATACACAAGCATATATATTATAACACTCAAATTTGTGAATAAAAAGGATAGTAAGTAAAGAGAAAGAGGAAAATAAAGCACACTGCGATTAGCCTTGTTAGGCTATATCTTGGATTAAATCACCTGTATTGAATCTCCCAGACTATGAATCTGACATAAAGACTGTGTTCAACCACAATACTAACTGTGCATACACACAAGTATATATATTATAACACTCAAATTTGTGAATAAAAAGGATAGTAAGTAAAGAGAAAGAAGAAAATAAAGCACACTGCGATTAGCCTTATTAGACCATATATCGGATTGAATCTCCCATATTACATCTCCCAAGCTGTGTATCAAACATAGAGACTGCATTCAGCCTAGTCCTGAGTGTGAGTTCATTCAAGCTAACATATATATTATAACACTCAAAAATATGAATATAAAGGATAGTAAGTAAAGACGGAGAGGAAAAGAAAGCACACTATGATTAGCCTCATTAGGCCATATATCAAATTCAGTCTCCCATATTAGTCTCCCTATCTATAAATCCAGTATAAAAACTGTATTCAACCGCAATCCTGGCTGTGTATAAACACAAGCTGACATATATATTGTAACACTCAGAAAAATAAAGAATAATGAGAGAAGACAGAGAAATAAAAAATAAAGCACACTATAATTAGCCTCATTAGGCCATATCTCTTCTGTTATCTCCCAGGCTATACATCTGGGTTAAAGACTATATTCAACCTCAATCCTGGCTGAGGAGAAAAAAAAAAAAAAAAAAACACCCCCCAATGATATTAAGGATTCTCTTGTCCCCGATAATGATGTTAGTTACTCTCAGTACTAAACACTGAGTCGAGTCTCCACCCATTTTTCAGCTTCTGCTGCACTGGTAAAAAAGTGAGTTGAATTCTCGTAAATAACTCTCAGTCTCGCAGGAAACTGCATCGAGTATTGTATATTTTTCTCTCGCAGCTTTCGTTTAACCTGCGTGAAACTAGCACGGTTCTTCTGTACCTCAATGGCAAAATCAGGGTACAGAGATACTGGATGATTGTCGTAGAGTATCACGCCTTTCAGGCGGGCCTGACGTAGCACAGTGTCTCTATCTTTAAAATGTAAAAAGCGAACAATTAGGGTTCTTGCGGGAGCCCCAGGTTTGGGCGCTCCTCCAGGTATTCTATGCGCCCGCTCCACAGCAAACTGTTGAGAAAACACTTCCTTTGTGAATAGCTGTGTCAGCCAGCCTTCCACAAATTTTCCTGGGTCCGTTCCTTCAGCACGTTCTGGGAGGCCTACTATGCGGATATTATTCCGCCTCAGTCTTCCCTCCATATCTGAGAGCTTAGTTTGAACAGTTGTAACTTGAATAGAAAGCTCTTCAACTTTCTTTGTTAAAGGGGAAGTGACATCTTCCAGCTGTGATATACGGTTTTCCGTTTCAGTGACTCTTTCCCGTATTTTTTGTAAATCATGTCTGAGCAGAGAAACGTCTATCTGTACCTGCCCAATTTTTTCTGTGACCCTTTGCTCTGATTCAACGATTGCTTGTATTATTTGCTGTGTAGATTGAGCTGGCTCGTTGATTGAGCTATCTATTTCACCGTGTGGAGATGGTGAATTTGGGACACTTTGTGGATTGGGTCTAGAAGGCTGCGCACTGCGTGTATATTTTTCTAGCTTTGCAGCAGCTGCTGCTGCTGCAGCACTGGTTTTCCCCATTACTCAATTATTGTACCATACAGAGTCCAAAAAACAAAAAAAAAAAACAATGCAATTTATAGCTGTGGTACTTTTAAATTCCACTGCTCGCTCAAGAAAGCAGGAGCAAAAAAGAGTCCCAGAGCATTTAGAGAAGCCTTACTTTGTACAGGGGCTAAGGTTCTGTATGCCTCACTTTATTGTAGCTCCTTATACTCCCCCTTCACAGGCAGCTTCTAATCACAGGGCAGTTACCCATTTACTGGGAAGGTAGGGGAGAACCTCTCCAGAGCAGTCCTTTCAACGGCACAAACCCTTAGTATGATACTGCTGCTACAGCAGCGTCAGAACGGAGAAAAAATACCTTTAGAGGGTATCACTTGCAGCGCCGTCAGCGAGTCCTCAATTACCGGGAGGAGAGAGGAATTTGTTTGTAGTCGGCACACACTCAGCCTGCCGCACCGCCAGCAGGTGTTGACGGAGAGTAAGGGAGTCCTTTGCAGGTATCACCCCGTCTGCTGCTGCTGCTGCCGCGTCTCTGCCTTCCAGCGCCAGGAGGAAGGGAAGAAGCCGGCCACCGACTCCCCTGTATTGCCGGAGCTGCTGCTAGGGGAGAGAAGGAGAGCTCTCCGTTCGCCTGTCTGCGGCAATCACGTCACCGCCGGACAGTCTGTGCTGACGGAGGAAGGAGGTAATCCACGTCCGCCCCAGGCTGAGGCGTCCCCGCTCTGCGATGCCTTGCGTCAGAAGTCCGGCGCACTCCTCCGCTGCTCAGCTCCCACCAGGCTGTCAGGCACTCGCAACACGCCAACCACCAGGAGAACAACTCTGGGCAGGTACGGGGAGCAGGTTTTAGGCTATCCCAACATATCAGTCATTTAACGGGGGTTTTTCACCAGGGAACAATCAGCATTTTTTTCCAGGATCTGTAGAGAGAGTTGCAGCGTGCTGCTGCTACTCCATGCTACTCCAAGCCACACCCCCCCCGGTGACTTTAGGTGGCAGATTTTCTGGCGGAGTGGAAGGCCACAAACAAGCTGCAGGTTGAGGCCTTGAACCGCATTAATGAAACTCTGGCGGCTGGCATAGTAAGCATTGGCCAACACCTCAGCCGCCAGAATGAACTTCTTGCGGAGCAGCTGTCCACCGCCAGGTCCCTAAGGGACAATCCCCCATCTGCTGCCCCACCCCAAGCTGCTCCCCAACCTTCCACCTCTGCTGACCCTCCTGTGTCGACTAGGGGAAGACGCCGAAAGCCAGCTGAGCCAAAGGCCCCTGTCCCCAAGGCCCCATCTAAAAGGGGCAAAAAAGGGCCCAAATGAGACCTGCTTCACTTCCTCTGTGGTTGGAGGCCAAAGGTTTAAATTGCACTGGACATCCGCTTCCTGAGTTGGCCATCGATCCATTTGCGTGCCATGGGCATGAAAGTTCGTATTTTGACCTCTACAAATGCAGGATTTTTTTTTTTGGTGGTGTGTATCTTGCTTAGTATTCACCCTGGTTGTTGCAGTACGTATTCTGGTGTCCCCATTTCTTTCACCATTGCATTTGCAGGGTAACACATGTTTGGAGATATGCAACCTCTTGTTCTGGCAGTTTTTTTATTTTTGTGTCTATTTTATTTGTTTATTTGATTTCTTACATTAAAGTGTGAAATAAGCTGTGATGCTGAACAGCAAATAAATTTCTTTTCCAAATTAAATCAAAATTGTGGTCTGTGTAATTTCTTGTGTGAAACAAATACTAGATTTATGTGTACTTACTGACCAGGGTATTTTTGAACATTTGATGAAGTGTGGTAGAAGTTTCCCATGTGTAACCCTCTCCATGGCCATTCCCATGTTCCTATCCAACTTTTCCCAGCTAATTAGTTTGTGTCAGCACATGTGCAGAGCAACTTAATAGGTGAGAAAGCAGTTTGTGTGCAGGTGAGGTAGCTCCTACAGTAGTAGGTAAAAGCAGGTCCAGAACAATGCTTTCCTCATGGAGTGGGTGAGGCAGACAAACAAGGGTGAAAAGG
Organism: Crinia signifera; assembly: GCF_055691185.1. NCBI lineage: Eukaryota > Metazoa > Chordata > Amphibia > Anura > Myobatrachidae > Crinia > Crinia signifera. The sequence continues at coordinate 43,628,392 of NC_139223.1, forward strand.
TACATTTGTGTAGGAATGCATATGTGTCCTCCCTAAAAAAAGATGTGTGAATGGGCCAAACATGATAAAATAGCTTGTGAACAAACATGCATAACTTTTTAAATATATATGATTTGACAGTGTCATAAGCAGATGTAGGAATCCTTTGTTAGAGAGATGTGAGTGCAATAATGTGATTGGTGGCATCTTACATCCAGAGTGTAGTCAAATCCAATTCATAGCAGATAAGATAGTGGTACAGTTCAGTATTTTGGGTACTATACAAAGATTGTGTGCAAAATAGTGGTCATGGCCTTCAAACATTGCTGAAACATCCTTTGTAGGTGTTAGATGTGGTTTATGTTATTGTATCCTAAATAGAAAACCTATGTTTGTATTAGAGTGAACACGTTGACACATGTCGACTTGTGTAGATTGAGTGTGCTACTGTGTAAAGTCTATGAAAGCACGTAGTGAATGTGTCTAACTGTTTAGCAAATCCCTACCTTAGCGTATATAAGCAGGTCTTAAAAAGATTCTTACCTTAAATTAAACAAACGTTTAAATGTGGAGAAGTATAGAAAGAGAAGCTTCCAATGTGTTTGCGTGCTGTGTGTGTGGCTTGCAGGTAGTGAAATCATGGTTTGGACTTAATAGACTGCAGCATTGCTTATTACATTCAGGTGTATGTGTTTGAGTAGTAATCAGCGTTAATTAGCAAACTCAGGCGCACGCTGGCATGCGGTATCTGTAGGGGTGGTTTGAGATGGCGGCTGGAAGCCGCCTGTTTTGTGTCCGAAATGAACAGTGCCTTAGTCGATCGTGCGGTAGTAGCACCGCTCATTTTTGGTGCACACCCCCGTGTACGCCCATATTTACGCCCATTTTCCCTCATTATTTCGGCCGCTCCCATCAACACGCCCCTATGCCGCCCCATTACCCGTACGCTCGCGTACAGGTTTTTTCGCACGTTGAGACCCCGGCCGTAAGCGTTGTGGAGTGTTCGCGCCGGCGCATTAGCGTATCTGCACATGCGCAGATCATGAAAAACACCGGGACGTACGCGTACGGCCCGGCCGCACCAACCAGAATAAGGCCCGATATGTGAACACACACGTACCAATCCGTTGGGCACAGGATCTGGCAGTAACATCATTGTTGGTGGTTCCTGTGGCTGGCATATGGGTCGGAGGTTCAGCTGTACACATGGGCATTTGCAAGATATACCACCCGGCATCTACATGCTGCATGTAGTAATCTGTGGTGTGGGTTCTGTTCCGTGTTCATTTGTTGGTGCTTCTGGCCTACACCCCTGGTCTCCTCCTTCCTCCAGATCCCACTATGTCAAAAACATAATACAACGATGTTGAAGATTATTTTTATTATTCATATAATACATTTTTAATAGATCTTAATAACAAGAACTTGTTCCTGGTATTCTGTTTATAGTATGCATTGCCATTGTCTCTGATGACCACTTAAACAAAATATATTTTTAAATCACTTTCCTGTGTGTGGTAATAATATATAAAATATTATTTGCCTTGTTGTACAATCTATCTCTCTTACATACATTCATAAGGTCCATACACACTGGGTGACTATGCCCAGCGTGTATGGACAGAGACGATCATTTACATCGCTGGGTGGAAAGCTGCTCGGTGCATACACACTGAGCAGCTTTCCCCCTGCCCGGCGCCGACGGAGGGGAGGACGGCTTTGCATAGCGCAGCGCGATGCAAAGCCGTCCTCAAAGCTGCTCATCTGCTGGTATAACCAGCAGATGAACGACTTTCCCGGTGATGTTGCGGGAGCACGCAGCAGCGCTCATCGCCGGGCCATACACACTGGGCGGCTTTGAGCTGAAAGACGCTTAAACCTGCTGTTTTGAGCGACTTTCAGCTCAAAGTCACCCAGTGGGTATGGGCCTATACTAAGGCTGCAATATATATCAGAGTTGTCTACTTTTAAAGTTTCCTCTTCGGGAGAACCCCAGAAAGGAGACTGTCAGCAGCACTTCTGGGGGAGGGGCCTGATGTAGACATCATCAAGCCCCGCCCCAGTAATGCTAACACCGCAATTCGCGGCACTACAAGGAGGGCTTGGGCTAAAAGGGCGCAATTTGCATTGTTAGCCCCGGTCCTCCCCTCGAAGGCGATTTGTGGTAAATTTAACGCTGCCGCCGGGGAGATGGCAGTATCCGGGAGGGTTGCCCACCTTTCCGGTGGGTCGGGAGAAGGACCCGATTTTTAGGAGCCACTCAGCTAATCCTGGAGGGCAGGCATCCCTGATATATATTAGGCTGGAGAATAAATGAATAAAGGTTGGGTAAGAGTTTGTACTCCTGATCAAGGGCCTTGGGAACCAATTCATCCAATCCATCCACCTCCTTTCCCCCTTTCTTCATTTCATGTTTTTTTTTTTTTAATGATCCTATATTTTGACATTAATCACATACAAGAGTTCCATCTAGTGGTATAAAAAGATATTGCAACTTTATGGTTGTCCATTGACAGTGAAACAGGTATGGGTCATTGGGCAGGGCCTTAACTAGGGGGGCTCTGCATGGGGGGCGCTATCAGTTTGGGTCCAGGGACGGGCAGCGGGGATCCGGGGACGGGTGTAGCGGCAGCTGGAAGCAAGCTACGCTATTTGCCGGGTGGGAAGCAGATTTTGAAAAGACTTACCAGATGCTGATAGGCTGAATTCTCCAACAAGTCTTTTCAAAATCAGCAGCGCTTCCCGCCACCAGGCAAATAACGTAGATTACAACAAGTGAAAGCCACCACGGCACAGCCCGTCCCCGGACCCCGCTGCTTGTCCCCCCGCCACCGGGACCGGAACCCCCGCTGCCCGGACCGGAACCCCCTGCACATAGGTATGTGGGCACGGGGGGACGCTCAGCCTCCGGCACCAGGGGCAAGGCAGTCATTTGGTCCGTCCCCCCCGGGGGGGGGGGGGGGTGTGTGACCAGATGACTGCCTTGCCCTGGGCGCCGGAAACACTAGTTTCGGCACTGCATTGGGTCGACCCAATTCAGGTCGACATGCGATGGGTCGCTTACTGAAGGTCGACAGGCCTTAGCTTGACACCTGAAATAGGTCAACATGGGTAAAGTCGACAGAGCTGGAAAGTCGACACCTGCCTTAGGTTGGAAATGGGAAGGTCGACAGTCAAAATGGCGAAATGAGTTTTTCACATTTTTTTGGCCTGCATGTCGACACAGCCAAATTGGGCACGGCCTAAGTGTACTCGCTACCCTCGTCACACTATTTTATTCTTCCACAAAGGCCTAGAGCAGGCATTCCCAACCACGGTCTTCAAGGCACACCAACAGTGCAGGTTTTAGTGATATCCAGGCTTCAGCACAGATGGTTTAATCAGAATCCCTCAGATACTAATGAAGTCACCTGTGCTCAAGCCTGGATATCTACAAAACCTGCACTGTTGGTGTGTCTTGAGGACCGTGGTTGGGAATGTCTGCCCTAGTGGATGGTGTGGCATGAAATACCACCTGTCGGCACATATTGGCTCAAGAGAAAAAAACGTGAAAAACTTATTTAGCCCTTTTGATTGTCGACCTTCACATTGTCGGCCTAATGTTTATGTCAACACTCCGACCCGGTCGACCTTACCCAAGTCTACCTATTTCAGGTGTCGACTTGAGGTCTGTCGTCCTTCAGAAGTTGACCCAATTCATGACGTGTCCGTATCCTGATGAAGGGACTGGAGAACACCTTGTTGTTTGGTGAAAGAATACAAATAAGCAACAGTTTTAAAACTGCTGCACAACATTCCGCTTGCCAGTGACATACAAAAGAAGGGACAGAGTCGCTCGGCTTTACAGGACGGGCCCCTTACAGGAAAGGTCACGCTGCAGCAAGAAGAGACCTGTAGGTGAAGCTAAGGTTACATCTCCACCTGTTGCTTATTCTGGATGGAGGCTTCAGAGACAATGACATATCAGGTAGTAGATAAACGATCATGTGCTGCCAGGCTGAATCTAGGTCAGGTCTATGAGGAGTTACTAGTATTGCGGCACAAGCCAGGCGATGTTTGCTTACTCTTCTGATGTCACATAACACCAGAGGCGCTCTAGGAAATTAGAATATAGGTCGTTAAGAAAACAATGAAACATTTGTTTCTCTGTGCACCATACAAATGGTCTAACAAAAAACTATAGAAAAATCTGCATGGTTATTCCATAATGCGGGTTACTTAAAAAAATAATAATAATTTAGATAGAGCCACCAGCTGTTGCAGCACAAATTGTGCTTAGTAACAAATAAAGGGGTGGAAACCTCTTGTAAATCCATGCTGCTAACCTGCACATAGCGCACAGTCATACCCCTTTCACATCGCACTTTTAAAACGGTAAATTGCCGTTTTTTCCCCTTTTTAAAACGTTTAAGCCTGCACTGTGAATGCACCACAGCCGATTTACCGTTTAAAGTTAACTGGCATTTCGAACCGTGTAAAAAGCAGAGTCCTACACGGTTCCTTGCCGTTTTTTGTGCAATGTGAATGTGTACAATGTGTCTGAAATGGTATTTCAGGCAAACAACACAAGCTACAGAGCAAAATGCCAGGCAATGTTGACACTCTGGCTTGAAACGTGTTCGTGATGAACCGGTTTCACTGCTATGTTGAATGAGACTTAACCGGTATTTAAAACGGTAATCTGCGGCAATGTTAAGGCTCTGACCCGTTTCAATTACCGTTTTAAAATACCGGTTTTTAAAACGTGTCAGCGATGTGAAAGTGGTATAACTCGGCAGCTGCTAACCTGCACATAGCACACAGTTACTGCGCAGCTGCTAACCTGCACATAGCACACAGTTACTGCGCAGCTGCTAACCTGCACATAGCACAAAGGTACTGGGCAGCTGCTAACCTGCATGAAGCGCACAGTTACTGCGCAGCTGCTAACCTGCACATAGCACAAAGGTACTGGGTAGCTGCTAACCTGCACGAAGCGCACAGTTACTGGGCAGCTGCTAACCTGCACATAGCACAAAGGTACTGGGTAGCTGCTAACCTGCACGAAGCGCACAGTTACTGGGCAGCTGCTAACCTGCACATAGCACAAAGGTACTGGGTAGCTGCTAACCTGCACGAAGCGCACAGTTACTGGGCAGCTGCTAACCTGCACATAGCACAAAGGTACTGGGCAGCTGCTAACCTGCACATAGTGCACAGTTACTGGGCAGCTGCTAACCTGCACGAAGCGCACAGTTACTGGGCAGCTGCTAACCTGCACATAGCACAAAGGTACTGGGTAGCTGCTAACCTGCACGAAGCGCACAGTTACTGGGCAGCTGCTAACCTGCACATAGCACAAAGGTACTGGGTAGCTGCTAACCTGCACGAAGCACACAGTTACTGGGCAGCTGCTAACCTGCACATAGCACAAAGGTACTAGGCAGCTGCTAACCTGCACATAGCGCACAGTTACTGGGCAGCTGCTAACCTGCACGAAGCGCACAGTTACTGGGCAGCTGCTAACCTGCACATAGCACAAAGGTACTGGGTAGCTGCTAACCTGCACGAAGCGCACAGTTACTGGGCAGCTGCTAACCTGCACATAGCACAAAGGTACTGGGCAGATGCCAACCTGCACGAAGCGCACAGTTACTGGGCAGCTGCTAACCTGCACATAGCACAAAGGTACTGGGCAGATGCCAACCTGCACGAAGCGCACAGTTACTGGGCAGCTGCTAACCTGAACATACTGTAGCTCAAGTGCACACTTACTGGGCAGCTGCTAACCTGCACGCTATGTACTGGGCAGCTGCTAACCTGCACATAGCACACAGTTAATGGGCTATATCCTTCATATAGCACAGAGTTACTGGGCAGCTGCTAACCTGCTAGTGGCGCAGTTACTGGGCAGTTGCTAACTTGCATGTAGTGCACATTGGGCAGCTCCTAATCGACATGTAGGGCACAGTTACTGGGCAGCTGCTATCCTGCATGTAGCGCACAGTTACTGGGCAGCTGCTTTCCTGCATGTAGCGCACAGTTACTGGACAGCAGCTAACCTGCACATAGCGCACAGTAACTGGGCAGCTCCTAACCTGCATGTAGGGCACAGTTACTGGGCAGCTGCTATCTTGCACGTAGCGCAAAGTTACTGGGCAGCTGCTAACCTGCACGTAGTGCACAGTTACTGGGCAGCTGCAATCCTGCACGTAGCTCACAGTTACTGGGCAGCTGCTAATGCATGTAGCACACAGTTACTGGGCAGCTGCTAATGCATGTAGCGCACAGTTACTAGGCAGTTGCTAACCTACCCATAGCGCACAGTTACTGGGAAGCTGCTAACCTGCATGTAGTGCACAGTTACTGGGCAGCTGATAACCTGCAAGTGGTGCACAGTTACTGGGCAGCAGCTAACATGCACATAGTGCACAGTTACTAGGCAGCTGCTAACCTGCACATAGCACACAGTTACTGCTGCACATAGCACACAGTTAGCAGCTGCTAACCAGCATGAAGTGAACAGTTACTGGGCAGCTGCTAACCTGCACCTAGCGCACAGTTACTGGGCAGCTGCTTACCTACAGTAGTGCACAGTTACTGGGCAGCTGCTAACCTTCACATAGCACACACTTACTAGGCAGCTGCTAACCTGCATGTAGCACACAGTTATTGGTCAGCTGCTAATCTGAATGTAGCGCACAGTTACTGGGCAGCTGCTAACCTGAATGTAGTGCACAGTTACTGGGCAGCTGCTAACCTGCATGTAGCGCAGCTACTGGGCAGCTGCTAACCTGCACGTAGCGCACAGTTACTGGGCAGCTGCTCATGCACGTAGTGCACAGTTACTGGGCAGCTGCTAACCTGCACATAGCGCACAGTTACTGGGCAGCTGCTAACCTGCATGTAGCACACAGTTACTGGGCAGCTGCTAACCTGCACATAGCACACAGTTACTGGGCAGCTGTTAATGCACATAGCGCACAGTTACTGGGCAGATGCTAATGCACGTAGCGCACAGTTACTGGGCAGCTGCTAACCTGCATGTAGCACACAGTTACTGGGCAGCTGCTAATGCACGTAGCGCACAGTAACTGGGCAGCTGCTAACCTACCCGGAGATTCCTGCTGCGGTCCCCCTTTAATACATTTGGGGGATTTATCCGCAAATATTGCTTGATAAATGCGTCCCATAGTGTCATACAGCAGCCAGTAAGGCCAACAGGATACTAGCCTGTATAAAAAGGGGCATGGAGGCTAGGAACACCAAAATAATTAGGCCACTCTACAAGGCACTGGTTAGATGGGATCTCATCTAGAATTTGGAGTACCGTTCTGTGCTCCACACTACAAAAAGGACATTATAGAACTGGAAAAAGTCCAGAGAAGGATGATCAAGCTACAAAAAGGGTTGGAGTCATTAAACTATGAGGACAGATTAGCCGAATTAGGAATGTTTACTCTGTCAGGCACCCTATTTACTCTGAGGTCGGAGACCAGGACATGTGGGCATGCGCTCAGGCTGGACGAAAGAAGATTTTGTACCCTACAAAGGAAAGGCTTTTTTTACAGTCAGGCCAATAAAAGTATGGAACTCTTTTCCAGAAGAAGTGGTGTCTGCAGATACAATAAATACATTTCAAATTTGAAACTAAGGTTGCACAAGCATTTATTGGATAAACACATCCAGGGGTACAACCGATAAAACATACAGATGGAGCGGGATTCATCTTTGCAGGGGATGGCGTCGCCATCGCCATTCCCTGCTCCCGCGCCATCTGGCGCGCACAAGGTGCGCGCGCATCCCCTTCCGACGGTGCTGCACCCCCCCCACAGCCTCCTCGGGTCCCCCCAGCCCCCCTTGAGCGGGAGGCGGACAGTATTGCGTCCGCCTCGCCGCCCGGCCGCCCGGATACTGAGACGCGCGTGCGTGGGGGACGCACGCGCGTCTCAGTCAGATGGAGCGCCGTGTTGCTGGCGGAGCATAAGGCCCGCCAGCAATCATAAGGCCCGCTTAATCTGTAATTTAACCCAAAGTGGAATAAAAGTAGAAAAATTCAAACGGGGAGTTAACATCTAGACACCCTCTAACGGATCCTGTAAAATGTTTAACTCGATGGACGTAAGTCTTCTGTCAAACTAACCTACCATGTTACTATGTAAAATAAGTAAAAACACATGAACGGGCATCAGCATGGGACATATTAGTTCCAATGACCTCATACCCATTTGCCCCTAGTAGTGTTTTGGGCACTGCCCGCTCTTTTCACATGCAGTGACTTCAAGGGTATCAATAGAGTCTTTTCCAATGACCATCTGCAAATGCAAGTGCCATCACCATTGGGCAGCTACCCTTAGTGGGCGGCTGAGTGAGCATTATAAGACATAGGGCGGGATGTATTAAAATACATCGCTGCCCTTCGCCGCCCCCCACCGCGATGCTGCCGCATATGTACTAACACGGTGACGGAGGCCCCCCGTGATACCTGTACTCTGGTCTCCATCACCTCCCTGCCGCCACGCTCGCCCCTCACGCCGGGGACAGCTATGCATGCTGTCCCCGGCGCTTCCTCCTCCCCCCTGCAGCCGGAAGGATGTCCGGCTGCTTCACTAGGGGTTTTACCGCATTTTCCATTTGATACATCTCGCCCTTAGAAGACTTTTACTTTACTTTGGGATAAGCTTGGGCTCACTGTTCCCCTGTATACAGCACACAGTCACTGACATAAATTGATTGGACTACAGTACACCCCTCACCTCCAGGCCTTGTTACCTGCAGTTATAAAAACAAACATATTACCCACAACGGTTCGAATCCCCTGCCGTCTGAGTCCTGCAAGTTTCTCTGGCATATAATGGTGCAGCCAGTCAATATACTAGCAGCAAGTAGCAGAGGTGTAACTCTGGGAGGCAATGGAGTCACCTGCTGCCGGGCTCCTGCTCCCAATGGGGCACCACTCCTCTGCAATCAGTTCATTGAAAGCCGTTGATGTCACTTCTGTGGCTGACTTCACCTCTCAGCAGCACCATAGACATCATAGTCTCTTTATTTTAAACATTATATACATTACATACATACATACATACATACATACATACATACATATATTTCTATAAGGTGCTGTGGGGTAAATGTATGATGCTTGGAGAAGTGATATCTATCTCCATAAAGATTGTTATGTGCTAGGTGATAATGCTCCAGCCAATCAGCTCGTAACTGTCCATTTACATATTGGAGCTGATTGGCTGGTGCATTATCACCTCGCACATAGGGCGGTATTCAATGATGATTTTGGCGATATGCAGCGCCACTGCTCGCCGCGTTCCGGAGCCTCGCCGGCTCCAGTATTCAACGAGTCAGGGGCTCACTGCCTGAGGACGGCGGCAGGCAGGGAGATGGAAGTCTCCCTGCCTGCCCCAGAACGTTTGTGGGGGGGAGGTGGGCTCCCCGGGTGCCAGGCAGCACAGGCTGCCCCCCGGGGTGCCAGCAGGGGACCGGGTATATTCACTACACCCGATCATGCATATGTAATGATCGGGTGAAGTGAATATATGAATATCTAATGAGCGGCTCGGCTCCGGCCCCCTGCTGGCACATGAATAAAAATAGCATGCCCCTCCTCAGAATAAAATTCCTGATTTTTTGCCACCAAATGTAAAAAACAAAACACTTTATTTTAAAAGTTCACCTTCCACTTAACCATAAAAAGATAGCGATTGCTACTCGGTGAATCATGGCGAAAAAAACCTTGAAATGTATTCGCCATCTGGGCATTGAATAGGGTGATTCACCGTTTTAGTCAAAAATTCGCCTTACAGCACAAAATCGCCATAAAAACCTGGCGAATCAGCCTCATTGAATACCGCCCATAATGTTCTTTATGGGGATAGATTCCACTTCTCCAAGCTTCATACATTTACCCCTGTGTGTCAGGGGGAGGGGAGGCACCAATATTTATCTTGCCTCCAGGCAACTGAGATGAAATTACGCCACTGGCAAGTAATGTACAAACAACATTGTATCTATAATAGGCGCACTCGGGGGAGGGGTCACCGTACACTAAATCAGACAAGGCAGTTGGCTGCAGAATTAATTGCACACAGACCCTGTATTTTATAAAACACCCCAAAGCACAAATATTTAGTAATATACAGTAATTGTTAGTTGTTCCTTACAACGTGATTAAGGCTAATTTATTTCATGTAGCAGTCGTGAGGCTGCTTTATTGCACATTGTTAGTCACGCCAGATGATCTTTCTTTTCCTTTTATCTCATGTGAACAGTTTTGCACCATTTTCAGCCCAATACAATGATCCCTTTGTTCTTGGAATGGCAAGCTCGTGTTTTCCATTGAAAGATAAGGTGTCAGCAACATAATTAGTTTCAACCGCCAACAGGGACTTTTATTAAGATTTGTTTGTCACAGGCCTCGTTCTACTCCCTGGAACACGAATGGAGGAATATTCATGCTTTGAAGAAGAGCCAACAGCAACTGACTCCCTCCACCCTTTGTGGGTCTGTTCTGCTTGTTGTATTAGGATTGTTTGTACACCGAGCAGCTTTATAAACCTTTACATCAGATGCATCGCCTTAGCTGGAGCCCCCAGTCCCAGGTATCTTAAACTTTTGGAATAAATGATTTTAATCATCAAGACTCTATAACAACAAAGGGTAAATGCACCTTTTAGTTGCTGTATTAGCTCCGCCCACCCACACGTACGTGTATGTAAGCGTGCGTATACATTAGACGATAAAGTATACAAATTGAACTGTAAGCATCCCCTGCCGGGTTACCGCGGCGGGGGGCATCGCCAGAAAAATCTTGTGATGCCCCATAGAAGCCATTGAGCTTCTACCGCAACCCTCCGCCGCCCCGCGCCGACCCACCGCCGCCCCGCATTGCCCCCTCCCCCTCACCTGTGTCCGGACAGCACAGAGCTGTGCTGCCCGGACCTGTGACCTCCTCCCTGCACTGATCCTCTTCCGGGTGTGGGAGGGAGGGGGCGCGGGGACCTGCTGGGACCCGGCGACTCTCACCGCAAAGGACAGCTCTTAATGCAAGAGCTGTCCTTTGCTACAATTATCGCATATGTTAGAACATATGTGATAATTATAATTGCGAAGGGGGGCGGAGATTCTTAGAGAATCTCCCCCTTAATTACAGTACAGTTGTGGTTGAAAGTTTGTGAACCCTTCAGAATTTCCTATATATCTGCTGAAATTTTGCCTAAACAGTATTGAGCGCATCCAATCTTTTGTCTCATTTGTTTGCTTCTGTCCTCTTTATCTACTTTTAGGACTTGTGTGGAAATCTGAGGTAGGTTTAGGCAAAATGTCAGCATATTTATAGGAAATTCTGTAGGGTTCACAAACATTGAAGCACCACTGTATGCTGTATGTCCCATATTAATTCCTTATATAGCAATTAGTTTAAATGGAATGTAACTAAGAACCTATGCAATCTTGCTAAAGTTATCCCACTTAATCCATGCCAGTCATAGGCATGATCCGGAGTAGATCAAGTCCTTTTCAGTCCATGTAGCATCCAACGGTCCTGAAGAAAATCCAATGAGGGTACCTGTGGAAGGAATCCATACTTATGGGGGTCCCCCGGCATAGATCAAGTCCTCTTCAGTCCATGTAGCATCCAGGGGATACAAACCGGATTAACGCAAACCCACGGACTAAAAAGACAGACGCAGGATATCCTGCGGATCCTCCTCCAAATACGGCTTTTGGCTGCCTAGTGACTCCTGATTGACTGCCAGGCCGCCAATAACGCTATTCGGGAGGAGGAGCCGCAGTATGTAAACACACATCCTCGGCTTCTCCTCACATGTGTGTGGGTTTGCGTTATACCGGTTTCCCTATATTTGTATTCTTATGGAAATACAAGTCCCAGCATGCCCTTTAATGCCCTGCATGCTGCGACTTGTGGTTCTCCAAGTCCCTGCATGCGGTGCATGCTTGCTTGGACTTGCAGTTCCACAAGAATACACAATTGTTTAATCTACTTTTACACATTTATCAGCCCAATGCCTACTGCCCAAGGGGCATCGGGGACAGCCCCGGGCTTCAGCATGGGCCACTAAATTCTGGAGGGGGGGACCCAGGAGTTAAAGTGAGGGGGAACAGGGTGGAACTCAGTTCCACCGCCTCTAATGGTGAGGTGGAACATTGTAACCTCCACATTGTCCCTGCACAGTAATTCTCACAGAAAAAAGCATTCTAGTTTGCAGAGGGATGCCAAACATGATACTACTGGCACTGTATCTGCCTAATGGGGGGAGGGGAGGGGGTATAATTAGGTGGATAGAGAAATGAGTTCCCCCACCTCTGCATGACCACTTTATGCCCTGGGCTTATTTTGGGAACCTGGACCGGCCCTTCAGCCTGGTGCTGGTTTTATAAAATCCGGGGGACCCCTACCTCGTTTTGCCCTGTGATTTCATGAAACCAGGACCGGCTCTTTAAACCCCAGGCGGGGGAACCGTTTTTTTACACTTTTTTGGGACAGAACCATGCACAGATCACAATAATCTGTGCATGGCTCTGTCAGAATCACCCATCACAACCTGGTCTGTTTGTGTGGTGATTTTTAACCCCTTCCTGACAGAGCCAGTTTTTGCGTTCCTGACAGAGCCCTTTTTTTCAAATCTGACATGTATCACTTAAGTAGGGATAACTTTTTTTTGCTTTTACTTATCCCAGTGATTTTGAGATTGTTTTTTCGTGACACATTGTACTTTAAATTAGTGGTAAATTTGGGTCGATACAGTCTGTGTTTTTTTGTGAAAAATACCAAAATGTCGTAAAAAAATGGAAAATTTAGCAATTTGCAAAATGTTAAATTTTCTGCTTGTGAGACAAATAATCATACCACTCAAAATAGTTAATAACTAACATAGACCATATGTCTACTTTATGTTTCCATCATTATTTCAACTTCCTTTTAATTTTTTTGGACACTAGGAGGCTTACAATATGAATAGCAAATTCTCAAATTTTCAAGAAAATTTCAAACACTGATTTTTTTAGGGACCAGTTCAGTTCTGATGTGACTTTGAGGGACTTGTATGTGAGACACCCCCATAAATGATACCATTTCAAAAACTGCACCCCTCACAGTATTCAAAACAGCATTTTGGAAGTTTGTTAACCCTTTAGGTGTTTCACAGGAATTAAAACAAAGTGTAGGTGAAATTTCAAAATTTCATTTTTTTTGCAGATTTGCAAATTTAATACATTTTTCTAAGGAACACAGTACATTTTACTAGAGAAATGTGACTAAAAATTGATTCCCCCAATTCTTTTGTTTTCATAAATATCCTATATGTGGCCCTAGTGTGCACGTTGACCAAACCACAGGCTTCATAATAGAAGGAGCACCTACTTGATTTTGGAGCCTCCTTTTTTTGAGATTATTTTTTAGGCACCATGTAGGTTTCTAGGCACCATAAGATGCTAAAATTTAGGAACCCCCCCACAAGTGACCCCATTTTGCAAACTACACCCCTCAGGGAATTCATCTAGGGGTATAGTGTACATTTCAGTGAAAATGAAAAATTTAATTTTTTACACAAAAATGCAGTTCTGGCTCAAAATTTTTCATTTTCAGAAGGTATGAAGGAGAAAAAGCACCCCAAAATCTGTGCCCCAATTTCTCCCGAGTACGGCAATGCCTCACATGTGACCAAAAAATACCATTTGGGTGCATGGCAGGACTCAGAAAGGAAGGAGTGATTTTTGGATTTTGCAGCTCAGATTCTGGTGGAATGTTGGTGGGTGCTATGTTGCATTAGCAAGACCCCCCAAGCACCAATACAGTGGAACCCCCCCACAAGTGACCCCATTTTGCAAACTACACCCCTCAGGGAATTCATCTAGGGGTATAGTGTACATTTCAAACCCCCAGGGGTTTCACCAATTTTGATACAACTGGGCAGTGAAAATGAAAAAATTACATTTTTTTACACAAAAATGCAGTTCTGGCTCAAAATTTTTCATTTTCATAAGGTATGAAGGAGAAAAAGCACCCCAAAATCTGTGCCCCAATTTCTCCCGAGTATGGCAATGCCTCATATGTGACCAAAAAATACCAGTTGGGTGCATGGCAGGACTCAGAAGGGAAGGAGTGATTTTTGGTGGTGGAATGTTGGTGGGTGCTATGTCGCATTAGCAAGACCCCCAAAGCACCAATACAGTGGAACCCCCCCACAAGTGACCCCATTTTGCAAACTACACCCCTCAGGGAATTCATCTAGGGGTATAGTGTACATTTCAAACCCCCAGGGGTTTCACCAATTTTGATACAACTGGGCAGTGAAAATGAAAAATTACATTTTTTTACACAAAAATGCAGTTCTGGCTCAAAATTTTTCATTTTCAGAAGGTATGAAGGAGAAAAAGCACCCCAAAATCTGTGCCCCAATTTCTCCCGAGTACGGCAATGCCTCACATGTGACCAAAAAATACCAGTTGGGTGCATGGCAGGACTCAGAAGGGAAGGAGTGATTTTTGGATTTTGCAGCTCAGATTCTGGTGGAATTTTGGTGGGTGCTATGTCGCATTAGCAAGACCCCCCAAGCACCAATACAGTGGAACCCCCCCACAAGTGACCCCATTTTGCAAACTACACCCCTCAGGGAATTCATCTAGGGGTATAGTGTACATTTCAAACCCCCAGGGGTTTCACCAATTTTGATACAAGTGGGCAGTGAAAATGAAAAATTACATTTTTTTACACAAAAATGCAGTTCTGGCTCAAAATTTTTCATTTTCAGAAGGTATGAAGGAGAAAAAGCACCCCAAAATCTATGCCCCAATTTCTCCCGAGTACGGCAATGCCTCACATGTGACCAAAAAATACCAGTTGGGTGCATGGCAGGACTCAGAAGGGAAGGAGTGATTTTTGGATTTTGCAGCTCAGATTCTAGTGGAATTTTGGTGGGTGCTATGTCGCATTAGCAAGACCCCCCAAGCACCAATACAGTGGAACCCCTCCACAAGTGACCCCATTTTGCAAACTACACCCCTCAGGGAATTCATCTAGGGGTATAGTGTACATTTCAAACCCCCAGGGGTTTCACCAATTTTGATACAAGTGGGCAGTGAAAATGAAAAATTACATTTTTTTTACACAAAAATGCAGTTCTGGCTCAAAATTTTTCATTTTCAGAAGGTATGAAGGAGAAAAAGCACCCCAAAATCTGTGCCCCAATTTCTCCCGAGTACGGCAATGCCTCACATGTGACCAAAAAATACCAGTTGGGTGCATGGCAGGACTCAGAAGGGAAGGAGTGATTTTTGGATTTTGCAGCTCAGATTCTGGTGGAATTTTGGTGGGTGCTATGTCGCATTAGCAAGACCCCCCAAGCACCAATACAGTGGAACCCCCCCACAAGTGACCCCATTTTGCAAACTACACCCCTCAGGGAATTCATCTAGGGGTATAGTGTACATTTCAAACCCCCAGGGGTTTCACCAATTTTGATACAAGTGGGCAGTGAAAATGAAAAATTACATTTTTTTACACAAAAATGCAGTTCTGGCTCAAAATTTTTCATTTTCAGAAGGTATGAAGGAGAAAAAGCACCCCAAAATCTGTGCCCCAATTTCTCCCTAGTACGGCAATGCCTCACATGTGACCAAAAAATACCAGTTGGGTGCATGGCAGGACTCAGAAGGGAAGGAGTGATTTTTGGATTTTGCAGCACAGATTTTGGTGGAATGAATGGTGGGTGCTATGTTGCACCAATACAGTGGAACCCCCCCACAAGTCACCCCATTTTGCAAAGTACACCCCTCAGGGAATTCATCTAGGGGTATAGTGTACATTTCAAACCCCCAGGGGTTTCACCAATTTTGATACAAGTGGGCAGTGAAAATGAAAAATTACATTTTTTTACACAAAAATGCAGTTCTGGCTCAAAATTTTTCATTTTCAGAAGGTATGAAGGAGACAAAGCACCCCAAAATCTGTGCCCCAATTTCTTCCGAGTACGGCAATGCCTCATGTGTGACCAAAAAGTGGCAGGACTCAGAAGGGAAGGAGTGATATTTGGATTTTGCAGCACAAATTCTGGTGGAATGATGGTGGGTGCTATGTCGCATTAGCAAGACCCCCAAAGCACCAATACAGTGGAACCCCCCCACAAGTGACCCCATTTTGCAAACTACACCCCTCAGGGAATTCATCTAGGGGTATAGTGTACATTTCAAACCCCCAGGGGTTTCACCAATTTTGATACAAGTGGGCAGTGAAAATGAAAAATTACATTTTTTTTACACAAAAATGCAGTTCTGGCTCAAAATTTTTTATTTTCAGAAGGTATGAAGGAGAAAAAGCACCCCAAAATCTGTGCCCCAATTTCTCCCGAGTACGGCAATGCCTCACATGTGACCAAAAAATACCATTTGGGTGCATGGCAGGACTCAGAAAGGAAGGAGTGATTTTTGGATTTTGCAGCTCAGATTCTGGTGGAATGTTGGTGGGTGCTATGTCGCATTAGCAAGACCCCCCAAGCACCAATACAGTGGAACCCCCCCACAAGTGACCCCATTTTGCAAACTACACCCCTCAGGGAATTCATCTAGGGGTATAGTGTACATTTCAAACCCCCAGGGGTTTCACCAATTTTGATACAACTGGGCAGTGAAAATGAAAAATTACATTTTTTTGCACAAAAATGCAGTTCTGGCTCAAAATTTTTCATTTTCAGAAGATATGAAGGAGAAAAAGCACCACAAAATCTGTGCCCCAATTTCTCCCGAGTACGGCAATGCCTCACATGTGACCAAAAAATACCAGTTGGGTGCATGGCAGGACTCAGAAGGGAAGGAGTGATTTTTGGATTTTGCAGCTCAGATTCTGGTGGAATTTTGGTGGGTGCTATGTCGCATTAGCAAGACCCCCCAAGCACCAATACAGTGGAACCCACTCACAAGTGACCCCATTTTGCAAACTACACCCCTCAGGGAATTCATCTAGGGGTATAGTGTACATTTCAAACCCCCAGGGGTTTCACCAATTTTTATACAAGTGGGCAGTGAAAATGAAAAATTACATTTTTTTACACAAAAATGCAGTTCTGGCTCAAAATTTTTCATTTTCAGAAGGTATGAAGGAGAAAACGCACCCCAAAATCTGTGCCCAAATTTCTCCCGAGTACGGCAATGCCTCACATGTGACCAAAAAATACCAGTTGGGTGCATGGCAGGACTCAGAAGGGAAGGAGTGATTTTTGGATTTTGCAGCACAGATTTTGGTGGAATGAATGGTGGGTGCTATGTTGCACCAATACAGTGGAACCCCCCCACAAGTCACCCCATTTTGCAAAGTACACCCCTCAGGGAATTCATCTAGGGGTATAGTGTACATTTCAAACCCCCAGGGGTTTCACCAATTTTGATACAAGTGGGCAGTGAAAATGAAAAATTACATTTTTTTACACAAAAATGCAGTTCTGGCTCAAAATTTTTCATTTTCAGAAGGTATGAAGGAGACAAAGCACCCCAAAATCTGTGCCCCAATTTCTCCCGAGTACGGCAATGCCTCATGTGTGACCAAAAAGTGGCAGGACTCAGAAGGGAAGGAGTGATATTTGGATTTTGCAGCACAAATTCTGGTGGAATGATGGTGGGTGCTATGTCGCATTAGCAAGACCCCCAAAGCACCAATACAGTGGAACCCCCCCACAAGTGACCCCATTTTGCAAACTACACCCCTCAGGGAATTCATCTAGGGGTATAGTGTACATTTCAAACCCCCAGGGGTTTCACCAATTTTGATACAAGTGGGCAGTGAAAATGAAAAATTTAATTTTTTTTACACAAAAATGCAGTTCTGGCTCAACATTTTTCATTTTCAGAAGGTATGAAGGAGAAAAAGCACCCCAAAATCTGTGCCCCAATTTCTCCCGAGTACGGCAATGCCTCACATGTGACCAAAAAATACCAGTTGGGTGCATGGCAGGACTCAGAAGGGAAGGAGTGATTTTTGGATTTTGCGGCTCAGATTCTGGTGGAATGAATGGTGGGTGCTATGTGGCATTAGCAAGACCCCCGAAGCACGGTGAAATTATGAACCTAATAATCCATAGATGTGTGGTATATTTTAAAACACTCCTTTATACATAGGCCGGGTTTGTCGGGGCAAGTGTCACACTGGAAAATAGTTTGCTTTCTTATTCCCTTTTTATAGCAAACTTTGCACCTTTTTTGTGTCCTGCCCTTTTTTCCAGTGGAGGGGATTTCATCAGGAAAATGCTGCCCTGGTACAATACGGGGGCCAGTACTAGAAGTACTGGGGCCCTCTGCCTGCTGGTTCCCAAATATTAGGCCCTTTATGACTTCCTCTTGAAAGTGCATAAATGTCCCCCTCTGGCCGTTAGAACGGAATAGCACGTAAGCGTTATACAGTGCCATCTGGATGATATACACGGCCAGCTTCTTGTACCAGATTTTTGTTTTCCGCAGGGCACTGTACGGCTTCAGTACCTGATCTGAAAGATCCACTCCGCCCATGTACCTATTGTAATCCAGGATACAATTAGGTTTTGAGGTGTGGGTACTGGTACCTCGTACAGGGACGGAGGTGGTACTGTCTCCGTGAATTGTTGTCAGTATAAGGACATCCCTCTTGTCCTTATATTTGACCAACAACATATTTTCGGTGCATATTCCCCTGCTTTCACCCCTTCTCATTACTTGGGCAATGTGCGTTTTTGGGAGGCCTCTTTGGTTCTTGCGCACAGTACCGCAAGCTGCTGTACCTCTTGAACCAAGGGCCTTAAACAGGGGGATGCTAGTGTAAAAGTTATCCACATAGAGGTGATAACCTTTATCCAGGAAGGGGTGCACTAAATCCCAGACAATTTTTCCACTAACACCTACGAGGGAGGGGGGGCATTCTGGCGGTTCAATTCTTGAATCCTTCCCTTCATATACCCTAAACCTGTGAGTGTACCCTGAGGTGCTTTCACACAGCTTATACATTTTTATGCCATACCTTGCCCTCTTACTGGGAAGGTACTGGCGGAATTTAACCCTTCCTTTAAAATGTATAAGGGACTCGTCTATGCAAATGAATTTATCTGGGATGTACATGTCTTCAAATTTGGCACTGAAATGATCAATGACCGGCCTGACTTTGAATAGCCGGTCAAAGGTGGGATCATCTCTGGGTGGGCACTGTGCATTATCGTTGTAATGCAAAAATTTAAGGATCGTCTCAAATCGAGCCCGGGGCATGGCCATACGGTAAAATGGGGTGCTGTACAGAACATCTGTACTCCAATATTGCCTAATTTCTGGCTTTTTTACTATGCCCATATGAAACACCAGACCCCAAAACGTCATCATCTCTACTGCATCTACAGGGGTCCACCTAGCAAATGATGACGTGGGGTTTTGAGCAATAAACTGCTGGGCATATAAATTAGTTTGGTCCACCATTAAATTTATAAAATCATCAGAGAAAAATAATTTGAAAAAGTCAATTTCTCTGAGACCTGTGGAATCAAATTGGATTCCTGGCATGGCCAAAAACTCAGGAACCTGGGGCTCAAAATTGTCTGGTGGTGGGGTCCATACGAGATCAATTATTGGGGGGGGGGGTCTCAGCTGCTCTACGGGGGCGTCTTTGAGGGGGTCCCTCATCACCAGAGGAGGAAGAGGTGCTTAAGACGAATCCTTCAAATTCCCCGCTTGCCTCACTGGCTGTGTCAGAGTCAGAGGCAAGCATGGCATATGCCTCCTCCGCTGAATACATTCTTCTGGATGACTGGGATGACATTTGGGATGACATTTGGGATGCCATTTTTATTTTTGTGTTACTGGTAGTGAAATGTTTCAACACGTGTATAGTGTAGGGGGGGGTACAAACTTTATTTCAACCCGGGGGGTATGTAGTGTGTAGTGTGTATGTAGTGCAGAAAAAAAAAATACTTTATACAAAAAAAAAATTGAAGGGGTTAAAAAAATTTTTTTTGAAGGGGTTAAAAAAAAAAAACTTGAAGGGGTAAAAAAAAAAAAACTTGAAGGGGTTAAAAAAAAAAACTTGAAGGGGTTAAAAAAAAAAAAAAAAAAAGGTCCTGCGCCAAAAATTGAGCACAGATGTTGGTCAGTAACGTCCGTCACTGAACAGCGCTCAAAGGCAACAGGAATTTGATAAAAAAAAAAAAAATAGATCAACCCTGTGCCGAAAAAGCTGATCAGTGATGTACGTCACTGATCAGCGCACAGTGGCCACAGGACACCCACAAAATCACAGTGTGTAAAAAAAAAATTAAAAAAAGACCCCACAGCACCCACAAAAAAAAAAAAGGTGATCAGTGATGCGACACTGATTACCAGTGAGGGGCAGCAGGTGCACAACCTTTGGTGCAACTGACAGTGCAACTGGCAGCAACTGACAGGTATATATAAAAAAAAAAAAACCTCTGCACCCCCAAAAAGTTGCTGATCACCTCAGATATAGTGATCAGCACAAAAGGCGGGGGCAGCAGACACAAAATTTAGCACTCTCTATCACTCTCTGTCACTATCTCTCTATCTCTCACTATCTATCACTCTATGACACTGCAGCAGCAGCAGTGACAGGTATATATATATATATAAAAAAAAACCTGCGCCCCCAAAAAGTTGCTGATCAGTTAATTTATACTGATCAGCACAAAAGGGGGGGCAGCAGTCAGTTATATAAAAAATATATAGCACAATCTGTCACTATCTCTATCTCTCTCTCTCTATCTCTCTCTATCTCTCTCTATCTCTCTATCTATAACTATCACACTGCAGCAGCACAAAATATAGCACTCTCTGTCACTAGGCCTCTCTATCTCTCTCTATCTCTCTCTCTCTATCTCTCTCTATCTCTCTCTCTCTATCTCTCTCTATCTCTCTATCTATAACTATATCACACTGCAGCAGCACAAAATATAGCACTCTCTGACACTATCTCTATCTCTCTATCTCTCTCTATCTAACGCTATTACACTGCAGCAGCACAAGTTCACAACACAGGAAGTCACAAGTAACAGGATCCAGGAGCATCCAGCACACTACAAGCAGGATCCAGGAAGCATCCAGCACACTACAAGCAGTGATGAAGCAGTGATCAGGCAAGGTATTTGCAAGGATCAGGTAAGTATTTGGCAAGGTTCAGGTCAGTATACTGCGGCAGCTAGGCACGGTGACCGCACTGCACGCAATTCCAGACCGGAATGGCGTCTGCAGTGCAGTCACCGTTAGTTTAAATCCCCCTCCTTGGCTGTGATTGGTCCGTCGGTCCGACGAACCAATCACGGCCTTTGGGGGCGGGCGGGGTGAGGTGGGGTGACACCAGTGTCACCCTTACACCCCGCGGTGATTGGTGCTGTACTTTACAGCACCAATCACCTCCGATCCCGTGTCACCGGCGAACGTTATTCGCCGGTGACACAGGAAAACGCTGTGAATGGCTGTTCACACTGAACAGCCAATCACAGCGATCGCCGACGGGGGGGCGGCATCGCAGCCCCCCCTGGGCATGCACGGACATGTCTGCTGTCAGGGACAGCAGACATGTTGAAACTGTCACCGCGTCTATAGACGCGGTGACAGTTACAAGCCATGACGTACATTTACGCCATGTGTCGGGAAGTACTTCCCGACCATGACGTAAATGTACGTCAATTGTCGGGAAGGGGTTAATAATATTTTCCCGAATCCGCATTCCATTAATTTGGCGATTTGTATACTTTTTAATGGGAAAACATCTGGATGCAAATTGAAAAATCGCCACTTCAGAATGTGCGATTTCATGGCAAAAAGTTAGATTTTTACCGCAATTCACATCATTAAGTTAGCGATTTTGGGAAAACGTGCGATTTTGGACTTTTTTGACTAAAAATCGACAAAAATAAATCGCATCCTATTAAATGTCACCCAGCATGTCAGGGAGATGGTGAAGTTGGCACCTAGAAGTGTGGACATGTACTACTACATCAGGGGTGTCATAAAATAACTTACATCCACACATGTAGACGAGCCCCAAAGCAGCTAGTAAGACCTACTGTATTTGTTGAAGCAGAGCGGCTGATATGTGTCTGGACTTGTTCATACTGTATATTGTGTCATACACATGCTGTCAAGTGGCCAAACCTTATTTAATATGCATGTCGCCATAGGGATCATTGCACTTTAAAACCAATGCAGGAAAATGGCACTAATGATTCCATTACATCTCTAGGAGGAACTAAGAGTAGCAGGGATGATGTGAAAGGTTAATGATGTGGAATAGGTAGATGAACACAGGGAAAATAGTATTTAAAAAAATGGGGGGTCCTTCCATGGATTTGGCTACACCCCCTGAATTGGCCACTCCCCCAAGGCTGTCCCATTTCCCCCCCCAATATAGCAACTCTATGCTTAAGGAGTCCTGTATTGTAAGTGACGGAACTTGTGGGTAGTGAGTCCAGGTGCAAAATTATAATTTGGGCCCTCCACCCCAACCCAAGTTCACAATATGCAACACAGCAGTGGGTGACAGGGAGAGGCAGGGGGAGTTAGAGGGTGACAGGGAAAAACAGAGGGTGACAAAAAGAGGGTTAGATGGGCAGCAGTGGGCCCCTTAGCCTTAGAGGCCCGGTGCACTGCACCTGTTGCAAAAAATGGTAGTTCCACCTTTGTGACACCTACATCTGTACCAAACACATTCATATATCTAACCTGTTATTTATAACTTATTTGTGAAAACAAAAATATCACACGTTGATAAATCTGCCTCAGGCCTTTTCATTGTCCAAGCATGAGCTACAAAAATAGTCTAAGATTCTGAAAACTTCCATAATGAAGAAACTGAGTCAAGAATCCTTTATTTGTCTTCCCTAAGTACCTTTATTTTTTTATGACATAACAGGTTCTGTTATTTATATTGTTGTGAGGACAACAGATGGTTTAGATCCATACACACATAAATCCCAGGGGAAGTGTACAGTAATGAAACACGTTGGATTGTGTTCTTGTTTGTTATCTGGAATATTGTTTAGACCGTCATTGATGGTAGGACTAGGAGGTCATGTCAGGGATTAGATGCAGGTGGACCAACTTGTTTGGGACAATTGTATCAGATAAGATGCTACTTTTAGCATTGCTTTGGTCAATACAAACAGAAAACATAACACTTTTGCCGGAACCATTTTGGCAGGTGCCCTTTTGAACTACAGAACAGCGTGATTGGAAATCAATGATAAAGTAGAATTCCCAATATTGGAACAAGACTTACACCCCCAAGGCACGGTCATGACTATGTGTGACTATTGCAAAAAAACATCACTTGGTTACTTTATATTTGACCCAACTTTCTGTAACAGAAGAGGTTCTGAACATGACGCTCAGCAGGACAAGTTTAATATTTTGCCCCCAATAATTATGTAACCATCATGGGGTCCTCCATCCAGCAAGTTCATGTGCCATAAGGGGAAATTTCATCATTTATGCCTAGCCAAAGTAACCCCAAAGAAAGATGCCTATACTTGTGCACAGGATAAGGTTGATGTTGAGGATGTGTGCCACTAGGGGGCGCTCGTACAACAGAATATCAGGTGGCTCTAGTGGGGCGGGGCTTTGTTCTTCTACTCCTTCTCTTCTCTTCTCCATCCCACATAGCCAGAGTATGGCCTTCTTCAGTCGGGCAGTAAAGGACACGTCTGTAAGAGAGTCATTAGTGAATACGTAGCACAGAACATTGGGAAAGGGAACACAACAATTAGCTGCTGCATGTAATGCTTCCTAAACTCCTAACTACAATTATTTCTTTATATTTGCATGGCGAAGCATCTGCACTCAATATCTATGAGAGCTTAGTATCGGTTCATCGTAACCTAGTTATGTAACCATGATTCCATTTCTCATGGCCCTTGGAGGGGGCAATGTGTACCATCAAGGTTAAACAAAATATTTACTTTTACACTTGTGAATGGGTCTTGGTGTAGCAATATGTTTTTTTTTTATTCCATAATTTTTATTGTTCATTTTTCTCATAATAACACTCATTATAAATAATAATACAATTCATCTTCAACACATTAAATATTATAATACATTTCTTATATAATGTCATTGATTTATCAGGATAAGGCCTTCGGTGGAGTCTGGTCTTATATTTAAAGGACAGATACATTCTTACTTGATTATTCTTTATAGTGAATCTATATATACTTGATAAATTGGCTGTATTTCTATTTTTGTATGTATTGTGTAGCAATATGTTGTTATGGCTTGTGTTAATGGTATGCATAGATGCAAATGATGGCAAATACCTCCCATGAAGATCATCCAATTGGTGTATACCCTAATTTTACCAGTTATCATTCAAATGTAATACCAGTTAGTAACCGAAATGTTACAAAGGGTAAGTTGTAAACTTCAAGAGGTTAAAAAAAAAAAGTTGAGGTTCAGAAAGAATGAAAAGTAATGTAAATATCAAAGTCACATAAAAAAAATAATAATAATATATATTGAGTTCCCATAAGAACGCTGGGTGTTCTCAGGCTAATGAGGCAGTGACGGACATGCGGAGGGCGGGCACTGACATCACCGGATCCTGTCCTCACACAGGGCACCCGCAGTTTAGAGTGACTATATAGGTGTCTCTGAACTGCGTGCGCCAGAGAAATCAATCGATGGTCGGCGAACATCGAATGACTTCACCCCGGCTGGAATGGATGATTATATACATCATCCATTCACAGCCGTGCGGGGGGGGGGGGGCTTCTGACTGCGAAATTCACTGCCCTTGCGAGTCAATCAGAATAAGGTCCAAAATGTAAGACTATTGGTGCTATTTTTGTATTACCGTAATTAATATTATTATTTTTTTAAATCAGAAAATAAATGTAGTAAACATTGTGCAAACATGCTAGAAAAGCTCCCAGGTATAGTTAAAGAAAAATAATAATCAGCATTCTGTGATATCACCCATATTACATGCCATGCTAGAATCACCCATATGACATGCCATGCTAGAACCACCCATATTACATGCCATGCTAGAACCACCCATATTACATGCCATGCTAGAACCACCCATATTACATGCCATGCTAGAACCACTCATATTACATGCCATGCTAGAACCACCCATATTACATGCCATGCTAGAACCACCCATATTACATGCCATGCTAGAACCACCCATATTACATGCCATGCTAGAACCACCAATATTACATGCCATGCTAGAACCACCCATATTACATGCCATGCTAGAACCACCCATATTACATGCCATGCTAGAACCACCCATATTACATGCCATGCTAGAATCACCCATATTACATGCCATGCTAGAATCAGCCTGACACATGCACTCTAGTCTAAGAAACAAGGGCGTGGCTACCATAGGTGCAAGGGGTGCAGCTGCTATGGGGCCCAGTGCTGAAGGGGGCCCAGCTTTACTGTGTAAGTTATATATGCTATATACATGTTTGCACCATTAGCTGGTACATAGGGGCCCATACAAACTTTTGCTCTGGGGCCTACGAATAGCTAGTTAAGCCCCTGTCTGGAAGGTTATGTAAAGGTTTTCACATCAGACCAATATTGTACATGTAGATTTGTTTCATCTTTACGTATGTTTTAGGCCATAATGAAATAACGTACCTATTAAATTGTTACTTATTCCATCTGAGGGCTCAGTCCTGGCAGCGGTGCTCTCCACCTCACTGTAGTATTCCTCCTCAGGAGTAATATTACTTGTTGTTACCATGGGAGGTCCATCCCCTTTATCCCAACGTGTGAACCAGGTAAGGCGGCTAACCTGAAAGGTAATGGACAGGTTATTCCTGTTACTAGCTCCGTTTCCATGCAGAAAAATTCAGCAGCCAACACAATGGCCGTGCTAAGTGCTGGCTCATATTCCTGTGAATGTGGATGGAAGATGACCACAGATGGGCACTCTTCATTATTCCACATCCGGCCCCATCCGGATCATAGCTCCGCCCCCGACACCCACGAAGCCCCGTCCCCCGTGTTTTGATTGGCCCACAGGCCAATTAATCAAACACAATGGATGACCATCGATATGTAAAAATATTGATGGTCATCCATTGCATTTTCCAATTCCATCGATGGCAATTATGCAACTGGCCATCGATAGTGCTAAAGTGTAACCAATTTTCCAGTTTAGCACTATCGATGGCCAGTTGCATAATTGCCATCGATGGCAATGGCAACGATGGCCATCCCTACCCAGTAGTGCTGTGCTGTACAGTGGCTGGCCCCTCCCCTGAGACCAGCCACCAATGAGCTGCACTTCTTTACAGGCTGGCCTCGCCTCTCCTGCCTCCCACCCTGCCCTCTGTCCCACAGCGTCCATCAGCTCCTACCTGCTATATCACATACTGTGTTTGGAAAATGTCAGTATCTTTCCCTGTGTATCCTGATTCTTTTCTGTGCTCATTGCTGATTACAGAACTTCAGAAACCTGGTAAGCTGTGAGTGCTGTGACTGCAGGTGTGTATAGTGGGAAGGGGGTGTGGGTGTGTGGAGGGAGGAGTTAGCCTGTATGTGTGTATATGTGTTTGCATGTATGTATGTGTGAGGGGACAGGCGGCGGGGGGCTGTGCTGGGGAGGGGACGGAGGAGGCTTACCTCCGTCTCCCTCCGGCTGGCTCACCGTTGCGGCGTCGGCGGCGAAATTGCGGCCTGGAGGAACTTAAATCCGGGAGGATTCAGGTTCCTCCAATCAACCGCCGGTATTTCGAATGGCGCGGCGAGGCGGCCAATCAGCGCGGGACGCGGCGGACCAATCCGGGCTCGCCGCGTCATAGCTCCGCCTCCTCCCAGCGTCTTATATTAGACGCGGGGGAGCGGCGGAGCGGAGTTCGTCGGCGGAGAGGGAGCGAGGAAGAGCTCCTGAAGGCAGAAGGGAGAAGCAGCGGCAGAGACGGCGGCGGAGACGGCGGCAGAGACGGCGGCAGATCCAGGAGCAGCCAGCACCGCAGCAGAGGCTACCGAAGAGCCCGAAGAACAGAAGCTGAGGACCGGAGAGTGCTGCAGCAGTGGGGAAACAAAAGAGCTAACGAAGTCCCCTGCTGCAGCCTCTCCCACCGGATCGGGTAAGTGGCCCTGGCCGGCCACCACCAGCACATAGCCACCCTAGACCACCACTGTCAGGCCTCCAGCCTGTGCCCTAACCTCAGGCCTCCAGCCTGTGCCCTAATCCCAGGCCTCCGGCCTGTGCCTCAGTGTCAGGCCTCCAGCCTGTGCCCTAATCCCAGGCCTCCGGCCTGTGCCCTAATCCCAGGCCTCCGGCCTGTGCCTCATCATCAGGCCTCCAGCCTGTGCCCTAACCCCAGGCCTCCTGCCTGTACGTAATCACCAGGCCTCTGGCCTGTGCTCATCCCCAGGCCTACTGCCTGTGTGTCATAGGTCTGCGGCATCCATCTTAGGCCTGTCGGCCATTTTGTATATTAGTTAACTATAGGAAGGGAAGGGTGATCCAGCCCTCCCACACCACAGGTCTTGAGCTGGGATAGACGGCTGTCTACCCAGGTATCGGTGCCTGTCCTAGGGGTGTACTGCAGTAAGCCGGGAGCACTTTATATCACAGAGGTTAGTACCTTTCACACACACCTGTTATAGTATGATCTGATCATGTAATTGTTTGATTGTCCTTATGTCTGCCTTGACTGTTAGTTAGAGGATATTGCTTGTTGTTTGCTAGTGTAAGTTCAGCCTAGTTACTCGTGTTATGTTAGGGACAGGTTAGTCCTAGTTAGATTAGTAAAGGGTTGTAGAGAGGCTGTTTTCGTTCTTGTTCCCCAGGTGCTGGGATCTTCAAGCAAGGTGACAAGGAATTACGTAGGTGAGTTTCATCCGTGTGTGTGTTTGTCCCTGAGCGCCGGTCTGTGGCTCTCCCGTGAGAGAGTCACATCTACCACCTACGTGCGAGAGTGCGAATAGGTGAAGTTAGGGTGGCTGAGGCCTTTGGCCGATGATGACCTTCGCCTAACCGGCGAAGCTCGCAGCCACCCGTGGGTGTCCATAAGTGACCCCGTCTTACCATACAGCCCGGCTGTGGTTACAAGTATCCTTTTCCCCTCTAGTGATATTCCGGTCCTCGTTGGATACCTGGGGCGGACCCTTCGCGGAACCTTTGAGGGTTGAGGAGCTCACCTAACCGTAAGTGAATTACTACCAATTCACATTTGGCGTAGTCGGCAGGATGTCGGAGACAGAGGAAACTTCTCCGAAAGGGGACCGAAAGTTTAATTTCGGCTCCGCCCTGTCCAGGGTGCCCCGGTACGATGGGCAGAATATGTCGCTGGGAGATTGGAAGAAGAGACTGGAAGGGATCATCCAGATGTACCGGGTGCCGGAAGAGTTCCAGCATCAACTTGCGGTTAATGCTTTAGATGGAGAGGCCTGGCGGTCCGTCATCCTTGTCGCCGAGGATGACCGGGATACCTTGGACGACGTGTTCGGGATACTCGACGGAATCTATGGCAATACTTCCTCCGCGGGAAACCTGCGACAGCGATTGTTTACGCGCGTGCAGAGGGAGGACGAATCTATCCCGCAGTTTGCCAATGCCCTACAAGAAATGCTGGGAGAGATTTGTCGCCGTGACCCGGAATGTTTGGGCAAGTTGGCCAACCCCAGCATCGTATTACGGGATCAATTCGCACTGGGATTACGGAGTGTCCCCCTGCGGCAGATTTTGTTGGACAAAATTTCCGACAACAAAATGCTTACGTTCCACCAAACCCAAGTGGAGGCCATCGCCCGAGACCGGGATGCTAACTTCGGCCCCTATGCTATGGCCCCACAGTGTCTGACGCCCGTATCGGCCCCAGTCGTTCGGGAGGAACCCCACCCCCTTGAATCATGTATCAAGGATTTGAAGGAGGCCTTTTCAAAAGTCACGCTAGAAATGAGAGAAGAGATCTCCCAGTTGCGGGAAGAAGTCCATCGACAGAGGGGCCATGGGAATGTAGAAGACCGTGCTCCCCGGCGAGTGCAAGGGGGATCACGAGGGGGCAACAACAGTGGGGCCCGACCTAGAGAGAACAGAGGCCCCCGATGTTACAGCTGTGGCCGCTTCGGACACTTCGCTCGGGAGTGCGGGGCAGACCGGGGCCCTCCTTTAAACTAGAGTCCCTCGCGGTCACGGGACCACCCGCGGGGGAGATGGGCGGAGAGGCAGCTATAGTGGATTCAGCTGACCTAGTGGGAGAGTGTCCTGTTGTTGTGGGATGTTTTGCGGACAAGGAACAGAAATGCCTGTTGGACACCGTCTCTCAGGTGACCACCATGTCGGAGGACTGTTTCCTGGAACATTATTCCCACCTGAAGGAGGCAGTGTTTGAAAGCTGGGTTACCCTTACGGCTGCTAACAACCTTCCTATCCCAGTCGTGGGGGTGGTCTGGATGGAGATAGAGATTTGTGGCCAGAAGGTGGGGAAGAAGGGGATCCTGGTAGTTAAAGGTAAGGGGCTCAGCCATGGGCCGGTGATCGTCGGTATGAATGTATTGAAGGATCTTGATCGGATTTTATTCCAGGAGAGTGGCCCCTAATACTGGAAGAAGCTGGGTGTCCAGCGCCCGGTGCAACAGGCCTTTCAACAAGTGGGACAAATTTGCGAAACCGGAAGGTCGGAAGAGTCTATGGGAATTATCAAAACTAGTCATAGACAACAGATAGAGCTGCCTCCCCGTCAAAAGATCGTTCTTCCCCTCGAGGTAAGGACCCACCGGCGGTTGGATGGGTTTGAAGTGATGGTGGAACCCAACGGATATTTGGGAATTGACTCCGGCCTCATCCTGGCTCTAACCCTGGCAGTGGTAAGGGACGGCAAAGTATTGGTTCGGCTGTGCAACCTTCTGGATGAGCCCAGGAAAATTCCAGCCGGCGCCACCATAGCTACTGTGACTACTGTCCCCAGGGATAATATATGTGGGGGGCGGCCAATTTTGCTACGACCAGAGGAAAAAGAGGCATGGTCGATGGCGGTGAGTTTGGGAGAGGAGGAGTGCCCCAGTGCAGATTGGAATGGTCGAGTAATTCGGGAACAGATGGATGTTTCCCTAGATGAGTGTGATGCTGCGACAGTACAGAGGCTGGAGGATATGCTGTGGGAGAGGCGGAAGGTTTTTTTCCAGCATGAGGAGGATTTTGGGTATACTGAGGACTTGCAGCATGAGATCCGCACTGGAGATAGTCTTCCCGTTCGAGAGAGGTACCGGCCAATTCCTCCCAAACTTTACCAAGAGGTGAAAACAATGTTGCGGCAGATGCTGGAGAACAAGGTGATCCGTGAGAGTAAAAGTCCGTGGGCCGCCCCCATTGTTCTTGTGCGGAAGAAAGATGGTTCCATCCGATTCTGTGTGGATTACCATCGGTTGAATAGCTGCACCGTCCGAGATGCGTACCCGTTGCCACGAATCGAGGAATCCCTAGCTGCCCTCGGGGACGCTCGGTATTTTTCCACACTAGATCTGGCCAGTGGGTACTGGCAAGTCGCCGTAGCTACGCAGGACCAAGAAAAGACTGCCTTTACGACACCGATGGGGTTGTTCGAATTTCTGCGTATGCCTTTTGGACTCACCAATGCGCCGGCGACATTCCAACGAATGATGGAGAGGTGTTTGGGGGACTTGAACTTTGAAGCGCTGTTGATTTACCTGGATGACATCATTGTCTTTGCTTCTACTCTGGATGAACATCTGGTGAGGCTGGACTTGGTGCTGCAGCGCCTGGAGAAGTACGGACTTAAGCTGAAGCCCCGCAAGTGCCATCTCCTTAAAGCCAGTCTCGAGTACCTGGGTCATGTGGTGTCCAGGGATGGAGTGTGCCCCACCCCGAGTAAGATTTCGGCTGTACAAGACTGGAAAACTCCGACCACCATTACAGAGTTGCGAGCCTTCTTAGGATTGGTTGGCTACTACCGTCGGTTCATCAAGGACTTTGCCAAGGTGGCCGAGCCCCTGCAGGCCCTGCTGCGAGGCGTCGCCACTACCAACAAGAAACAGGCCGTGGCCTGGGGGGCTCCCCAGGAGGTGGCGTTTGCCCACCTCAAGCAAATGCTCACGGAGGCGCCGGTACTGGGCTATGCCAACTTTGAAAAGCCTTTCATTCTTTATACGGACGGCAGCCTGCAGGGACTGGGGGCTGTACTATCCCAAGAACAGGACGGCCAGGAGCGAGTGATTGCCTATGGCAGTAGGAGTTTGCGAGAGACCGAGAGGAACCCGGACAACTACAGTGCCTTCAAGCTAGAGCTACTAGCAGTAGTCTGGGCCGTGACTGAGAAATTTGCGGAGTATCTGGCGGCAGCTCACGTGGAGATCTTCACCGACCACAATCCCCTGGCCTATTTGGACACTGCCAAGCTTGGAGCGTTGGAACAACGGTGGGTAGCGCGACTGGCGAAATATAGCCACAAGATCCGCTACCGGCCAGGAAAAAGTAACGGGAATGCTGATGCTTTATCTCGGTTTCCTCAACAGATACCCCTGGTCCCGGGGGACGAGGAACATGAAGCAGTAGAGATTCCCGACTTAACCAGGATCACCTCCTCTGGGGTACAGACGCAACCCCAGGTAGAGGTGGAGACACGTTTGTACCGAAACACAGAGCGGGATTGGGCCTCGTTACAACAGAATGATCCCGGGCTACATGCCATTCGCCAATGGAAGATCAGAGGACACTGGCCCAATCGCGAGGAGCGGAATCGACTGACCCCCTACTGCCAGAAACTCCTTCGGAGCTGGGATCGTCTAAAGATCTGCGCTGGTACGTTACGCCGCCAGGTGTACTTGGAACAAGAATTTCGCATGGTGGACCAGGTTGTAGTGCCCGAAGCATTGATACTGACCTTGGTGGTTGAGGCTCATGAGAATGGAGCCCACCTGGGGGCAGCAAAAACTTACCAGTGGGTACAACGCCTGTTCTTTGCCCCCCAGTTGCTGGCGATTGTAGAAAGAGTGTGTCGGGAGTGTCGACAGTGCGGGGTAGTGAAGCCCTCGATGCAACATCCTCCTATACAGACCATCAAGACCAGTCGCACCTTGGAACTGCTGATGATTGACTACGTCCTCATTGGAGAATCTGTCAGTGGTCATCAATATGCCCTAGTCATGACGGATCACTTTACAAAGTTCACTGTGGTGGTGCCGACCCGGGATCAGACGGCGGAGTCCGCGACCAAAGCTATTGTGAAGCATTTCATTCGGCAATATGGGTGTCCTGAACGGATCCATTCAGATCAGGGTGCCTGTTTTCAAGGGAAACTCATGGAACAGCTTTGCTTGCTATATGGAGTGCAGAAGTCCCGCACCACGCCGTATCATCCCCAGGGCAATGGCGCTTGCGAACGGTTCAACCGGACGTTACTTCAGATGTTGCGAACCTTAGAAGCAACCAAGAGACGACGATGGCCCGAACATGTGCAAGAATTAGTGTGGATTTATAACAACAGGGTACACAGCACCACGGGATTCTCGCCATTTTTCTTGATGTTTGGGCGCCCCGGACGAGATGCCCAGGAATTACATCTGTCCGAATCGGGAGCAGGGGGGACGCCTTGCCTGGGGATTGGATCACTGAACATCAACAGAGGTTGAAAGAGGCACACGACATAGCGAGGAGAAGGATAGCGGATCATGCTCACCCCCCTGTTAGTGGTCGAGGGGCGGAGCCCCTGCAGGTGGGTCAACGAGTACTTGTCCGCATGGTCCGTCCGGGGAACAAGCTGTCAGAAAGCTGGGAGGTGGTGCCATATGTGGTCCGGAGACGGTTGTCTGAGCAAGGTCCGGTTTATGAGGTAGAAAGTACGGATGGGACAGGTCGGCTGAGGATCCTCAATCGAGACAAGCTGCGTCCTTGCCCGTTTCCAGAAGACATCGAGGAGGAAGGACCTCCGGACACGCGGCCTTTGCCACCACCAGTGCCCGGGGAAGATGATCTAAGCGAAGATGGGTGGGTGCCCATTGAACTGCCTAGAGACAGCGTGGCCCCTGATGATGGAACTCCTGGTCCTGGGATTGTTCCCCCAATGAGACGTTCACAGAGGACCAACCGTGGTGTTCCCGGTCCGCAATATGCTGACCCCAACTTTGTATGGTCCAGTCCTGTATTTGTCGGGACGACAAAGGTAAAAGGGGGGGGAAATGTGAGGGGACAGGCGGCGGGGGGCTGTGCTGGGGAGGGGACGGAGGAGGCTTACCTCCGTCTCCCTCCGGCTGGCTCCCCGTTGCGGCGTCGGCGGCGAGATTGCGGCCTGGAGGAACTTGAGTCCGGGAGGATTCAGGTTCCTCCAATCAACCGCCGGTATTTCGAATGGCGCGCCTCGCGCGAGCCAATAAGCGCTCGCGGCGAGGCGGCCAATCAGCGCGGGACGCGGCGGACCAATCCGGGCTCGCCGCGTCATAGCTCCGCCTCCTCCCAGCGTCTTATATTAGACGCGGGGGAGCGGCGGAGCGGAGTTCGTCGGCGGAGAGGGAGCGAGGAAGAGCTCCTGAAGGCAGAAGGGAGAAGCAGCGGCAGAGACGGCGGCGGAGACGGCGGCAGAGACGGCGGCAGATCCAGGAGCAGCCAGCACCGCAGCAGAGGCTACCGAAGAGCCCGAAGAACAGAAGCTGAGGACCGGAGAGTGCTGCAGCAGTGGGGAGACAAAAGAGCTAACGAAGTCCCCTGCTGCAGCCTCTCCCACCGGATCGGGTAAGTGGCCCTGGCCGGCCACCACCAGCACATAGCCACCCTAGACCACCACTGTCAGGCCTCCAGCCTGTGCCCTAACCTCAGGCCTCCAGCCTGTGCCCTAATCCCAGGCCTCCGGCCTGTGCCTCAGTGTCAGGCCTCCAGCCTGTGCCCTAATCCCAGGCCTCCGGCCTGTGCCCTAATCCCAGGCCTCCGGCCTGTGCCTCATCATCAGGCCTCCAGCCTGTGCCCTAACCCCAGGCCTCCTGCCTGTACGTAATCACCAGGCCTCTGGCCTGTGCTCATCCCCAGGCCTACTGCCTGTGTGTCATAGGTCTGCGGCATCCATCTTAGGCCTGTCGGCCATTTTGTATATTAGTTAACTATAGGAAGGGAAGGGTGATCCAGCCCTCCCACACCACAGGTCTTGAGCTGGGATAGACGGCTGTCTACCCAGGTATCGGTGCCTGTCCTAGGGGTGTACTGCAGTAAGCCGGGAGCACTTTATATCACAGAGGTTAGTACCTTTCACACACACCTGTTATAGTATGATCTGATCACGTAATTGTTTGATTGTCCTTATGTCTGCCTTGACTGTTAGTTAGAGGATATTGCTTGTTGTTTGCTAGTGTAAGTTCAGCCTAGTTACTCGTGTTATGTTAGGGACAGGTTAGTCCTAGTTAGATTAGTGAAGGGTTGTAGAGAGGCTGTTTTCGTTCTTGTTCCCCAGGTGCTGGGATCCTCAAGCAAGGTGACAAGGAATTACGTAGGTGAGTTTCATCCGTGTGTGTGTTTGTCCCTGAGCGCCGGTCTGTGGCTCTCCCGTGAGAGAGTCACATCTACCACCTACGTGCGAGAGTGCGAATAGGTGAAGTTAGGGTGGCTGAGGCCTTTGGCCGATGATGACCTTCGCCTAACCGGCGAAGCTCGCAGCCACCCATGGGTGTCCATAAGTGACCCCGTCTTACCATACAGCCCGGCTGTGGTTACAAGTATCCTTTTCCCCTCTAGTGATATTCCGGTCCTCGTTGGATACCTGGGGCGGACCCTTCGCGGAACCTTTGAGGGTTGAGGAGCTCACCTAACCGTAAGTGAATTACTACCAATTCACATATGTATAAAATGCCGGGGAGGGGGGGGGGAGGCAGGGGGGGGGGGTACCACAAAATTTTTTTGCAGGGTAAAGACATAAGAAAGTGGTGATAAAAGTGGACTGACTGCAATATGGAAAATATAGAGATTTCTACGGAGACAGATGGATACATGATAGCTGTATAATAGGAAGTGATGGTACAGGTTGAGTATCCCTTATCCAAATATTTGTTATCCAAGTCATTCTGAAAACCATACATTCCAGAAAGTGAAATAATAAAAGCCTACTGGGGACATCTGTAACAGCACTACTGGGGACATCTGTAACAGCACTACTGGGGACATCTGTAACAGCACTACTAGGGACATCTGTAACAGCACTACTGGGGACATCTGTAACAGCACTACTGGGGACATCTGTAGCAGCACTACTGGGGACATCTGTAGCAGCACTACTGGGGACATCTGTAACAGCACTACTGGGGACATCTGTAACAGCACTATTGGGGACATCTGTAACAGCACTACTAGGGACATCTGTAACAGCACTACTGGGGACATCTGTAACAGCACTACTGGGGACATCTGTAGCAGCACTACTGGGGACATCTGTAACAGCACTACTTGGGACATCTGTAACAGCACTACTGGGGACATCTGTAACAGCACTACTAGGGACATCTGTAACAGCACTATTGGGATAATCTGTAGCAGCACTACTGGGGACATCTGTAACAGCACTACTGGGGACATCTGTAGCAGCACTACTGGGGACATCTGTAGCAGCACTACTGGGGACATCTGTAACAGCACTATTGGGATAATCTGTAGCAGCACTACTGAGGACATGATATGTAATACCCCATTCACACCAGCATAATATCCCGGGTTGGGATTTCAACCCTGCTATGGAGCAGGGTTGTTCCCGGGTTTAACCCGGGGACCTGGCCGGTGTGAATGGGGTAGGGGATACTTACCCCGGTTGCCGGTCCTTGGTGTGCTGTCTGGCCAGGGATCCACACAGGCGGTGGGCGCAAATGACGGGACAGGCGGCGGATGAAGATGACACAGCTCTCCGGCGGCAGTGTGGGCACCGGAGAGCTGCGTCATCTTCATCCGCCGGCTGTCATCGCTTGTGGTCATTTGCGCCCGCCGCCCGTATGGATCCCTGGCCTGCACGGAGGACCAGCAACGGAGGTCCTGAGCATTTTGGATAAGGGATACTCAACCTATATTATGGAGGAATTATGGAGGAATAGACACATCTCACTAGAGATTATTTTGAGCGCTTCTCCTTTAAGGACTGTAGAACATGAATGAGGTTGTGCAGTGTTGTCATAATGGTGACTGCCTACTGGATACCAATGCTTTCCTGTTGCTGCCTCTCTCTCAGGACATAGACACAGTATAACCATTGCTGTCATTACCATCCTCCTGATACGTCTTCTGAAACATGATGTTTCCTCATATATACATAGCCTTCTTGGGGAGAGATTCCCGCAGGAGGTAAGTATCTTGTCACAGACACGTGCCTCATTTGGATGTGCCTGCAGATTTGGAGCATAACTACCCTAAAAAAAAAAAAAAAGACCTTGGACATGTTTGCTACCATTGGAGGTTCTAGCAGAAAATCGCAGCTATGGCGACATTGTCGCCATTTGGGAATTTTCTGTGCCTCTCAAAAGGGGATGAACATCCTCTTCCAAACATTGTGCAGCTTTGTGAGGAATGTGAATTGGGTAATATCAGGAGATATGGACAGGAGCGATATTAATGACGTCAGCCAATGTAAGATATTAAGGTATAATGTATAAATCAATCTGCAATGTTCATACAGTATTCATAGAGGGGGAGATTCTCTAAGAATCTCCGCCCTCCTTCGCCGCCCATCGCATTTATAATTATCGCATATGTTGTAACATATGCGATAATGATAGCAAAGGACAGCTCTTGCGTTAAAAGCTGTCCTTTGCGGTGAGAGTCGCCGGGTCCCAGCAGGTCCCGGCGGCTCCCCCCTCCCTCCCACACCCGGCGCTGCTGCTGCTGCGCCGGGCTCTCCTCCTCCCTGCACCCGGAAGAGGATCAGTGCAGGGAGGAGGTCAAAGGTCCGGGCAGCACTGCGCTGTGCTGCCCGGACACAGGTGAGGGAGGAGGGGGCGATGCGGGGCGGCGGGGGTCCGTGAGGGGCGGTGGTGGGATGCGGTAGAAGCCCATTGGCTTCTATGGGGCATCACCAGATTTTTCTGGCGATGCCCCCCACCGCGTTAACCTGGCGGGGGATTTTTACAGCATCCCAAAATGCGGTAAAAACCCCGATAACGGGGTTTTTACCGCATTTCTTGCATAGAGAATATCCCCCTAAGTTTTTTAATGTAACTCTGCATAGCCTCCTAATGCCCAGAGGGACGGGTAGTCCTTCAGCCATGGGCCCCCAGAGGTTTCCCCCACAGGGTGTTTTTCCTCTCCTGTGTGCTGAAGGATGATTCTTTGTGAGTCAGGAGACTACCACCAGCTTAGTCCTTCTATAGGATAAGCTGAAAAGAGCCGCCGGACAGTCTTGGTCACTCATTTTCTAATTTCTAATGCAGAGTAAAAAAAGTTAACTTATACTTTGAAACTTTTAATATTTAATACATTTCTTTTAAAATGGATTTTGCTTGATTGTGTCTTTGTTATATAAATGTATACTCTCAGATGGTGCAGAGGCTGTCAGGTCTGGCCAATGAGACCAGAATGGATTATGGGAAATAGTACAGTAACTGGGAAGCTGAGGAAGCTGTGCTATATACACTACAGAGCATGGGGAATGGCGTACAGTTTGATGGTAATAAAAATGAGGATGTTAAAGGAAAAATGATGACAATGGATGGAGGCTGCTGATAGGTGGTCAATAATTAGGTAGAGAAACATTTTATTTGTATGTAAGAGATTCATGAAAGGTAATAATAATAGCTGGGTGGTAAACGCTTAAATACATCTACTGCGTAAATGTCATGCAGAAACAAACCAGAAAAGATAATGGATTAAAAAACAACAAAAAATAATTACAATCATAAATTTTTTTTAAATCTCTTGCTGCCCCTAACCAGCATATCCTATACCTTACTAAAACTTCAAGCTCCTGCAGTACTTAAGTAATTTACTTGAAGTCAATTGGGTTAAACGAGATTAAAAATAATCTTATATTCCATCACAGTATGGTTGGGGAATGGGTACTCTTTACTTAGAAGGGCGCCCATCTCGGCCATCTCTGGCATTGAATGCACTAAAAAATCAGGTGCGATGCGACAGACGAGATGCCCGAGATTTCCCATAGGGAACAATGTTAAATGTCTCAATTGACCAGATTTTCCTGTTCAATGCCTCAATTGACCCAATTTTTCCATAGGAAACAATGTTAAATGGGCCACAGAGGCCAAATAGGCACCCTGAAGTGAATAATGGCCACCCGAATTGTTAACGCCACCCCACGATCAACGTCAACCCGAAGCGTGGCGAGCGCAGCGAGCCCGCTAGGGGCGGCGGTACGCGTCCTACGACCTTTTCATACCCCCACTATCCACGTCGGCGTGGAGTTGAGAATAGAAAGTGTGGCGAGCGCAGCGTGCCACCGAGCCCGAAGCGTGGCGAGCGCAGCGAGCCCCGCGAGGGGACGCGGATACCTTCACAGGTATCCGCGTCCCCTCGCGGGCTTCACAGCTGTCCGCGTACGCTCGCCACGCTTCGGGCTCGGTGGCTCGCTGCGCTCGCCACACTTTCTATTCTCAACTCCACGCCGACGTGGATAGTGGGGGTATGAAAAGGTCGTAGGACGCGTACCGCCGCCCCTCGAGGGCTCGCTGCGCTCGCCACGCATCGGGTTGACGTTGATCGTGGGGTGGCGTTAACAATTCGGGTGGCCATTATACACTTCAGGGTGCCTATTTGGCCTCTGTGGCCCATTTAACATTGTTTCCTATGGAAAAATCGGGTCAATTGAGGCATTGAACAGGAAAATTGGGTCAATTGAGACATTTAACATTGTTCCCTATGGGAAATCTCGGGCATCTCGTCGGTTGATCGCACCCGATTTTTTAGTGCATTCAATGCCCGAGATGCCCGAGATTTTTTACTAACGATGCCCACGATCAAAATCGTGGGCGCCCTTCTAAGTAAAGAGTACCGGGGAAGGTTTTGTTTTGGGCACAACAATATAAATTTTCAAACAGAATACATTTTGGTTAAATTTACATATTGGGCCATATGGATGGAGGTGCTATTATTTAGTAACCTAAAAAAATCGTTGAAAAAACGGCTCAAATTCACACATGTAGAAGGGTGAGATTTTTTAGAACAAGCCAGAAATCGATTGTGATTTCTGGCAAGTTTTTAGTTTTCGATTTTTTGGTTCCAGAATTACCAGGAAAAAGTTATGTAGGGGCTCAATGTATTTACAAAACCAGCACCAGGCTATTGGACCAGTTCTGGTTCCAAAAATATGGCGGACAAATGGAGTAAGGAGTCCCCCGTATTTTTGCAAACGGCGTCAGGCTCCAAAAGTCATCAGTGTAATTCCTGTGCCGGGGGACACGTTTTATACAAAGTCCCCCAGCCAAAACATCACTCCTGGACTGGTCAGGTGCCGGATGGCCTCCTGATTTTCGGAATTACTACGGTCAGTAGACCAACGTCGGAATCTCAAAGGGGCTTTGTTGTGCTCGCCCCCCTGTTGGAGTCCCCGCAGTCAAGATTCCAAAATCAGTCTAATGACTGTCAGAATCACGACTATTGGGAGGTCATACGACACCCGATTGGTCACCCTTGGCCAGGGTCCCTGGGGGATTGGGGACCCTAAACCAAGGCTATCCCTGGCACCCCTGGGGTGGTGGGTGTGGTGTTAGTTTTAGTGTAAAATGAAGAAATAAATAACTAAGAAAAAAACAGCATTAGGTTCTCCTGTGGAACAATAAGTCCCAGCAAGCTGGGCATTAATGGCCTTGCTGGGACTTGCAGTTCCACAGCAGGACCAATACTAACATAAAGACACAAACAACATGTAAGTAAAAGTTTAATAACATACATGCACACACACCATACATACATACATACATACATACATACATACATACATACATATACTCACCTATCTTGACATGTAGATCGGTACCCTTGTCCATGTAGAATCCATGTGGTACGATTTGAATATTTTTTTAAATAATACTCACCTTCCAGTGTACACTGCGTCCTGATCAGTCCATGTAGCATCACAGGGGTTAAAAAAAAAAAGTGTCCCATACCAGTGGGCTATGAAGCCACAAGTGTGTTTACAATCAGGGTTGAGCTTCAGAGGAGCTCTGCACCTTATAGGCTGTTCGTGTCCCAGTCATGTTAAGAGTTTAAATGTTCTCCTATGGCAGTTCCTACCATAGACACCCATGTTAAGAGTTTAACATGGGTTTCTCTTATGGGAACCGGCAAATCACCCTTTCTGAGCAATATCTTTTAGTATTTGCTCTATATATTTATCCTCTAGCCATGCTGCTCCCCACATTGGGAGTCCACCTCAGATCGTGGGCCAATCTATATCCCATGGTAATTTAGCATTACTTAATGGATGTTAGACAAATACTCAATGAGCCATTAAGAATCCTTAAAAATAATAAACATTGGATCAAGTTGACAAAAAAGTTACAGTAAAACAGGGTTTGGAAAATATATATTTACCATTTCTTTAGATGGAGGCTCTGTCCAAAGGCTGACTGCCACCACAACGATGAGGACCAGTAATGCTAGAATCATTGACAGGTACAGGTAGTGAATATATTTCACAACTCCAGGTCTCGTATCTTCCTGATTACACAATGGGGAGGGGTAGATGAAATCTAAAACCATACGGATGATGCCAACAGCCAATCCTATTGTTAGTCCCCAGAATGCACCCTGGTGAAAGCATAAAACACAACTTGATCAAATACTTAAAAATAACGAATTGAATGTTTAGTTACTTCAATAGTAGGCATCAAGATATACTTAAATAAATATGAATTTATCTAATATATTTGTCTCTCAATCTGTAGCAAGAGTAACAAAGGCTTCACAAATGCACTCTTTGGATTAGAGTTATAGGGGCAGATTTATTAAGCTTGGAGAAGAGATAAACTGGAGATAAAGCGGAGAAAAGGTAAAAGGAGATAAAGCACCAGCCAATCAACTCCCAACTGTCTTTTTCAAACACAGCTGATTGGCTGGTGCTTTATCTCCTTTTACCTTTTCTCCGCTTTATCTCCAGTTTATCTCTTCTCCAAGCTTAATAAATCTGCCCCATAGAGAGGAGCAGGGCTAATTAATGTCACATCAGCTCAAATGACTGCATTAAATAAATAAATACATTTAAACATAAAATATACACGTTCACAGAATATGGTTGTGTGCTGGGTGGTCCAGAAGACAGTGGAGCAACAGAATTAAAGCTGTCTAAGGAACAATATCTATAGGACAATGGATAATTGTTGAGCTTTTCAAGTACAGAATAAAACGGCTGCCTCTCTATTACATAAGAGATGGTAGCTGAAAAAAAAAAAAATTACATAACAATACCAGGAATATACAACCCCTTAAAGAATTACTACCATTCTTGCAAATAAAATATTACCTTCTCGTTGGTACGTTTCCAAAAGCAGCCTGCTATGAAGACAACGGCCACCGGGGGCTGTAAATAAGAGCTGATGGACTGAATATAAATAAAGAGCTGGCCACCTTGGCTGGCCTGGACCAGAGGGATCCACAGAATAGACACAACCACCAGCACGAGTACAAAGACCCTGGAAAGAGAACGATATGAGTGTATAAAAGAGCTCATAGAACTCTATGATCAAGCAGAAGTAATGGGGGCCCCTTACCTGCCAACTATCATCAGCTCCCACTCTGTAGAGCGCGGGCGGATGTTTCGCCACAGATCCATGGTGAAAATGGTGCTTGCACTATTAAAAATGGAAGTCAGTGAGGACATGAGAGCAGCAATCATAACTGACATCATAAGACCTCTTAACCCTAAAAGTAAAGGCAAATGGAGAGTCGTAGAGTTAGAAACGTATGGCCAGCATGACAGCACCTGACCTGTCTAGTCAACAAACATCCCAGGGACCGTGGGACCTGGGACAACCTCTGTGATTTAAGGACTCAAGTATTCTAAAGAGTGGACAAATGGAGAAGCTTCCCATAGCATTTATCAAGTACATTCTGTAAAATGTAAGGTAGATGCTGTGCGTTGCTAAGGGCAACTTCTCCCCCATTATACAGTATGTTAGGAATAACTGAGAAGTATAATAAGTCTGGCCGGCAACTCTTTTAGATAATGGACTAAAATTGTTGAGAAAGTAGTCTGAATGTACAACCCACTGCTCCCAGTGTGTAACTCACAGCAGCGAATGTATAACTCACTGCACCCAATGAATAACTCACTGCATCCATTCTATTACCCACAGCAGTGAAAATATAACTCACTGCACCCATTCTATAACCCACTGTACGGAAGGTATATCTCACTGCACCCAATGTGTAACTCACTGCGCACAATGTGTTACCTACTGCACCCATTATATAACGCACTGCAACAAATGTATAACGCACTGCAACAAATGTGTAACTCACTGCACCCATTGTATAACCTACTGCACCCAATGTATAACCGACTGCACCCAATTTGTAACCCACTGCACCGAATGTATAACTCACTGCCCCCAATATGTAACTCACAGCATCCAATGTGTAACCTACTGCAGCCAATGTATAATCCACGCATCCAATGTATAGCTCACTGCACCCATTCTATAACTCACTGCAGTGAATGTGTAACTCACTGCACCCAATGTATAACCTACTATACCCAATGTATAACCGACTGCACCCAATGAGTAACTCACTGCACCGAATGTATATCTCACTGTGCACAATTTGTAACCCACTGCATCCATTCTATAACACACTGCAACGAATGTATAACTCACTGCAATCAATTTATAATTCACTGCACAAAATGTATAACCCACTGAATCCAATTTGTAACCCACTGCATCCATTCTATAACCCACTGCACCGAATGTATAACTCACTGCACCCAATGTGTAACTCACAGCATCCAATGTGTAAACCTACCGCAGCCAATGTATAATACACTGCATCCAATATATAGCTCACCGCACCCATTCTATAACTCACTGCAGTGAACATATAACTTACTGCACCCAATGTGTAACTCACTGCACCCAATATATAACCTACTGTACCAAATGTATAACTGACTGCACCCAATGCGTAACTCACTGCACCCATTCTATAACCCACTGCACCCAATGTATAACTAGCTGCACCCAATGTGTAACTCACTACATCCAATGTGTGACCCACTGCACCCAATGTGTAACCAACTGCACCCAATGTATAACCCACTGCATCCAATGTATAGCCCACTGCACCCAATGTGTATCTCACTGCGACCATTCTATAACCCACTGTGCCCAATGTATAAATCACTTCACCCAATGTGTAACCCACTGCATACAATGTATAGCCCACTGCAGCCAATGTATAACCCACTGCTCCCATTCTATAGCCCACTGCTCCCAATGTATAACCTGCTGCAGCCATTAAGGTGCCCATACACGGTACAACTATTTTATGCAATTTGGACTAGATCGCATCACACCCGGCGATTGTACCGTGTATGGGCACCTTTAGTCTGCAGGAAAGCTCACTGATATGTTTATCAATAGACTCTCTCCCCCCCCCCCCCACATACACAATGAGTGAAGGTTGCTTAATACCAAAGAGCAAGTAATCATTAACTAACATTAACTAACAACCTATCTGACAAAAGCTTTCTCAGTATTTCCTGTGCTACATCTATCACAGCTAAATGTTGATTGGTCGCTCCCATGGTCCCATTATACATGCATATAATAAGGTTCTGTGTTATTTACCTGTTGGCAGTAACTCGATGACCATCTTAGGGTATGCAATATCTGAGCACCCCGATGGGTTGTTACAGATAGCCATACATTTCTCAGGATCGGCACAGGCCACTTCATCTGTCATGGGAGAGAGGGAAGTATAAATCGGCCATCCAGCAGAGTCCTCCACACATACAGCTCTCCATACAATCTTCCCAACTTCCAAATGAATATGAAGGAGCCAATGTCCGCATTACAGATCACAGACTTTATATGGATATCAGCCCTCACCTTCTCCTGCCTTCCTGGCTGCTTTCAACTAAAGCATCAGTCAACATAATCTTGTTTAATTACATTTCCCTCTTTGCTGGCAGACAAACTGGGGATATTGATGTAGGTTTGGAGACTCTCCACCAGAGAGACCAGTGGTTAAAGTGTGTGTGTGTGTGTGTGTGTGTGTGTGTGTGTGTGTGTGTGTGTGTGTGTGTGTGTGTGTGTGTGTGTGTGTGTGTGTGTGTGTGTGTGTGTGTGTGTGTGTGTGTGTGTGTGTGTGTGGGGTTTGGAACCAAGTTCCACCACCTGTAATGGTAGGTGGAACGAGTTTCCCCTCCACTATTGCCCTGCACAGTAATTCCAACAGAAAAACACCACCCACATAAATAGATGGTGCAGCCACCCCTCCCCCCCTTCCCCTGGTTCTGGTGGCTCCATGGTTCTCCTCCACCTATGGTCCACCCCTCCTGGTACTCACATGAGTTCCGACACCTCTCCCAGAGCACTTTGAACCCTGAGTGAGACAACTTGCTGCTAAGATGTGTCATTGTCCACTTAAGTAATGGTTTCCTTCAGAAATATGGTAAAAATGAGCCATTAAT
Organism: Crinia signifera; assembly: GCF_055691185.1. Taxonomy (NCBI): domain Eukaryota; kingdom Metazoa; phylum Chordata; class Amphibia; order Anura; family Myobatrachidae; genus Crinia; species Crinia signifera. The sequence goes on from NC_139223.1 coordinate 43,672,929, forward strand.
GGTAGTAGCTACCTAATGCCCATATGATTGCCCCATTTGGTGCTTCCTTCTCCCCATGCACCGTTGCAAATAGTTGACCAGATCCATAATACCCATCAAATACTTTTCTGCACAGATTTTAGTTCTGGCTGAATCTCACTGTTCCGGCTTCCGCTCACTGAAGATCTTGGAGTGTGAGGAGAAAATTGCCTTTGATGTCGAGGGCAGCCAGAGGGGAGTACTGTATGATACTATGTCCAGTGCTTAGGCAGTTCATGGTGTAAGATTTAGCTTTTTTGGTAGATAAAACATTTAAACAGAAACCCAATGGGAAAAGGGGAACTCAACAAGCACCAAGCCAGTCATTGTATATTCATATTGCTCAATCAATGATTAATAACATAGGCTCTAATTCATATTTGCATGAAAACTAGATGGTTTTCATACAAGCAAGATGTTTTGGGGTCTGCACAAATGCAAGTCTGTTCTTAAAAATGTTCTTCAAAATGGGGTAGTGTCGCCTTCGTTTTGAAGGGGTGATGGTGTTTGGCTTCTACAATCAGGCTGCATAAACTTCAGCTTACACAGGCTGGCCAATACATGTAAGCATTGCGGCGATGGCTATCTGGATCCTCAGTAGGCTTCCAGCCTTGCAGATGCTCTCCATAAGTAACCCCAGCCTTACAGACGCTCTCCATAAGTAACCCCAGCCTTACAGACGCTCTCCATAAGTAACCCCAGCCTTACAGACGCTCTCCATAAGTAACCCCAGCCTTACAGACGCTCTCCATAAGTAACCCCAGCCTAACAGACGCTCTCCATAAGTAACACCAGCCTTACAGACGCTCTCCATAAGTAACCCCAGCCTTACAGACGCTCTCCATGAGTAACCCAAGCCTTACAGACGCTCTCCATAAGTAACCCCAGCCTTACAGACGCTCTCCATAAGTAACCCCAGCCTTACAGACGCTCTCCATAAGTAACCCCAGCCTTACAGACGCTCTCCATAAGTAACCCCAGCCTTACAGACGCTCTCCATAAGTAACCCCAGCCTTACAGACGCTCTCCATAAGTAACCCCAGCCTTACAGACACTCTCCATAAGTAACCCCAGCCTTACAGACACTCTCCATAAGTAACCCCAGCCTTACAGACGCTTTCCATAAGTAACCCCAGCCTTACAGACGCTCTCCATAAGTAACCCCAGCCTTACAGACGCTCTCCATAAGTAACCCCAGCCTTACAGACGCTCTCCATAAGTAACCCCAGCCTTACAGACGCTCTCCATAAGTAACCCCAGCCTTGCTTTTTCTTTACTGATTTCAGATAAAAGTTAAAAGAGATAAGGGAGCTACAGTACAGTGTCTGCCATCTGCCTAATCATAAATCCAGTCCTGTCCGTCATGCACATTCAGGAAGAGATTCTGCATCTTTGAATAAGGTCGCATCTATAGTGATTTCATGCATGATACGGATGCATCCTGGGCTGCAATGCATCTATGTGGCGAATGTACACATAACTTAGAGCCCTATGCATCTCACTGCTTCTCTCCGCTATATATGGATGCTTATGTGGCAGCTGGCAGCAACAATGTGACTGTGCGCAAGAGAACTAGATGATGGGGTTTTTGGGGTGAGTTGTGGGAGCGTATGTAGCTAAAGTTATCCACTATGAATATGCATTCCGGGGTCCACACTGTACGTCTCCTGCACATGTCAGGGAGCGGGCCTCAATTCCAATGTTAACGAATGTCGCTATCCTCGCCATTAAAAGTGAGGGACAGTGTGCTTGCAGAGATGTGTAGGCTTTAAAACATGCAAATTCCATTCCTAGTGGGGTCTGGAGTTGCATTCACATTGCTCTCCTCTGGGATACATTACTCTGCTCTGGGATGCATTAATTTCCTCTGGGACACATTACTCTCCTCTGGGATACACTACTTTCCTCTGGGACACATTACTCTCCATTGGGATACATTTCTCTTCTCTTGGATGCATTACTCTCCTCTGGGACGCATTACTCTCCTCTGGGAAACATTACTCTCCTCTGGGATGCATTACTCTCCTCTGGGACGCATTACTCTCCTCTGGGACGCATTACTCTCCTCTGGGATGCATTACTATCGTCTGGGACGCATTACTCTCGTCTGGGACACATTACTCTCCTCTGGGACACATTACTCTCCTCTGGGACACATTACTCTCCTCTGGGACACATTACTCTCCATTGGGATGCATTTCTCTTCTCTTGGATGCATTACTCTCCTCTGGGATGCATTACTCTCCTCTGGGATGCATTACTCTCCTCTGGGACGCATTACTCTTCTCTGGGACGCATTACTCTCCTCTGGGACGCATTACTCTCGTTTGGGACGCATTACTTTCCTCTGGGACACATTACTCTCCTCTGGGACACATTACTCTCCTCTGGGACACATTACTTTCCTCTGGGACACATTACTCTCCATTGGGATGCATTTCTCTTCTCTTGGATGCATTACTCTCCTCTGGGATGCATTACTCTCCTCTGGGACGCATTACTCTCGTCTGGGATGCATTACTTTCCTCTGGGACACATTACTCTCCTCTGGGACACATTACTTTCCTCTGGGACACATTACTCTCCATTGGGATGCATTTCTCTTCTCTTGGATGCATTACTCTCCTCTGGGACGCATTACTCTCCTCTGGGATGCATTATTCTCATCTGGGACGCATTACTCTTGTCTGGGATGCATTACTTTCCTCTGGGACACATTACTCTTCTCTGGGATGCATTAAACATTACAGAGCATTCCGAGGAACAGAATAGGAATGGGAGGGAGTTCGGTATGAAATGCAGAATGTCATTAATTCAACATGAGAATGTTGACATGGTCCTAATTTGAACCTTAACCATGTGAACATTCTTCATGTAGACAATGAGGAAATGTGAACATTTTAGAATGTTGATATATTGTCCCTTGTGGCCCAGCAGTGACTTACCTGCTTACGGCTGCAGCGGTATCTTCCATATCATGGCATTGTCACTTCTGGTACAGACCTCCCATCCTTCAGCATTCAGGTATTTCTCTGCTATTCCTAACCTACCCCCACAGTCTAACCCTGAACACTACCTAAACATAAAATCCCCGCCGCACCCTCTTCCCTGCAGTCTTACCCTAATATGAACATTCTGAAACGGTTGTTGACGTATCGGCTGTCTGCATTTTGACAATGGCCCTTATTCTGGTTCACTCGCAAAAGGCAAATTCCTTCTCAAATGGCCAAAACCATGTGCACTGCAGGTGGGGCAGATGTAACATGTGCAGAGAGAGTTAGATTTGGGTGAGTTATTTTGTTTCTGTGCAGGGAAAATACTGACTGCTTTATTTTTTCACTGCAATACAGATATCAGTTTGTAGTAAAACCCCACCAGTGGTGTAACAATAGTCCCGCAGACCCCGCGGTCGTGGGGAGGCGCTGTGGGCACCGGGGCTCTGCGGGGCTATTGATGCGCCTCCCTAGCCCTGCCTTACCCCGCTGACGCTGCTTGCTGTTGACGCCGCCGGCGGCTGTGTGGCCCGGACCCGCAGACATGCTTGTCTGCGGTCCCGGCTCTCCTCCAGGCTGGCACCTGATAATGGCAAAGATAACTGTCACAAAATGTCCGCCCCTATACAGCAGACACTTCTTGAAGATGCTAGAGGAGGCTCCTCTAGCATCTTCAAAAAGTGTCTGCTGTAAGGGGGCAGTCATTTTGTAAAAGCTATTTTTGCCATTATCAGGAACCGGGACTGCAGACAAGTAGATCGTTGGCAGCAGGGACTTGCACAGAGTGGACCTATCACCAGGAATAACATCTAGATCCACCAGCATCCATGGACACCTGTGGTTTTCTATCTTTTGCTGTGTTTGTCTACAGTTTTGTGGACAAATTATTCTGGTGAGAGTCCATTACATGCACCCATATTATATTTTAAATTGTATCTTTTTGAATTGAATAAAACGGTATTTCACTATTGGAGGCATATTTCTATTCTCTTCTGTATGGTAACCCATTTACAAGGGACAGATGATTGTGGTTTGGAGTTGACTCCTCTCCCATTCGAGCTCAGAGTGTCTGCTTAAAATAAGTGGACAACAACAGATGGTACGGTTCCCCACTTGGGGATTTCCTCTTACAGCAGGGGTGTCAAACTCAAATTCATCGGGGGCCGCATCAGCAGTTTGGTCACCCTCAAAGGGCCGGTTGTATCTGTAGGACTATGTGTCCACTCTTTATTATCATAATAGTGTCCTTCATACAAGTATGTCCCAAATAATACCACTGTAACTCAGCAGTAGCCTTTCCCTCCTATTGCTGTGAACTGCAGTGCATTAGGGCACACGCTGCCTGCACATTTGGGCAGCACTCAGTCTTAGGGCATATGTCCTGCTTATTATCATGGGACACAGCAATTAATGATGGGCTGCAATGTCCCAGTGCACACACACACACACACACATAGGCAGAGAGTTTGACACTTACCTGCTCTGATGCGTCCACTCCAGTCTGAGCTGCTCCACCACCAAGGACACAGCTGCGCTCTCACACAGGCGCATTTCCCCCTCCCTCCCGTGAGTAGCGCTCCTCGCACTATCTATCCAGGAGTGGGGGGCAGCGTGCTCCCGGTCACTGTGCAGTGCACACTCAGCAGTAAGTGACCTGGAGCGCACAGCAGCAGCAGCACCATTCACCACGACGGACCTGCTCTTTCCTCTCTCTGGCTCCTATACAGCAGGTGGGAGCGGAGGAGGGGTTGACGACCGGCGGCACTGCGCTAGAGGGCAGATGTTCTCTGGCTTGTAGGCTGCCGCGCATGCGCTGAAGAGGCGGCTTTCTTGTTTAAAAAAATAGAGAATAAAAGGTGAAGGCTGGCGGCGGCTGCGCGGGCCACATGAAGAGGTCTGGCGGGCCGGATTTGGCCCGCGGGCCTTGTGTTTGACACCCCTGTCTTACAGAATCCATAAAAATTGGGATATCACCCTATGTATATTTTCTCTTTTTTTCTATGTACACTGAGAAACAAGGAGTATATGATATAAAACAGAATTGAGAGCGAGGAGCGCCTTTAGAAACTGTCAGTATTTTTTGGCTTGTATGTATTTGTGTATATATGTGGTGATATATTAACTGTACAGTGTGAGGCAGCCCCTAGCGCATTAATTTATTTCCAAAAACAAATTTACGGTACCCACCCAAATCTAATTCTATCTGCACATGTTACATCTGCCCCACCTGCAGTGCACATGGTTTTGTCCATTTGAGAAGGCATTTGCCTTTTGCGAGTGAACCAGAATAAGGGCCAATGTTGATACTGTGGTCATTATTGATCTTGTGACTGCATTCTGCAGGAGACAGAGCTTATTCGAACAGTTGTCTATGTAACCCAACTCCTAAAGCTGCACCAGGAATTTACCTGTGAAGAGGACTCGGCTTATCATCCCAGGCAGAACCATGATGAAGAATGGGAAGACCTTCATATAAGCTGCCAGTAGAGAGCCACCCTTAGCGTGAGAAAGGTTCTTAGCCGACAAAGATCTTTGTACAATCACCTGTGGGCACAATTGTAGCTTTAACCAACCTGTTCCCCATACATCAACCAAATCAACTCAAAGCAATGTGACATACAGTACTGTGATACATTAGATAACATGTAATGTACATACTACTAGGTAGGTATGGCTACTGTGGTCACAATTCAGCATTGTTAGCGACCATTTATCTGTATAAGATAACCACTGGCGATCATGTTTAGGTTGACAATACCATGATCAACCACTAGTGGTCAAAGGCGTCTAGTTATCTAGTTAGATGACTAAACTTGGTCGACAGCATCTAGATAGACAATGATGGGAGATTGACGCCTTTGAATGATTGACGGGAACCTAGTTGACAGTAGCAAGGTTGACCAGAGTTTTTCATGTTTCTTTTTAGTGCAGGTCCACTTGGTTCATACTTTACTATCGAAGTGGACATACAGTAAGATTTTAATAGTGTGCCCGAAGCATGGCAAGCGCAGTGAGCCATGCAATGGGGCACTGTGCACGTACACAGTGTCCATGGGGACCCCTGTGACATTGGGTACCAAGAAACATGAAAAAATTGTGACAACCTTGTTACGATCGACCATGTTCCCGTCGATCATTCACAGGTGTCGATCTCCCGTCGCTGTCTAACTAGACGAGGTTGACCAAGTTTAGGAGTCTAGCTAGACGCCTTTGACCACCAGTGGTCGATCATGGTATTGTCGACCTAAACTTAGTCAATCCTATATCCCAGAACTCTTATATATATCGGAACCAGTATGAAAATGGAGTACATGTCTGGGGCATATACAATATACCCAAACCCTTAATTTGAATGAATTATAGTGGAACCATTGCTCCAGACCTACCTGGTCAGTGCACCAGTACCAGAGGGATGGGATGGTCATTCCCACCAGCACACCAGGCCATGGCAGATCAGAACTGACTGGGTCTCGGAAGATGTGAAAGGCGTCTTCTCTAGGAATCCCGCAGGTGCTGTTACCGGCATGGCTGCTTGGGATGGCGGCAAAATACTTTTCCTGCAAGTTCTCATAGCCACCAATCTTTATGAAACCTACATGGGAATGAAGGGATGAATCAGTTATGTTGCGATGGTGCAGCTCAGATGTGGGGAAGACAGATGCCAGTACCATAAAATAATACAAGGTTCTTTCATTGAAACTGATTTGCCAACACATATACAGTATATTAGGGATATGGTCTAGGTCGACAGTCAAAAGGTCGACATGGTGTTTTTTGAGCCGACATGTGCAGACAGGCGGTATTTCATGCCCTACCATCCACTAGGGCGTGGTGGTAGAATAAAATAGTGTGCCTAGCACATCGAGGCACCGTGGCCGAAACATGGCGAGCGCTGCGAGCCATGCGAGGTAACGCGGTGCACTTAAAACTGTGTTCATGTTGATCGTTTTGACAATCGGGTCAAAAAACAGTGTAAAACCCCATGTCGACCTCTTGACTGTCAACCTAGACAATGTAGACTGGCGTATTTTGCTGCATTTCACCGTGTTGCAAAAGCCACGGTGAAATGCAGCTGATTGGCTGCATTAGCCGCAGGTTTCGCTGTTTGGGGGAATCCTCACCATCCTGTTTTGAAGGAGGAGGGCTGCCGCAATGCGGGCCCCCCCTCCGCTGTCGCTGGCACCTCCACGCTTCACGTCCGCCGTGCTCCCCAGCCTCCAGCGCATGCTCAGTAACTTCATATATACTGCGCATGCGCTGGCCCAAGCCTCCATGGGTTGCCTTTGCAGCAGCCCCCGGAGGCTTAATCAGGTTCCCGGGTCCGGCGCATGCACAGTATGGTCCGTGGTACTGCGCATGCGCAGAACCCGTTTTGGGGGCTGTCGCGCAATTTAGGGAGGCATCCTGGAGGGAGGGAACACCAATGGGACTGCCTTGAGTGACTGGCAGGTCGAACTTCCAATAGGAAGTTACTGCCAGTCACATTGAAGCCAGAGCAGTCTCACAGACTGCATCTGGCTTCATAGGCAGAGGCAGTGGCGGAATTTACCTGGGGGGTCTGCAGCCCTGCAGCCCATAGGTAAACACCGCCACTGGTAGACTGGTATTGACTTATGATATAAGCGGATCATGACAATTTGTCATTTCTAGATACAGTGTCTGTACATTTTTGTGCATCACTAGAACGTTCATGATGTGCACATATTCAATCATTTATTTTATTATAATGTTATATGTTTTTCATGTGTGTGTCTTTAAATGTGGATTCTTTCTGAATTCATTCTTTTAAATATTCTTTGATTAAAAGTTCAATTTTACAATAAGAGTGCCCCCACAAAGAGAGAGTACTTGTCTTTCTCCAAACCCTTATGTGGGTAATATAATCTTTTTTTATACTGTAGCTCAGACTTCTCTGGAGAGATCTAAAAATGGCTGAGCAGAGACGCTTCCCATCCATACTTGCCTACTTTTCAGGCTGCCCTCTCTGGGAGAGGGTAGCCAGCTCAGTTAGGCAGGGGGTGAGGCCATCGCCGGGAGTGAAAAAGAGCAGGGTGGGGGCAGAGCCACCGGAGGGGAGCATGGTCAGAGCGACTGCTTGGGGGCGTGGTCAGAGCAAACATGTAATTTTAGCCACACGCCCCTTTGTGCAATGCCGCTATTTCAGGCATTGCACTGCGGTGGGTGTTGCTAAAATGGCACGATCACATCATTTGACCCATGGCCCCCGTTGCTGGTTAGGGGGGGGGGGACGCGGGAGCCGCACAGTGGTCTGGGAGGGTGACCCAGTTTCCGGGACCTTCCCAGATATTCCGGGAGGGTAGGCAACACTGTTACCATCCAACCTGATGGCGCTTGAGAGGTGCTACAAAGAGGAATGGGTGAAACTACCCAAATATAGGTGTGCCAAGCTTGTTGCAAATACTTGAGGCTGTAATTGCTGCCAAAAGCGCATCAACAAAGTATTGGAGCAAAGGCTGTGAATACTTACGTACATGTGTTTTTTTTTTTTTTGCAAAAATCTCCCAAAAACTTTTTTCATGTTGTTATTATGCACATTATGCATCCCTCACTCAAAGGATTAATGAATAGACTCCAATATCGGCTATTTAATTTTCTGATTGCATTAACCTGGATGTAATTATGAAAAATATTAATTAAAAATAGGTCAGTGGGTGTGCAAAAGGTCTAGACATGTTTTCTAACTTTTCAAATGTCCATTGCTTGCACATCGAGGATAGAGCCATCTTGTGGGCATACTGTAGCATGAGAACACAGTTTGCCTATTCCATACCTCCCAACTGTCACGATTACAGTGGGACAGTCCCGATTTTCGGGTCCTGTCCCGCTGTCCCACCCGCGGCAGGCATTGTCCAGCTGCGGGGGGTGGCAGTTGGGAGACCCCCCAATCTAATAGAATAGACGCTGTGCGCACAGCGTCTATTCTCGTATGAAAATGAGGTTGCGACTAATTAGCATAAGCCACGCCCTCATTTGCATACGGCCCACCCCCTTTTCGGACGCTCGCGCTGCGATTTCTTCAACAGAGAAGTTGGGAGGTATGCTATTCACTAAGAACCAGTGACATGAATTAGGATATATAGTAATTAACTGAGAACTCCTGTCATCACTTAACATGACCTTGTTGTGGCCACACACTTTGTATTGCCTGCAAAGAATTTGTGTTCACTCCACAAAATGGCTGCTGCCAGTGTGTGTAGGAGTGAGGTACATGAAAAATAATTCTACAAAATGTAAACCTTGTAGTTCTTTTGTGACACACCAATATAATTACCCTTATTTATCCCAGAAGTTTAGTCATATTTTTAGACAGGGTATTTACCCATACTTGCCGACTTTTCAGCTGCCCTCTCCGGGAGAGGGCAGCCAGCTCTGGTAGGCAGGGGGGCGGGGCCACATCCGGGAGTGAAAAGAGGCGGTTCGGGGGCATGGCCACACAGATGCTACCCTGTTGGGGGCGTGCCTATAGTGTTGCGTCATTTTAGCCCTGCCCCCGCCGTGCAATGCCGGTATTTCAGGCATTGCACGGCGGGGGGGGGGGGCTAAAATGCAGCGATCGCGGCATTTTACCCGCGGACCCCCCCGCCGAGGGACACATCGCGGGAGTTGGGGGGGATATGCGGGAGGATTGCCACCCTTTCCGGGGGGCCGGGAGGGGGACCCGATTTCCGGGACCCTCCCGGCCATTCCGGGAGGGTAGTCAACCCTGTATTTTTTCAATACAGTATTGTTAAAATATGGGTACTTGTTTCCTAGCAGGGCGCCCACTAAGCTAATTGCTTAGCGGGCGATTCTGCGTAAGAAAATTACGCATCGCATGCGGTTTTAGCGTACGATGCGATCCGATGCGATTTTCCTATGTTATTTATTCACTGCTCTTTTTTTGCCCTGGCTGTGCGATGCAATCGCATCCCACCGCAAAATTGCATGCGATGCCATTTACTTTACTATACACTTATATGCGATGCTATAAGATTGAGGAACCCCCCTACTATCCACGCCACCTCGAAGCGTGGCGAGCGCAGCGTGCCCCATGAGGGGCGGCGGAACGCGTCCTCCCGACCTTTTCATACCCCCACTATCCACGTCGGCGTGGAGTTGATTTTATATTGTGTGGCGAGCGCAGCGAGGGGATGCAGAATACATGTAGCGTAATCCGCGGGGCTCGCCACGCTTCGGGCTCGGTGGTTTGCTGCGCTCGCCACACTATATAAAATCAACTCCACTGTATTTGCTTGTTGACCTTGAGCCTTTCAACAGGCTTGAGCACTCACCAGCAAAAACGTAAATGGGCACCTCTGAATGCAGCCCAATACTTAACTAGTGGGTTGGTTTATTTAATCTGTATGTACCGCTGTACTCACAGTTATGCATGTGACAGAAGCTCAGCACAGAGTGGAGCATACAGACCACCAGTTGCAGGTCTGTATGGAGGGGTGCAGGAGTCAATAGGTGAATAGCAGGTGTGGAATGCAGTAATAGCAGGGTCTCACTGAAATGTCTTTGTCCCACTGAAGCACTCTAAAGGCCCATACACACTGGGGGATTTTGAGCTGAAAGCAGCTCAGTATTGCAGTTTGATCTGCTTTCAGCTCAAAAGCTGCCCAGTGTGTATGCACCTTAGCAGAGTGACAAGATGGCATTACACATGTGGCATTTCCAAAACTCAGTTGTTGTACTGGTTGTTAAGTAATCTGCCGTCCTAGATGTGACATATACATACTGACAATGGGAACATGTACTCACTGTATACCATGAGAATAAGAGCCCCAATGATCATGATGACTGTCTGCAGTGTGTCGGTGTAGATCACTGCTGCCAGGCCACCTACAGAACAAACACAGATTGTGTGTGACTATATCTATAAATTGTATATACACAATATATGTACACACATATACACACACAGTCTATATTAAAGGTACAGCATGGAATTTTCTGGCTTTAAGACGTATGTAACGGGTCTTTTTTTAAATGTATTTAATGGCTGCTCAGAATATAATATTGAATGACATGGGTTTGGCTTTGGTGGCTTGAAGCTGGTAAAGCGATTCATAGAAAAGCACAGGGGAAAAAGGAGAGGAGTAAGAGAAGTAGCATTTGGGATGGATTGTAGAAATACAGGGCAGCTATAGTGGGGAAAGGCTGCTGTAGAGGGGAAGAGCAGCTGTAGAGGGGAAGAGCAGCTGTAGAGTGGAAGAGCAGCCGTAGAGGGGAAGAGCAGCCATAGAGGGGAAGGACAGCTGTAGATGGGAAAGGCAGCTGTAGAGGGGAAGAGCAGCTGTAGATGGGAAAGGCAGCTGTAGTGGGGAAAGGCAGCTGTAGATGGGAAAGGCAGCTGTAGAGGGTAATGGCAGCTGTGGAGGGGAAGGGCAGCTGTAGATGGGAAAGGCAGCTGTAGAGGGGAAGGGCAGCTATAGAGGGGAAGGGCAGCTGTAGATGGGAAAGGCAGCTATAGAGGGGAAGGGCAGCTGTAGATGGGAAAGGCAGCTGTAGAGGGGAAGGGCAGCTGTAGACGGGAAGGGCAGCTGTAGAGGGGAAGGACAGCTGTAGAGGGGAAGGACAGCTGTAGATGGTAAAGGCAGCTGTAGAGCGGAAGGACAGCTGTAGATGGGAAAGGCATCTGTAGATGGGAAAGGTAGCTGTAGACGGGAAGGGCAGCCGTAGAGGGGAAGGGCAGCCATAGATGGGAAAAGAAGCTACTGTATAGAGGGGAAGGGCAGGTATAGAGTGAAAGGGCATAGGTAGATGTGAAGGGAAGCTGCAGAGGGGAAAGGAAGCTATAGAGGGGAATGGCAGCTGTAGATGGTAAAGGCAGCTGTAGATGGGAAAGGCAGCTATAGTGGGGAAAGGCAGCTGTAGATGGGAAAGGCAGCTGTAGAGGGGAAGGGCAGCTGTAGAGGGGAATAGCAGCTGTAGAGGGGAAGGGCAGCTGTAGATGGGAAAGGCAGCTGTAGAGGGGAAGGGCAGCTATAGAGGGGAAGGGCAGCTGTAGAGGGGAAGGGCAGCTGTAGATAAGAAGGGCAGCTATAGAGGGGAAGGGCAGCTGTAGACGGGAAAGGCAGCTGTAGAGGGGAAGGCAGCTATAGAGGGGAAGGGCAGCTATAGAGGGGAAGGACAGCTATAGAGGGAAAGGGCAGCTGTAGATGGGAAAGGCAGCTGTAGAGGGGAAAGGCAGCTGTAGAGGGGAAGGGCAGTTGTAGACAGGAAGGGCAGCTGTAGAGGGGAAGGACAGCTGTAGAGGGGAAGGACAGCTGTAGATAGTAAAGGCAGCTGTGGAGGGGAAGGACAGCTGTAGATGGGAAAGGCATCTGTAGATGGGAAAGGCAGCCGTAGAGGGGAAGGGCAGCCGTAGATGGGAAAGGCAGCTATAGAGGTGAAGGGCAGCTGTAGATGGGAAATGCAGCCGTAGAGGGGAAGGGCAGCTGTAGATGGGAAAGGCACCTATAGAGGGGAAGGGCAGCTGTAGATGGGAAAGGCAGCTGTAGATGGGAAGGGCAGCTGTAGATGGGAAGGGCAGCTGTAGAGGGGAAGGGCAGCTGTAGATGGGAAGGGCAGCTGTAGATGGGAAAGGCAGCTGTAGATGGGAAAGGCAGCTGTAGAGGGGAAGGACTGCTGTAGATGGGAAAGGCAGCTGTAGATGGGAAAGGCAGCTGTAGAGGGGAAGGGCAGCTGTAGAGGTGAAGGGAAGATGCAGAGGTGAAAGGAAGCTATAGAGGGGAAGGGCAGCTGTAGATGGGAAAGGCAGCTGTAGAGGGGAAGGGCAGTGTAGAGGGGAAGAGCAGCTATAGAGGGGAAAGGCAGCTGTGGAGGGGAAGGGCAGCTGTAGAGGGAAAGGGCAGCTGTAGAGGGAAAGGGCAGCTGTAGAGGGGAAGGGCAGCTATAGAGGGGAAGGGCAGCTGTAGAGGGGAAGGGCAGCTGTAGATGGAAAAGGCAGCTGTAGATGGAAAAGGCAGCTGTAGAGAGGAAGGGCAGCTGTAGAGGGGAAGGGCAGCTGTAGAGTTAAAGGGCAGCGCTGTACAGGGGAAGGCTGCTGTAGAGGGGAAGGGCAGCTGCAGAGTGCAAGGGCAGCTACAGAGTGGAAGGGCAGCTGTACAGAGACAGGCCAGCTGTAGGGGGGAAGGTAGCTGTAGAAGGAAAGGACAGCTGTAGAGAGGAAGGGTAACTGCAGAAGAGTAAGGCCATTGTAATGGAGAATGGCAGCTGTAGAGGGAAAGAGCACCTGCAGAGGGTAAGGGCAGCTGTAGAGTGGAAAGTGCAGCTCTAGCAGATAACACAAGCCAGAACAATTGACGTGAGACTCACCAGCAACTGTATAGATTGCAGTGATCACAAGTAGTCCAATAACAGCCACATATAGATCCCACTGGAGAGCCTGCTGTATAAATAGTGCCCCAGCATACATATCCACCTGTGGATGAAGGATACATTACATTGTGTGGAACTGAGGCTGTCACTCTATATACAGTGGAGATGCCACATGTTTAGGCCATACAGTGATGCACCTCCACCAGAATCATGGGAGATTAGGAGATCTAAGCGGCGCATCAGCAGTGTCTTGTTCCCTAGTTCCTATGAATTAATGGGCTGTTCTTTCTGGATGGGGGATCCAGGAGGGAGCTTGGAATAGGCACGGTGCTGTGAATGGTACCAGGTTGGCCCCAACCCAGCTGCCCAACACCATCATTTGGAAATGCAATTCATTGCACATCAGTCATTATTCTTTGTCCATATTGCAACAGACCGCTCTGTACTAAATGTAACTCGACAAGACAGCAGTTGAAGAACTGGCAAGTTACAGGTTTCAAATTTCAGAAGCCTCCTGAGAATCTGACACTGCATATGCCCATATTTCAATAACCGGAGGCTATGGAAGAGGGATATCTAGAGCTCTCTCTCCTGCAAACATGCCTCCATAGGCGTAAAAAGTATAACAATTGTATGCTTGGATATCTGCGAATGGCGTAAACCAGTGGAGCCAATATCTAAGATGCTTTGCTTTTCGAAGTTTGGTACATAGGGATCAAATTATAGTCGCCATCGATAAAATGAATAGGGAATGCAACGCTAATTAGCTTTTTGCAGGCGATTTCTGTGATGACACGATTACATAGTTCTGCAGATGGTAATTAATTCAGATCAGTTAGTCCTGCCAACCTCTGACTTCAAGGAGCAACAAATGTCAGGGAGGGCCTCAAAAGTCAACCACTTTGATACGTAACACTGAATCACCTACAGTTATATGTGAGGGGTGACCGTGAAAGCATACGTGCCTACTTTTAAAGTGTCCTCTCCGGGAGAAGCACGGAGAGGAGACTGTTATCAAGCCCCACCCACAGCACTGAAAATCCCAAGTTTCGAATGTCCCCGAGGAGGGGGCGGTACTAAAATGGCGCTATTTGCTTAGTTTGGCCCACAACCTCCCTTTAAAAAAAACTGTGAATCGCTGTAATTTAATGAGGCGGCTGGTTGGGGGGGGGGGGGGGAGCGGCGGAATCCACTAGGATTGCACACCTTCCGGGGAGCCCAGGAGGGAGCACCAATTTCCAGGACCCTCACGGCCAATCCAGGAGGGTAGACCACCCTGAGTGAAAGGCAATCAGTAAACTGAGTCTCGGTGCGTAGAGTCTTACAGAAATCTTGGTAAATATGTAGATGAACAGATACAGGATGGCAAGGTAAATTTGGATCCTTTTTCCTCCGAATCGCTTCTGCAAATACTCAGGCATTGTGGTGACCTGGACGGAAGAGACGTATGTGATATTATATCATCAGGCAGGTCATACAATAATAACTAATGATAAGTACAAGCAGTTGGCTTTCTTACCCCAGCAGATATGTAAATTGGCAGAAATAGCCAGGCAAGCACTAGGACACAGAAGAGGCCCTGTATGAGACATAAACCAGGTTAATAATAATACTTCCTCAACATGTGTTCTACTACAGTGCTATATAAATGTGTGTGTGTGTGTGTGTGTTCATCTGTGTGTGTGTGTAATATATTAAAGCAAAACAGAGTAAAATGAAAATTGGGTACTTGTTTCCTAGCAGGGCGCGGCGCCCACTAAACAAATTGCTGAGTGGGCTATTCTGCGTAGGAAAATCGCATCGCATCACATGGGCCATTTTAGTGACGTGCGATGCAATTTTTTAATGTAATTTATGCACTGCTGTGATGGCCCCGGGGGATCGCATCGCACCTCCTGCAAAATCGCATGCGATCGCATGCAAATTTATAGGGTACAAAGCCATGCCATTAGCTATACACTGGGATGAGATACAATGAGGTTTTAGTGCCCCCCCCCCCCACTATCCACGCCACCTCGGAACGCGTCTTCTCGATCGTTTCATACCCCCACTATCCACGTTGGCGTGGAGTTGATTTCATAGAGTGTGGTAAGCGCAGCGAGCCCCACGAGGGGACGCGGATTACTTTACATTTATTCCAGCTGCGCTCGCCACACTATATAAAATCAACTCCACGCCGACGTGGATAGTGGGGGTATGAAAAGGTTGGGAGGATGCGTTCCACCGCCGCTTGCCACACTTCGGGGTGGCGTGGATAGTGGAGGGTCAGTAAAACCTCATTGTATGTCATACAACTGTATAGATAATGGCATGGCATCGCACACTATAAATCGATCGCATGCAATTTTGCTGGCGGTGCGATCCGATCCCCCGGGGCCAACACAGCAGTGAATAAATTACATTAAAAAATGGGGTACTTGTGTATTATCACAGCACCCACTAAACAATTTGCTTAGTAGGCTATTCTGCGTAGGAAAATCGCATTGCATCGCATGGGCCATTTTGCGGGACATGCGATGTGATTTTCCTATGTAATTTATTCACTGCTCTCTCAGCCCTGGGGATCGCATTGCAACTCCCGCAAAATCGCATGCGATTTTATAGGGTGTGCGATGCCATGACATTACCTATACCATAATATGATTGTATGACATACAATGATGTTAAAGCCCCCCCCCCCAATATCCATGCCACCCCGAAGCGTGGTGCACGCAGCGAGCTCCGCGAGGGGCACCAGAATGCGTCCTCCGACTTTTCATTACCCCACTATTCACGTCGGCGTGAAGTTGATTTTATATAGTGTGGCGAGCGCAGCAACCCACCATGCCCGAAGCGTGGCGAGCCCCGGGAGGGGACACGGAATACATGTAAAGTAATCCGTGTACCCTCGCGGGGCACGCTGCGCTCGCCACACTTCGGGCTCGGTGGCTCGCTGCCCTCGCCACACTATATAAAATCAACTCCACACCAACGTGTATAGTGGGGGAATGAAAAGGTCGGAGGACGCACTCCACCGCCCCTCCCCACGCTTCGGGGTGGCATGGATAGTGCGGGGGGGGGGGGGGGGGGGGCCTAAAACCTCATTGTATGTCATACAATGATATTATTGTATAGCTAATGTCATGGCATCGCACACCCTATAAAATCGCATGCGATCGCATATGATTTTGCGGTACATGTGATGCGATCCCCCGGGGCTGAGAGAGCAGTGAATAAATTACAGTAAAAAATCGCTTGACCCTTAAATGGCCCATGCGATGCGATTTCCCTACGGTGCCGTACGTAGCAAAACTGGGCGCCGTGATAATACACAAGTACCAAAAATCGGATCGCATCGCACGGCACTAAAATGGCCCATGCGATGCGATTTCACTACGTTAGCGTACGTAGAAAATTTGGGAGCCCTGCTAGGAAACAAGTACCGAAAATTGTGCTTTATGCAGTGTCCAGTAGATGGCCGCATCTAATAAGGGTTACTCCCAAAAGAACATGAACTGACTATTCAGAGAAAGACACGGGGGGTGAGATTTAATAGGATGAGATATTCAGAAAGTTAGAGATTTTGGAAGAAATCTCCAGTTTTTTTAAAGCGGCAATCGTCTACACTTCAAAATCAAACTGGTTTTGCAGTGTAAATGATTGCCGCTTTAAAAAAAAAAACCTGGAGATTTCTTCCAAAATCTCTCACTTTCTGAATATCTCATCCTATTAAATCTCACCGGGGAGTGAGTGATTTAGACCTGCTCGTAGCGGGATGAATTCGGTCCCACAGCTGATGGTGGGGGTCTGCGCATGTGCAACATCTGAACTGTGTCGTTATATATGTGGTGACAATGCCTGTGTAGTGACAATGCCTGTGTAGTGATAATGGCTGTGTAGTGACAATGTCTTTGTAGTGACAAGGCAAAACGAGGGCAGCATATGCCGGAGTGCAGTTAAGAGCCCGGGGATTTAGGGGTTAAACGCAGATGCATATGCAGCACAAAGCAGTGTGTAATTCTTAGGCAAGTTAGCATGTGGTGCATAGGGGCCAATCAGCACCAGGAGGGGAGGTAGCTTAAGTGGGGTATATAGGGTCCAGCTTGGGGGAGGAACTTCCTCTTGGAATCCGGATTTACACAGTGCAGCACGCGAAGCTAAGTACCTGTTTCTTTGTTTGTAGGCCTGTATACATTCGCGCAGCTGCAATCATGTCGGGCCGCCCCAAGAGATCTGCACCACCTCCACGGTGGTTGGCAGACGCAGCCCGCCCGCTGGTGACTGTGCCAGCGCGCGGCGGAGGGTCAGCAGGACGGCCGCGACCGCGTCATCGCGGGTGCGCGCGCCGTCTCCTGCGCATTCTGGTTCTGGGGGGCATGTTTTCCCCACGCAGGGAAGCGTCTCCCCGGCTCACCAGGGCTCCGCTGTGAGCGGGGAGCACGCTGCACCATCAGCGCGTCCAGGGCACCCAGCAGCGAGTAGCGCTGCTGGGGACAGCGCTCTGGCACCATCTGCTGGCGTCTTAACGCCAGCGCAGGCTTTGCAGGCTTCATTGGGTACCCCACGCGCCTCAGGCAGCGGGGTAAGTGATGGTGGGGCTTCACACAGCGGGGGGGATGGGGGGGTGCCCCCCAGGACTAGTACCCCCTTAGTGCAAGGTCCAGGGAGTCCTCTGCAAGTCATAACAGGGGGCCCCACATGGAGCCCTCTGCGGATGAATGCAGGGGGCCAGCGCGGCGCAGGTCAGGGACCTTTGGCCTCCCTGGCGAACATCATGGCCCCAGTGAGGGGGCCGCTCATTCCCTTGGGCTGGGACGGTGGCCGTGGGGACGCTTTCGTCGGCGGCCGGGTGGATGGCGGTGCCGCCCCCTTTCAGGGTTGGCAGGCCCCGCAACAGCAATGGCATCAGGGCCAGCAGCCATTCCCTTCGGCCCCTCAGGGCTTCGCCGGGGCCCCGGCGGGGCAGGGGGGACACCAGGGGTTTGGTCACACGGGTTTTGGTGCGGGTCAGCAGGCATATATGCAGGCCCCCGTGCAGCAACAACAGCAGTGGGCCTTCCCCGGTCCGAGCGCGGGTGGGTACCCGGGGTACCCCATGCCCAACTCACAGTACGGGCCCTACCCAGGGACCCAACCGGCCCCTTTCCCTTACTTCCCCCAGGCAGCGGGGCAGGTGGCGGGTTTCCCGGGGGGTATTTAAGGGGAGCATGGCAGGGTGCTGGTGCACCACACCCACAGGGCCCGGGTGGGCAACAGCAGGCTTTTCAAGGGGCGGCTTACACTCACCCCAACATGTATGCCCAGGCTCAACAGGTCAACAAGGTTTATGCGACTGGGGGCCCGGGGAGCTCTGGTACAGCAGCAGGGGGGTCAGTGAGGGTGACGGGTTCAGTATATGGTCCTAACACTGCCCCTTTATCTCCCGAGGTATCCTCTGTCGGTGGCGGGAGTGTCGCTTTCGGTGGGTCGTCCCAGGAAGAGGACACAGAACGGTCCAGGAGGGCTCAGGAATCCAGGCCAGCAACACCGGTGGCGGCTCCAGCCATAGCCAGGGTCCCAGTACCGGCTCCCAGGGGGACCGAGGCCCCGGCATCCACGTCGAGAGCAGAAGCATCCACTTCCGCAGGGACGGGGGCCGCAACACGGGTGGATCCCGTGGTTCACGGCGAAGCTTCTGGAGACGGTGAGAATGATAATACCTCAGAGTGTGCATCCTCTTCCTCCCACTCGTCGGCTAGTAGTGACGAGTCTGGGTCCCCCAAGCGCCCGCGCAAGTTTGCAAAAATGGTTGCGCGCGCGGTTGCGAAAAAAGTGGGTGGCGCTAAGCGGGCTAGGAAAGAGGCGGAGCCTGAAGTAGCTGCCACGGCAGGCGATATGGTCCATTGCACCATCACCGCCATGGCCAGGGGCCTGCGTAAGGGTATAAAGGATAAGATAAAAAGGGGAAAGTTTGTCGACTTCTTTACACTGACAGTCGACATGAAAAAGGATTTTGAAGCAGCCAAGAAGGCGGGAAGTGGTAGTGAGGCGGCCTTTAAAGGCTTCCACAATTGGCTGAAAGGATTCTTAATCTTCTCCTCTTGTTACCTGAGCACAAGGCCCGGGGAGCACGTGAACGTCTTGCGCTACCTGTTCCTGGTGAACGAGACGTACACGGATTATAAGGGGTTGGCGTGGCGGAACTACGATGAGAAGTTCCGCCTCGCCCACGCCGGGTCGAGGGTCATGCCCATGGGCTGCAAGCACGTGGAGATATGGCTCGAGGTGATTGGCAAGGGGCAACATAGCTCAGACACCTCAGACAGGAAGCCATTTCCTGCGGCCAAACCCGGTGCTAAAACCGGCGGCAAAGGGAAGTGCTTTGCATACAACGAGGGCAAGTGTGACAGGGGCGCCAAGTGCCGCTTCCGTCACGACTGCAGTAACTGCGGGGGGGGGGGGGGGGCACCCCTCTAAATCTTGCAGGTCAGCGGCCAAGGGCGGGGATCACGGGGACGCCGGCACTGGCGGAAAGTAAGGCCCCTTCCCCAATTGTGGTAGAGGCCCTGGCTCGCAGGTTAATGGCGTACCCCAACAGGGCCGACGCACGGTTTTTGTTAGACGGGTTTAGTTTTGGTTTCCCCCTCCCCATCCCGGATGGAATCAGAGTTTCCTGCATTAGGAACCTCAAGTCCGCCAGGGATTTTCCCGAAGTGGTCCGACAGAAGGTCCGGGCTGAAGTGGCCCTGGGCAGGATGGCGGGTCCCTTCCAAGGGAACCCCCTTCCTGACATGTGTTTTTCCCCTCTCGGGGTGGTCCCTAAGAAGACCCCGGGTAAGTACAGGTTAATACAGCACCTGTCGCACCCCCATGGCGCGTCCATAAATGACGCCATCCCGGATGAGTTCTGTAGTGTGCAGTACCAGCTATTTGACGAGGTGCTGGACATAGTCCGGGGTTTCGGCCAGGGAGCCCTTATGGCCAAATTGGATATTGAATCCGCGTTCAGACTCCTCCCATTACACCCTAGGTCCTTCAGGTTCATGGGTTTCAGGTTAGATGGTGGCTCTTACATAGACAAGTGCTTGCCGATGGGCTGTTCTGTCTCCTGCTCCTACTTCGAGAAATTCAGCACGTTTTTGCACTGGTGCATACAGAGCAGTACAGGCTGTGTGGGCGTAGCCCATTACCTGGATGACTTTCTCTTTGTGGGACCAGGAGATGACGGCACCTGCGCCCATATATTGTCACGGGCGGTTTCCCTGCTGGAGGAGCCGGGGGTTCCCATAGCTGCGGATAAGACGGAGGGCCCCACTAGGGTCCTGGCTTACCTGGGTATAGAAATAGACTCGGCCGCGGGGTGCTGCCGCCTACCTGAGGATAAGGTGACAAAGCTTCAGGGGTTAAAAGTTGAATGCTTGCAGAAGAAGAGGATACAGCTGAGGCTATTGCAGTCCCTGCTAGGGTCCTTTAATTTTGCATGCCGCATCATTCCCATGGGTAGGGTATTCTGCCGCAAGCTCGAGAGGGCCACGGCGGGGGTTAGGGACCCCCACCACACGGTCAGGCTGTCACGGGAAATGCGAGACGACATGGAAGTGTGGTCCACATTCCTGGGGCAATTTAATAGAGAGCTAATATGGCCCACGGAGCCCGAATCTAGCAAGGAACTGCAGCTCTTTACAGATGCTGCTGGCTCCACGGGATTCGGGGCTTATTTTCAAGGGGAATGGTGCGTATCACGGTGGCCACAGTCATGGATTGACAGGGGTTTCACGGTCAATCTTCTGCTGTTGGAACTGTTCCCCATCATCGTATCGGTGCAGTTGTGGGCAGCAGAATTGGCGAATCGGAACATAGTGTTCTGGTGTGACAACCTGGGGGTGGTACACGCAATCTACAATCAGAGGGCGGCTTCCCCCGAGGCCCTCAGGCTACTGCGTTACCTCTTGCTCCATTGCCTGAAGAACAACATACATTTCAGGGCTAGGCATGTCCCCGGCGTAGAGAACACTATTGCTGACGCCCTGTCTAGGTTTCAGTTTACTAAGTTTCGGGAGCTGGCTCCCGAAGCGTCACCCCTGGGGCTTAGGTGTCCAAATCTTGTATGGCAGATCATAGAATCGGCATGAGGGGTTTGGCACTGCTGTCACTGGCGCCCTCAACACGCAGGGCTTACACGGCGGCCTGGAGGGACTGGGAGGAGTTTCAGTCTGCGCCTGACGCTAGCGGTAAGTCGGTCGAAGACCGGTTACTAGCATTTGTATGGGGCCATTATGTAAGAGGCAGGTCAAAGTCGGCTATGGCGGCGGCTTTGGCTGGTATAGCTTTCCACAGCAGGCTGAGTGGGGAGCAGGATCCCACAGGGTCTTTTGTATTAAGTAAGGCTTTGAAGGGCTGGGCTAAGCAGCGGCCAGTGCCTCCTGACACTCGGCGGCCTATAGATGAGCGCATGCTAGGAGAATTAGTAGCATGTCTGGATAGAGTGGCGGATAGCGCCTTTGAGGCTGCGCTCCTGAAGACCGCCTTTTCATTCGCCTTCTTCAGGGCATTCAGGATCGGGGAGCTGGTAGCTGCGAGCAAGAAGGCCCAGTCTGGTCTTCGGTATGAGGACGTGGTTCTCCATGAGGACCACGTCCTGTGTAGGATACAGAGATCCAAAACAGACCAGCTGGGGAGGGGTAGTTGGGCCACCCTGCGATCCAGTGTGGACCAAGCCATTTGTCCTGTAGCATTGTGCAGGGACTATGTGTCTCTCAGGCCGGTTGCAGCCATGCAGTTTTTGGTGCACGCGGATGGCGTGCCCCTCACCCGGTTTCAGTTCGGGGCTGTATTTAGACGGTGCTTGACCGGCGTAGGCCTGAAGGCTCAGGATTATGGGACACACTCCTTTCGCGTAGGGGCCGCAACATGCGCAGTGGCGGCGGGGCTTCCACCCTCTGCCATACAGAAGGTAGGGAGGTGGAAGTCATCGGCTTATAAGAAATACATAAGATTAGATAAGATAGATAAGGTAGATAAGTTGTAGAATGCGCCTGTTGCGCCAGCCCAAAAACGTAAGTTTACAATCGGTTCTGGAACGGCTAGCGTTCTGGAATCGACGGTGTGGAGTGAATTTTTTACTTTTTCCTCCGAGGTGGAACTAATGCAATTCGGCTGTCACCAAAGTTCACCGGAGGTTTTTTAAGTTTTTCACCTTCACTTGGGCTGTATCATGTATTCTGGTTGTGTTACAGTGTATATTATATTGATGTTAACGTTAGGTTTTTTCTTTTTCAGCCTCTTCCCTTTCCTCACCACATCAGGGGATAGTCTGGGTAGTCGGTCACTCATATATTTTTTGGGCGGCCAGGCACCCCATGGCCTCCAGGGCTTTAGGCCTGCTACGAGCCGACTCAGTGCAGTGGTTAGGGGACTTCAGTGGGGTGGGCTTTATAGCCTACTAGTTTCCAAGGCCCGCAGTTTGGGGCCCCCCAACACATTGATAATACATCTAGGGGGCAACGACCTAGTTAAAAACACGGGGCTCTCCCTCATTTGCAGCATAACTGCTGACCTTGAGCGCATTGCGGCCCTTTGGCCAGGTGTGCTGATAGTGTGGTCTGACATTGTCCCCCGGCTTCAGTGGCGGGGCTGCAGGAATGCAGTTGCCATAGATAGGGCAAGGCGAAAGGTGAACCACGCTGTTTCCAGGAGGGTAAACGCCATGGGGGGTAGAGCGGTGCGGCACCCCACGATAGTCAGGGAGTCGGCCCACCTGTTTAGGTCAGACGGGGTCCACCTGTCTGACGCGGGCATGGAAGTTTTCCTGGGCGACATCTTTTCTGGTGTAACTCGGCAATAGGAAGGCATTAGGTCTAGTTGAGGGGTGGCGGGCCTGGTCCCGGGCGACCTTGTGTTATGTCTTGGGAGCCTTGGCAGTGGCGAGAAGGCGCTCTCGACCAGCAGTCGGGTGAGGTGTCAGGTGGTCACCGTGCGGTATTACCCCCCCCTTGCCAGGACGGTGGGCGAGTCCCGAAATGAGCGGGGGCGGTGGGCACTTCCTTGAGGTGTCCGCGCCCTACCTTAGAGGGGGCGGGGAGCCGTCACGGTGCAGGCTGTACCTTACGTAAGGGGTGTGTTTGTTAGATTGGAGCGATGCAGTCGCTGCCATTGGCATACACCTCTGACTGGTGCTGGTCTCAAGTGCTGTCTTGGCCATCCCTTTGATAGACTAACAAGGGTCATACCACCTAAATAAATAACTTGACCATTTTAAACTTATGCCATTGTTGTCTGAGTCTTATTTTTAGATAAGGTGTCCGCGTGAATTATTTCTAGGAAGTAATGTAGGGGTAACAACAAAGGGCAACCAATATAATCCCTTGGGCGCCTTATGCCTGTGTAGTGACAATGGCTGTGTAGTGACAATGGCTGTGTAGTGATAATGCCTGTGTAGTGATAATGGCCGTGTAGTGACAATGCCTGTGTAGTGACAATGCCTGTGTAGTGATAATGGCTGTGTAGTGACAATGCCTGTGTAGTGACAATGGCTGTGTAGTGACAATGCCTGTGTAGTGATAATGGCTGTGTAGTGACAATGCCTGTGTAGTGACAATGCCTGTGTAGTGACAATGCCTGTGTAGTGATAATGGCTGTGTAGTGACAATGTCTGTGTAGTGACAATGCCTGTGTAGTGACAATGCCTGTGTAGTGACAATGGCTGTGTAGTGACAATGGCTGTGTAGTGATAATGCCTGTGTAGTGATAATGGCCGTGTAGTGACAATGCCTGTGTAGTGACAATGCCTGTGTAGTGATAATGGCTGTGTAGTGACAATGCCTGTGTAGTGACAATGCCTGTGTAGTGACAATGTCTGTGTAGTGATAATGGCTGTGTAGTGACAATGTCTTTGTAGTGACAATGCCTGTGTAGTGACAATGCCTGTGTAGTGATAATGGCTGTGTAGTGACAATGCCTGTGTAGTGACAATGGCTGTGTAGTGACAATGCCTGTGTAGTGATAATGGCTGTGTAGTGACAATGGCCGTGTAGTGACAATGCCTGTGTAGTGACAATGCCTGTGTAGTGACAATGCCTGTGTAGTGATAATGGCTGTTAGTGACAATGCCTGTGTAGTGACAATCAGGGGAGCCGAGAGAGGGGGGAGCAGGTACTAATTACCCGGGCCCAGGCTTGCTGAAGGGGCCCCGCAGGGGCCCTGGTTCGACCCCTCCCTCCCCCCTCCGTCCCTCCCGGGTATCACCAGTAGCACACACTTCTACAGCATGTGCTGTTCTGACAGCAGGCTCAGCATGAGTGTCTCACTGACAGCGTGAGAGGTCATGCTGAGCCTGCTGTCAGCACAGCACATGCTGTAGGTGTGTGCTGCGTCTGAGATTACAGTTTTTATAGTTTTGTTTTACCCACCTCTAAACATTTTGGGGGTGTGGCCTAAGTGTGGGAGGTGCCCACACCACACACACTTAGGCCACACCCCCAAAATTTTACCTGGGCCCGGCATTCCTCTCGGCTGCCCTGGTGACAATGCCTGTGTAGTGATAATGGCTGTTTAGTGACAATGCCTGTGTAGTGACAATGCCTGTGTAGTGACAATGTATTTGTAGTGACAATGTATTTGTAGTGACAATGTCTGTGTAGTGACAATGTCTGTGTAGTGATAATGGCTGTGTAGTGACATACCTCCCAACTGTCACGATTCCGTCGGGACAGTCCCGATTTTCGGGTCCTGTCCAGACGTCCCACCCGCGGCAGGCATTGTCCCGCTGCGGGGGGTGGCAGTTGGGAGACCCCCCAATCTAGTAGAATAGACGCTGTGCGCATGCGCACAGCGTCTATTCTCGTATGAAAATGAGGTCGCGGCTAATTAGCATAAGCCGCACCCTCATTTGCATACGCCCCACCCCCTTTTCGGGCGCTCGCCGCGCGAGTGTCCCTATTTCATCCGGACACAAGTTGGGAGGTATGTAGGGATAATGCCTGTGTAGTGACAATGCCTGTGTAGTGACAATGTATTTGTAGTGACAATGTATTTGTAGTGACAATGTCTGTGTAGTTGTGGAGGGGCACGGAGGTGTCTCCTCCCCCCGGCCCCCAGCCGCGGCTCCATGCCTAGAAGCCGCCCGAGGCCCCCGCACGGCTGAGCGTGCACACGTCATCTGGCGTGTCATCAGCGGGCGACGCGCGCTCACCCGTCGACGGGGCGCGCCCCGCCCCAGAAGCCACCGCGGCGGGGTATGTAAGGGGAGACCCCCCACAGGAAGCCCGGTTGCGGCTCCCCACGTGGAGAAAGAAGGAGCTGGATCCTGGACCCGACTGGACGGAGCAGTAGTGCCCTGGAGCAGCGAATCGCAAGGGAAGAGAAGGTAAGCCCTCAGTGAGGCTTCCGTTACTATATCTCGTGTGGTTATTTACTGTATCTCTTGTGTCTTCTAACTGTGCGTTCATTGTAGTTAGCCTGCGTTGCATGTGTAGCTAGGCTGTGTGTTCATTGTAGTCAGCCTGCGTTGCATGCGTAGCTAGGCTGTGTGTTCATTGTAGTCAGCCTGCGTTGCATGCGTAGCTAGGCTGTGTGTTCATTGTAGTCAGCCTGCGTTGCATGCGTAGCTAGGCTGTGTGTTCATTGTAGTTAGCCTGCGTTGCATGCGTAGCTAGGCTGTGTGTTCATTGTAGTTAGCCTGCGTTGCCTGTATAGCTAGGCTGTGTGTTCATTGTAGTCAGCCTGCGTTGCATGCGTAGCTAGGCTGTGTGTTCGTTGTAGTTAGCCTGCGTTGCATGTATAGCTAGGCTGTGTGTTCATTGTAGTTAGCCTGCGTTGCATGTGTAGCTAGGCTGTGTGTTCATTGTAGTCAGCCTGCGTTGCATGCGTAGCTAGGCTGTGTGTCCATTGTAGTTAGCCTGCGCTGCATGTGTAGCTAGGCTGGGTGTCCATTGTAGTTAGCCTGCGCTGCATGCGTAGCTAGGCTGGGTGTTCATTGTAGTTAGCCTGCCCTGCATGCATAGTTAGGCTAGGTTAAACCCATAGGCCTAAGCAGCGTGTGTATTGTCTAACATTGGCTCCCTGGATCCCGGTTGGCTAGAACTTCGCTAGGCCACAGGTTACGCAGGACTGCGTAGGCCACCCCACTCCGCACTAGGCCGCTCTAGTGAACTTGCTAGTGTGGTTGTATTGCCCTGCCTCCGGGAGCGGTAGGCGGCGGCTGTTTCCATCCACAGGTACCGAGACTAGTCCGAGTTCGGAGACCGGTAAGAGCCGGGTGAGTATAACCTGTATTGAATCTGTTGTGGTGTTGTTTGTGCTCCTTCCCCTCCCCGGAGCGGTTCCCTCCCCGAGTTACGCCCGCCGTGTTCCACAAGCGGGTGTAACCAGTCTGAGGCCAACTGTGCCTATGATGACCATCCCCTCCCCCCCATAGTGGGATTCTCCTTCCCCGTTTTCCCCTTTCAGGTGGCATTGCTTCGGGAGCCGGAGACCGTGCCTGGACCATCATCGGCCCGAAGGCTAGAACCGGAGAGTGGTGAGGTGAGTACGTGTGGCGAGCCACGGCTTAGGTCACCCAGCCCCTCCCCCTGTGGCTCCCACATTTTGGCGTAGTCGGCAGGATCACCTTGTCCCAGCACCATGGACAACGTCGCCCCTCCCACGGACAACGTGGCGCCCAGTCAGGGCACCTCTGGCCTCAGCCCCGCCACTGCGCCGCCCGACCTGACGACAGCGTTGGCAGCTGCCCTCCGCGCTGGGCTACCCATAGGAGCCGCCGGACAATTTTTGAAGAAATTCGATGGCCGGAACATGGACCTTGATGATTGGAAGGACCAACTGAATACCACCATCCGGCAACATCGGGTACCCACCTCCGAACAGGTGGACCTGGCCCTCGATACCCTACAAGGGGACGCTAAGAGGACCCTACTGCGCTGGCCGAAGGACCAGAGGACTACCGCCGAACAGGTATTCGCGATCCTCAAGTCCGTCTACCGAGAGAAGCCCACGACTACAAGTCTCCAAAAACGTCTATTTGCCCGGATACAGCGAGAGGACGAGAGCATTTCCCAGTTTGCGAATGCCCTCCAGGAGTGCATGGAAGAGGTGAAGGCCCGGGAGGACGAAAACCTCTTGACGGGTGACCCCGATCGCGCCCTGCGAGGCCTGCTGGTGGAAGGACTCCGGAACCAGAGGCTGCGGGCCCACCTCCAAGGCCGGATAGAGGGAACCCCGGCGCTGACGCTGCATGAGGTCCTGACTCGAGCATTGGCAAAGGACCAGGAGCTCGGCGGTTCCGCCTACACCGTGGCCACACAACGGGCCCTTCCGGACGCTCCCTCCAGCCCCGAACCTACACCAGGCCCCGTCGAAAACCCGCTCACCGACATGTTGCGGCAGATGCAAGAACAGCTAGCCCAGCTGGCCCTGCGGACAGACCGAGTAGAGGACCGACGGAACAACACCAGGCCTGAAGCAAGAGGTCCAGAGCGGAGGTCTGAACCCCGCTCCCCCATACGCTCTCGAAGGTGGGAGACGCCCCCCAACCGTGGGACGGATGGAGCCAGGAGGAGGGACGCCCCCGGACCCCGGTGTTGGGCGTGCGAGCAAACTGGACACATCGCCCGGGAATGTCCCACTGGGAGGCGGTATGGCGACTCCCACAGGAGGCCTTTAAACTAGCCTCCCTCGCGGTTGTGGGCCAAACCACGAGGAAAAAGGCCGAGGGGGTGGACATCAACCACTCCTCGGACCTAATTGGAGAGTGCCCTACCGTAATAGCCCGATTAGCGGGCAAGGACCAGCGTTGCCTCTTGGACACGGGCTCGCAGGTATCGACCATGTCCCAGCGATGCTTCCAGGAACACTACGCCCACCTGACCCAGACCAGCGTCGGAAACTGGGTGACCCTCAAGGCCGCGAACAACCTCCCCATCCCCATTGTGGGGGTCATATGGATCGAAGTCGAATTGTATGGCCAGCCCCTGGGTAAGAAGGGCGTGATGGTCGTTGCCGGGGAAGAATTAGCTCATGGCCCCGTCATCCTGGGCATGAATATCCTACGCTGCATGGATAAGGCTCTGGTCCAGGAAAAAGGCCCTCGCTATTGGAAACACCTCCAAGTGCAGAAGCCAGTCCAACAGGCCCTCCAGAGAGTGGTACAGCTGTGCGAAGAGCCAGAGGCCGCCGGAAGAACGGGGCCGATTGGTCGTGTCAAGACACAGCATAAACAGAAGTTGAAGATTCCCGCCCGGCAGGAGGTGATCCTGGACTTGCCAGTCAGGTCACAGTGCCGGTTGGAAGGGAAGGAAGTACTCATCGAGCCCTGTTGGTTGCGACAAACCGAAACCGGCCTCGTTGTGGCCCGGGCCCTTGCCATGGTGAAAGGCGGGACGGTGCCCGTCCGGATCTGTAACCTGGGGAACCACCCGGCCCCGATCCCCGCCAGGACCATCATGGCCCAAGTGCACGCCATCCCCGCAGAACGCCTCATGCCCCAACGGGGTGTGACACTCCACCCAGATGCGAAGGTGCCCTGGACACTGTCCGTAGCCGTAGATGAACAGGAAGTCCCCACCGCCAGCTGGAACGGTCGGGTCATCCTGGAACAGACGGACGTGACCCTGGACCAAATTCTCCCGGCAGATGCGAAGCGGCTGGAGCGGCTGTTGTGGAAGAGACAGAAGGCGTTCTCCCGCAGTGAAGAGGATTTTGGCTACACCCGTGAGATCGAACACGAAATCAACACGGGGCCCACCCCTCCAGTCCGCGAACGCTACCGACCCATACCACCCCGGTTATACCAGGAAGTAAAGACCATGATTTGACAGATGTTGGAAAACCGGGTTATCAAGGAGAGCAAGAGCCCCTGGGCTGCGCCAATCGTCCTCGTCAAGAAGAAGGACGGGGCCCTCCGGTTCTGCGTCGACTATCGAAAACTGAACAGCTGCACAGTAAGGGATGCCTACCCCCTCCCCCGCATCGAGGAATCGTTAGCCGCCCTAGGGAAGTCTCGCTATTTTTCAACACTGGATCTGGCCAGCGGGTACTGGCAAGTACCGGTGGCAGAATGCGATCAGGCCAAGACTGCTTTCATCACCCCCATGGGACTCTTCGACTTCTGCCGGATGCCGTTTGGCCTTTCCAATGCGCCCGCCACATTCCAACGCCTCATGGAGCGTTGCCTGGGGGACCTAAACTTCGAGGCCATCCTAATCTACTTAGATGACATCATCGTCTTCGCCCCCACGATGGACGAACACCTACGGAGGCTTGATTTGGTCCTACAGCGGCTAGAAAACTATGGCCTCAAACTGAAACCCCGGAAGTGTCACTTGCTGAAGACCAGCCTAGAATACCTCGGCCACGTGGTTTCCGAGGAAGGCGTACAACCAACCCCTGGGAAGCTAGCCGCAATACAAGGATGGAAGGCGCCAACTACCGTAACCGAAGTACGGGCCTTCCTGGGCCTAGTAGGTTACTATAGGAGGTTCATTAAGGGTTTCGCCAAGATAGCGGCCCCCCTTCACGAACTGCTAAAAGGTGTAGCCACTGACACCCGGAGAAGAGTGATTGAGTGGGGCCGCAGGCAGGACGACGCGTTCCACCAGCTCAAGGATGCCCTTACACAGGCACCGATACTGGCATATGCAGACTTCGACAAGCCGTTTATACTCTACACCGACGGGAGCCACAAGGGACTGGGGCCGTCCTGTCACAAGTGCAAGGAGGCCAGGAGAGGGTGATTGCCTATGGAAGTCGAAGCCTACGGGACACTGAGCGCAACCCCGACAACTACAGCTCGTTCAAATTGGAACTGCTGGCCCTGGTGTGGGCGGTCACCGAGAAATTCCCGGAATACTTGACAGCGGGGGAAGTCGAGGTGGTCACTGACAACAACCCCCTAGCCCACCTAAACACGGCCAAGCTGGGGGCCCTGGAACAACGCTGGAATGCGCGCCTGGCCAAGTTCCCCCTGAAGATACGCTATCGGCCGGGGAAAGAAAATGCGAATGCGGATGCCCTGTCCCGTTTCCCAGTGGATGCCCCCACCGGTCCCACGGATGAGGAACGGGAGGCGCTCGAGATGCCCCACTTTGCCAGGATTGGCCCACCACCGGCGATCCGGCAAGCCACCGCGTGTGGCCTACAATTGCAACGGTCCCTCCAAGGTTGGGCCACAGAGCAGGAACAAGACCCCACCCTGAGGGCCATTCGCAACTGGAAGGAACAAGGGCATTGGCCCTCCCCCCACGAGAGAAACCAGCTGGGAAGTGCTGGCCAGGGGGTGCTTCACCAGTGGGACCGACTTATGGTCCAGGAGGGGGTGTTATATCGTCGCACCTACCTAGAACCAGAGCTCCGCACAGTGTGGCAGATCGTGGTTCCGAGACAAGCTGCCGAGGAGCTCGCCAGGGAAGCCCATCAGGAGGGCGCCCACCTGGGAGTTGCCAAGACCCTCCAGTGGCTGCGTCGACAATACTTTTGCCCGGGGCTCCAGCGGGTGGTGGAAGACGCATGTCGAACATGCGAAAGGTGCGAGGTCACCAAACCCACGGAACAGAGGGCCCCCGTGCAGACCATCGTCACCACCCAACCCCTACAACTCCTCATGATCGATTACGTACTCATCGGGGAGTCAGTACAGGGGTATCAGTACGCCCTCGTGATGACCGACCACCACACCAAGTTCTCGGTTGTCGCCCCCACCCAGGACCAGACTGCCGACACCGCCGCCAAGGTGATCGTCGACCAGTTCATCCGGCAGTACGGCTGCCCCGAACGCATCCACTCTGACCAGGGGGCGTGTTTCCAAGGCCGCGTAATGGAACGCCTCTGCCAGACCTACGGCATGCAGAAGTCCAGGACCACGCCATATCACCCGGAAGGCAACGGGGCCTGTGAACGCTTTAACCGGACCCTCCTTCAGATGCTCCGGACCCTGGAGGTGGAACAGAAACGGCGGTGGCCAGACTTCGTCCAGGAGCTGGTTTGGGTCTACAACAACAGGGTCCAGCGCACCACCGGCTTCTCCCCTTACCTCATGATGTTCGGAAGACCGGGAAGGGAAGTGCAAGACCTTGACCTCTCCCCGGCCACAGAAGGACAGAGAACACCCGGTGGGTGGGTGGAAGAGCTGAGGGGCCGCCTCCGGACAACAGGAGAGATTGCCAAGGGTAACATGGAGGCAACCGCCCACCCCCAACCAGGGCGATCCTTGGGAGGGCCTCTAACCGTGGGCCAAAGTGTCCGTGTCCATGACAAGCGGCCGCCAAACAAGTTAAGCGACCGATGGGAGACCCAGCCCTCGGTGGTCCAACGGCAGTTGTCCCCCGATAACCCCGTCTACGAGGTGAGCACTGAGGGCGGCAGCCGGAGCAGCCGCATCCTCCACCGTAACATGCTGCGTCCCTGCAGCACAACCGCACCCTGTCTGCCGCAAACCAACCCGGAAAGCGACCGCCTCGCTCCAGACTCCTTATGTTGGTGGCCTGCACCCCGCCCGGGGATCCCCGCCACGACAGGGACCCCACCCGCGCCCACGGTAACCCCACCCATGCCGGACTCCCCCTCCAACCCCCCAAAGCTCCCCCAGCCGGGACCAGATACCCCGGCGCCAACCACCCGGCACCAAGAAGACAGCACCCCCCCGATGGTTGACCCAACCCGGCGCTCACTTAGGACCACAAGGGCAGTTCCCGCCCCCCGGTTTGCCGACCCATCTTTCGATTGGTCCGTCACCCACGCCTTTGTGGGGACCACAAAGGAAAAGGAGGGGGGGAGTGTGGAGGGGCACGGAGGTGTCTCCTCCCCCCGGCCCCCAGCCGCGGCTCCATGCCTAGAAGCCGCCCGAGGCCCCCGCACGGCTGAGCGTGCACACGTCATCTGGCGTGTCATCAGCGGGCGACGCGCGCTCACCCGTCGACGGGGCGCGCCCCGCCCCAGAAGCCACCGCGGCGGGGTATGTAAGGGGAGACCCCCCACAGGAAGCCCGGTTGCGGCTCCCCACGTGGAGAAAGAAGGAGCTGGATCCTGGACCCGACTGGACGGAGCAGTAGTGCCCTGGAGCAGCGAATCGCAAGGGAAGAGAAGGTAAGCCCTCAGTGAGGCTTCCGTTACTATATCTCGTGTGGTTATTTACTGTATCTCTTGTGTCTTCTAACTGTGCGTTCATTGTAGTTAGCCTGCGTTGCATGTGTAGCTAGGCTGTGTGTTCATTGTAGTCAGCCTGCGTTGCATGCGTAGCTAGGCTGTGTGTTCATTGTAGTCAGCCTGCGTTGCATGCGTAGCTAGGCTGTGTGTTCATTGTAGTCAGCCTGCGTTGCATGCGTAGCTAGGCTGTGTGTTCATTGTAGTTAGCCTGCGTTGCATGCGTAGCTAGGCTGTGTGTTCATTGTAGTTAGCCTGCGTTGCCTGTATAGCTAGGCTGTGTGTTCATTGTAGTTAGCCTGCGTTGCATGTATAGCTAGGCTGTGTGTTCATTGTAGTTAGCCTGCGTTGCCTGTATAGCTAGGCTGTGTGTTCATTGTAGTTAGCCTGCGTTGCATGTATAGCTAGGCTGTGTGTTCATTGTAGTTAGCCTGCGTTGCATGTGTAGCTAGGCTGTGTGTTCATTGTAGTCAGCCTGCGTTGCATGCGTAGCTAGGCTGTGTGTTCATTGTAGTCAGCCTGCGTTGCATGCGTAGCTAGGCTGTGTGTCCATTGTAGTTAGCCTGCGCTGCATGCGTAGCTAGGCTGGGTGTCCATTGTAGTTAGCCTGCGCTGCATGCGTAGCTAGGCTGGGTGTTCATTGTAGTTAGCCTGCCCTGCATGCATAGTTAGGCTAGGTTAAACCCATAGGCCTAAGCAGCGTGTGTATTGTCTAACATTGGCTCCCTGGATCCCGGTTGGCTAGAACTTCGCTAGGCCACAGGTTACGCAGGACTGCGTAGGCCACCCCACTCCGCACTAGGCCGCTCTAGTGAACTTGCTAGTGTGGTTGTATTGCCCTGCCTCCGGGAGCGGTAGGCGGCGGCTGTTTCCATCCACAGGTACCGAGACTAGTCCGAGTTCGGAGACCGGTAAGAGCCGGGTGAGTATAACCTGTATTGAATCTGTTGTGGTGTTGTTTGTGCTCCTTCCCCTCCCCGGAGCGGTTCCCTCCCCGAGTTACGCCCGCCGTGTTCCACAAGCGGGTGTAACCAGTCTGAGGCCAACTGTGCCTATGATGACCATCCCCTCCCCCCCATAGTGGGATTCTCCTTCCCCGTTTTCCCCTTTCAGGTGGCATTGCTTCGGGAGCCGGAGACCGTGCCTGGACCATCATCGGCCCGAAGGCTAGAACCGGAGAGTGGTGAGGTGAGTACGTGTGGCGAGCCACGGCTTAGGTCACCCAGCCCCTCCCCCTGTGGCTCCCACATAGTGACAATGCCTGTGTAGTGATAATGGCTGTTTAGTGACAATGCCTGTGTAGTGACAATGCCTGTGTAGTGATAATTCCTGTGTAGTGACAATGCCTGTGTAGTGATAATGGATGTTTAGAGACAATGCCTGTGTAGTGACAATGTATTTGTAGTGACAATGTCTGTGTAGTGACAATGTCTGTGTAGAGATAATGGCTGTGTAGTGATAATGCCTGTGTAGTGATAATGCCTGTGTAGTGACAATGCCTGTGTAGTGACAATGTATTTGTAGTGACAATGTCTGTGTAGTGACAATGTCTGTGTAGTGATAATGGCTGTGTAGTGACAATGTATTTGTAGTGACAATGGCTGTGTAGTGACAATGTCTGCATAGTGATAAAGGCAATGGCTGCATTCACTGGTGGATTTCCCCATATCTCATTGTGCAACTTCAGTGTTCCCAGGAAGACACTTACATTCCATTCATAGGCAGTGACGGCAATCCCTGAGGCTGCTCCCGACCCAGCCAGACCAATGAAGTGCCCGCTGCCCACGTTACTAGCAAACAAGGAGGCCCCTACCTGGAGACAGAGACGGGAGGAACAGATACGGGTGAAAGAGAGTCCAGCAATGCACATCATACACTTCTACAGGGTCAGCGTGCCACGCTTCACGGGCACATGTGTGTCTGCACTGACCATGGAGAAAAATCAGGGGAATAAAGGCACAGTGTGGTACCCAGCCAGTGTCGGAATGGGGCACAACGGACCGACCAGGGAAAATGGAGTGGTAGGGGGTCATGCTTAGGGGTGTGGCCAACCACCACAGAGGTTTGCTTAACAATAAGAGAGCCTGGTCAGAGCCCCTTGATAAATACGTCTAGTACATATTGCTAGCACATGCATGATAAGGTCACCAGATTAATAACAGGAGTACACTGAGTGCACAGTCTGGAACCTGAGTCCTAGAGGATGCAGTGGAGCCTCAGGCAGTTGGGCCCATCAGGGTTGCCCACACAAAGGGTTGGCAGCAATTGGCAAGACCAGTCCACCAACCAGGCTTATGGGTAAATTGGTGTAATTAGGGCGGCTTGTTGGTATTGTTTGCTATTACATTACTAAATGAATGAATAAACACAAATTGCTCTTTTCATTTTAAAATATTGAGGCCTAAATTTATATCTGGAACCTCCATATTGGTCCTAGCTGGTAATCATCAGAACTCTTGGCGGCCAATGAACACACGGCGAGAGGGGCTGGCCCCTGTCCTAAAAGGATATTTAGCACATGTACTGTACCTGCACGAAATACTTATACTTACCGGCCACCATGACATGTCCTTCCCCGCCAGGAAATACCCCTGAACCGTGCTCCTCTTTGTACGCCACATAGACTAAGAAAATCAATGGGATTTAACGTTAGTGTTCAGAAGAGTCCAACCTCCACCTAGATGGGAGGTAACACAACAGCGATGGGTTCTACAGTCCCCAGAGTCACATGTTCTACAGGACACAAAGCATTAAGGGGATCTGTATGTGAAGCAGGGATCACCCCTTTCTCCGCTATTTGCTTTTCTACCTATTTAACAATGGGTATCGGTCATAGGGCCGACACGGTGAAGGTCAACATACATTAAGTCGACCACTAAAGGTTGTCAGGCCTTAGGTCAACACATGAAATAGATCGACCTGGTTAAGGTCAACAATGGGAAGATTGGCCTATAACCAGTGGCGGCTCGTACCTTCTTGGGGAGGGGGGTTGCCTCTGGCCACAGCTGCCGCGGGGATACCGCAATGCAGGCACCCCCCTCCCCCTGTCGCTGCATAGACCCGGTCTCCGGCACCTGTGCTATGAGGACAAGCACCGGGACTGGCACATGCGCAGTACAAACATCTGTACCGCGCATGCGGCCAGCTTCTATTGGCTGCTTCGGCAACAGCCCATAGAAGGAATTTTGTACAATACAAATGACAGGCACAGGGACCGGCTTGTGCGCAGTACCGATATAAGTACTGCGTGTGCGCAATTGCCCATTTTGCACGGCAGCCCGCAGAAAGGCGTCCCGGATGGAGGGAACACCTCCCAATGGGGCTGCCTTGGTTACTGGCAGGT
Source organism: Crinia signifera (assembly GCF_055691185.1). Classification (NCBI taxonomy): domain Eukaryota; kingdom Metazoa; phylum Chordata; class Amphibia; order Anura; family Myobatrachidae; genus Crinia; species Crinia signifera. Next base: position 43,708,698 of record NC_139223.1, read on the forward strand.
CGGACTTCCAAAAGGAAGTCACTGCCAGTCACAGTGAAGCCAGTGCAGTCTCACAGACGGCATCTGGCTTCACTACAGTGGCGGATTTTACCTGGGGGGGCTGCAGCCCTGCAGCCCATAGGTAAAATCCGCCACTGCCTATAAGCTTCATTCATAGTGTTGACGTAGGGATTGGATCCAATAACAAAGGGCTGGATTCAGAGATGGGTGCAATTATGTTTTCGGCAGACTGGGCATGTACCAAGAACACATTGCACATGTGTCAAGATGCAACTGCAATCCCGTCTGCAATAAAGATTTATTTGCAAAGTGGTGGGGCAGGAAGTGACCGTTTGGGGGAGTGGTTGCAATAATAGAGGCGTGTCATTGCCATTTTTGGGGTGTGCATCTGATATCAGTTGCTATCACCTATGTACATAAACATGGCACCTGTGTCACTACTGCTGTGTCCAGTTTGCATACCCAAAAGTTTACTCTGACGCCTGTTGCTTATTGTTCTTGCGTATAGGCTGCAAATGTGTGCACAATTGTGATAGTTCCGGGTTGCAGCTTAAGCAGTTCAAGTTGCAAAGCTTAAAAAAAAAATGACATAATGCAATTGCATTAGTGCCATCTCTGAATCAGGGGTGGGGTTACCGCAATTAAGTCACTGATGTCTCTTTCAGTCATTTTCTCACGCAGTTTACTTCATCCCCATAGCCCGCTATCATGGTACTGTGCTCTGCTGTCTGCTCAGTCTAGTAAGGGTTTGCTTTCTACTGCTATGTAGTCTTGGGATTTTACCACCTAGATCCGCCAATGGGAGATCCACAAAGGTGAGAGGAAAGGAAACCTCTGCATAGCGGGCAACGCTCAATGGGACAGATTTACTAAGCCTGGAGAAGTGATAAAGTTGCCGTTGATAAGAAACCAGCCAATCAGTTCCTAACGGTCATTTTTCAAACCAGTCTGTAACTTGAAATGTATAAGCTGATTGGCCGGTGCGTTACCATCGGCCACTTTGGGGCCCATTTATCATTGATCACATTTATAATGCGATTTGGGCAGAATATTACCGCCCAGGATCGCATTGTAAGATGCTATCCTAACAGCAGGATGTATCATCCCCCACTCGCAGGGACAGAGCTCCGAATGGAATCTGTCCCTGCGATGTGCTGAGCCGGATGCGCGGTTAGTGCTGATTCCCCGCCGACCGCTGACTGCACTGCCCCGGCAGCAGTGCGGTGCGTAGCCTATAGGCTACAATGGGCTACCGCCATCTCAGGATGACGGTAGCCCTGGGATGCAATGTGCTGTTACCCGATGTTGATACATTGGGCAGCTTTTCATCCCCCATAGAAACCTATGGGGAAGGCGGCCAGCGGTGGTACTGGAGAGATCGCAGCAGGGATCGGAGGTTCCTGCTGCAGTCCCTCCTGATAGATTCGGGGGATACTTAATATTTGCGGCTAAGGGATTTAGCCGCAAATATTGATTGATAAATGTGGCCCTTTAATACTCCACCAGGCTTAATAACTCTACCCCTATGTACCCTGAGTGTTGGCCGCCAACCCTACAAGGAATCACAGGGCAACTGTGTGTGCGCCACATTCTGGGACTCCAAAATATCCAAAATCTGGGATCCCTTCAGCTACTGTATCAGAAAGAATCAAATTTGCAGTTGCACCCTTTGGTCCAACCCGTTCACACTTCGTGAGTGAACGAGCCCTCAGATTGTAAATGTCCCCTGTTAAACTTGCCCCTGTAAAAGGTCTGTAATGACGAAAAACGTATAATAACTGCTTGTTACTTACCCACAAACCAACTCCCAGGACAAACAGAAAGTACAAGACTAAGACCACAATGTCAGCAACTTCCAGAGACTTCTTGGAATAAGGGGCTTCTGTGGGGCTGGTGTTTGACAGAGTCTGGCTGGTGGTCTCCATAGTGTACACACTTGTTTTCTGTTATATAAAATGCTGACCCTAAGTAATCTGAAGCAAAACATCACATTACAGGTGAGAGAGAGAGAGAGAGAGAGAGAGAGAGAGAGAGAGAGAGAGAGATAGTTGTATGTACTTGCAGATACACAATGACAATAACAAGAAGCAGGTAATGGACTAATCTTGTAATGTTGTAATCAGATGAAAGTAGGTCATTAGGTGTGACTGGGAATCAGCGTTGCCTGAAATACTATAGGTTTCGTGGGGGGTTACCCGCGCACTGTGCTCTGTTCGGTGCTAGCGGCGGCACCAGCCATTCCACCAGGTGCGGCTTGAGTAGATAAGTAGACCAGAAGGGTTTGTGGTGCCTACTTGCCTGAAATACTGCAAATGCATGGCTTTTCATACTGTCGCAGGGACTGAATACAATCAGCTGGGTTTATGATGCATTTGATGCCTATAAGGTCATTTCATAAAGTGCAAAAGCCCAGTGCAAATCCTGCGTTGTGGCATCATGACTTATATCTGTGGACACTCATGGTGCAGCAATGGCTGCAAACGTTGGGATGGGAGGAACTGGACGCACACAAATGGAGACTAAATTGTCCCTAACCCAACTGCATACTTATACTTCCTGTGTGACGCATTTCGCTCAGTCAGAACGCCATTTGCTTTTCTAGGATAACTTCAACCAGTGTGACAAATACATTTAAACACAAACAAGTCACATGTAATTAAGATATTATTGATGCCCCAATGAATAAAATACGCATAAACCAAGCAATATTTTTAGGATTTTCTCATAAATACATGGGTTGGTCCCAAAGTGGAAGTAGGTGGGACTTTGATATGACTCTTTTACCATTACCATTATATACATTTTCCAGAATAACCGCAACCTGCAAATGATGGGGCAAAATCATTTTACCGTGGGGTTTCAAAGGATCGGCAAATGGGCTGGCAACTTATGAAATGCGTTGGTAGACAAGCACAGTTATATAGACAGTCATTAACATACAGTAGTCTATGAACAGCCACTGTGTGCGTGTCTGGGACTTTAATTGGACATGTGGCAAACAATAAACAATCTGGTTGGTTTCCATGGAAACACCGCCTATCATTTTCGAGTGCAGTTTAGTTACTCATGTAACGTTTGCTAAATCCATGACTTTATTCTGTCTTTCTTCAAAGCTTTTCATCAAGGCCATTGAATTATCTAGACAGAGGTGTTATATAGGACAGCGGTTCCCAAAGTGGGTCGCGACCATTGGCGGCTCCAGGTGAGGGGCTGCAGCACAGTTAAAAATTTAAATAAAGGAGAAACACCAACTGCCAGAGAGTCAGTTTGGAATGGCAGTTGGTGTGACTCCCCTGTTTGAATTTTGAACTGTACTGGAGCCTCTGATCTCTCGGCCAGTGTTCCAAGGAGACTGAGAAACCAGTTGCATTGTCTGTTACATTAGACTCCTTGCATCACTGGCTTAGAGATCATCAGGCAGCTTTGCCCCCAGTGCACAGCGGTGTCCTGAAGCATCTGAGATGTAGGAAACCTGCAGAGGAAACAGGCAGCCACCAGTGGATTACAATCAGATTTAGGACCTTATTCAGGTCCATTCGCACGGGGCCAATGTTTGTTGCTTGCGCATGCGCATTTCTGTGCACGGCGAACGCACTGTTCACTGACTTAGTTAGCAAGAGATATTTAATCTCTCGGAGCATACACACAGAGAGATCTGTGCTTACTTTCTAAGCAATCTAGTCAGATTGCTTAGAAAACAGCACAAATTTGCTCCGTGTGTACACCCCTTAAGGTTGCTCTGAGCAACCTTAGATCTGCGTGAACGTTCCACATCAGTCGATGGTCACCATTCGCAAGGAGGGATCTGGTTGACTTGCAAGGATGCGATTTTGCATATGAGCAAATCAACCAGAATAACCCCCTTAGAGGAGCCAGCTCTCAGTGAGTATGACTCTGAGTCTGTGCAGAATGTATTGTAAGAAAGTGCAGCATGGGACATTCGTGGGCATCACGAGGGTGGGGGATTTGGGGATTCTGAGTAGCAGCAGCGGAGCATGAGGGGGAAGGAGAGGAGCACTGAGCACAGACATTATGGGATCACTCTGAGGATTGGCGGAATAGTGGAGAGTACAGTGTAGGATGTGGTCGGGGAGAGTGGAGAACCCATGAATTAATCAACCACTGCTCCCTAGTTACCTACTGCCTTCCTCTTCCATCACCCTGTCACCCATTGCTATCCTTCATTACCCACTGCCTCACTTTACTCTCTGCAATCCCATGTTACCCACTGCCACCCCCTACCAACCTGTGCCTCCCCTGCCACCCTCTGCCTCTTGCTAGTCACCCTCTGCCTTTCCCATCCGATGCTGCAATCCTTGTCACTCTCTGCCTCTCCCTGTTATTCTCTGCATCCCCATGAAGCCACTGTCTCGACCTCTCTCCCACTGCCGCCCTCTGCTTCGCCCTTCTACCCACTGCCACCTCCCTGTCAACCTCTGCCAGCTTCATCACCTATTGTTTCACCATGCCACTCTCTGCCTCCCCATCATCTTTTGCCTTCCTCTGCCTCTCTCCAGTCACCCACTACCTCTCCCTAGTCACCCTCTGCTATCACCCGTGTCACCCTTTTTACCCCCGTCACCCACTGCCTCTCCCTAGCCACTAGCCACTCTCTGTCTTCCCCTGTTGCCTCCCACTGCCATGATTTGCTTCATTCTGTTACCCGCTGCCTCTCCTTGGTCACCCTCTGCATCTCCCTGCCAGCCACTGCCTCAACCACTCTCCGACTGCCAGTTCTGCCTCTCCCTGTCACCCATTGCCTCTTCCTGTCATTCACTGCCTGCACAGTTTCCCACTGCCTTATCCTGCTATCCTTTGCATCCCCCTGTCATCTACTGCCTCCCTGCCATCCTCAAAGCCTTCACGGCTGGTGAAATTTTAAAATATATAAAAAAAACACATGCAAGGCAGAGATTCAGAAGGGAGCTCATCTCTGCAATTGTGTAAATGTTTACATTAATGGTCATTTCACTTCTTTTTTGTGCATCTGCAATGTTGCCGTGCATTTGCGGTCTGCTGACAACTCGTAACTTGCTGGGGTCACCTAATAATTTGTATTGTCTTACGGGGTCCCAGAGCAAAATAGTTTGAGAATCCTAGGCACAGCTATACTTGTGCATTATATATTTATAGTTTCTTATATAGCGCAGAAAATCCCGTTGCGTTTTACAATTGTAGGCAGTCATAAAACAAACTGAGTAAAAACAGAAAGACATGGAGGTAGGAGGGCCCTGCTGCAAGCTTACAATCTATAGGAATTGGATACAACTGTATTAACTGGGATCCTCCCACCAAATGTGCTAAACCCCACCCACAAAATAATGTATTTCCCATTGGCAAAAAAAAATTCATTTCACGTTGGCAGAATACCAGGTGCATCCTGGGGCCTTTCCTCGTTCAGCACAATCTACCCAGCATCCCCTGTCACATGACCTGCACAGTCAAAAAGCGATTTAATACCTTTTGCAAGGGAACACAACGCAGCAGAGCAGGAACATAACAAAAACATAAAAACGATTTAAGCTAAACTCTTTTCAAAGTGTTAATTACTGTCAATTAGGACAGGAAGACATCCGCTGAAGTGTTTTTGATACAAAGATAGTAGTAATAAAATAATTAATAGATATACAGGATAAAATGGGTAATCAAGGGTCACGCCAACACGTTATTAACTGTATACAAACATATTATTATACAGTGTTTCATTCACTTTCACTCTGATCAATAATAGAGGTGTAATACACAGTATACACATCACATACTAGGAATGCATAGTGTACACATACCATAAAGGACGCTTTGTCCCACAGAGAGTATTTGTCTAAACACCTGAAGCCTTTAACCACAGCTTACCTGATACCTTGTCCCGGATACAGGGAGAGTGTACACATAAGTTCCTCTGCTCGGAGACACTTGGCATCTGCGGGTCAAACTCCAAAGTGTGAGTCCTCCTGGTTAAAGTGTAAGAAGTGAGGTGTGATAGTTGTGCGATGAGCAGGTAGAGTTCTCACATCAGGACATGCCAGATGAACAAGTGGAGTGTGAAGACCTGTGTGTAATAATCTGCTGGCAACAAGTAACCAGAGAGGTGACACAACACAGAGGGAGGTGGTGATTTTAATCAACCAATTACTGAGATACCAATGTAAATGCCAGCCAGTGTAAAATACTTAATATGGAGTAACGGGCCGCTTAGAATAACAGGATTTGGGTTAAACACATCACATTAACTCACCAATGTTATCTTTTCAAGCGTAAAGCTCTTACTAGTTAGCGTATTGTGTTATGATTATAGACAACAGGCAGTAATATTGTAGTCCACTAGACCTGACGGTAGAATCTCAGGCGGCAAAATCATATACACAATCCAGCGGCTCTCAAACTTTTTTCTCTCCCGTACCCCGTGATTAGGCTTTTCTTTTATGAATATCCCTCCTCTCAATTTGAAATAACAACAGTACTTATGAGTGGAGTGGAAATGAGCGGTATGCGTGTCTTTATATTAAAGAGTAGTGGAGGAGTAGTGTGCGGTCAGGAATCGGGTCCCTCTGTGTCTGGCCGCTGGCTGTGTACTGTCTCCGGTAGTGGAGGAGTAGTGTGCAGTCAGGAATTGGGTCCCTCTGTGTCTGGCCGCTGGCTGTGTACTGTCTCCGGTAGTGGAGGAGTAGTGTGCAGTCAGGAATTGGGTCCCTCTGTGTCTGGCCGCTGGCTGTGTACTGTCTCCGGTAGTGGAGGAGTAGTGTGCGGTCAGCAATCGGGTCCCTCTGTGTCTGGCCGCTGTCTGTGTACTGTCTCCGGTAGCGGAGGAGTAGTGTGCGGTCAGGAATCGGGTCCCTCTGTGTCTGGCCGCTGGCTGTGTACTGTCTCCGGTAGTGGAGGAGTAGTGTGCAGTCAGGAATTGGGTCCCTCTGTGTCTGGCCGCTGGCTGTGTACTGTCTCCGGTAGTGGAGGAGTAGTGTGCGGTCAGCAATCGGGTCCCTCTGTGTCTGGCCGCTGTCTGTGTACTGTCTCCGGTAGCGGAGGAGTAGTGTGCGGTCAGGAATCGGGTCCCTCTGTGTCTGGCCGCTGGCTGTGTACTGTGACCGGTAGCGGAGGAGTAGTGTGCGGTCAGGGATCGGGGCCCTCTGTGTCTGGCCGCTGACTGTGTACTGTGTCTGGTAGCGGAGGAGTAGTGTGCGGTCAGGAATTGGGTCCCTCTGTGTCTGGCCGCTGGCTGTGTACTGTCTCCGGTAGCAGAGGAGTAGTGTGCAGTCAGGAATCGGGTCCCTCTGTGTCTGGCTGCTGGCTGTGTACTGTCACCGGTAGCGGAGGAGTAGTGTGCGGTCAGGAATCGGGTGCCTCTGTGTCTGGCCGCTGGCCGTGTACTGTCTCCGGTAGCGGAGGAGTAGTGTACGGTCAGCAATCGGGTCCCTCTGTGTCTGGCCGCTGGCTGTGTACTGTCTCCGGTAGCGGAGGAGTAGTGTTAGGTCAGCAATCGGGTCCCTCTGTGTCTGGCCGCTGGCTGTGTACTGTGTCTGGTAGCGGAGGAATAGTGTGCGGTCAGGAATCGGGTGAAAAGTGTCAAATCGTATGTCATTTACTAAAAATTCAGATTCAATTTGAACGGGACCGCGTATTGGATCAGAATAATAAGCAAATGAAATTGATCCACCTTGGCATAGTGAAACCAGACAATGGGCATTCAGGCAAATTAGTTAAATCCATTTGAGTTACTGTAACACATTTATCTGAACAACTGTATTTTCCAGCATTTGGGAGTGAATGGTTGATTGTCATTTGCTCCCATACATTACAATGGTTTTGACAGATTTCACAGATAAATCTGTAGGTGTGTACCCAGCTGAAGCACTCTGCAAAATCTGATTGCGTGTGTATATCTGTATAGGAATTGTCCATTGTACTATCCTTGTTTACCGGAGCACACATAATTAGATCTAAGCAGAACGCCAAGATAGATGAACTTATGAACTATCATTGGACTAATGTTTAACAAGCTTGTGCCTGCCAAGGCTTTACTTGTGGTATAAGGAATTACTGTCCCTGCTGCCTTAAGATAACCAGAATAGAAATGTATCTTTGTACTACCCTTATTTGCTTATGTACATACAAAATAATTGATCAGAGTGCCGGTGTTGAAATATTGGATGATCTATGATTAATCACTGTCTTCTAGCTATTATACACAGCTGCATCATTTGACCCCATCTATACCAGTCACAGAGGACTGATTATTATACCGGGGGTTATTCAGACCTGATCACATACTGCGATAAAATCCTGCTACTTTTATTATCGCTGGCTGTATGCAGGGTGATTGACAGGAATCCGGCGTTTAGGGTGGGGGGGAGCAAGTACTAATTACACAGGCCCGGGCTTGCTAAAAGGGCCCGGCGGGGGCCCTGGACCGACCCCCCATGCCACCCCCTCCGTCCCTCACGGGCAGCAACAGCACACACCTCTACAGCATGTGCTGTGCTGACAGAAGGCTCAGCATGAGCGTCTCACTGACAGCGTGAGAGCTCATGCTGAGCCTGCTGTCAGCACAGCACATACTGTAGGTGTTTGCTGCTGCTGAGGTAGGGGGGTGGGAGGTGGGCAATAACACCCCCCACCCCCTCAACTTTGGAGTGTTTGTTAACCACCTTAAACATTGTGATGAAGTTGTGTGCCCCCCTTACATACAAGACTAGCGATACCATTTTTCGCTCTTCCTTAGTATATAATATGAACCGTATTGGTCTTCGTTTTTATGCGGTACATGCTAACTACCGATAGTGGACGTCATGAGCTTTAGACGGTTTCTGCAGATGGCATAACCTGCAACAAACACTGAAACATATTAAAAAAAGAGAACAAACGACAAAACAGAATAATACAATAAATACACATCTCTTTATTTTTGCAGCTTACAAGAAAGCATTGAAGAATTTTGGTGTAAAATTACGCGATGTATTTATAATTTATATATATTTATATTTTTTGTTTTCCTGGAGGTGTGTTACTCATGTATGCTCCGTGACAGGCGTGTTGTTAATAATCTAGGCTGAGCTGTGGCAAATTTCGGTAAACAAAGAAGAATGGCCGGACAGGGGAGAGCAAGCGATAGTCAGTGCAACTTATCTGGCTGGCGAGATGGTTTTATAAAAGACACAAAGAATAGGCATTGTGGTCAAATTAACCCAGGAGAGAACAGAATAAATAACATTTTGATTGTTCTTGAATGGATCCTGGACAGTGATTTCCTCCATACGCTACAAACTCTTGTGTATCCTATATTCCAGCCTGGTTGTGTTTCTGATGTCATCTGCCCGCTGGATGTTCTTGCATCTCACATCTGGTATATCGCTACCTTTTGCCTAGAACCTCTCCATCGTAGTTTCCAGATTCCAAGGCGTAAGTTCCTGCACTATTATTGGTGCTTGAGGCAAATCACTGTCCCCTTTGGCCTGCAAGTATCTTCCTTACCACACTGGTGGGGACGGGTTCCCTGGTGGTAGCTGAGTGTCACCCGTCTGAAGGTCACTGAAGGCTTTCTGGACATGACAAGAAGACATGGATGTAACGTGTGATTCACAAACACCCATCATGAATAGTGTCTATTCCCACCCCTGAGACTAGAACCCTTTCTGTTAACCTACTCATCATAATTATCACTACGCATTACCATTTTAGGGCTCTAACCAGGGGGGTGATTCAACACCATTCGGAACATTGCAAACTTGGCTCTGTTCCGATGGTGGGGGGGATGACACTAAAGGAAGTCCAGGTCAGTAGGTTGGTGAATATCAAATAATTTCTCTCCCCTTCTGCTGTAGGCGAGGGGATGTGTTCTCGGACACAACCACTCACATGTTACCGAGAGGATGCAGGCGGCTGTGGAGGCATGCGGGGGGTTCGGAGGGGCAGCGTTCAGTCGCTCGCTAAGCAACGAACGACCGCTGCTTAATGAGCAGTGTTGAATCATCCCCCAAGTGTTGCATAAACTCTGTGCAGGCGATCATGGAGGCATCCGAATCTGGCACTTGGGGTGCCACAAGAGTGGACAATAAGTGGCCCTCCAGCTGCTGGAGTCAGTGGCATAGCTATAGCACCGCAGCCCCCGTGGTCGCGGCAGGGGCGCTGTGCATATGGAGGCGCCGGGGGGGCTGCAGTGCTATAGTAATACCCCCGCCCCCCATCCCCCGCCGGCTTACCTGTCCGCGCGTCCCGGCTCCCCTCCTGGCTTCAATCAATGCTATGGAGACGGACCACGATAAAATGGCCGCCCCATAAAGCAGACTGTTCTCTGAAACTGTCTGCGGTATGGGGGCGGCCATTTTATCGTGGTCCGTCTGCATAGAATTAATTGAACTTAGCCAGGAGGGGAGCCGGGACGCGCGGACAGGTAAGCATGCAGCAATGGGGGGAGGGGGCACGGGCAGCCGGGGGCACGGACGGGCGGGGGGCGCCCCCCCATTAACGGCGGGGGGGGGCGCCCCAAACAAAGCTACGCCACTGGCTGGAGTACTACACATCTCAGCGTGTCCTGCTGCAGTTTTGCTATCAGGGCATGTTAGGATGTGTAGTTCCCTAAAGAGAACCTCTATTGTTTCGTGCAGTGGTTCCCAAACTGTGTGCTGTGGCACCTTGGGGGACTTGCCCTGGATTGGTGCTCCATGACCAATTCAAATTATTTATGACCAATGTAATAGGCAAATTGTGGACAACCATACCTGAATCCTGTCCATTATCACATAACTATCATTAAGGGGGGTTTTCATTCTCCCTCCACTATTCCCGATGGGGGAAAGCAGTGGGGCCCTATTCAATGCTGTCTTTCCTGACAGCATTGAACAGGGATCTCAGCAGAAGGGACTCGATTTTAGTAGCAGCTGGGTCTTTTCTGCTGAGAACGGCTGTGGATTGTCGAGCTCCTGGCCGCAGCTTGAGGATCCACGACCCTTTTTGGTGTTTGGCAGGCGGGACATTGAATTCCGCCTGCTGATTCTTTGTCGAGCCGGACAAGAACGGGACAGAGTCACGGCTGATGGGCCAGCCCGACAGTCGCGACTCGAGATTGAATATCCAACTATAAACACAATTTATTAATATTATATTTTTCATGATTTTATCAATGAGAAACGTTTGCCCTAGGGGTGCCGTGAACAAAATTCTTATACTCAAGGGCGTCGCGATTCAAAAAGTTTGGATACGGCTGGTTTAGAGAATTTCTTGGGTGTGGGAAAAACCAAAAACATAGTTAATGCATTAAAAAAGCAGGAAACCATGTACATTGTATTGAACAAGCCAGAATTCATAGTGCACGCATTGAAAAAGCTGGAAATCATGTAAACGTAATTGAAAAAGCCTGAAACCATGTAAAGTGTATTGAAAAATCTGCGAATCATAGTAAATTACAGTAATTGAGGAAGCTGGAAACCATGTAACATTGACCACAATGTTAATTGTTTTTCAATATACTGTACTTCAACCGGCTTACGGCTTTTTCAATGCATTTACCAAGATTTCCAGCTATTACCCGCTTCCTGATTTCTTTCTGCATATGTGTCTGTGATTTTGAACTTTTACAGTAGCTTATTGCGATTTCTATTGTAAAATATAATGGGATAGCGAGTTGATGGGAGTCGCCTTTGCAAATCGAGGTTTTCCGTGAGGATTTACAAATCGAGTGATTATGGAATGACTGCACATGCGTACTGTACACATCACACATGCGTGAGGGTAATTAGTGAAAGAAAATGTGTAAGGATCGTAAACTCAAAGCGGCCTGAGCTTGACTCACACGAAGCCGGTGTTTGGGTGTGGTAGCCGGCCATTTCCAGGTGTGTCAGAAAAACACGCGTTTTAAGGTAGGGCCTGTGATGTCAGTGCTTGACTCGTTCCGCATGTCTCAGTTGTAGATTAGTGAAAGGGTCAGACTTCAACTGGCAATAAATTAGAATGAACTCCATATGATTGATTGAACGATCGATCGTATATGCTAAAAACACATATGATCTGTATACGATCTGCTTACCACTGCAAGCCATTCCAACTGATCAGTGGAGCAACCTCACGGCTAGGGATGCCAATCCTGGGGCATTTTTTTCAATCCTGGAAATCAAGATAGAAAAGTGCCTAATCCCGGGGTTGCCGGGATACACGTGATCGAGTTTGTCAATATAAATGACAAACTTTAATCCCCCTCTGTTCTTCCCAAACCAGTGTCACAGTACCCGGGTGGAGGTGTCCAGGAGGCCAAGGGTGGCGGTGTCAGGGAGGCCGGGGCAGCGGTGAGGAGGTCAGGTGCCGGGTGGATGTGAGGAAGTCGGGTGCCGGGCAGGGGTGAGGAGGTCGGGTGCCGGACGGTTGTGTGGCTGGTAGATGTGGAGCGGCACAACGGGAGGTGTGCTGCACAGCATGACCTCTGCTATCAGGTCATGCTGTGCACAGCAGCGCGCTGGGATCAGAAGCAGCCAGGCAGCATCTGAGCTGGTCTCTCAGCGCTGCCCGGCATTAGATTTGCACATGTGCGGGGCAATCCCGGAATCGCAGGAATAGAAACTCAAATCCCGTCGATCCCGAGATTGACCTCTCTACTTTCAACTCACGGGGCCGCGCATCGCATCATCATCATACGGAAACACACTGTGCACACAATCGATCACACGATTCGTCGAAATCGTGCGATCAGGCCTAGAATCGTTCTGATGTATGGCCAGCTGTACTCACATTTGCACAGACCTGTAGATGGACTTGGCAGTGGAGACTTCTGGACCATTTTATTACAGCCGCTTACATGAAATAAACACTACACAAATACAGTACCTCCATTGTATATAACGGCATAACAATGACTCCTAATGGTAAAACACCCAGTCACTCTCACAAACTCACAGCAGTCTCTTACCTCAAACTTGCTGATAAAATCAGCAAATATCCCAAAGAATGCCTCTGTGCTGGAGCCCTTGGGGTCTTCTCCAAAGAAGGAGCAGACTTTGAAGAAGTCCTCGGTGGCCCTGTGCTGCAGAGCGTCCAGGCTCTGTATGGCGGGGAATGTGTTCTCTAGGAACGTCTGAGGAACGTGTTAAGGTCGCAGTTTATACTGATACATTTTATTTATATAGAGAACCCAGGGACAACTGGATCAGTGATGGACAACCTGATGCAATTCAGCAGGGACCACATGACAACAAAGCTGCACATTGTCCTTAGGGGTAAAATTGGGCAGATGTATCAAGCTTCTAAAAGTGATAAATTTGAGAGTGATAAACAACCAGCCAATCAGCTCCTACCTGTTATTTTTCAAACCCAGCCTGTAACATGGCAGGTAGGAGCTGATTGGCTGGTTGTTTATAACTCTCCACTTTTTGAAGCTTGATACATCTGGCCCTAAAAATGCTAAGTAGTAGTGTTATCCATAACAACCAGTAATATTTTAATGATCATTTCTCATTTGCAATATAGACAATTATAGACAGAATCTTATTGGTTGCAATGGGCAACACAACCACTTTTCACTTTTAGAAGATTTAATAAATCTACCGCTTAGTCTCACTTATACGGTAAAATAATTCATTAAGGCAACCAGCCAATCAGCACCTACCTGTCATTTTTCAAACCCAGCCTATGACATGACAGTTAAGGTGCCCATACACTGAGCCGATTTGGGACAATTTTGACCGATTCCGACGAATCGGGCCATGAAATCGGCCAAAATCAGCTCAGTTTGATATCCCCTCAGGTCAAATGCACGGTCCCTTGCACATCGGATCTGAGCCGGTGGTCGGACCTGCTGGCCGTCCCACCCTCTGACCTGGGACCTCCCACCCCATGCGGCGGGGGGCGGGCAGCTGCCAGCTGGTGGTGGCGGGCAGCTCGTAGTGGCAGTCAGTGGGGTCCAGCCGAGCAGCAGCGGTGGCTGGGAGCTTGTAGCGGGATTTTGCTGGGCGGCAGGGTTGGACACGGCTGCAGAATATTTTGAAATGACTGGCCAGACGTTGATTGGCTGAGAGAATTCTCAGCCCACCAAGCCTTCGGGAGAATTCGGCTACAAGCTCACCACGCTGCCTGCCCCCCGCCACCACCACCAGCTGGCCGGACCCTACTATCCTACTCCTGGTGTATTATCGCATGCGATTTATTGTATGTAAAAATGGCACATCAAGTGCCAGATCGCATGTGAGCCTCCCGGGGAGCTTCCGGGAAATGTTTGTTTTCATGGTACTTGTTTCCTAGCACGGCCACAATCTTTGGGATCGTGTACCTTTAAGTTAAGGTACACGATCCCCGCGATGGACCCGATTTCCTTTGAAATCAGGTCCATTTTGCCGTCAAAGAAAGCATTGCGTCGGTCTTGTGCCATTATAATGGCACAAGATGAGATGGACTTGATTAAGTCTATCTCACATAGTAAAAAATGTGAAAAATGTGAAATGGGCCAATATGACCCATTTCACATTATATATGGCCCCGTCGTCACCCCACGATATACGCCAACCCGAAGCGTGGCGAGCGCAGCGAGCCCGCGAGGGGCGGCGGTGCGCGTCCTCCGACCTTTTCATTCCCCTACTATCCACGTTGGCGTGGAGTTGAGAATAAATAGCGTGGCGAGCACAGCGAGCCCGATGCATGGCGAGCGCAGCGAGCCCCGCGTGGGGACGCGTATACCTCTGAAGTTATACGCGTCCCCTCGTGGGGCTCGGTGGCTCGCCACACTATATATTCTCAACTCCCGCCGACGTGGATAGTAGGCGCCATGTCCTTCGTAGCCATACACACTGCACATGGAGAGTTAAAGAGAGACCAAGGTTTGACAGTCAGAAAACCATAGCATGCAAAGAATGAGAGAGAATTGTTGATGGTTAGCTCTAATGGCTACCCAGAATATAACACTGAATAACCAGGACAGGTAAATGCTCTGACAAATGTTAAAGCAGAAATAGAATGTAAAGTATGATGCACAAGTTCTCCAAAAACAAACACTATCATGGGAATGCTTCCAGCATAATTGTCTTCTTATCCATGGTACAACATACGGCCTTATTCAGATCTGAGCTCAGTACAAATTTGTTTGGAAAATGGATAAAACCATGTGCACTGCAGGTGGGGCAGATGTAACATGTATAGAGAGAGTTAGATTTGTGTGAGTTATTTTGTTTCTGTGCAGGGTAAATACTGGCTGCATTATTTTTTACACTGCAATTTAGATTTCAGTTTCAGCACACCCCACCCAAATTTAACTCTCTTTGCACAGGTTACATCTGCCCCACCTGCAGTGCACATGGTTTTCCCATTTTCCGAACAAATTTGTACTGAGCTCAGATCTGAATAAGGCCCATAATGAGATACCTGCATTTAGTACCAGTTACTGCTGCTTCATTCCGCCCAACACTTCCCATCCTGTCAGTCACATTAATATTAATGAATTAATCATAATACCCATTTTACACCAAAATCCCATATCTGACCCGGTATTTGGAACATGGTGACAAGCCAGGTTGGATCCGGGATTTGCACCGTTTACACTTTGGTAACGTCCAACCGCCATGTTTAACGCAGGATGCTGCGGTCCGGAGGTTGGGCATCCCCATTGCTGTAAGCGGGAGCCCCGTTTACACTGCCCACTACCCAAGTCCTGCCCATGTTCCACCCTGGTCAGGACCTGGGCAGAAGTCCCATGTAAATGGACATGGGTTGACCCCTTTTACACTGCCGCTGTGTGGCGGTGTAAAAGGAGTATTATTAACATTAGAGCCTTTGTTTTGTTGCTGTTCTTCTGTGGCCTGTATATTCATCTATTCTACACCAACGGATAGTTACTGGACTCAGGGCCTGACGCAGAGATAGAATTGCACAGCTGCTGCATCTTTGTAGGCAGCAGCTGTGCAACAATATGCTAATGCCACAGGATGTGGCCTCTTGTATTAACAGACACCTTCTGCCCCTTCTGTAATCTGCTGTTACATCTGAAGATTTGGCATCGGATCATGTGCACGAGAATCGGTCAGCTGGGGAACCCCCAGATGGTCAGTGGCTGAGGACACAGGGGATGCCCAGACATGGCTGACATGCACCTGTTTTCTGAAACGCTGGCCATTGCTACTCCTTCCCCACCCCCACTGCAGGTGGGGCAGATGTAACATGTGCTGAGAGAGTTACATTTGGGTAAGGTTCAAACTGAAATCTAAATTGCATTATAAGAATAAAGCAAACAGTATTTAGCCTGCACAGAAATACTCTCTGCACATGTTACAGGTACCCCCCCATGGGGCTTATGTCTCTGCACATGTTACAGGCACCGCACCATGGGACTTATGTCTCTGCACATGTTACAGGCACCCCCGCATGGGACAACCCCTAGATGGGGATGCGCATTACAAGCTCCGGAATGGCAGAGTCTGTTCTGGAATCAATTCCAGTTCCAGTTTTTACCTAATCGCGACTCTCTAGAGCAATGTAATATGTCATCTCCAGCACAAATGTCTCCTAGCGCGCTCCATCTTACTAGTGGGTGACGCCGACACCAATCCATCCCTTATGCAATGTCTGTGTGCAGTGGCAGAGGATACACTCATTGTGAGCGGGAACTTGTCCTGGGAGGAGCTGCTCATCCGGCTGCAGGCGTTCTTTATCTCCTGAATGGTCACGTGAAGGTCGCTCAGGTCAGCACTGAGTGACCTCTGGTTTACTGGAGAGGGAAAAAAAGATGTACATCAGTAGATCAGACGGGTCACTGGTCTGGACACCCTATAGGCAGTGAGCTACCCAACAATCCCCTACACACCATATCCGGATGGCGGAACGACCATGTTTAGGTCGACCACTAGTGGTTGATGGCGTCTATGTAGACGCCTAAACTTGGTCAACAGCATCTAGATAGATCGTTTTTTTTTTTTTTTAGTGCTGGTCCACTTGGTTCCTACTTTACTATCCAAGTGGACTTAGGGTTAGATTATAGTAGTGTGCCCGAGGCACGGCGAGGGGACACTGTGCACATATACTACGTTCACGTTGATTCTTCATTTGCGTTGATCTAGCATCACTGTCTATCTAAACACGGATGAACAAGTCTAACTAGACGCCGTCGACCACTAGTGGCCGACCATGGTGTTGTCAAACTAAACATGTTCGATCCGCTATCCTCTATACACAGTAGGAGCTGCTCATTCCAAACAGGGAACAACCCTAAAGGCAGATATGAAGTAATGACTGGCTGTGTCATCTAGCATAATCACCACAAATAAAATATTATACATCAGCAAGCTCTTATATGTAACACATTATAAAGAGTTGTCACCTCTTATACCCTTGTATAAAACGGATGATAATACAGAGGGGCGGGATATCAGACGACCTCTGACCTTTTTTAAAGCGACAAGCAAGAGCAGGTTGGTTTTGTCTTGTTAATGATTGTCGCTTTTACAAGAACCTCCAAGACTGGCCGGCGTCCTGAACCTCTGGCAAACTTGTAACCTATGCCCCCTGATGTCATCGCATACTCATCAGTGAGTTCTAATGTCAGCATGTATATATATATAAGAAAGGCAGGGGGTACCCAACACCGCGCCCTAGTAACCCAAATCTGCACCTCTGAAGGATCCCTGTTAGCTGAGACTCGGAACAGACAGAAATACAGAAAAGATCAGGGTGCGCTAAGGTAAATTATACAACTTTCTCATTAAAACATAAATATTTATTAAAAAGCCTCTAATTGGGCTTAGAACAAATCAGACAGAGTTACAGTCATTTCATAGAATAATTTTACAATCCATAGTATGGAACAGGCCCAACGCGTTTCGTCACCCACGTGACTTCATCAGGGGCGTTTTGGATGTTGATTGAAATAGGTGCGATAGCACTGCAAATAATAAACATAAATCAACAGAATGCATAAAACAGCAAAATGCATATAAAAAACATGTATTACTACAAAAGGATGAGGCAAACGAGAAAGATGAGGACAAAGGAGAGGCAGTGTTTAAAAATATAGGGATTCCATGTGTGCAATTTAAAATCCACCGAGAGATCCTTAAATGTCTATATAAGGATCTCTCGGTGGATTTTAAATTGCACACATGGAATCCCTATATTTTTAAACACTTTTTCAGACACAGTGGAAATTATCCATATACTGCTAAAATTTCTGAATCATTGAATTTGTATATTTCTCAAATTGTTCTTTCCAGAAGGGCTTCTCGTTTTGTATTTTTGTATCAAACCATTTTGAACTATCAATTGTTCTGCCTCTCCTTTGTCCTCCTCATCTTTCTCGTTTGCCTCATCTGTGAAATATATATAAGATACAGTGCACTTTAAAAGCAGGTTAGGCAGCAGTGTTTCCTAGGTATCATATAAGTCCATGCATTAAATAATTAATAAATCTCCAGGAACTTTGCTGAAATTAAATGAGAAATTATGTTAATTAAGGCTGTGGTGCAGGCCAGCTATGCATAACCAGTCTTTTCAGATGACGTTCTGGTGACCCTAAGTGGGTTTTTCGGCTCTTTACAGAAAGACACTAAGGGGTAGTCTGTCATTAAGGCCATTGGGTTTGGTGGACCCCAGTCTGTGGATCCATCTGGCCTCCAATTTTAGTAGTTGTTGGTCCCTGTCCCCTCTTCTTAACGATGGAGGAATATGGTCTATGGCCATATGTCTGAGGTCAGACAGTTTGTGTCTCATCTCCAGAAAGTGTCTGGCTACCGGCTGTTCTTGGCCCTTCTTTTTGTTGTTTAAGGCTTGGTTGATGGTCGAACGGTGAAGAGCCATTCTTTCCCTCATGGGTCTGATGGTTTTTCCAACATATAACATGTTGCAGGGGCACTTGATGATGTATATGATGTAGGCTGACATGCAGTTCAGAACATGTTTAATTTGGAACGTTTTGCCAGTATTAGGGTGAATAAAAGATGGTCCCGTCAGCATGTCTTGGCAGGTGGTGCACTTAATGCACTTATAACAGCCTGGTGGGCGTGTCATAAAGTTGGTGGATGTCCCTAAATTGTTAGTAGCAAAGCCAGTTATATCATTATGGACGATGATGTCCCTGATGCTGCGTCCTTTTTTGTAACACAGCATTGGGGTCTTGGTGTTCAAGCTTGGTAAAGCTTTGTCCGTCTTTACTATGGGCCACAATGCTTTTGTGGCCCTAGGCAGGATGGCACTTGCTACATTCAGTTTGGTGACAAACGGTATTCGGTCCAGCTTGCTTTTCTTTTTATTGGCTGACACTGGTGTCAACAGTGTATTTCGGTCGATTCCAAGAGCTTCTTCCTTTTGGATGGCCAGGGAGTTCTTGTCATACCCTCTGGCTTCACATTTATTCATGATGCCTTCCAACGCCGTCGGTAACTTATCAGGCTCACTGATGATGCGGGTGGCTCTTATCATCTGTGAGCGCGGCAGTGCTCTTTTTAAAGATCGGGGATGAAAACTGTTGCAACGTAGTACTGTGTTTCTGTCGGAGGGTTTAACGTATAGTTCAGTTTGAAAGTGACCATCCACCAGTTTTATCGAGACATCAAGGTAGTTAATCTCTTTGTCCGACACATTATACGTTAGTTTGATGGGTGAGGGTCTGGCGTTGATGTTCTCCACTAGTTTCGCAACTTCATTGGTGGTCCCCTGCCAGATCATAAAGAGATCATCAATGTACCTCGTTAGGAGTAGGATCTTCCCTTCCGCCAGTGGGTTTTGTCGAAACATCATCTCCTCCTGCTCAAACATATAGATGTTTGCAAATGAAGGTGAAATGGAACTGCCCATGGCACACCCCGATAGTTGTTTATAGAATTGTCCGTTGAATAAGAAGTAGTTGTTAATAAGTGTTAATGACATGAGTTCAATGAACAGTTCCAAATTGATGTCGGTCATTTCGTTGGTAATTAAAAACTGTCTCATTGCTCGTAGTCCATCTTTTTGGGGGATGCTGGTATATAATGCGGTCACGTCTAGGGTGACCATTAAGACATTCTCTGGGACCTGGTGAATTTGTGATAATGCCAGTAAAAAGTCCGTGGTATCTTTGATGTGGGATGGTTGCCGACATATGATGGGTTGCACGATGCCATCCAGGAATTGGGAGGTGGGTTGGAATATGGAATTGTTGGCGCTGATGATGGGCTGTCCGGGGGGATTCTGTAAGGATTTGTGGATTTTAGGAACTGTAAAGAATATGGGGACTGTGGGTTGATCCTGCGTTAAGGCTGCTTGTAATTTTTCTGAAATTAGGCCATTGCTCCGGGCTCCAGTGAGTACAAGATCCAGTTCCTTTTTGAACTGGTCTGTGGGGTCTTTGTTCAACAGTTGGTACACCGTGTCATCAGCCAGTTGCCTATAGATTTCATCAGAGTAGTCCGTCAGATTCTGTATGACCAGCCCTCCACCTTTGTCGGCTGGTCTAAAGATGACGTCACGGTAGGCTCCCAGGTTCCTCAACGCTTGTTGTTCTGAGCGGGTCAGATTGTGATGCGTTGGATGTGGGGCCGCCAGGTATCTTTTAACTGACTCGTCCATGAGTCTGAGATAAGATGCTATGGACGGGTTGTGGGATTGGGGGTCGAATCTTGATTTAGAACGTTGGCTGAGAAAGGCTTGGTGCGGTTGAACTTCATCGGTGGCAGTGCGAGCTTGGTAAAATTCTTTTAATCGTAGGTTGCGTCCAAATCTATTGAGATCAGCTTGCCAAGTGAGGTCGTCATAAGGCGTGGTTGGAATAAAAGTGAGTCCATTACTAAGGACTTTCATTTCGACCTCACTGAATTGTTTGCTTGATAAATTGAAGATCATGGATTCGTCAACCCTGCGGCTTTTACTGATCCGCGCGTGTTGGCGGCCCCTGCGGGTGGCTTTCCTTCGCCTCTGCCTTTGGCCGGAGTTCTTCTGCCTTTTGTCTTCGTTGGGCCTAAAGGGGCATTCTGCTCAGGGGTTTCAGGTTCAACCATAAAGTCACTGTCGCTATTTGAAGAGTAGGCTGGTTGGTTCGGGGTAGCACTTCGGGAGCGCCTGAAGGGTCTGGACTTGTACGGGGCTCCTGTGTTCCTGCCACACGTCTGGGTTCCTGATAGCCATCGATACACCAAGTTCTGATCGTAATCATCCTTGACGATAAAGTATTTATTTCTCTTGAACTTGAGTAATTCCTTTTGGTAGGAGTCGATTTGGCTTTGGAGTCTGCCCACCCAGTCTTGGCTTGTGTCTTGAATCAAGATGTTTTTGAACTCGCCCTCAAATTTATCCAGCCTGTCTTTAGTCTCTTGCAGCTCCCGAGCGGACTCCTCTACCACCAACACCATCAAATCATGGCTGCACTTGTTTAATATGCCGATACATTTGCGGCAGAATTCGGCATTCTGACGCCCAATGGTGGGGGTGTTGCGTATCCTGAATCCCCGGGGT
Organism: Crinia signifera; assembly: GCF_055691185.1. Classification (NCBI taxonomy): domain Eukaryota; kingdom Metazoa; phylum Chordata; class Amphibia; order Anura; family Myobatrachidae; genus Crinia; species Crinia signifera. The sequence continues at coordinate 43,730,076 of NC_139223.1, forward strand.
ATTTAGCGTTCCCGGAGATAGTCGGAGAGGGACACTCCGTGTAGCAGATAGTCCACCTCCCTTTTCCTTAATTTGTGCCATTGGCGGTATAGGGTTTCGGAATTGGGGCGTTCCTCTATGTTGGAGAGGCTTTGCTTGAATAATGCACGTGCTGACTCATCCTCAGAGAAACTAAAGAAGTCCCCCTGGTCAACTGCCATACCCTGAAACCCAGGGGTAGTCTGACGGCCAGTCGGAAGGGCATCCAGGATGCTGGTTATGGGGGCATTGGCACCTTGCATGCTGTATACAGAGTCCTAGGCTTGATGTATCATGATGAATGGAACAGTCACTTGGTGACTGGAAGGGGCTGCTGCTACTGCTGCGGTGATGCTCACTTAACCTTGAGCAAGGTAATCCACCATGGAATGGTCAGGGTGCCTGTGCTCCGGGGGGCCGAAATACGGTCCAATGGTTAGCAGGTGGTGGCGAGCCGGCACTCCTATTATGGGTCCTGGGGCCCCGGTGCCCGTTGGTAGAAATAGAGATACTGGAATAAGACGACGGCACTCGTAGGACTTTCAAACAAACTGGTGTATTCACAAAATAATGACCAACGTTTCGAGGTGCTTACACCCCTTTGTCAAGGTACAAACTGGTGGGAAAACAGTGCATAGTAGGTGTCTTACCTTAAATAAGGTGGACAGAGAGACGCCACATCCCCGTTCTCCCGCGCTCGGTCCGGTCCCAGGAGCCGCCCTGTGGTGACGCGGGTGGGTTTAACCGGAAGTGCTGAAGTCTTTTGTATTGTTGGAGCGCAGCGTGACACGCACGCTGCGTCGTGGTCATGGATACCGTCACTATACAGGCGGTGATTCCTGAGACGGGCCGGGCGTCTGTGGACGAGAAGAAGGGATGTGTTCACAACAAGTGCAAAACTGGGTGCAGAACACAATAATATGCAAAAAATACATGTATGTAAACATTGGAGGAGGACACATAGCATTTCCTGGATGGCATCGTGCAACCCATCATATGTCGGCAACCATCCCACATCAAAGATACCACGGACTTTTTACTGGCATTATCACAAATTCACCAGGTCCCAGAGAATGTCTTAATGGTCACCCTAGACGTGACCGCATTATATACCAGCATCCCCCAAAGAGATTGACTACGAGCAATGAGACAGTTTTTAATTACCAACGAAATGACCGACATCAATTTGGAACTGTTCATGGAACTCATGTCATTAACACTTATTAACAACTACTTCTTATTCAACGGACAATTCTATAGACAACTATCGGGGTGTGCCATGGGCAGTTCCATTTCACCTTCATTTGCAAACATCTATATGTTTGAGCAGGAGGAGATGATGTTTCGACAAAACCCACTGGCGGAAGGGAAGATCCTACTCCTAACGAGGTACATTGATGATCTCTTTATGATCTGGCAGGGGACCACCAATGAAGTTGCGAAACTAGTGGAGAACATCAACGCCAGACCCTCACCCATCAAACTAACGTATAATGTGTCGGACAAAGAGATTAACTACCTTGATGTCTCGATAAAACTGGTGGATGGTCACTTTCAAACTGAACTATACGTTAAACCCACCGACAGAAACACAGTACTACGTTGCAACAGTTTTCATCCCCGATCTTTAAAAAGAGCACTGCCGCGCTCACAGATGATAAGAGCCACCCGCATCATCAGTGAGCCTGATAAGTTACCGACGGCGTTGGAAGGCATCATGAATAAATTTGAAGCCAGAGGGTATGACAAGAACTCCCTGGCCATCCAAAAGGAAGAAGCTCTTGGAATCGACCGAAATACACTGTTGACACCAGTGTCAGCCAATAAAAAGAAAAGCAAGCAGGACCGAATACCGTTTGTCACCAAACTGAATGTAGTAAGTGCCATCCTGCCTAGGGCCACAAAAGCATTGTGGCCCATAGTAAAGACGGACAAAGCTTAACCAAGCTTGAACACCAAGACCCCAATGCTGTGTTACAAAAAAGGACGCAGCATCAGGGACATCATCGTCCATAATGATATAACTGGCTTTGCTACTAACAATTTAGGGACATCCACCAACTTTATGACACGCCCACCAGGCTGTTATAAGTGCATTAAGTGCACCACCTGCCAAGACATGCTGACGGGACCATCTTTTATTCACCCTAATACTGGCAAAACGTTCCAAATTAAACATGTTCTGAACTGCATGTCAGCCTACATCATATACGTCATCAAGTGCCCCTGCAACATGTTATATGTTGGAAAAACCATCAGACCCATGAGGGAAAGAATGGCTCTTCACCGTTCGACCATCAACCAAGCCTTAAACAACAAAAAGAAGGGCCAAGAACAGCCGGTAGCCAGACACTTTCTGGAGATGAGACACAAACTGTCTGACCTCAGACATATGGCCATAGACCATATTCCTCCATCGTTAAGAAGAGGGGACAGGGACCAACAACTACTAAAATTGGAGGCCAAATGGATCCACAGACTGGGGTCCACCAAACCCAACGGCCTTAATGACAGACTACCCCTTAGTGTCTTTCTGTAAAGAGCCGAAAAACCCACTTAGGGTCACCAGAACGTCATCTGAAAAGACTGGTTATGCATAGCTGGCCTGCCCCACAGCCTTAATTAACATAATTTCTCATTTAATTTCAGCAAAGTTCCTGGAGATTTATTAATTATTTAATGCATGGACTTATATGATACCTAGGAAACACTGCTGCCTAACCTGCTTTTAAAGTGCACTGTATCTTATATATATTTCACAGATTTTTTACTTTTTTTCACTAGTGGCACCTGTGTCGACACACGCAGTGTCGACCACACTAAAGTATGACACGATCACACAGCCAGAAATGCTATGTGTCCTCCTCCAATGTTTACATACATGTATTTTTTGCATATTATTGTGTTCTGCACCCAGTTTTGCACTTGTTGTGAACACATCCCTTCTTCTCGTCCGCAGACGCCCGGCCCGTCTCAGGAATCACCGCCTGTATAGTGACGGTATCCATGACCACGACGCAGCGTGCGTGTCACGCTGCGCTCTAACAATACAAAAGACTTCAGCACTTCCGGTTAAACCCACCCGCGTCACCACAGGGCGGCTCCTGGGACCGGACCGAGTGCGGGAGAACGGGGGATGTGGCGTCTCTCTGTCCACCTTATTTAAGGTAAGACACCTACTATGCACTGTTTTCCCACCAGTTTGTACCTTGACAAAGGGGTGTAAGCACCTCGAAACATTGGTCATTATTTTGTGAATACACCAGTTTGTTTGAAAGTCCTACGAGTGCCGTTGTCTTATTCCAGTATATATATATATATATATATATATATATATATATATACACATCAAAGGAAGGAGTAATACTATAGGGTTATCTACATCCATATATCCTGGATACAAGTAATCCCAAGTCAGGAACAAGTACCACACTTCACAGCCCCATCTGCCTATATTTTCCTATATCCTACTCCTATGTCACTAAAATTGTGTGTATGTATGTCGTATGTTTCAAATTTTAACCTCTTGAATTTCGCAATTATAGTGGGTGTCTCCTGAATCCATGAACCAATAAAGATTGAAAGGATTCCCCACCCCTTTTTTCACATTAATTTGGAAAATGCTACAAAGAAATCAGTGACGTGCGGTGAGGTCATTTCCTGGGGAGGCACTGACCTCACCACCCACCCCCCCCCCGGACATGGCGGTGCTACATATGCAGCGACCGCCGGTACATGCGCCCCCTCCCCTCCCACCACCCGGCGGACTCACCTGTCCTCGGCGGTGGCGGCGGCCAGTCCTCTTGGCGGTGAGACAGGTGAGTGACATCTGCTTTCTCCCTGCAGGCGCCGAACTCCCCGCTACCCGCGCTGCTGCATCTCCTCTCCAGGGCCCTGCATGTATGTGATTGGACAGTGGATCCAGCACTGGATCTGCTGGCCCAATCACATCTGGGGGCGTGCGTTTATACTGGTGCCCCTGTCATTGCGGCATCAGTATAAGTGCCGCTTCCCCATTCATTTTCAATGGGCTTTTACAGTCCATTGCTGCACCCTGCCGCCTGCCCACCCCTACCCGCCCCCCGCTGCCCGGAGTTTTAATGTTAACAGCGGGAGGCACCTCTCCCACTGCCTCCCACCCTCACATACAGCAGTGGGAGGCAGCATGAGAGGTAGAAATGCCTCCCCTGCCTCCCCTGACTGCACGTCCCTGAAAGAAATATATTAGACTATAAGTTCTCTGGAGTGCATCCGCTACAACTACTTTTTCCTTTCCCTTGTGTCTACGTATACTTAGTTGACAGGATAGCACCCCAGCTAACCAATCAGAACATAGTGGCACATACCCTTATCATACAGGATTTATAATTGAGTGTGCAGATTTCGGCCAAACCCTTCTCTTCCAACTATGGTTTTGTCTTGTAAATGATTGGCGCTTTTACAAGAACCTCCAAGACTGGCTTGCACCCTGAACCTCTGGCAAACTTGTAACCTATGCCCCCTGATGTCATCGCATACTTATAAGTGAGTTCTGATGTCAGCACATCAATGGTTATAAGGAAAGTAAGTTTATAAACATTTTGAATGAATAGGTCACATTAGGATTTCTGTGAGATGTAGTAAATGTTCCTTTTTCCAACAAAAAAGCAGGTGCAAATGTGACTGGGACAAAAGAAAGAACAGTTGCTGTGAGCGGCGCTGGCATTTTTAACGGATATTTTGAGGATCTCTCACAGCTACGTTGGCACTCAAAGGGTTAATAAAAATGGTTTGCTTTTGACAAATTCCCTTGGCACTCAAAGGGTTGAGTCAGCTACGAGGTACAAGTTTGCCCCTGGGTGAAATTGAGTTACATTGCTGGGGGAGGGAACAAAATAGAATTATATTGTCACTTTGGCCCTTATTCTAGTTGATTCAGTCGGATGCGTATTTTCGGACAGGAACCGAGTGCTCTTAGCCCCGCCTTCCATACGGATCGCTCACACCATCCGTGTGTGGTAAGATGCCGACTGAACGGACCGAGAGTGGATTTTTCATGTGAACACCTCCTCCATCTGTGGGAACCTCCCCCATCATTCGGTGGTCGCCGACCATCGAATGCTGGACCGAGTGGTCAGGCAGCACTGAGTGCTCCAGACCACTCGGGCAGTTCTCCGTGTGAGAGCAGGGATATGGGCGGGCAGCTGGCATCCGGCTATGTCATATGTCCACCCCCCACACATGCGTCACAGCCGCATTACCATACATACGCCCAGCGTTTTTATGGTAACGCCCATGAAACGCGGGGAGTACGCATTTGGTAATGGGCCCACACAGCCCTTCACGCCCCTCTCCACCCCCTGTTCGGATTGTTCCAACCGATCGTTTTCTGTACAGAATTCACGCCGTATTCAGACGTGCGCGGCGTTCGCACATGCGCATATACGCCTCTGCACATGCGCAAACACCAACCATCGGCCGTCTGTCCGCATTCGGAGACAGCCGACTAAATCAGAATAAGGGCCTTTGTGACACTATTATATATCGTAACTTTTACGCAATATCATAGGGACAATTAATCAGACACGATATAAAAGTGGTTGGGTATTACCAGACTATATTGTATCTGATTCCAATATCAGCAGGGTAGCGGCTGTGCAATATACTAATGCTGCAGGTGGTGCTTGTGGGAAATAGATTAGCATCAGGGACCAGGGCGTTGTGTCCGAAGAAGCAGCATCGGATGACCACCCTGACTAGTGGTCGTCATGGTCGGAGTTCTTGGCCACTCTGTGTGAGCTCTGCTCCCCAAACGCTACATACGGTTTAGTACCCAGTATGGAGTTTATGATTGGAGAGTGGGAATTGCTTTCAGTGTGCAAAATAACAGTGACAGTGATGTCCAGATAATCTATAGTAAAACATAAGGACATATCCGGGACGGATCTTTAAAACCTGGAACCATTCCTGGAAACTAGACGCAGGTTGGCAGCGATGGGAGGAAAAGTAGCGGTAATATAATAGAATATAATGCAGAGGGCACATTACCTTTGGCAGCGAGAGGCACAGTGGGGAGATCCTTGGCAAAGCTTAGCAGCTCAGGGAAATGCTGACTGAGGGATTTGGCGAGTATGTGCAAAAATGTGAATTTCCCATCCACGGTCTTTGTGGTATTGAGCTGCAAAACAAATCAGTTTAGCGGGAGAGAAATGGTAAGAAAATGGGCATGATTCATGTTTGAAAGTAAAGCAAAAAAACATGTTGCCAGGCAGGGGAAGCAAATATTTTTTTTCTATGCAGGATAAATACTGGCTGCTTTTGCGTGTAGCTCAAAACTACTGAACAGCTTTATTTGTACAATGGAATTTAGAGATCAGTTTCAACACACACTGCCCAAATGTAACTCTCTCTGCCCATGTTACATCTGCCCCACTCTCCAAAACCCACCATCCTTCCTAATCTGTGTCATGCTGCCATATTACACAGTATCAGCCACCTCTCTCTAACTATCCAGCACATTTTACACATTTACTGTAAAGAACCCTTTCCTGTGTTACTGAGAGAACCTACTGTTTTCTGGTTTCAAAGAACAGCCCAGCATAATCTGTGCACGTGGCGAGAACAGATCCCCAGGTGGCCTTATGCAGATCATTTCTATAATTCTCTATGGTAATCAAGGATGCGGTCAACAATCAAGAGGTCAACATCTATTGGTCAACAGGCCATAAGTGGACACATGAACAAGGTCGTCATACAGTACCTTAGAAAAAAAGTCGAACATGCAATGGGGAAAGGTTGACATGAGTTTTTCAAAAAATTCTCCTCAAAAAGGTGGTCTTTCATACTTTACTATACAAGTAGACATAGAGTTAGATTATGATACAGATGGATCTCAGACAGCGCCGGGGTTCGCCAGAATGCCCCCGCTGGCGATCGCCGGTGGAGAGGCGCTCTATCTGACTGGGAAGCGCGAGCGTCTCACATGCACGCGTGTCCTAGTTTTCGGGCGGTGGGGGACGCGGACCCTGCCTGTCTCCGCTTCAGGGAGGCAGTGGGGACTGGCGGACAGTGACGGGGAGGTGGCAGGGACCGACGGGGAGCTCCGTCGGAAGGAAACGCGTGAGCATCTCGTGCACGTGCATCCCCTTCCAATGGCTGGCGGTTGGTGATCCAACTGCCAGACCCCCGCTGAATCACAGCGCTCCATCTGTAGTGCCCAAAGCATGGTGAGCGAAGCGGTACACTTATACAGTGTCCGGGTCGATGTATGTTGACATAGACACTAAAAAAAACCACAAAAAACTCCTGTTGACATTTGTCATGTCGACCTATTGCTTGTTTTGATCTTTCGACTGAATCAGGCCCATAGTTTGTTTTCTATTATACTTACACATCCTTATTATCTGTAACATTCCCTTGTAAGTCTAATTCTAATTTGTGTGGATGGATAATAAACTGTCCTGATCATACTGGGATAACCCCGTGTGATACGGGACGTACCTCGGTCAGGAAATTGATCTTGAATCCAGTTGTCCTGTTAGTTTTGGGCTGTCCATCATTCAGATAATTCCCCATGGCTAAAACAAACTGCACAGACAGACAGACAGGAATCATAGCCCTGGTCCCTTCTCCCAATGTACGGATGACATACAGAACATCAGAACATTACAGACCCCTTGGATATATACATACTTACATACACACAGTATATTAGTTATCTATTGTTGGTTTGCTTTAGAAAAGCCAGAAATGTTTAAGGGAGAACACACTGGAGAAGAGATTTCTAGAACGTCCCATCTCTGCACTGCTCCGGGTGCTGAAAGATCACAGGGCACCGAAACTGTTCCGCCGGCCCCTTCACCCAGCTTGCCCGATCCCTGCTGTGCCCAGCTGTTCGCTGTTATTTTCAATTCAAGTCTCCCGCTGGACCGCTAGCCAAAAGGCGCTTGCAGTCCAGCAGCCAATCAGAAGCAGCATTTGTGGCTGCTGGACTGCAAGCGCCTATTGGCTAGCGCTGATCTTTCTAGTGTGCGGGCACGTTAAGTAAAGTCACTGTAGAATAGAACAGAATTCCATAATTCGTCTCACAATGGAGAAATTCACATTGTTACAGCAAAGTGCATAGTAGAGATAGAATAAATAGCATAATGAAAACACACATAAAAAAATAAATAAGAGAAACCAAAATAAAGTACAGAACCATAGTAAATAAAAATATGTAAATATATTTTGCACATGATTGGCATAATGTAACAAGTAAAGGTGCCCATACACGGTGCGTTTGCACCATGCGATGCGATGTGTGCTCCCGTGGGCATCTCATCGCACATTACAAAAAGTATGTGCTGCACATACTTTTTGTACTGCCTTCTGATCGCATTGCATGCAAAATTGCTTGCAAAACGCATGCGCACAGCGTCTATTCAGCGCCGACGAGCGGCGAAAACGGGGGCGTGGCATCCCGCGAGGCCATGCCCCCTTTTCTCGAGGCCGAGCCCCCTTTTCGGGAGCAAAAATTGTCCCGCGGTGGGGGGGCAGTTGGGAGCCCCCCCAGCCTGCCAATTCAGCGCCGATGATCAGCGAAAACGGGGCGTGGCCGGAGTTTGCGTCATCCCGCGAGGCCACGCCCCCTTTTCTCGAGGCCGAGCACCCTTTTCGCGCGAACGTCCCGACCTCCCAACTACAAAAGTTGGGAGGTATGCATAATGGGTGCGGCCGCGATCATCGCACCATGTATGGGCACCTTAAGATGTATACAGGAATCTACCGGGGACCATGGTGGTTATATAGTCTAACCGCAGCAGGAAGAAAATACCTGCAATATCTCTCCGTGAGACAACGAGGGTGAAGCAATCTATCAATAAAGGAACTACTTAGTTCTGACAAAATGTCCTGAGTGGGTGGGACAGATCCTCCAACAAGGATGCTCACTTGCCAGTTATTCTCCTCTCACCCACCACCTCTACCGTATCCAAGGGGATTCCCAAAACAGAGATTTCTTAACAAGTCTGTTTAGTCCCTTGCTAACAGCAGATGAAATTCTGCTGCACCAGCAAGTCACCCCAAAGAGTCAAAGAAAGTCTTCACTATTGTTTATCGTCCCTGGATCCTCACCGGTGAAGGAGGAGAGTGTTGACGTCTCCTAAAATCAACTACCAGCTCCCTAGTCTTTCATGTATGAAGCAGAACAAGCAAGAGCTCTGTAACAGGCAGCCACTCTCGCAGCACCACACCCAGGAAGAGTAATGCACTGACATACCTGGGGGCAGTGGCATAAGTATATCCCAGTTGGCCCCAAATAGCTCAATCAGTAAGGTGTCTGTCTCCAGTAAGACAGGTCATGGGTTCTAATACAGCGTGTGACACTTCCAAAATTATGTTAAGAGGGTTATCCACAAAAGTGAAATCAACAGCTTTCAATTAACTGATTCAAACTTGCAGGGGAGGAGAGGTGCCCCCTTTGGGAGCAGGAGCCCGGTGGCAGATGACTCCATTGCCTCCCAGAGTTCCGCCTCTGCCTGGGGGACTGATCGCTACTGCGTTGATATGTGGCTATGTAACTGCAGTCTGAGTAATCATAGCAATACAACCAATGTTTTACAAGTGTGTCAAGTTGAAATGATCAGATCACTGTTCTACTAATCACAACCAAGTATCATACAGACTGTAACACAACAGAGTTTTCCACGACATCATACATGTTGTGTTACGTATTCTTTTAAGACTACTACTGCAAATAAATCCTTTCCTCCTCTTGTGTTGCTATGGTGAAGCGCTGAGTACAGGAGCTACAGGAAAGGTGACAGGAGGAGGTGCTGGTATATGCTGACTTCAGGAACAAGACTCATTAAACAGGAACTTTTCCACTGACTCTTCCTCCGCCCTGTACACACTCCAAGTTAATTGTTACCTGTCCTGGTCTTCTAGTGTGTGCTCAGCAAGATTCCTGCATGCTGGTTTCACAGCGCAGCATCAAAGCCGTGGATGAGAGCCCAGTTGGAGATGGAGGGGCTGCCCGCAGGGGGGCATGCATTCCACAGCAGAACCCAATAGTTAATGATTCTATTTTTTACACACTGGAATCAGCCCAGCTCCCACCGCCCTGGGGCACCGGGGACAGCCTTGGGCTTCAGACCAGGCAGGGTTAATTCTGGAGGGAGGGGGACCCTTCAGTCAGGGGGTCCCCACTTATCCAGGGTCCCTGCCTGGCATGACCAGCCACAGGGTGAATACTTTGGCTGGGGGAACTAATATAAATATTCCCCCCCCCCCCAGCTGTGGCATTATCCTACTGGCTCTGTTTGGGCCCAGTGCTGGTTCTCAAAATATGTTGGAACCTCTACTCATTTTGTCCCCCATATTTTGAGAACCAGGGCTGGCCCTTGAGCCTAGTGCTGGTTTTAAAAATTAAGGATAACCACTCGACCGATTCGTATTCTTTCAATGGTGTTTGTATTCGTATTCCTGAATAGGAATGTATACAGCCACAAATGGCTACGAATAGGCGTATTCGTAGCCATTTCTCCTTAGTAAATCTTCCCCAATGTGTCTTGTTACTAAGAATAAACGCCTTTACTAGAACAAGGATTAAAGGCCCAAGCTCAAATGGCAGGTAATGCCGCTGCCATTAGGAGGCACTGACTCATGCCTCAGTGGTATTGCTAGTCCCTGGTGAGTAAACAGGCTGCAATCTCAGGGGTTGATAGTGAATTACACAAAATTAGCATTCTCTTCCTGTCTCCCAGCCTGCAACCAGGCAGTGAATGGCTGTCAGAATGCTGATTGGTAGATGGCTGGAGCTATCTACCAATTAGAGCAGGGTTGCCTACCTGACCCTCTCCTTCAGGGAGAAAATGCTCTGCTCCTGGACTTCCCTGGTAATGTATGATTGCCATCACCTGTGGTGACACCTTTCTTATCAATTACCTACTGTAGCTCCCCACAGGTGATGGCAATCATACTATACCAGGGAAGTCCAGGAGCAGAGCATTTTCTCCCTGAAGGAGAGGCTCAGGTAGGCAAGTATGAATTAGACAGGCATTCACTGTATGGAAAGATGAGAAGAGATGGTGCAGGACCACAAGAGGGCTATGATTTTTTCCCCCACTTATTCCAGTGAATGGGTTACAAAGGGTCAGCTTATTATTTTGCACAGGGCCTATCATTCTTTGAGGACAGCCCTGGAAAAAATAGGTTCACTATTAAAAACACACTGCAGTATGTAATATGCAGTATGTGATAACCAATAATAAGAGGGGTCAAAGGTGGACTGCAGCATTTCCTGGCAGGCTCACATCCCACTGATTTACTAAGATCCAAAGTGCTGTAAAACACAGAGAAACCTCCCTTAGAACAGGAAATGCTTTACCAATTTCCTACGTTAAAAGTATATAAAGCCCCATAAGCATTAATGTATATTAAAAAAGGGGTGCCGGACGGGATGCCGACAGTCATTTATCCGACGTCGGGATCCTAACTGTTAAAACACCGACAGACAGGTTCCCGACGGCCACCGGCTATTCTCCCTCGTGGGGGTCCACGACCCCCCATAGAGGGAGAATAGAATAGGTGGCAAGTGTAGAGAGCCACCGTGCCCGCAGTGTGGCGAGCGCAGCTAGCCCACAAGGGGCTTTTTTGCGCTCGCCATGCTGTCTGAGTCCGGCCAGTCGGGATCCCGCCTGTCGGACCCCTATACCACACCCCCAAAAAAATATCTGTCCCTGGGCTTACCTGGTAATGTATGATTACCACCACCTGTGGGGAGCTAGGTAATTGATAAGAAAGGTGTTTCACCACAGGTGATGGCAATCATACATTACCAGGGAAGCCCAGGAACAGAGCATTTTCTCTGTTCACTGTTATCGGCCACCCGCGGCTGACATTATTAAATATAGAACCATGGGGCTCAGTGTATTTAAACTGTGGATCCGACAGACCTCTTGTGTGCAGAGCTCTTTGTATCATTGAGTACCAATAAAGGATCCAATGAGCTATGCACCTGAAACCTCAGTCCGTTCATGAGTAAGTGTAAATATTATAGCACCTGGACTAGGTATAACTTTGGGAAGAGCCTTGTCCTATGGTGGAGATCCTGTACATAAGAGCCTATTCATTAACATGATTTGGCCCAGTCATTGGTGCTCCACTGTGGCTGCCGCATATTCTCCAAGAGGAGCTTGATTGTGGGAATGGTCTCCCTATAGAAAGTATGCAAGGAGGGATCCATTGTGCCTTATACCGCTCTCTCCTGTATTCGCACTTACACTGCCTGTCAGCGTAAAAGTTCACAGCTATCTTGTAGCAGCAAAAGTGGCAGTTCTTGGGATCGTGGAAAATGCACCGGTACTATCCTTGGGTCAAACAAGAAACGCTTCTGGAGAGGAGGAGGTCCATGTGCAGCAGGCACGTGCAGTCAGGGGAGGCAGGGGAGGCAGAGCCTCCCCTGTCATAATGATGAAAATAATAGAAAGGAGATATTTATATATCTTCTTTTATTATTTTCATCATTTCTCCCTCTCCCCCTGCCTCCCACCTTCTTGCACTGCTGCATGTGAGGGTGGGAGGCAGCGGGAGAGGTTTCTCCCGCTGTTAACATTAAAACTCCGGGCAGCGGGGGGCGGGTAGGGGAGGGCAGGGGGCAGGGTGCAGCAATGGGCTGTAAAAGCCCATTGAAAATGAATGGGGAAGCGGCACTTATACTGATGCCGCAATGACAGCGGCACCAGTATAAACGCACGCCCCCAGATGTGATTGGGCCAGCAGATCCAGTGCTGGATCCGCTGTCCAATCACATACATGCAGGGCCCTGGAGGGATGCAGCAGCGCGGGCAGCGGGGAGTTCGGCACCTCACCCGTCTCACCGCCGAAAGGACTGGCCGCCACCACCGCCGAGGACAGGTGAGTCCGCCGGGTGGTGGGAGGGGAGGGATGGGGGGGGCGCATGTACCGGTGGCAATCCACGCAGCCACCCGCTGATCCCCACTCTGTGATGTCGCAGAGAGGTAACCTGCGGGGAGCGTCCGCACCCCTCTCTGCCGGCATCAGCGTTAAACACGCTGTCCCCCGCGCTCGCACCCACACCCCCTGGAGCCCCGTGCTGGACAATCAGAGCGGCAATCTCCGCTGCAGGCGCCCGCTGCCCCCATCCCCCATGTGCTGGACAGACAATCCACGGCAACCTGCGGGGAGCGCCCGCACCCTCCCTCCCCCCTCCGAGTGGGTGAGCGGAGGGGAGAGGGAGGCGCACGAGCGGGGGGGGGGGGGGGGGGGGCCTGGGGCACTGACAGGGCTGACACCGGCCCTGACTGTATACACACAGGTGATGTATATCACACTGGTGCTGTATACCACACAGGCACAGTGACGTGCGGTGAGGTTATTGCCTCCCCAGGCAATGACCTCACCGCACGTCACTGATGTGCAGACACCATCCATGAAGGCTCTCTCCTCTCTAGCCAGCAGCGCTGTAGACTTTGGGCACTAAGGGAGTCTAGTGCTGTCCCAAAGTCTACAGCATATGCACAAATGCACAGGTCTCCGGGAAAATGGCGCAGCGCCCATTTTCCCAGTGATTTCCTTACTGCACATTTGTGAAATGCTGAGAGAATCAGCACTGCCCCATTTTTCTGGTGATTCCTGCAATGTTGCTGCTGATGCAGGATTCCACAGAGTAAGTATTGAAAAAATGCAGCTATTATAAATCCATCAGTTGCTGCCGTTTTGCTAGACATTTAAATAAAAGGGGTGCATTTTATTTAAATGTCCAAAAAACAACAACAACCTCATATCAGTACAACAATATAGGACCCCCCCCTTAAAACACACTAGATACACATTGGACTATTTAACCCTTTGAGTGCCACCTCTGCTGCAGCATTCCCAGTCATTTCTAACTATAGCCCTAAACTGGTTCCGGGGTTTCTATGAAGACTTTAAAAGCTTCAGGCGCCTGCGAAAGTTTCCCAATAAAAATCCCCAGGTTAGAAAAAATTCAAATACAAAGGAAGATCTGCCAACCGTCTCAATGGGCAAAGAGACGTTTGAATTTATGTCTCTCTCTGTGAGAGATGTTCAAAATATCCGCTAAAAATGAAAGCATCGCTCACATTTGTTATATAAATTCGGTACTTGTTTCCTAGCAGGGCGCCCACTAAGCTATTTGCTTAGTGGGCTATTCTGCGTAGTTAAATCGCATCGCACATCGCATCGCATGGCTTTTTGCGATCTCAGTAGTTAATTTAGTTAATTTATTCACTGCACCATGAGTGAAATCGCATCGCACATTGTGTGAGATGGGATGTGAGATAAGATGTGAGATGCGATCTCAGTAGTTCATATGGTAAAAGACCTAAAACAGCACCACTCTCCACGTTACCCCGAAGCGTGGCGAGCGGCGGCGAAACGCATCCTCCGACATTTTCATACCCCCACTGTCCACATCGGCGTGGAGTTGACTTTATATAGTGTGGCGAGCGCAGCGAGAGTAGCGAGCCCCGCGAGGGTACGCGGATTACTTTACATGTATTCCACGTCCGCTCGCCACGATTCTGGTTCGGTGGCTCGCTGCGCTCGCCACACTATATAAAATCAACTCCACGGCGGCATGGATAGTGGGGGTATGAAAAGGTCGGAGGACGCGTTCCGCTGCGCTTGCCACGCTTCGGGGTGACATGGAGAGTGGTGATGTTTTAGGTGTTTTACCATATGAACTACTGAGATCACATATCTCACATCTCTCATCTCAAATCTCACGCCACAAAAAAGGGTCATGCGATGCGATTTCACTCAGGGCGCAGTGAATAAATTAACTAAATTAACGGCACTTTCGTATTATCACGGCGCCCCCGATATTAAGTCGTACGACTTTTAATCGCATCGCATCACATGCCATACACCCGATGCACATCGATGCAATTTAAAATTGTATAAGCCCCCTATACGATTTTAAATTGTATAAGCACCCATTAGGGTGCTTACAATGTTAAATGCACCCCCACGCCGCCAGTATGAACGCCAACCCGAAGTGTGGTGAGCGGAGCGAGCCCACGAGGGGCGGCGGTACGCGCCCTCCGACCTTTTCATACCTCCACTATCCACGTCGGCGTGGAGTTGATCTTATATAGTGTGGCGAGCCACCGAGCCCGAAGCGTGGCGAGCCCCGCGAGGGGACGCGTATTACTTTACATGTATTACGCGTCCCCTCGCCATGCTTCGGGCTCGGTGGCTCGCTGCGCTCGCCACACTATATAAAATCAACTCCACGCCGACATGGATAGTGGGGGTATGAAAAGGTTGGAGGAAGCGTACCGCCGCCCCTCGCGGGCTCGCTGCGCTCGCCACGCTTCGGGTTTACGTTCATAGTGGGGGTGGCGTGGGGGTGCATTTAACATTGTAAGCCCCCATTAGGGTGCTTATACAATTTAAAATCGCATTGCATCACATTGTATGCCATATACAATGGTATACAATTTTTAATTGTATACCATCGGGTGCCAATCGCGTCGCATCGCATACCATCGCATGCCTTATGGTCTGCGATGCGATGGGCGCCGTGATAATACACAAGTACCAAATTAACTACTGAGCGTACGTAGGAAATCTAGGCGCCCTGCTAGGAAACAAGTACCATAAATTCAAATAAAAACTATATTTCCTATATACGGTAAACATTACAGGTCATTATGATGAATACAAATGTTTGCTTTCCAATTTTCATAGCTAATTTGACAAATTCACTTGGCACTCAAAGGGTTAAGAAAACACATGGTGGACACCGTTACATTCTTCCCACTAGGGGTCGCCATCACTACAGGCTCTTCAATATTTCATCCAGGACATCAAGACAAAAGACTAAGAGAAACTGCTTGGAAGATTACTTAATACCAGGAAATGCATTGCAGCAACAATTCATACACTGTCACAGGAAAGCATCACAAATACAGCCAAAATCAACAGACATTAAAACGAGGAACAACAACAGGACAAAAAGAAAGAAAATCTATTTCATAACACTGTGCAATATAGTGTTATAGACTTCTGCTCTTAAACAATGAAACAGTGAGCGGACATGATATATGTGAGGCCACTGTTGACACTAAGATGATATCAGCCTGATTTATTTTTTTGGTACAAATCAGAACAAGAAATTGAGCTCATCGCTCGTGCGTATGTGAAATTTGCGGGGTGTTTGCAGTCGGTAGTGACATTGCCTGGTCAGCCCTACTGCACAGCCAATTGGGTGATAATGCTAGCCACCGCTACATGTGTAAGGAGCGATAGATCCCTTTGACCTTTAATACACCACTCAATGTGTACTAAGGATCCCATATGGGTACACATTGTTCCTGTTCAAGCACTGTAGGCTGTAGATTCTGTAGGTTGGAGCCATGCGCGCACTCCTTTATTTGTGAAGAACATGGTGAAGGATCAATGCTCTAGAGCAGTGGTTCTAAGCCTCGGTCCTCAAGGACCCCCAACAGTGCACATTTTCCAGGTCTCCACACAGAATCACAGGTGAACTAATTAGCTCCACCTGTGATCTTTTAAAATGTGTCAGTGAATAATGAGTACACCTGTGCAACTGCCAGGAGATCTGGAAAATGAGCACTGTTGGGGGTCCTTGAGGACCGAGGTTGAGAACCACTGTAGACCAGTGGCGGTTGCATGCAGAGTATAACAATTTCTCTTCATCCTGGTGACATAACCATGGATACGGAGATGGCAAGGAGTATCGTGTGAATGGCGGGGGTCCTAAATACTGAATACGGTTCTCATAGTATTGCCAGAGCTATTTTTCAGCAGTAACTCATTTCCTGAGCCTCTAATTAAATATGTCATCATCAGGAACCGGTACTTGTCCTATACTCTCTTGAACTGTAAGTCACTGTTTTCTTGTTTTGTTTACGTGTTTATGGACTGTAACTGGGCGCTGCAGAACCCTTGTGGCGCTATATAAATGTCAGTAATAATAAGAGCGGAACCATCACCTGCCCCATTGTGTGTATGGCTACATCAGGCAGATCTGCTCTGCCATCCGGCTGTTTGCTGACTGAACCATGGCATTAGTTTACTTGCACATGACTAAATTGCTGATGTCCCGTTGATGTTCTCTCCTGACTGGTAATAATAGTGTGCTTTACTAACACATGACAGCAATGCAGCTGCCTCACAGCACAGTAAGGGGCTCACCGCTGGCATTTGTCATCCCCAGACAAAGGCAGAGCCTGCTGGGCTGAAATCAGTCAGTATGTCTCCCACACACACAGCCCTGACACTGTGCCTGGCTCACTTTGGGGCCCATTGAAGAAGGATCGCATATAAAATGTGATCTAGGCAGGTTATTACTGCCTAGAATCGCATTGTAATATGTGATTCTATTGTATGTCCCTGCAATGCGCTCAGCCGAGTGCCAACGGGTCTGAGCATGTGCGGTTTGCGCTGACCCCACGGACCGCACTGCCCCTATGTGATGCTGCCCGATATTGATACATCAGACAGCATCGCATCCACCATAGAAACCTATGGGCGATGCAGCTGCGGCAGAAATGGGAGACACATCCTGATACATTCCATCCTGATACATTCACAGGATACTTGCAGCTGTTATTTGCAGCTAACCCCAAAAACACGATTTAGCCACAAATATTAAATGATAAATGGGCCCCTTATGCAAATTTTTGTAACCCTTGTGTTACATAAGGACTAGATAGGCCCAGTGGTTCTTATCTGCAGCCACATTCTATGTAAGCACTATTTGCACTGCAAGAACATAAGCATTTTTTGGATGTATTCTAAGCCTGTGTTCCTATTAATTATCTCTCTAAAGAGAGCACAGCAGATTCATACGCCCAGATAATAATGCTTGGTCAGTAACTGGAAGTGTTTGTCTGACCACAATGTGCGATGTAACTAAGTGCCGCAGTCAGCTGTTACGGCCACGCTCTCTCCCTTCCCTCGGAACACTCCCGCCAGCCCTGATTGCCTGCACTGCGAATGTAGCAACTTTTCCTTGGCCTCTCAAAATCAATATGCTTTTATGGAGTATTGCAGAAAGCGCCAATTAATGGCTTCTTTATGAACCTCACCAACTGAGCACCATTAACTCTATCAATTAAGAGCAAGAAATAACTTTCTACACAAGGTAAAAAGACGTGCTAATAATGGTCTGAAATGTAAATACATTTGTAGAGATTACATTACTGCTTACTTACAAAGAATAAAGGGCCCAATTCAGCTTGAGTATACGCTGGGGACCGATGTTGCGGCTCTGCCCATGCATGTAGGTGAATATATACACGTGCAGGGCCTTCAGCGAACACGTCCACGTCCATTGGACGTTCATTCCGTCTCTCTGCACAAGTTACATCTTCCCCCCCTGCAGTGCACAGGGATTTGTCCATTTGAGAAGGAATTTGCCTTTGTGGGTGAACCAGAATAAGGGCCATTGTGCCACACATCATGATGCCCATTACATACTATATAACAAACCGTAATGCCCATTACACATCTGACACATAAGTGCTGATCACCTACATGCTCAGTGCTAAGAGGTTCATGTTCGATGCCAAGGGGGCTTAATGCTCGTTGCCAAGTTAGAATACATGTTCAAAATGCCACCAATTACGCTCCTGATTGGCTGCTGGACCGCAAGCGTCTATTGGCTCGCGGTCCAGCGGGAGAGTTGAAAATAACGGCTTTGACTCTACAGCCGGGCAGCGGGGAACGTATAATCTCTCTATAATAGTTACAATAACAAAAAGTTCCTGTACGTATTCAAGGGATGTGGCCTATATACATATGTGTCTACAGACATATACAACATAAGGGTTCCTCAACCATGTCGACAACACATGGTGTCATCTAATCTTGATGTTTTGTCTGTTCCCTATTTATTATAATTACACAAACTTCAACCCCATTTATTCTCTGTGTTCTAGCAGTGGCGTAACTATAAATTTTGCTCCCCCCTGCCAAAATGTTTGTGGGGGCCCCCCCAGGCATAACAAAGAAGCTGAAGCAGGAGAGAGGAAGAGAGACCAGCAGACACTGCTGCTTCCCTTGGCTCCGACGCATCCCAGACCAGCAGACACTGCTGCTTCCCTTGGCTCCGACGCATCCCAGGCCGCCTTAGCACGCCCATCCGCGCCCCCATCCTGTACACAGTAGCCAATAGCCGGCTCTGTGTACAGTCAATTGAATCAGTGGGGGGATTTGTCGTCTCTTCCATGGCCGCACCCATGTTGCGGCTGACTCGCCTCCGGTGCTCGGCCAGTGGGCAGCAGCATGTCAGTGCGCCAAGCGGGTGCTGGCGCACATATAGACCCTGCTGCCACTTGCTCCCCCAAGCAGCAGCTGGCGCTGCCTTACAGTAGTTACGCCACTGCGTTCTAGATTCCTCAGAACCACCATCCACTGGGCACATGATGTGTCTACATATAAGCAGGACCCTGCCCACTGCGGTATCCGGACTGATCAGAGACTGACTCATGATACAGTCATATGATCGACCACTAATGGTCGACAGTCAAAAGGTCAACAGGGTCAAAAGGTAGACAGTCAAAAGGCCGACAGGGTTTAAAGGTCGACACACAATAGGTCGACAGGGTCTAATGTTTGACATGAAAAAGGTAGACATGCATTTTTTTTACAAAATTTTCAGCCGCCCTACCATCCACTAGGGCGTGGAGGGAGAATAAAATAGTGTGCCGAGCGCAGCGAGCCATGCAAGGGACGCGGTACACTTAGACAGTGTCCATGTCGACCTATGTCGACATAGACACCCTAAAAACGTTAAAAAATAATGCCGACCCTTTTCCATGTCGACCTTTTGACCATTTCAACCTTTCCTACCTTGCGACTGTCTACCATTAGTGGTCGACCATATGACCGTCTATCATGAATCAGTGTATATTTTATACCATAACCGCCCACTGCCGCCCAGTGTGTGCCATCCCTCATCCGGCTCACCTCCAGGATCTTGGCCAGTTTCTTGCTATTTCTGAGCTCAGCAGAGGCCTTGAGGACACAGTCACAGCTGGCTCGGATCTCTTCTGTCTTCTCCTGCAAGGTGCTTTTAAATAGGAGACTTCTCAGGCGCAACTTGTACTCTGGAACGGACATCATCTGCAGATGATCCGGAAAATCATGACATTAGCGAAACCTCTGCAAAGGTCCAGCTTGTATACCCACACCATGTACAGCTATAGCACATAACATGTATTGGTACTATTTTATACCTCCGACTAATGTGATCCCTCCCTCGCTATCACTTACAGAGAGAGAAAGAGAGGTAGGTCAGAGGTTAGAAGACATCCTGTGGTGCCCCAGCTTATGCAGACCTGATGGTCTACCTGCTCTGTTTTCTCTCCATTCACTGATATAAACCTCCAGAGCATTTTGGGAACCCAACCTCTTCTGTACCTTCAATGCAAACTGGTCGGGCTCGCTCAGCTTGCTGGGGCTCCCCACATAGGCCTGAAAGTGTTTCCTCTCCTCCTCGCTGGGAGCATAGAGAAGCAGCTGCTTAATGTGCGAGGGCTCCAGCCTCTCATTCTCCATGGTCATCAGGATGTGGGTCAGCTCTTGGTGTGTGAGCTTCAAGTGCGCAATCAGGATAGCTGAAACAGATGATACATCGTAACTCCTCCACTTCTATACAACCTCTGCACACAGACACGTGACCAGAGCTGGTCAGAGGCCATTTGTAAAAAGGCCTAAGCTTCTCTACTGGGCCCCAAGTGCATATACCAGTGTAATAACAACATGAGGTAAATCCAGGTTCATTTAAATCCGGGGGGCAATTAGTTTTATAGCCAGAAGTCCCCAACCCCGTACCTGTGTTGTAGGCCTTTTTGTGAGACAGAATTGCAACAGCGCCTTTTTTCTTCATGGATTCCGGCAACACTGGGAGGACTGTAAGAGTAGAGAGTGAAGGCTGATTTTGGGATTTGCATGCGATGCGATGCGATTTCACTACGGAGAATAGCCCAGTACACTCTCGCCCTGGTACTACATAAGTACCTGGGATTTATATATATTTATTGTCTCTATGCATTATTTTTAATATTCATAAACAGGCAGCCAATCAACTCACTGGGAACTAGTGACATCACTTCTACATACGGCACAGAGTGATTATAAACTGTGCAGACTTAGCAGCTTCCAGGCTATGCAGCCAATAGGTAGAATTCATGCTCTAGGCACAATTTCCATACTGCATAAGCAATAAAATGGGCTAAAAAAAGCATTGTATTATTATTATTACAGTATGTATTAGGCCACGCAAGGTTTGTGCAGCACCATACAGATCAAACCCACTATAAATAAACTACAAAGTGTGTGAGGACATTTCCAGGGAATAATGGGGATGACAACACCAAAGGGTCCGGCTCTGCTTACTTGTTGGCTTTTGTGTTCCAAAATGCAGCTCCAAATCCAGGTACTTCACCATATCACTCAGCTTCTCGTAGTCTGAGTCCTCCCCAAGCTGCAGAGAGGAGGGAAATAACATTGACTTTCACAGACTAGCACGCAGGAACAAGGCTGGAGCCACCAAAGACCTCTGCAGAGGAATCGAATGACAAATTCAGGTAACTCTTCATCTGCAGATACTCACCTGCCCCCATATTGTTCCTTCTGAATTCTCCACCTGTTCCCAGCGCAGCCTCTTCACACTCATGTGGCTAGATTCACTGCGCCGGTGAATGCTGCGGTGGGCCAGGGGGTCCAGAGGTGGTGCAGGAGGAACAGGCAGTAATGGGAGGGGAGGAGGAGCTGGAGGTAATGGGAGTATGCAGCTCCCCAGACTCCGAGAGAAGGGCATGGACAATGGCGCACAGGTCTCCTTCATGGCTGGTGGCTCTCTTCTGGAATGCTGTGGAGGAGGAGGTGGCGGAGGAGGGCTGTGAGGTGGTGGGGGGATGTGGTCGGACACTGAAGAATAGGTTAGAGAGCTCCCATCCTCACTGCTGCCCGCTGATTCGCTGGTGGTGCTAATGTCAGGTGGTGCACAGCTCAGCTGCTCATCCTGAAAAGTCATCTAGATGGAAGAACAAACACAGAAGACTGAAAACCGGCCTACTACTGCAATCCATTATTGTACAACATTGCAGGTTGCAACCATACTCCTATATAAATGTCCAAATAACCAAATTTACAGTATACCTTCATTCGAATAATATGCAAGAGAAAGAGAAGATACATTTTTCAATATTCCAGTTACTTAAACTGGGGGTGGTATCAGGATCTCTGCGCTTGGGATGCCAGTGAATAGAAGACCAGTAACAGTATCACGGTGCTCAGAATCTCAGCACCTGCTAGGTAAGTATGCTAACTCCCTTTATGGCATAACCCTAATTGTCTTTCACCCCTGCAACCTAACCCACCAGTCCCCTATATTGCCTAAACCTACTCCTCCCACCTCTGCAGCTTAACCAGCCCCGGTATAGTTGGATTCTGGATGTCCGTTAAATGTACTGTCTTATACACCAGTTATGCGCCACCCTGCCACTTTTACTAAACACATTGGACCGGATGTGATGCGGTGGATGTCCACCAGCCATGCTGGATGCCTGCGGAACTCAGAATTTTTTTTTTTAAAGGGCAGTCATTTACAAGGCATGGTTTTGCTTTTAAAAAAAACTCCAAGTTCGGCTGGAATTCTGCATGGCTGCTGGATTCGCACGACATTGCATCCAGGTTCTATTGTGTTTCTATTTTCTCTTTCTGCCATAAAGCATGATCCAGCCACAGTTGTTTATAACTGTACATTTGCACTGGAGTAAGAGATGCTCTCTGGAACCACCTGAATACAATGCAGATCAAAGTCGATTCAAATTCAAAGGAAGCATATGTCAATAAATCTGGTCAAAATTATCAAGCAATGTGTTTAGTAAAAGCTGTAGGAGCTTCCGAGCTGAGGCCGTATCTATACTCAAACGGCTCCCAGACTGATATCCGAGCACAATTGTATTTGCTTTCTAGCCCCATAAGAAATCACTGAAACATTGGTGGTAGCACCATTTTCCCAGAGATGCACAACAGACTGTGTGCAGCAGTCTTCAGAGTATGTGTTGGCACATTTCCTTCCAGGATGGGGGCACAACAGGATCCCCCCCTCTGAGAAAACACTCCATCTGTGAGCAGTGGAGTAACTGAAATAGGGCCAAATGTATTAAGCCTTAACAAGTAATAAAGTGGAGAGTGATAAATTACCAGTCAATCAGCTCCTAACTGCCATTTTATGGACTGGGCCCAGCTCAGACCATGCACTGGTTCATGGCTAGCTCCGACTGTGCACTGGGCCGGGCCCATGCATTAGCGCCATTGTTGAAATCTTTCTCGACAGACAATCCCTGTAATCTCTCATGTAAAAATTCTAATTTATGTAGGACATAAGACAAGACACCAAATCTATCCAAACACATTCAGTCCCTTTACCTCTTCATAGTCATTTTCAGGGGTAAGAAACTGGTCGGTGATGGTTAGATTTTGCCCCAGTTGCCGGCTGAGCACATCCAGGAACCGGTCAGTATCTCGGGAGCGACTTGGCCGGGAGAAGGTAAAAATCTTCCTATGAGTTGGCGAAGGTGGCAAGCTGCCGTCTAAGCTGACGTAGGGATTTGACTCGGAGCTGCTGGGTGATGGGGCACTGGGCGGACGTGGGGGGCATGGGTCAGATGGCGGTGCAGAATTTTGCCAGTGAGTGCTCTGTGCCAGTTTACGCTCTCCTAAGGCCAGACAAGAGGTTAGACAGTCTGTCGCACAAGGCTGACGTATAGTGTATGGGTCACACAAAGGCAGGAAAGGCTGGTACCTGTTGTATGATAGAGGTTACATGACCCACGGGATCTCATACTGCTGACTTTCCCTGGGAAACTGTTGATAAAGCGATTTTCTAACTCGGCATAAACAGCTGACATCTGGAGCGGGAAGAGGAACCAAGAAAGATACAATTAACAATAAGAACATTGTACATTTACAGTTTGCACAAAGCTAGGAAATAATGAAATGGAAGATCCAAAAAAAGGTATCATAAAGGGCATGTAGAGATGATAGTATCAACAATCAAATGTGAAATGCCGCCATATTGCCTGGACCGAGAGCTAGGGTTAAACTATGAGAGGTTAGACTGGAGATGGGGAGATTAGGATTAGGAACTAGGCGGCAGGTTAGACTATGGGACAGGAAGTTAGGTTTAGGCTACAGGAGGGAAGCTTAGGCACTTGGCAGAGGGTTAGGCTACAGGAGGGGAGGTTAGGCACTAGGCAGAGGGTTAGGCTACAGGAGGGGAGGTTATAGTTAGGCACTAGGCAGAGGGTTAGGCTACAGGAGAGGAGGTTATAGTTAGGCACTAGGCAGAGGGTTAGGCTACAGGAGGCGAGGTTAGGTACTTGGCAGAGGGTTAGGCTACAGGGAAGGAGGTTATAGTTAGGCACTTGGCAGAGGGTTAGGCTGCAGGAGGGGAGGTTAGGCACTAGGCAGAGGGTTAGGCTACAGGAGGGGAGGTTAGGCACTAGGCAGAGGGTTAGGCTACAGGAGGGGAGGTTAGGCACTAGGCAGAGGGTTAGGCTACAGGAGAGGAGGTTATAGTTAGGCACTAGGCAGAGGGTTAGGCTACAGGAGAGGAGGTTATAGTTAGGCACTAGGCAGAGGGTTAGGCTACAGGAGGCGAGGTTAGGTACTTGGCAGAGGGTTAGGCTACAGGGAAGGAGGTTATAGTTAGGCACTTGGCAGAGGGTTAGGCTGCAGGAGGGGAGGTTAGGCACTAGGCAGAGGGTTAGGCTACAGGAGGGGAGGTTACAGTTAGGCACTAGGCAGAGGGTTAGGCTATAGGAGAGGAGGTTATAGTTAGGCACTAGGCAGAGGGTTAGGCTACAGGAGGGGAGGTTACAGTTAGGCACTAGGCAGAGGGTTAGGCTATAGGAGAGGAGGTTATAGTTAGGCACTAGGCAGAGGGTTAGGCTACAGGAGAGGAGGTTATAGTTAGGCACTAGGCAGAGGGTTAGGCTACAGGAGGGGAGGTTACAGTTAGGAACTAGGCAGAGGGTTAGGCTATAGGAGAGGAGGTTATAGTTAGGCACTAGGCAGAGGGTTAGGCTACAGGAGAGGAGGTTACAGTTAGGCACTAGGCAGAGGGTTAGGCTACAGGAGAGGAGGTTATAGTTAGGCACTAGGCAGAGGGTTAGGCTGCAGGAGGGGAGGTTATAGTTAGGCACTAGGCAGAGGGTTAGGCTACAGGAGAGGAGGTTATAGTTAGGCACTAGGCAGAGGGTTAGGCTGCAGGAGGGGAGGTTAGGCACTAGGCAGAGGGTTAGGATACAGTGGGCACCTTTAGACTATAGGTGGAGGGTTAAGGTTAGGGATCAGGAAGAGTTAGCACCTGGAAGACGCCACTGAATCCACCATACCACGTTAGTTACTTTAAGACCATCAGGTACGTTTTGTTAACATTCTAATCATGTTGCTATTTCATCAATGTTGACATCACAAACGTGATCAATGTCGACATGCCAACCATGTGAACAATCTTATGTCCATGCAATAAAGGACAACAAAGAATAGCACACTCATCTTATTTATTTGTAACCCTGATACAAATATTTGTATTATCTACAAAAGAGAAATGCTGTAACTCCCCGCTAGACATTACTAGTGGCTTCATGAAACAAAATAGCCGTGTGAACCCACCAACTATAAAACACTGAACATTAGAGGCATCTAAATAAGATTTAGAGTACACAGTGGGAAAGTGGATGAGTGAATTCATTGCCAATAGCAACCAATCGGCATGTATCTTTCATTTTATAGATTGTACATGATAAATGATTCCTCAAAGCTGATTGGCTGCTGTGGACAACTTCTCCACTGGTCCATCTCTCCACTCTTTCCACATCAACCCTATAATAACAAGCACATCATGTGATTCAGACCATTTTAGGGTTCGGGGTTTCGGGTAATGATGTTCCATCTCCCGCTTGTCTCTCTCCTGAAGTCAGACGCGGGGCGACATCCATTGGGTCACAGTGAGCAACTAAATGAGACACATAAGTTATCTTATTGCACATATATAGGAACAGCTGACGGTGGTTCAGATGTACTGGAAACAGGTTTGGTGATTTTGCACTGGAATTCTGCCAAGTTGTATATTTACATGTGATACAATTTAAATGGCAGTGTTAGCTCCAATACCCGAATTGTGAAAGCTATGTGTCGCTGTATTGAGTATAAATGGTTGGAGGTGCTCCCCTAAGTCAGTAACAACATGAAGATATACTTAGAAAAAGAAGACTTTTGTTGGGGGCACTAAATATGTGAAAAATGGATGTATTGGTAATTTAAAACGTAACTTTTAATCAATTAATTAGAAAAAGGTCCAATATTACCCATGTAGTACTTGACTGAACTAGGTGTAGGAACTAGAGTAGAAATACTAATAAAAATATTTCTACAATTACATTGACCACAAAACAAGACTGACATACACACTGATTGTATTGAACCCTTACAATTGAGGCAATTAGCATTAATTGTTTAAGAGAAATGTATCTAATTAACTGCTTAGCTCACTCCAACTATTTCATATACATTCATAGGGCAATATACAGTAATCACAGTATGTCAAGTGGGGATAGTAGCCTATATTTTATAAGCAATCCTTAGTAGAGACTTTTTAATGACCACTTGACGATTTGATTTTGTATCAATATAGGTGGATTAAATCCTGGTAAGTAATTACATTCACTTTTTGTGCTGTGCATAGATTCCTATAATATATAGCCCAGAGCACCGATTATAAATGGTAAGTGACAGCAGGAGAAGATAAAAATGAAAAGTATGGAGCTCCTTGCAAGATTCTCACAAGCCTTCTACTTTCTCACTATCATGAGTCAGAGGATAGAGTAATGAGAGTTTAAAAGAGACGCTTTTGCTCCACCGAAATGATAGATGAAAGATTCCTTCTGCTGTTCACTTTCATTAGGTCTGCAGCACTGACATTAAATAACATTGCAGTGCTGCTGATCTGCTGTCATACCACTTTTACACCAGAATGCCCGGTAGGACCCGGGAAATTGAACACGGGAAATTGCCAGGGCATGCCCTACCTCAGACCCCATATACACTGCACTTCAATCCAGGTTATTCCCGGGTAATGCCCTTTTATACTGAAAACGGATCAGCCCTGCCTTTCCTTGCTGCTGTCATTAAAAAATGGCTTTTTGGCCTGTTGATGATGAGGTCACAACAAATGGAACATGGCACTCTTCAACTTTTTTTTGCTTTAGTATGCTGAAAATATGCATAAAATCATCATACATTGCAATCTTTATAGATGTAATGCATTCTCATAAAGAAAGATGAAGATGCGTATGAATACAAACTTGTAACACACTCGTACACACTGTGTGACAGCCAGCGTGTGTTGCTGCAGATGAGGCTGTAAACACACTGTGGAGAGTGCTGCTGCTGCTGCTGCGCTGCTCCATGTGCAGGTCTCCGGCAGATGACATAACCTGCCAGAGCCACAGAAGCACCAATCAGCTCTTCGCGGCCTTCTCCCTGCCAAATAACCCGGATAATGACCATTTACACCACCCTGAGCCCCGGATAAGCCCCATGTCCGACCCTGAACATTTGCCGGGTCAGATTCCCGGGGAACAGTACCCGGTTATTTTTTTTCAGCCCATTTACATCACGCCCTGCCCCGGACTGGAGAGGCAATATCCCGGGTCCAACCTCTGGTGTAAAAGGGGTATCAGTAGAGTGAGAGAGGAACTACGTTGAAACAGTTATTCGTGCACTATGTATCAATTATCACACGACGATTAGTTGGTGGAATATTAGAAACAAATGTATAGTATGGTAACAGTAGATACTAGTAGTGGCTCAGATGTACCAATCCTTGTAGAGAGATAAAATACTGACCAATTCACTCCTTCCTGCTAAGTTACAGGCAAGATCTGGATGATACCATGACTGTGTCTAATGGTCTACATGCATAAGGTCAACAGGGTTCAAAAGTTCATAGGTTCAATAGGTCAACAGGTCCAAAAGGTTGAAATGATAATGGTCAACACTTCATTGGGGTTTTTCACATATTTTTCTACTTTGGCTTCATTTACCCTCTACGTGGACTACGACTGGGAGCAGTAACCTGTGCAGCGGCGCACCTTGATTGAAGCGTAATGAGCAAAGCACTGATAATGGTAACATACGATGAAAGATAGGGGGCGATTCAGCCCAGATCGCTCAAGTCCGAATTTGCCCCCCGGTGTGGATGGTGGGGCTTTGCGCATGCGCGAATATGCAGGATAAAAGTAAGCGTACATATCCACTAGCATGCTAGTGTGGGGATGCAATCAGTGGGATGGGGGGGGGGGGGCGTTCGGCGGGGTGCGTTTACCTAGCAAACAGATCTGAATTAGGCCCATAGAAAATGGAGCCTGAAAAACTTTAAAAGTGTGTGTCTACCTTTTTCAACTGCTTCCATGTTGACATTTTGACCCTGCGTCCCGCTTTGGGCATGTGTATCAAAGCTTAGAGAAAGATAAAGTGCCAGCCAATCATCTCCTGTCATTTTTCAAACATAGCATTTGAGCTGGGTACACACTACATCAGGCATGTCCACACTGTGGCCCTCCAGCTGTTGTAAAACTACACATCCCAGAATGCCTTGCCATAGTTTTAGCATTCCCTAATAGCAAAACTGTGGCAAGGCATGATGGGACTTGTAGTTTCACAACAGCTGGAGGGCCATAGTTTGGACATGCCTGCACTACATGATTTAACGATATGCACTATGTACCCACTCTATTGTTAATGATGCGCACTCCTTTAATCAATCTTTACCGATAACATAACCCTTATTATCTGAGCAGGCAGTCTAATCTGACGCTATCACAGTGAATGCATATTTGGCAGGGTCATTAACAATATTGTTCAGTGTTTAACCCATGGGTTGTTTGTTTTGTGGCACCACTGGTATCGTTAGCGAAATCAGTGGTGTCAGTCGCATATCATATAGGGCGAGATGCACTACACAAATAATGTGGTTAAAACCCCTTTTTCTGGGTTTTTACGGCATTTTCATATGCAGTAAAGCCCCATTAGCGGGGCTTCGCTGTGGGGGTTTACGTCAGCTCTAGCTGGCGTAACCCCATATAAGCATATGGGCTTCCCTTCGCATCTCCTGCCTCCACACGCGACCCCTGCCGATCAGCGCTGCCCCCCCCCCCCCCCCCTCTTACCTCTATCTGGACAGCCTTCTGCTGTGCTGCCCCACCAGTGACCTCCTCCTCCTCCCTGCAGCTCTTCCGGGTGCAGGGAGGAGGAGGCGGAGCCCATCAACACCTGCAATAGTCCAAGCAGGGAGCTGCCAGGCAGGAGAAGGGGGGAGAGCCGCTGGGGACCGCACACACATCACCGGGCACATCGCAAAGGGCAGCTTTCCTTTGCGTTAATAATCGCATATGTTAGTGCATATGTGATTATATGCAATATAAGAGTATATAACTGCGAACAGTATTGATTTTACTGCAACCGTACTGAGTCCCATCCCCCCCCCCCCCCCCCCCAAAAAAAGTAACATTCTAGAAAGTGGGCATAAGCACAGTGATACTTTGGAATAGCTACTCATATATAAGTACTACTTGTTCTGGCTATAAATAAATAAATGATAAATGAACAATCAATAATGGAAGGATTGGTATTATTGGGAGGACAGGAAGAACCCATCATAACAGGTTTTATACAATATATTAGTACTTCTAATGTTTCAGTTGTTTACTACAGATTTTATCGAGGATCATACACGTATATATATATATATATATATATATACACACATACATACATACACAGTATATACACACATGTCTGTAACATTAGTTCTAGAAAGTGCTTGTGGCTTATTAGAAATTTGCATACAGTATGTAGTTTTCCTAGTGGATTTGCCTGTTCAGGGGCAGGGTTTGCCTGTTTGGGGTGGGGTTTACTGCTCAGGGGCGGGGTTTGGGTAGGTCATCAGCTGGGCTCTTTTGTCCAGATTTTGATTATTTGGCAACATAAAAATGTTGTTATCTAGCAACAGTCTGCTGTATAGATCTAAATTTGAGATCATCTCATTATATAACAACTTATATCTCATTTTATATATACAAGATTATTGTTCACATGCAGAAAATAACAGGCCTTTATCTGAGCACATGCAAATTTACTATCATGAGTAAGACGTGTGTCTCTAAACTAATCACCTGTTTTCCCTTCCTCCATGCCCTGGGTGCGAATGCTCCCCTGATACGTTGCTTGCCCGTGGACAGACCCTCGATGAGAAGCTCCAGTTTCAGCATCCATGGCAGCTGTGTAGAATTACCGGTCAAAAAACAACATACAGTAATAGTTCTAACAGTCATCATAAAAAGTGCCAGAGTCATTAATTTTACCGCAAACATTTTAGTAATACCACAACACCCCCATGTTCTGCTTGTTCTGGCACAGCAATGGCCGTAATGCATAATGTGTTGCTTATATTGCAATAAACGGCAAATCAACAATTTTTCAGAGGTCTGCAGCTTGGCTATATACCAGAAGAGAATTAAAAGCTTATTTTATATGGCTTAGTAATATTGCTATAATGGATATTAGTAATCACCAGAAGGGTTCTGTGAAACGGCTACAGGATTAATGCTGGTATATAGGCCACAGAGCCCCAAGAAATGAGAAAGAGAGGTCATGTGACAAAGTTATGGGATCTATGGTGCAAATCTCCACAAGTGATGTCTGGTTGTTACAGTAACAGGGAAGAGCAGATGATAAGAGAAACATGTAATACATTTAATATAGAGAAAATAGGATGTAAATGGCACAATTAGTCTTTTAATTAATATATACATATTAGCATTCACTTACATAAAACCACACAGTTGCAGCTCTTCAAGCAGGTCATATCTGCACACTTTTATTTCTGGTTCAGCCGACAAAATGGCTGCTTGAGACAGGTGACCGTTCACAAGTTGATAGGCCACAGATATGTAATTATGGTACTTCTTTACTTTCACGGCTCCAGCATGGCGCCGCGCGTCAGAGTCCCCTTGCGGGGCTCGCTTCGCTCGCCCACGCTGCGGGCTCGGTGGCTCGCTACGCTCGCCACGCTAATTAAAATCAACTCCATGCCAACATGGATAGTGGGGGTATGAACTATCCATGTTGGCATGGCGTTAACCCCGTTTATTTAACTTAATTAGTGGCGAGCGTAACCCGGAAGTACGTGCGGCGCCATGCTGGCGCCGTGAAAGTAAAGAAGTACCGTAATTACTTATAACTTTGCTCTTACTTTCATGCTGTGGAATTGGGCCAAATACTTTAATCTCTGCTCCATCGGATATGTATTATGCACAGTCAGGGGTAGATGTATGAAGCAGTGATAAGTGAGGAGAAGCTGCTCTGTATAATTTTATATTATGCAAATTACAGATGTTACTTCAGTGCTGATTGGTTGCCATGAGCCACTTCACTTCTGGCTCACTTCTCCTCCCTTATCACTGCTTTATACACAGTAATATATGGTGACATCACATGGCGCTACCGGACAGCATACAGTGAATAACAAATGACTCCAGGTTCTGTGGTAGGGTGGTTACTGGAGGTGGGTGATGGGGCACACTGAGATGAGCGCTCAGTCATGGAGCTCTCTGACCTGCCTTGTACCCCAGGAAGCGAGCGATCTTGTGTTGGCAGTGCTCCTGTTCCTCGTATGTCAGCAGCTGGAAGATGAATTGCCAGATGATCTGCTTGGCAGGAGTGTCCAGCACTGGGTATATGTCCACTATCAGCGTGTCGATGTTCCTGGGGACACAAACATCACAGATGACGCTGGTGTCAGAATATCTCCTCCACTTATTGTGTAACCTTTTCTCATTTCAGTAAATGCTCCTCGTGGGTGGATATAATGAGCGACCTCCTACAGGAGTGTCATACGATGTGAGGCTGGGCGCACTTACGCCTATTGCGGTTTGTAAAATATCGCTTATTTTTACATACAGCTGTATGGGACGCAAGCGAAAAAAGGGGATGTATCTTACCTGCTATTTCCCATGGAGTAATGCATACAGGACACAAAAGGCCATAAACAATTAGTAGCGTGTGTCGCTGAGCACATAAACGCATAATACAGTAGCCAAAAATCACCTTGAGGTGCGAGCAAAAATCTGCAATCGAGTACATTACTCATTATCGGAAGTCTTATATTAAACTTTGAGATGTGACAGTTTTTACTTTCACTTTGAGCTGTGACAGTTTTTAGCCAACAAACTCTACCACCCCCCTAATTCCGATATATGCTCCTAATTCCGATATCTGGCTTCACAGCTCCCCCACTCCACCAAATTTTGCTTTCACTTTCTGTTAAGGAGTAATTTGGTCCATCGAGTGGCCCCTAGTGGTCACTGGCGGTACTTCACCTCATAGAGAAGAGGAGTAGTTAGCCTTTTATACATATAAAGATATTAAGTAGATGAAAAGATTCAGAGATGAAATGGATGGTCCTTGATCTTGTAATGTATTACTTAATTTATATCAGGCCTGGCAAATCTGTGGCTCTCCAGGACCGGAATGCACAAAAAATGTGTTTGAAACACAGTTTTCAGGAGTTTTTACCACATTTTCGTATGCAGTAAAGCCCCTACGCTGGGGCTTCACCTTGGGGTTACACCAGCTCTACCTGGCATAATCCCATAGAAGCCTATGGGCTTCCTTTCTCGTCCCCTGCTGCCCCATGTGCCCTCCGCCGACCCGCAACGCCCTCCCCTTCCTCACCTCTGTCCGCCGGAAGAGGTGCAGGCAGGAGGAGGCGGAGCCGGCAGCCCCTGCAGCCGTTTGAGAAGGGGGCTGCTGGCCAGGAGAAGGAGGGAGAGCCGCCGGAGACCACTCACACATCGCCGGGCATAACGCAAAGGTCAGCTCTTAACACAAGAGCTGTCCTTTGCGATCATAATCATATATGTTAGTGCATATGTGATTATTATTTATGTGGTAGCCGGCGATGTGTGGCGGAGAGGGGCTGCGGAAGTTACTGCATCCCGCCCCAGGTGTGAAATTACACATCCCAGCATGCATTGCCACAGTTTTACAATTCCTTAATAGCACATTGTGGAAAGGCATGCTGGGACTTGTAGTTTCATAACAGAGAGTGACACAGGTTGGCAGGCCTGGTTTATACGATGCCCCGAGATGTGATAACAGGCACGGTGTGTATGTATGTCCATACTAAATGATTACAACTTTGCATTCCTCTATTAATTCCATCTGGAGCAGGGGATACCAAATCCAGTGCTTTGACCATGCTCAGATGAGTTAGTCTATGTTGCTGTGTGAGTGATATTCTGCATACAGACATCCTTGATACATGACCTGCTAGGAAAACTTCATGGATGAGAACCACTGGCCTGGGTAATACGGTCACACAGGCGGTGTACACACAATGACGTTTCAAGCGGAGGCTGGTACCTGTGCTGAAAGAAGCTCTCTAGAGCTTTGCAGACTGTGTATCGCTCAGTGGGAGTGAGCAGATGTTCCAGCTGTTGGCTAAAGCTCCGTCCTTGGATGCGGATATTGGAGGGAAGGATTTCTGCGACCCACTGAAGGGAGGTGAGAGCAGATGTGGGGATAGTGGTATCCGAATCGGAATCTAAGACACAAGCAGAAAATCAAATATCAATGACTAATGCATAGTTGCCTACCCTCCTGCATTCTGCAGGAGACTCCCTGAAATAGCAGCAATCTCCCTCTCTCCCTCATTAGTCTAGCAATCTCCCTCATTTCACCTAGCCCACATTACACTGTTACATTTTTGGGGAATAAAAGGAATGAGAGACAGATACATTTACATTGAATCAACAGTATGGACTAATGTATTCTCGGAGATAGCCTTTAAACAACAAGCATGACTTATGTTTTAAATATTATCTAAATAGTAAACCATTCCCCTAAGTCCCTGGTTCCCAACCCTTGGGGTGCCTCAGGACACTTGCAGGGCTGCCTTGTGTTGGTGGTCCAGGACCAATTTAAATAATTTATGGCCAATGTAACAGTCAAAACCAGCGCTGGTAACGATCAATCATAACATATGTGGACAAACATAAGCCAATCCTGTCCCTCACCACAGAATTGATTTTAAGGATGACATTTTAACACAATTTACTTAGTTTAATGTTTGTTTATGAATTTCTCAATAAGCAATGTTTGGCATAGTTGTGCCTTTAAAACAATATGATACGCTAAGGTGCTGTGATCCTAAGCAACCACCTAACAGCAGTCTGCCCCCTATACTGTCATAGACTACTAACAATGGTGTGATCAGCACCCCAGCCTGCAGGTTTAAACCACCTCTTTCCTTAGCTATTAATTTTATTTCTCATATACATTACTCTTTATATTGTTCATACACTTTTTATAGTGAAAACGGTCAGGAAAGGCTCTTCCTCACCACTCGCCACCGTTGGTCAGATTTGAAAAGAAATGGACAAGTGTGTAATCAGCATTAGCAAATCATCTGATAAGCCTACAGTGACAAGTGTCTGACACTAGATGGCAGAGTATTTTTTTTATCAAGAATCTAAATCGGATCCTGGGCTAACTGTGTGTGTATACAGGTAATCAGATGTTCTCTGAATAGTTTCAGCAGTAAAATTCCACTGATCTGTCAGGTGTGGAGCCCAGCCCATGCCACCTTGCACCCCCCGCGCCCAGTTCAATACTGCTCTTGCTTGGTAGAACTCACTTTTAAAAAATTCTGGTGACATAAAATACCAGGGCAGCTACATATTGGGTAGGCGCACCCCAGTATTAAACTGAATTGCTTCTATGGAGATTACCATGATTTATTTACCAGTAGTTACTTTGCCACAAGGATCATACAAGTAAGGACGCGCCGAATCTCACCTGCGCAGTAGGACACGTTGCCGTCTTCCACCACCAGCGTAGGCATGGCCCCACTGCCCTGCAGCATGCAGACCACCTTTTCATGGCAGCAGTTTCTAAAGTGACAAGAGAGAGTTACAAATACAGAATATGACAGTAGGACTGTCACAGAATGATTACCCACATGTGGAACCTAAAGCTGACAACTCCATACACTGCCCAATCTACAGCCTGCGTACAGTCAGGTCTGCAGTGCTGACCCATCTCTACAGCCTTATTAGAAGCGAGATCGGATTGGACAACAGACAGACAGCTATGGCCAACGCAATGCTATTAGGTGACTTCACTAGAGCAAGGGTTTAATGGTTCTTGTCTAAACAAGGGTTGCAATATATAAGCCACAGGTTAAACTTAACAGAGGAGCCAATTCTACGGTCTCTTACGAGGCCTGAAGTCAGGGAATTAAAGCAGGCAGAAGGAGTATCTGTCACTCATAGTGACTAAGCAACCTGCATTACATGCGTACCTCAGCAGGCCTCAGTGTTGCTAGAGTCTAGCAAGTGTCATTAAGAATGTATTAACCTCCTCACCTCATGTCCAAACCATTCAAGAACAAGATTCTGTCCCCAGCTTGGAGCCCGGCCACATCTGCAGGGCTGCCTGGAAGAGAGAGACGTCATACTCTGACACATTACACGGTCTGGTTAGTGTTATATCGTAGTTCTAGAGGATGAAATGAACTGCATTAAACATGTTCTGAGTGGGGCTGTACGCCAGGGCATTTTTAGTACCACTCAGGCTCTGTAAAAAATCCTACACATCCATCTGTATGTTGGTCAGGTGTGCACTTAAGACTCTTTACGCTTAGTGAGGTGGACAAGACGATAGAGGGGGGTGGGCTGCTGTTGACCGTGTACAGACAGTACGGGCGATCCTGTATCTAATGCCAACCACAATGACACATAAGCACCTATCAGGAGGCATATAATGTGCATCCTGGGGTAAAATACGCACTTCTGCTAATGACGACTAAGCGCTGCTCCTGATTGGCTGAGGGCACCTTGATGCCTCCTACTGGCACCATTACTATTATTAGCGTAGCTGCTGTGATCTATTATTTATTTGAAATTTGCAGTCAGACTGCGGCATAAAAGTCATTTACCATTTGTTTTGTTTTGTTTTTTTTTGGTTTAAAGGGGAAGACAGCTGATGCTTATACTTTATTCCAAATAATATTTTCATTTTGTATTTGCCTATGCACGGTGTTACGTTTTGTAACTGGTGCATATTCTACTGTTGCAAGGCGGGACGAATATTAAAAATAATCTAGTTTGGCCAATTCAGTAAAATGCATATTTATACTGACGCATTTCACACCAATGTCATTGGTGCAAAATTCTGTCCATCAAAATCTGCAGCAAGCCCAGATTCTAAAAGTGTGGTGCTCCTGCAGAAATCCATTATGTAGCTGCAAACACCAAACGCATGAGGCATGAGGATGACTGTACATAAGTTATACATATAATTATATCTTCATATTTGTGTGTGATGCAGTGATGTACTTTTTGAAAACCAGCGATATCAGGAAAGTGGAGACAAACATTACCCACAAAGCATTGCCGCCAATGGAACGAAGGGGGGGGGGGGGGGTGTCTAGTGACATGTCACAATATAGGATATTGCTCTGGGGGTGCTTCCTGACAGCTTTTAGCCTCCTCTAGACCCCCGTGTCGTATGAAGTTGATTCATAATGGTAAAGGAAAATTCCATTTGCTTAGCCTTAAGTCTAATATCACATTATATTATAAATGGTTGTCAGATCTCCTTTACCACAGCCACGGTCCCTTAGCAACACAGTGTTAGGGAACAATGCGATTATACGCAATTTTCTCACATTGTTATGAATATCAAACTCCAACTTGGCATATTCATTACTAGCTGACCCGCCCGGCGTTGCCCGGGACAACCTTGTTTTTTTTTTAAATTTCCAAAATTGCTGTAAAATGTTGTCTTATGCTGCGTTTATGGCTCAAGGTTGTAATTTATTAAAACCTCCACCATAATGTTACAATGTGTTTGCATTGATACTCAATGCTAGCAATGACATCAGGTGTGGTATTGTTGTTGTTGTTTGAAACGCACCACTCCTGACTTGATAGCTGGTGTGTGTTGATGAATTCCACATCCACTCCTGAGATTTAGCACCTATGATGAATTTAATTTTGTGTGTTTGTGTGCGCTGTACTGTTTTTGTGTGTGTTGTAGTGTATGTGGGTCTGTGTACTGTGGTGTGTTGTGTTGTATCCGTCCAATGTGTAAGTGTGTGAGGTTCGCTACGTATAAATATGTGTGTGCAATGGTCGAAGTGGAAATTTTGAAGTGGGGGTATGGTAAGGCATGGGAAATGAAAGGCTGAAGTTATGTGCACACTCCAGAAAAAGAGGGTGCCGCCTCTCAAAAGGGGGCATTTTCTTGAGTGTAGTGTACCATGCTGTATGCCCCTTATACACATTATGCAAAACAGTAGTAGACCCCCAAAATTCCCATTGTGCTACATAAATTGAGCCAAAATTTACGTTATGCAACATGGATTGAGGCAAAATTGACATCATGCCACCTGGAATAAGTCCAAATTCACATCATGCCTCCCGGATTGAGCCAAAATTTACATTATGCCACACAGAGAGTGGCAAAATTCACTTTATGCCACACGGATTGAGCAAAAAGTCACATTATGCCACCCGAATTGAGCCAAAATTCACATTATGCCACCTGGATTGAGCCAAAATTCACATTATGCCACATGGCGGGGTGACGCATGGACAGAGATGGTGGGGCGATACAGTGGCAGAGATGGTGGGGTGATGAAGGGACAGAGATGGCGGGGTGATGCAGGGACAAAGATGGCGGGGTGATGCAGGGAAAGAGATGGTGGGGTGATGCAGGGACAGAGATGGCTGGGTGATGCAGGGACAGAGATGGCGGGGTGATGCAGGGCAGAGATGGCGAGGTGATGCAGGGACAGAGATGGCAGGGTAATGCAGGGACATGGATGGTGGGGTGACGCAGGGACATGCACCTCTATGTCACACTACAGGTCACATTCATCCCACCTGCTACCTGTCACATTCATCTGACCCGGCTCCTGTTTACAAGCCCAACCTCCAGACCGCAGCATCCTGTGGTCAGTATGGAGGTTGGATGGGGGTCACACACCGCCTCCGCTGCTGTACTCTGCAGACAGCAGCGGAGTCAGGGTGGAGGTGAATGGATGTCTGTGTGCGGCATGTATGCACTATGTATATATGTGTGTGTAGTGTGCTGTGTGTATCTGCACAATGTCTAAGTGTGTGTTCTGTGTGTTTCTGTATGTGTGCAATATTTAAGTGTGTGTGCGTGTATTTGTGAGTGTTGTACTCTTTTAGGGTGTGTGTTGCAGTGTTTGTTGGTGTATGTTGTACTGCATGTGGTGTGTTATGTGTATCTAACTAATGTATAAGTGTGTGTAGTGCGCTATGTATCTATGTGTGTGGTGTGCTGTGTGTGTGTATGTGGTGTACTGTGTGTGTTATGTGTGTGTGAAACTTGCCTACCTGACTCTCTCTTTCAGGGAGAGAAAACTCTGTTGCTGGACTTCCCTGGTAATGTCTGATTACTGTCACCTGTGGTGAGCTGGTTAATTGATAAGAAGGGTATTTCACCACAGATTCACACATTACCAGGGAGAGGGTGAGGTATTCAAGTATAGTGTGTGTGTGTGTGTGTGTGTGTGTGTGTGTGATGTGTGGTATATGTATATCCCCAAATATTCCTTATTGTTGAAATCCTCCACCATAATGTTGGAATGTGTTTGCATTCATATTCAATGGGAGCAATGAATTCAGGTGTGGTGTTGTTCCGTCATCATCTGTTTCCCAGATCGTCAATCTTTTTTTCCAGATCCTGATTCAAGGCAAATTGAATCTTGGTGTTTTTTTAAATTTCTGAGTGAAATTTCCCAAAAACGGCTTCGAGATGCACACCACCGGGAATAGAGGTACCTTGTTGCCAAATTTGGGGGCTCTGAGTGCCACGGTGTGTCCGCAATGCAACGGACACGCACACACGCTCTTCAACTTATTATATAGAGAAAAAAAATAATAATAAAAGAGCCAAAATATAAATATTCCCTACTTTATGACCCGAGATAACTTTGTGACTTCAGTTTACACACGGAACTCAAGGGAGTGATTCAGGTTGGCTCAGAGATTTACAAATTTGGTCCGGGGACCGATGTTGTGTGTCTGCGAATGTGTATCGGGGAACATGTGCATGAGCAGAACCGCTGTGCCAACGCCTTCAGGGAGTATCACACTCGCCGAGGCGGTCACACAAAGCAGGGTGTGTGACATCAGTGCCTGCCCCGTATTTGGCGTTTGCTCTTCCCACAAGCGCCATTTGCCCGCTCGCTAAGCAGCAAAAGAACGCTGCTTAGCGACTGGGTCTGAATCAGGCCCTTCTTCATTTTACTGGTACTCTGCAATATAAACTTGCAAAGACGGATGTCTCCACAATGGGAGTATCTGCGTTTGACTCTTATCCTATGTTATAATTCTATGTCAGATACCAGTTAGATAACGATGGTGGAATACTGTACCTGGGAGAACAGACTCAATCCACACTGGGGCATTACCCCGTAACGTGAACCCAAAACTGCTACTGCCCTTGCACACCCGAACCGTCCTGCAAAGCAAAGGAGGCAGAGAAACACAGATACAGCTCAGTGATTGGCTAGTAAGAAGGCTTCTAATTAAAGTGTGTGTGGGGGGGTACTAATGCCATTTTAGAAACACAATTTTATCTGAGCACCCACAACTTCAATTTACAATCAAATTTTGGGGAAGGTACATCAAACGCTGGAGAGAGACAAATCGGAGAGAGATAAAGTACTGTAAGCTACTTGGAGCAGGGCCCTCTTACCTCCTGTTCTCACAGCTCTCTTCTTGCATTTCAATTACAGCTCTCCTACTCACCTACCATCTATACCTGCATCTCTTCTCACTCACCTCCCTATATCTCAGCTGTATTGTGTACTAAGAATTGTACTGTTAATTGTGCTCTGTTTTTGTTCTTCTGTTGCTGTTATGTCTTGTTCTGTGTACCCTGTACTGTTCTACTGGCTGCCTAGGATCTGTGCTGCTAGCCAAATATGTACCCCGTGTCACCCCCGTAGTGTCCTTTATCTGTACCGTTTTTACTACCGATCTGACTGGTGCAATCACCATGTGGCGCAGCTGAATGGCTGCCTGAGTGCTGTACAGCTCAGTAAATATATGTTCCCCATGTCCATGTCCCTCATTAGAGTACATCTAGTATGTATATATCAGTACTGTTACTGGCTACCTAGCTGGCTGGTGCAATCACCATGTGGCGCCGCTGAATGGCTGCCTGGGTGCTGTGCAGCTCAGTAATTATATGTTCCCCATGTCCGTGTCGCTCAGTAGAGTACATCTAGTATACTGTACGTGTCCTATATCTGTACTGTTTTACCTGTCTACCTATCTGGCTGGTGCAATCACCATGTGGCGCCGCTGAATGGCTGCCTGGGTGCTGCACAGCTCAGTAATTATATGTTCCCCATGTCCGTGTCCCTCATTAGAATGCATCTAGTGCATATCTGTATTTGTGATGTATATCTGTACTGCCATTGTTGTTCCTTGTACTGATAACCCTTTATATTACAGTATGTGCATTATTTTTACTTTCTGTAAAGCGCCTTGAGTCCTGTTGGAGAAAGTGCGCTATATAAATAAAACTTACTTACTAACAACCAGCTTCTG
Organism: Crinia signifera; assembly: GCF_055691185.1. NCBI lineage: Eukaryota > Metazoa > Chordata > Amphibia > Anura > Myobatrachidae > Crinia > Crinia signifera. The sequence continues at coordinate 43,770,803 of NC_139223.1, forward strand.
ACATTTTTCACAGTTGGTGCAAATGGTTGGTACTTTATCTTTCTTAACTTTATTTCTCTCCAAATTTTAATATATCTCCCACAGTATCACATATCTGTTGTCATTTGTTTTCTGTACAATACACATAACATTCACCATTGTCAATCACGAGATTTTGTGCACGCTGTATAAATACACAGTTTTGCCACAAAGTACATGTAAATGTTTATAATGAGAATGATCACCAGTCACTGCGGTTTCACATATATGTACAGTAGGAACCCAGAATAAACATTTGCTATGAGGTCCAGGATGTGGTAGACTTGCCTCTACATAGACATGTATCCACTACCCAGTACTAAAGTGCAGTGACATCCATTGGTGTGTTAGTGGCGTAACAATGGCACTGCAGCCCAAGCGGTGGCTTGGGGAAACCGGTGCTGTGGGGGTGCATGGTCTCAGATTCCAATGGGTCAGGCATTCCGTATAGAATGTGCTGAAAATGTCCCTCCAAAAATGGCTGCCACCTTGGAGGAGACAGATGCTAGAGGTTCTACTGGACAGATGGATAGATGCTAGAGGTCCTAATGAGTAGCCTATATTGCTACCCAGAAGTTACAGATATATATTGTCCCTGGCAATCAGCATGTAAACCAGTGGCAATGAGCATGTATCCCCCTGGAAATGGGCATGTAACCCCCTGGCAATGAGCATGTAACCCAGAGGTAACAAGCAAAAAACCTACTGCCAATTAATAAAAAAACACATGGAAATGAACATAAAAGCCCCTGGCAATAAGCATAAAACACCTAGCAATGAGCATGTAACCCCTGGCAACAAGCATGAAATCCCTGACAATGAGCATATAAAGTGGTCAATTTACTAAAAGTTTTAAAAGTGAAAAGGGGTGATGTTGCCCATAGCAACCAATCAAATTCTAGCTATAATCTTATACTAGATAAATGATCGAATGTGATTGGTTTCTACAGACAACATCTCCACTTGTTGTCTTTAGAAGGTTTGATTAACGGTCTGTGATGTTAGGAATATTGGTTGAGCCCACAAAATAGCAGCAACCATGAGCGCAATTGGCGTGTTCCATTTGAGTGACGGAGTTCACCTGTGTGGCTTCCCAGAGCCCCCGCTGCCAGCAATGAGAGAACTGCTCTTTTTCAGTCCCCTGCCCAGCTCATCCTGGCAGTGTGGCATAGAAGCAGCCTTTGTAGACACCAGTAGCCGCTCATGGTGGTCTTCACTCCGACTCCTCCGCAGGCGATTGCTGCGTTCACTCCTGGATCGGCAGATCTTACTGATGAGACTCTGGGACACGACATGGTCAAAACGCTGCCGGTGCTTCTTGGGGATAAATATTCTGCCGGGAGAACAATTTAGAGAAACAGACATTAGTGCAAGTTCCACCTGCCCGAGAAATAACAGAGAACGTTTTGGAATTAGGCACATGCAACGTATAGCAATAACACTGGAACTATGGGCCTGATTCATCCCCTGACTACGTCTATCCTATTTCCTTTAAATGCCTTTCACTCCAGGTCATCTAATTGAACAATGTCCTTGTCCTCTATCCAAGAGTCTACCATTTCCCTCATCCTCTAAGCCAGTGTTTTTCAACCACTCTGCCCCCTTTGAGTTGTTCTTAAGTGTGCCCCCAGGTCTAGAGATGCCCAAACCATTTTACAGCCACCACCAGTTCAACTGTTGGTTACTGGTCTCTTCTTTTTATGTAAAGGGCCAATGTATTTTATTTGTGTTACCTGTGGGGATCAATGTGATTTTTTTTTTACATGGGGGCCAGTAGGTTTTTTTGTTTTTTTTTTCTGTGGGGGCCAATGTGTTTTGCCCTGTGGGGATCTCATGGTGTGCCATGGCAATTTTAAAATCTTATTTAGTGTGCCGCAAGGTAAAAAGGTTAAAAATCACTGCAATAACCCTATTGGTGGCATATTACACTATGGACATTTCTGGCATATTACATAGCACAGAGCCTCTTTCTATAAGAGAACCTAGAATTGTAATCCAGTAATAAACGATGCACTTCTGGCTGTTAATAATCATTTCAAGTGAGTATGGAACAATTTTATTACTACAAAAATATGTATAAAAGTCATACAAAAAATAGTACATAACAATCACTCTCTCATAACAATACTCTAAAACCCTCCAGTCCTAAACATCTTTCAACTTAACCTCGGTTGTCCACTATTTGCCACCTTTGCAATCCACACCCAACCATTACATTTCTTTAATCACTCATCTGTGCCTTCCCTTCATCTGGAGACAACCAACCAATATGTCACATTTACTTTTTTGCAACTTTTCTCTCTCAGCACTGTATTACTTTAGTTTCTATTCCTATAATCAGCGCATTCCTTTATTACGAAAGGTCTACGTGCAAACAGTGGTCCATAATCATGTCCGGAACGCTGCTGCTACACATGCAGCAAAGTAACGGTCATCAGCAGGAACCTTTCGTGTCAGCGACTGACTGTCTACGGCTCATTGCGGGGGTGGGGGGGGGGGGGGGAGCAGCAGTCATAACTCCAACCACAACTGAATTAGGCCCTGTGCGTGCTCATATGCATGTGTGAGACAGATGGCACTCAGGGGTCTATGTTTTAAGCATTGGAGAGAGATAAAGTGGAAGAAGATAAAGTACCGGCCAATCGCTCCTATCTCACATGGGGATGGGTACGGGATCCCTGAGCTTTCAATGGCGGCAGCCACAAGACTGATATCGGCATCCTGACGGTAAGACTCTAACCACCCCTACACATACTTGCCTACCCTCCCGGAATGGCCGGGAGGGTCCCGCAAATCGGGTCCCCCGGGAAGGGGGGCAAGTCTCCCGCATTTCCCTACAGCCCCGGCTCCCCGCGTTCTAAAAACTATGACTTTCGCGGGTCAGCGGGGAGGGGGCGGGGCTAAATGACGCAATTCGCGGCATTTTTAGCCCCTCCCCCACCCACGGACCCGCAAATTGAGGCTTCAGCCCGTCATGGTGATGTCATCAAGCCCCGCCCCCAAAATGAAGCCTCTACCCGCCCCCTTTCACTCCTCTCCGGGCTTCTCCCGGAAAGGAGTATGCCAAAGTCGGCAAGTATGCCCCTACAGCCTAATTCTAATCCCCTCCTGTGCCTGACCCTAACCCTCCCACACCCAGCAACCTAATCCTCCCTAGCAAACTGATATTTGGGATGTTGACTATCGGGAGTCTGTCAATGGGATCCTGCTGGGTGTCTAGATACCACCGACAGTCTTCTGACCACCATCATTCTAAGCACCTGGTTGCCAATCACAGGGACAGATGTAATCATGCCCGAGTTTGGAAGCTGTACTGGATGCCGGCCTTTTTTTTTTTAAAGGGGCACTTATTTACAAGGCATGGTTTTACCTTGTAGGAAATACCCCTTTTACACCACCACAAAAACCTGGGTTTTTCCCTCGTGGACCCAGGTCAGCGGCGGTGTAAAAGGGGTTAACCCGTGTCCCTTTACAGTGGACTTCTACCCAGGTCCTGACCAGGGCAGAACACAGGCAGGACCTGGGTAGAGGGCAGTGTAAACAGGTACGCTGGGTCATCTGACCCTGCTCTTGTTTACAGCAATAGGGGAAGCACAACCTCCAGATGCCCTGCGTACTGCGGTCAACAAGGAGGTTGGTCGAGGAGCACACACAGCCTCTGCTGCTGACTGCTGTACTGTGTAGACAGCAGTGGAGGCAGGGAGGAAGTGTGCGGCATCCATTCACCATGTGGATGGGGGCTGGGGGGGGGGGCACGAGGGCTGGGGGAAGCCCAGCATCTTGCTTTGGTGCTGGGCTTGCCCTCAGCGTGACAATTGGCGGTCCCTGCAGGGTGATCGGCAGTCCCAGCCCTTGGAGATGATGTCATATCCAAGCGCCGGGTAGGCACCGCAGTGTAAATGGTGCAAATCCCGGATCTGACCTGGCTTGGATCGGTGTTCCAAATACCGGGTCGAATCCCGGATTTGGGGTAGAAGGGGTATGAATGTGTGAGTTCGCTGGCATCGCGCATGGCCGCCGAACTCAGCTGTCAGCCCACAGCCAGGGTTTGAAAAATGTCAGGAGCTGGTTGGTTAGTACTTTGTCTCTTTCCAGCCTTCAAGGCTTGGTATATAGACCCCTCGGTCAGTTTCCTGCACACAGGATAAATGCTGGTGCAAGAGAAGATGATGGTTGTGGCCACTGGCGTAACATCAGTGTACAGCATGGCTTTCTGCTTGCAGCTGTATGGACTCTCACTATGGGGGTTATTTTGGTTCACTCTTTCTGACAAATTCCTTCTTAGATGGACAAAACCATGTGGACTGCAGGTGAGGCAGATGTAACATGTGCAGAGAGAGTTAGATTTGGGTGGGGTTTTACTTCAAAGTGACATCTACATTGCAGTGTAAAAATAAAGCAGTCAGTATTTTCCCTGCGCGGAAAGAAAATAACTCACCCAAATCTAATTCTCTCTGCACATTTTACATCTGCCCCCCCCCCCCCCCCCTGCAGTGCACATGATTTTGTCCATCTAAGAAGGAATTTGTCAGAAAGAGTGAACCAAAATAACCCCTCTGTGCCAGATATATCAAGCTTCAAAAAGCGATAAAAGTGGAGAATGATAAACCACCAGCCAATCAGCTCCTACCTGTCATTTTTCAAACCCAGCCTGACATTTCAGGAAGGAGCTGATTGGCTGGCATTTCATCACTCTCCACGTTATCACTTTTTGAAGCGTGATACATCTGGCCCATTAGCTGTAGCGAATCGCACATTAATATACAGTAAGGTAGCAAATCAGGCTTTTGTGCCTCCCTGCAAATACAGCCCGACTCAACCCCAGAGTGTGTAGGGACACAGGGATGTTATTTGGCCTGGCTGAGTTTAACAAGAAAGATAATAAGACTCTGCTGCACCATTTAACTCCCAAGCATTTAATTTGTACTCATCTCTTCCGCTTTCCTCTCCTCCCAGCACTGCCGACATTTCCCCAGGGAGCAGGAGGATCGCTCAGAAGATTTGGCAGAGCTAGTCTCATGGTATAATTATCCCAGCAGCGAGATAAAAGCCAGCTTGCAAGCGTACACATGCCATCACTCAGGCAGCATCCACTGTGTCTGCCACCTTGGTATTTTCAGATCAAAGGATAAAAGATTCTGTCTCCCTCGGATACAGCGAGGTTCATGTGAAGTACAAGGCTGACAGTGTCTTGTGATTTGGTTTTGACAAGTTGTCATTTTAACATAACCTCAAATCTGCTTTACAAATCAAAACAGGAAAAGGGCTTTATTTGATGTTTGAAGCTTTTTTTTATTTCCTTCTCATGGCCTCCGCCGCATTTACTCCATCAGCGTAGACTCCTAATCAGATATCTATCCCGGGGCAGGATTGGCATCCTCCACTAATCATTAAGCTCCCATTAAACACTTACACTCATTGCTAATTGCCGGATCGCATTACATGTGCGGTTGCTGCTGCTGCTGCTGCATGCCTGGTAGCTGCACATACGGTATATTCCAATTTCAGAACGATGATGAAGGTGACATTTTCCGTTCATACAGATCCAGTGTTGTAGACATAGATATTATCACCTCTTTCCTTCGGTTAATGAGTGCCATTCACAAGTCCTTATAGTCAGGAGGTGTCAAGACAGCAGAACTGGACAGCCACGGAGCTAATAGTGGCTCCTTTCATGAGATTCTGGCTATGGCCGAATTTTGACTATGCAATTTGCCCTTGAAGTGCATGGTGCTGATTTGGATTATGGGGGTTATTCTGGTTCATTCGCTCGGATGCGAATTCGCATCCTTGCAAGTGAACCAGATCCTGCCTTTGCGTATGGTGGGAGATGCAGTCCAACCATTCGCAAGCTGCATTCCTTCGTACTGGCTGTGATTGGATGTTTTACATAAAGATCCATTTGCATGCCACTGGGACCCTCCCACATCTTTGGAGGGGAAGTGTGTCCCGCATGTCCGTCACGGACTCATTCGCATGAGAACGCCCAGCGTTCCCATATGCTAATGGGCCGCACCGCCACCCCCCCCCCCCCCCGCCCAACGTTCACAAGGTTGGGTGCGTGCACCCGGTGAACAATCTGTTCGTTATGGCCACATGCAGGAAGCGCATGCGCAAAAACAAAACATCGGTCGCATGCGAACACACGCGGCCGGCCGAAAGGACCTGAAAAAGGTTCTATGTGCAGTTGCAATTTTTGACTTGCTTACCGAGCGCTTATATGCGAATGGCCGCCGACCATCGACTGACTTTTATTTGCGTGCAGGAAAAAAATCAGTCTGAACTGACTTTTTTTTGCCTTGGAAATGTCTGAGAATGGCGCCGATGCTGACGTCATGTGACGTTAGCCACCCGCCTCGTGCATGGGAGCAACCAGCATTTTTGTAGGCACTCACAGAAAACGCTGGCTGTCCTCATACTCCAGCCCCTGATGTAGGGCATGCTGGGATGTGTAGTTCAACAACAGCTGGAGTGTCAAGGATAGCCATCACTGGCATATACACATGCGCGGAGCCGCACCATCGGTCCCCGGACCGAATCCGGCTCCTTGTGAGCCAACCTGAATTACCCCCATCATTTGTTATGTATCATTTTGAGAGCTTTACTTCCCAAGTGTCATAATAACAACACATTACATTTTATGCCCGAATAACAATATCATATAAACTGAAAGATGCAAGCTCATTTCTGCAGCTTGCTGAAACTAAACACAATAGAGTTCTAAGCTCAGATCCATTCACCGTGATTATTTGTATAAACACCATGAAACACTGCTGGGCAGAGGGTAGAACAAACCACACATAGAACGTCATCATACATAACAGCAGATCTAGTACATTACGGGGGAAATTTACTAAAGGAAATTTGTAAAAAATAGGTGTATTTGTATTTAGAAATACACTTATTTTTGACATTTACTATCCCAAAAAATACGGCAATTCGTATTCGTATTGATGTGCTATCAATACGAATACGAATTGCCGTATTTTCAGGATAGTAAATGTAAAAAATAAGTGTATTTCTAAATACAAATACACCTATTTTTTACAAATTTCCTTTAGTAAATTTCCCCCTACATGTGGAAATGTAAGTAACAGATGTAAGGCAGAGTTCAGAGACGAGAACTTAATCCTATATATATCCAAATCCTGGTTACTACTAGTTTATCATCCTCCATCTGAAGATCACGGTCCTTCCATTAATACCAGAACTGTTCTACAGACCGATTTATAGTTAAAAGCTAAGCCAGAATGGACTTCCTTTATCCTTTTAAAATCTACAATTGCTAAGAGTGCTCCATTAGTATAAATACAGTCCTGTCCATATCAATAATGCATTATTTACTTGTTATGGGGGAAAAGGAAAACAAACCTAAAATGTCTGGAAAATCCGCGATGTTTGCCCATTATCCTGTCGTCCTTGGTTACAGGGGTTTCAGTTTTTCATTAGAGGTCAGTTGATAGACAAGTGTTGGCCAGAGTCAAGGTCACTTAGATCATTTTCCAAGGCAGCACTTTGCTGTCAGTCCTACTGCCTCTGCCGCTGTCCCTGGTACTGAACCTACAGCTCCCTGCTCAAAGCTGATATCTTATCTGTCCCAGGGGTCCTGCCCCTCCTTCATTGTTGCTGAAAACCCAAGGGAAGCAGCTGTTAATGAGCTGGCTATGAAACCTCAATCAGGATGTATGCCCACAGGAACCCAGCTAAGTCATTCCAATAAATGGTGGGAAGGAGAGAGAGGGAGTTTACACAGAGAAGACAGCTCTTATTAACCCATCTCCTTTTTTTTTTGTTTCCAAACTCTCACAGACTACAAAATTCAAGGACTTTCTGATATAATCAGGAGTATATCCAGAACTTTGTGGGCCCATAGCAACATAATGAATGGGGCTTTGTCCCAATGCTTCTTGAGAGACACCTCTTTATCATTTTATGCCCCATTTTAGTGTCCTAGATCACACAAGTAGTGCCCTAGTTAATATTATGCCCCCATAGTAGCATCATCAATTATTTTTTAAACCGTAGTAGTGCCCTAGTTTACATGATGTAACATTTTAGGGCGGCCAGTACACTTTATGCCACACAGTATACCCAATTCACAATGTAACATACAGTGTCCCCAGTTCATATTATGCCACATTACAGTGCCCCTGATCATACTGTACCGCACTAAAGTGCCCCAGGTCTGACTATCTAACATTATAGAGCCTCCCACATTAATATGAGCAGATCGGATGACACATAAGAGTGTCCTCCAGTTCATATTGTGCCAATTACAGTGCCTTCTTACCATTATATAGACACTCCTCTCATGATATTGTAACTGCACACAATTCAAGCTGAGCGATGGACCAGACTCAATTTTAGGTACTTGTTTCCTATCTGGGCGCCCGCTAAGTTAATTGCGCACCATGGTATTCTCCGTATCAAAATCGGATCGCATCGCATCGGATACCACAAATGCACATACACGATATTGAACGATGCGATCCGATCCGATTTCGTTCCCGCTTTTATGGTTGGCCCATAGGATGGGCCATCTGTAACACTACTGTATTTATTAACCCTTCAAAGCCCTCCCCTTGTCACATCTGCACAGAAACACAGTATTGACGTCAACCCGAAGCGTGGCGAGCGCAGCGAGCCCCGCGAGGGGCGGCGGTACGCGTCCTCCGACTTTTTCATACCCCCACTATCCACGTCGGCGTGGAGTTGAGAATAGAATAGTGTGGCGAGCGCAGCGAGCCACCGAGCGCGAAGCGTGGCGAGCGCAGCGAGCCCCGCGAGGGGACGCGGATACTTCACAGGTATCCGTGTCCCCTCGCGGGCTTCACAGGTATCCGCGTCCGCTCGCCACGCTTCGGGCTCGGTGCGCTCGCCACACTATTCTATTCTCAACTCCATGCCGACGTGGATAGTGGGGGTATGAAAAAGTCGGAGGACGCGTACCGCCGCCGCTCGCCACGCTTTAAACCATCAGGGGGGGTTTCCTATACAAATCGTGGGTTTGCGGGGTTATTACATTGAAATCAATGTAAAATCGGGTCTCAGGGACCATTTAACATTGATTCCAATGTAAAAATCAGGTTGATCGCGTCACCGCATGCGATGCGATCCGATTTAAAATGAAATCGGATCGGATAGCATCGTATGCCATCGTACATCATCGAGTACCGAATCCGATGCGATGCGATCCGATTTCATTACGGTGCCCTACGTAGAAAACCTGGGCGCCCAGATAGGAAACAAGTACCCAATTTTATAACCTTGGTCCAGACCCCCTAAGTCTCTGGGCCCCATAGCAATGGCCCCCTTGCATAGTTATAACTATGGAAATAACGATACAATTGTAACACGGTAAGGTGTCCCTAAATCATGGTGCCATGGGAGCAAACAACAAATATGATTTAGATGTAACACTTAAGAACTATATTGAAATACTAACGGCTTTAAGAACCATTTGTCTGGTAATCCGCCGGCCTTACAGTCTAATAGGCTTTCAGATGATTTATTATATAAGTGGTTATTAAACTACTTTTGATATATATATTTGATAAACGATTTTATGCTGTCGTTCTTCTCACCATACCAACCTGAACTATATACCCAATAAGTAATATATATATATTTATCTTGAAATGGGTCCTTTTGTCTTCTTTTTTTGGCTCCTTGCCAACAGATCCTAATTAACCACTGCTCCTGATGAAGACGTGTGAACATGTCGAAACGCGTTGAGCCCCACCATTGAGCCCCACCTTTCATCTTGCTCCAGCCAACACCTCGGTGAATCTCTATTCGGGACCAGCATCTTCCATACTTGTGCCTCCAACAGATCTCAACTTCAACCTGTGGTGTTTCCAAACATTGGCATCGAAGACCATTCTGCCATAACACCCGGAGGTAATCTGGATCCACACACTGGGTATTATACCGGAATTATCATCAAATCTTTCTTCAAGAAATGAGGTCTTGACATTTGACCGTCGCCGTTGGTAACTATATCTAACAGCTTGGCACTCACGATTTACCACTTTTTTCACTGGAGCATATATGCATGCAATGACTGTTTTTTAAACTCGTTTTTCCAGTTCTTACTGGTTTTTCCCCCCATTTTTCATTTTATTTATAGAGAATTCTCCAATTTATGTTTTATGCAATAAATGTATTTGTATTTTTATTACTACTTGTAGTTGGTTATTATTCAGTCTAACCCGAGCGCTGTATACTCCCCTTCTTTCCTAATTAACAATGGGGCAGATGAAACCACAGCTAAAGGCCTCCATATAGAAGCCAACATTTATGACAGCATGACATGTCAGCGGTCCAGTTGGCCATACCGTCATAAATAACATCGATAAAATATTTAAATTACACTTTTTATTTTCTTCACAATTTGACTTTTACATGTTTATGGAAATGTTGATAGTGTAGAGCAGGCCTGGCAAACGTGCCTCTCCAGATGTTGTAAAACTACACATCCCAGCATGCTTTGCCACAGTTCTAGCATTCCATAAAAGCAAAACTGTGGCAGTGCATGCTGGGATTTATAGTTTCACAACAGCTGGTCTGGTGTAGAGGGTGTACACATTCGTACAGGACTGGTCACAGGCCCATTGTGAGAAGCTCCTGCTCTTTCCACAATAGGCTGGTGCTGATTTTACGACCTAGGCCAATGAGGACTATAATCTGCATCCTCTCCATTCCCCTCACTCCTATTCACTAAGATCTTCCAAAAAACACTGCATTTTGATGAGTAGAAATGCATGTAATAACCCGTACACATGGGGCAACGGGAGCAGTGTGCGGAGCGATCTGTCACTATCCGTGTTCTGAATAGCATAGTGTCCCACGCCCCCATTTCTCTCCCTCGACATTGCTTAATAGATGCAGCGGGACACTGGCAGCGCCGGGCGGTACGTGGGACCGTCCCAAAAAAACAGGCCGGTCCTGCGAAAAGCGGGACAGTTGGGAGGTATGCAATAGAGAGAACACGGGTGATGACTAGATATTTCTAGCATACTTGTAATATCTAACCCGGCAGTAGCAACGCGCAGGACAGCACGTCGCCGGGGGCCATAGACATGGAGCTATCCGCGCTTCTTTTCTAAGCGATCTAGTCAGATCGCTTAGAAATGGGGCTGTAATCACACCGTATGTATGCCACTTTAGACAAGCTCACATCATATTCAGTTTAGGAGCAAGATTGTAAAGGGAAAACTAGTTCAACGTTCATCTAGGGCAGTGATGGCTAACCTTGACACTCCAGCTGTTGTTGAACTACACATCCCAGCATGCCCTGCATCAGTTTCAGAATGGCCAAATAGTAAAAATGTATCTGGGCATGCTGGGATGTGTAGTTCAACAACAGCTGTAGTGTCAAGGTTAGCCATCACTGATCTAGGGGGATGTGGTCATTAAGAGGACAGTGCCTAGTTGGACATTCAAAAGGTCGACACATCAAAAAAGGTCAACATGCATGCTTGTGTTGACCTTTTAACTGTCAACCAATAGTGGTGGACCTTTTAGCTGTCGAACTAGACACTGTCCCCTCTCTGTCCCTTCATCTTATTTTAAAAATCCTGCTTCATTAGGTGTTCCTAATCCGCCTAACAAGGAAGGCCTTCATTCCACCAGACTGTTCCCCTCAGCTTGTACAAACATCTGCTCCAGCACGACTGCCGCCATATTGCTCCATGAAAGCCATAGCAGAAATCTGGGAGTGCCTCCACAAACATGGCAATGTCTTAAGTGGGTTTGCACTCTGCATCGGACATTTTGTGCCAAGTAAATGGATCTATATTTGTTGAGCAAGTCCATGACATGTATAGTGATGTTAACGTGTAACTATTATCTACACACAATGGAAGCAGCCATATTGAATAGTGACTTGCTGCACACTGGATTTGCCCATAAATTGTCTGCCACATCTCAATGATGTCAGTGGTTCCTAGTGAACTAGCAGGCTGCATTCTCATGAAGATGGTTCAGTCCACAAAGTGGCCATCTCTACGGTAAGCATGTGACATGTCCACTTAATAATACCTACTTGCACTTACTGCGGGATAGACCTCTGTAAACAATTTCCCCAAAGAGGAGATAACTGAACATAAGACTTATTTCTCTGAGGGTTAAACGGGAGAATATTAATGGAAAACTGTGAAAAAACAACTTGTTACCTAAAAATAACAAGCTCTCCTGCCTGACCTCAATTCTGCTTCTAACTCAGCTCCTCTGGGGAGATTATACCAGCGTAAAACAAAACCTGGACACCATCCCAGATCCGAGATCCAGACACAATCAGGCTGAGTATCTATGTCGCCCTCCCAGCTGAATCAATGAGAGATATTCTCACTTCCCACCCAAGCAAGCTTTAACTCTTCATTCACACATGTAATGTATAAGCAAGACTTTGGAGACAGACTGAGAAGGAATTCTAGCATCCTAAAATAGAGACATTCTGTCCTTGAAAACATTTCTGACAAAAGACATATCTTTTATTATTATTAATAATGTTGTTATTATTATTAGTACTAGAGTAGTAGTGTTAGTATTGTGGTTTAGTTCTATAGTACCACTTATAACCCTTTCACATTGCAAAGATAACCTGGGTCGATCCCAGGTCTGTTGCCGGGTCGACTTGGGTATCTGTATGATGTGAAAGGCCCATTTTTAATTTGCCGGGTCCAGCAAGTCGGCATCCTGACACGGGTTAAAAGAAGGATTAATCACAGGTCGGACCGGGCTGCTGTGCAGTGTGAACGGGTAACTCAGATCAAGCGACAGCGCTTGGAGACAGCGTCAGCTCCAAGCGCTGCAATCCCCCCCATGACGCACCACCGCTCCGCCCGTCCCCTGTCTGACATCAACAACCCGGCGTGGGGAGCTGAACCTTGCAAATGGTGGGTCGCTCCCAGGAGGGATCTGTGTCCAAATCCAAGGAGCGACCCTTCATTTGCGATGTGAAAGGGGTATAATTTAAACAGAGCTCTGACCCATTGGCACTGACAGGCTAAAGGTGCCCATACACTATTCTGATGTGTCTGAGGCACAAGTCAGACCCGTTTCCCTTGAACTTCCCCGGCAGCTCCCCGGGAGTACTTACATCCGATTTGGCACTGAATAGGTCATTTTTTACATGCGATATATTGCATGCGATTCACCGCATGTAAAAGGACTCCTGGGGACCTGCTGTTCAAGGGAAATCGGATGCGATACATCTCGGGTGATAAAAATCGGATAAAAGGCCAAATTGCAACAAAATGAGTAGTGGCTGTAGTGAAAAACTTTCCTTTCAAAGTCCGTTCAACGCTGGTCATCTATGCAAAGCATCAGCGAATGGGACTCTACTCCCATACTGCTCAGCCAATCAGGTCAATGCAGGCCACATTGGGATGTTGGCAGTGAGGAGAGTCCTCAAACTAGGACTTCTCAGAGGGGATGGTATTGTCACCATCGATGGTTCAGGCCCATAGGGTCTGATTCAGCAATGATCCCTAATCTGAGAAGATGCAGTTGACTGTGAGTAGATAGCTGCTTCCCAGACAGAAAGAAAAGACCCCTGCAATTTTTGAACGCATTACAAAACTTTCACAGATCGCTATCTATACGCAAATCCTGAACTATCGAAAGGATTTTGCAGTCCGCGCAAATTCGAGTAGCTCTGTGGCTTCCACTAACCTGCGACCTGCATTGTTTTTAACACTCCAATAAAGGGCCTAATCTAATTCTCTCTGCACATGTTACATCTGCCCCCCCCCTGCAGTGCACATGGTTTTGTCCATCTAAGAAGGATTTTGTCAGAAAGAATGAACCAAAATAAGGCCCAAAGTGTCTGTTTTCCACAGCGATACACCGGCCTCCTGTCAGCAGAGGGATTGCCTTACGTTCCCCATGCATTTTCAGTTGCTGTTCACCCTCGTGCATGCACGGTACATGTGTGAAGTAGTCGTTCGATAATCGTTGAGTTTGCAAATTCACTGATTAGCGATAAATGCTGAATTCGGCCCATAAACCTTTGACAGTTTTAAATAATCAATGGTCATTGGCTATACCTACTTATCACCCAGAATTGGGACAGTTTGGTGGGGAGCCTGTGTACGGTCACAGATCTCTGAGGTGATTATTTATTCACAGCAAGTGGTTTACTATTCTTTATGTGAAATGTTCCTAAGGAATACTGGAATGATTACATCAGGACTGACTGATAGACAGCGATAACAACTCTCACATTTTATGCAGATACTATAAAAGCTTGGTATGTATATATGTGTGTATTGCCTACCCTAGCACACACTTAACTCGGGACAATGCAGATTATTTCAAATATTACCTTTGTTTAGAGCAGTTTAAGGATATCAAGAACTAAGCTAAGAAAACACTTTAACAACTATCTGACTAGGTGCACTTACAACAAGCTGTAATTAAGTATATAGAGTCATTATTTAGCCTCCGCCAGCACCCCAACGCCCCCCCCCCCCCCCCCCCCCCCCCCGGGCTGTCGTCGCCAGCACCCCCCCAGGCTGCTGCACGAATTCTCCCAGGCTGGATTGCAGTCCCAATCCGCCCCTGACTAGAAGACTGGATAAACAGCTGCACTCTCAACAAAGGGACCTCCACGTTTACCAACATACAGCCTAGTGTGACCACTGGCTGGCATAGAGGCACTTAGGGGGGTATTCAATGCTGGCCCAACAGCCGTGACCCTGTCCCATTCTCAGTCTGCTCGACCGAGAATTTGCAGGCGGGATTCAATGTCCTGCCTGTAGCGGGACGAGAAGGGGGCGTGGCTGCGAGCTGCACCCAGGAATCGGCAAGCTGCGGCCGTGAGCTCGTTAATTCCCGGCCGTTCTTGGCAGAACAATCCCAAACTGCTTGTGAAGTCGGGCACGTTCTGCCGAGATCCCCTGTTCAAAGCTGTCGGAGAAGACAGCATTGGATAGGGCCCTGCAGCCATCTCCCCCGTTGGAAATGGCTGCGGGAGGATTGAATATCCCCTTTAGAGAAGGTCAGACTGGCCCTGATAATTAGGCTGACTGAGGGTTTATTCTCAAAAGGGACTAGGAGGTACCAGGTGCATAAGTTAATGCCTGCTGTACATACATCATAGGAATAGGTTTTTAAAATGTCTTTTCTCCTCACATCATTATATTTTTGTACAGAGCTGCAAAACACATAGAAAATATGATTGGTAAACTATTTCTCGTGAGCTGATCATGAAGTATATTATGCATACATACTGTATGGTTTTAAGAAAGACATGTATGGTGCACGTCCATGGAGCGATTTATGTTCTTTTGAGCCTGTGTCTATGTTACAGTGCAGATGTTGGAGCTGCACCGAAGGAGACGTATACAGATGCACGGTCTTGTAAACGTCTACAGCAGTGGTTCCCAACCCTTTTCCTCAAGTACCCCCAACAGTGCATGTTTTGCAGGTCTCCACACAGAATCACAGGTGATATAATTAGCTCCACCTGTGGATCTTTTAAAATGTGCCTGAATAATCTGTGCACCTGCCAGGTGACCTGGAAAACGTGCACTGTTGGGGGTACTTGAGGACCAGGGTTGGGAACCACTGGGCTACAGTATCTAGTATGCATTCTAGATTGGTAACAAGGAGGTAGCTTAGCGCATGCACAGAACTGTCTACCTTGTGTGCTAGGGAAGAGCCACGGGTGAAGGTGGCTGTGTACACAGATGCTAAACTGCTCACATAGTTCATATTTGCTATGTAAAGCGGCCCAACAGTAGGGATTCTGACGATCATTATACCAACATCAGAATCCCGACTCCAAGAGGGGGCGAGCGCTACAAAGAACCTTGTGGGCCTGCTGTGCTCACCACGCTGCGGGCTTGGTGGCTCCCTGTGCTCAACAAGGGTTCTGTTCTCTCTCTATGGGGGTCATGGACGCTCACAAGGGAGAATAGCCCCTGTAAGTCAGGATCCTGACTGTCGGGCATTTAACAGTCGATATTCCGATGTCAGTGTAACCGTTGGAATCCCGACCGTCAGGCTATCATCCGGAACCCATCATTTCTATAGTGAAAGGTGCAGCAATGGGTATCTCAGCGCCCAGTGGGTATAGTAATCTGTGGCCAAGTGCAGCGAGCCTCCGTGGCCTGGGTCCTACTAACCCCCTCCTCCGTTGCAGGGAGCTGGGCAGTGTGGAGAGAGATAAAAGGCTCTCTCCTTAGCTCAGCACACGCTGCTCAATGTTGTGTGCTGAGCTGGGGAGAAAGAGCTGCAGCGGCAGCCTGTCCCCTCTCTCTCATCCCCTTGTTTATTTTGTTTGCAGAGAGGCATTGCCAAGCCTCTCCAGGAGGCCCCGCCCCCTCCATTTGACCGAGGCCCAGCTGACCTGTTGGCACTTCTGTATGTATGGGATACCTATGCTCCCTGGAGCATTATACAGAGGGAAGAGACAGCATACGCCAGCCTCGTCCTGTAACTGTAGACATCATAACTACCACCCACCAAATAACACAGGTCATTTTGGTGAGGCTGCACCTTTCACAGCAGACTGGACTGGAAAATAATTTATTGATTGATATAATATCCATTAAGTTACTATAGAGCAAGGAAACTTTTCAGTTAGAACATGGAAAGTCAATATGAAAACTGAAGTACAAATTATCGGGATTGTTTTCTTTAAAATATTGAGCTTCCCAGAAACCTTCAGGGCATTCTTAAAGGTGCAGCTACATGTATAACAGGCATGTGGTTCTGGGTCAGTAATCAATACAAAGGTATTCAATAATAAGATGTCTCAGTTATTTTTACAATTGCTCTGAATGCATGTAAAGGAATGAGAAATGCATATAAAAAGCATATTTGATGTCAATGTTAAACCATTGGTACAATCGCAGACTTTGTTAAGGTGTATTGTTATAATCATTCCCCATCCCTTATCATACCCTCATACACCTATCTTTTGTAGCATTCCTTGAGAACCTTTCCCAAATTTTGCTTTGTAAAACAGTGTACTAGGGCTAACTGAATTTCCCTCCTTTGGGGTCATACACACAGGGCGATTTTAGCCCATTTTCTAAGCGACCTGACTAGATAACTTAGAAATGAAGCACGGATCTCTCCGTGTGTATACTCTCGAGCTGTAGCGATGGGCAGTCCTATGCGTCGCCATCGAATGACTAGATCTTGACTAGAACACTGGTTAGGACAGATCGCCTATACACACATTGCTGGGTGGGATATTCAAACTGAAATCTAAATTGCAGTGTAAAAATTAATCGGTCAGTATTTACCCTGCACAGAAACAAAATAACCCCCCCCCCCCCCCCCAAAAAAAAACAAACTCATTAAATTTGTTTAAATCAAACAGATTCAACTATAGTACCTTGTCCGTTTCAAGATGTTGGGAACAAATTGCTGAATTCCAAATGAAATTTCCTCCCATCTAGCACCAGATTTTTATTCCATTCAACCGACTAGTTCAATGGTTAGATGAAAGTTGGTCTTGTGGCATGGGAAGACATGCCACGGTATAAATCGTTGGTATGGCCTCATCAAGAATACAGTTTACAGTTCTGGGCACCAGTCAATAAAAATGTACATTTGGTACTTGTTTCCTAGAAGGGCGCCCACGATTTTGATCTTGATCGCAAGGAAAAAAATCGTGTCGGTCGCATCGCATGCGGCCAAAAAATCGAATGCGATGCGACCTACGCGATTAACGCGATTTTACATAGGGAACAATGTTAAATGGCTCAATTGACCCGATTTCACATAGGGAACAATGTTAAATGGCCCACAGACCCCAAATACCCACCCTGAAGTGTGAAATGGCCCCCCAATTGTTAACGTCACCCCACGATCAACGTCAACCCGAAGCGTGGCGATCGCAGCGAGCCCACGCGGGGCGGCGGTACGCGTCCTCCGAACTTTTCATACCCCCACTATCCACGTCGGCGTGGAGTTGAGAATAGAAAGTGTGGTGAGTGCAGCGAGCCACCGAGCCCGAAGCGTGGCGAGCGCAGCGAGCCCCGCGAGGGGACATGGATTACTTAACATGTATTCTGCGTCCGCTCGCCACGCTTCGGGCTCGTATTCTGCTGCGCTCGCCACGCTTTGGGCTCGGTGGCTCGCTGCGCTCGCCACACTTTCTATTCTCAACTCCAAGCCGACGTGGATAGTGGGGGTATGAAAAGGTCAGAGGACGCGTACCGCCGACGCTCGCCACGCTTCGGGTTGACGTTGATCGTGGGGTGGCGTTAACAATTGGGGGGGGGGGGGCATTTCACACTTCAGGGTGGCTATTTGGGGTCTGTGGGCCATTTAGCATTGTTCCCTATGTAAAATCGGGTCAATTGGGCAATTTAGCATAGTTCCCTATGTAAAATCGGTAATCGCATCGGTCGCATCGCATGCGTTTTTTTGGCCGCATGCGATGCGACCAACGCAATTTACATTTTACCATGCATTTCTATGTAAAATCGCGCCATCGCATCGGTCGCATCGCATGCCATTATAATGGCATGCGATGTACATGCGATGCCCGCGATGGGCGCCGTTCTAGGAAACAAGTACCGTACATTTTTATCCGAATTCACTCGGATTGCAAAGCAGAATCTTGTTCATCTATTCTATTCTATCCAAAACATGTGACAGACAATAGCCAAACAGAAAAAAATCAGAACTTGTGCTAATTTTGGCGATAAGAACCAAAGGTACAATCAAACTGACTGAAGTACTAATTAATACCCCTTTTACACTGCCGAAAAAAATCCGGGTCAGCGGAGGGTCAGACCCGGATCATCGGCAGTGTAAATGGGACACGCCGTATCCCTTTACACAGGACTTCTACCCAGGTAGAACACGGCCAGGACCTGGGTAGAGGGCAGTGTAAATGGGTACGCCGGGTCATCTGACCCGGCTCCCATTTACATCAATGGGGGATGTGCAACCTGCGGACCGCAGCCTCCGCAGGTTGGATGGGGGGCACAGACAGCCTGCGTTGCGGTCTGCTATACCTTGTAGACAGCAGCAGCGGAGTAGGTGAATCAATGACTTTGTGCGGCATCCATTCACCTCCCGGACAAGGGCTGAGGCGGTGCACGGGGACTGGGTGCAGCCCAGCAGATTACCTTAGTGCTGGACTTGCCCCGAGCGCAGTGGTCCGGTGGACATCTCACAAGCGGCGGCGGCTCAGGAAACGCCTGCGCCGGGAGGGGGGGCGCCGGTGTAAAAGGGAAAAAACGCCAGGTCGCACCCGGCTTGATCCTGGGTCCAAAAAAGCCAGGTGCGACCCGGTGTTTTGGTGTAAAAGGGGTATATAGTTACCTGTTACAAAATCATACACTTACTGTATCTATAAGTATATTAGAAAATATGAAATATGAAAACTACATTTCTACAATAAGTAATTTCCTCCTATTCTTGTGCTGGACAAGACGGATCCAGAATGTGTCCCTTCCTCCATCCTGTTCCATTATCCGCACTGGAAAGGTGATCATGTGCATTAACCTGTGTGAGATTCTATTTCTTTCTGTACAGCTGACAGAAAACAGAACAGAGGAGTCACAGAAACAATTACGGCCAATGTGCAGCAGCTGTAAAACCAATTCTGACATCAGCTGAGACCCAGTAGCGGTCCGGACCAGTGGCGGAACTACCGTGGGTGCAGGGGATGCAGCTGCTATGGGGCCCGGCGGCTGGGGGGGCCCGATAGACAGCAAGCACTCCCCTGCACCGTGCTTAGGTTTTTTTTTTTTTTTAGGGAGCCGTGGCCGCGGCCGCCTGTATTATGTTAAGCTGCTCGCCGGGGGGGGGGGGGAGAGCAGCAGAGTAAGAAGCCGGGCGGGGGATGGGCGGGGGCGCTAGTCCGGAATGTGATATATACATATATATTTATTTGTAGTGGGCTATTGTGGGGAGGACTGGGTACCTGCGGGGTCGCGCACAGCCTGGACGGATGCCCAGCCCGACGCGGACGCTGTGCCTCTATCACAGGCTCACAGCCCCGCACATGAGCAGTAAGGGGGAGGGGACCTCTACAAAAAAACTACATCTCCCATGAGCCCATTATGCAGGGGGCAGGCTCAGGAAGAGAGAGAGCGAGAGGAAGGGGGGAAGGACGTGGTGGAGAGGAGGAAAAAACGGAGCGCGCGGGAGGGAGAAAAAGGCTGAGCTGACAGGCAGTGTGTAAGGCGCCGGGAGGTGAAGAGGCGCAACTGACAGGCGGCGCTGCAATAGGAGAAAGTGTGCCGCAGGCATGGAGCAGCAATCAGAAAACGGCACTGAGAAGAGAGAGGGAGATACACGTGGGGCAGACTGGCCAGCAGCGACCAACTGACCAGCGGTGGTGAGTCCCTCATTAACCCCTTCACACCCTTGTGAGCACCTGGACACCCATCCTACCCTCCCTGTCTGGGCGATTGATCCCCATGCCCCCAGGACTGCTTATTATCCTCCCTGTCTGGGCACTTGATCCCCCACGCTCCCAAGATTGCTTATCTACACCTCCCCTACCTAAAGAGAGAGTAAGGCAGAAAGGGACAGGCTGAGAATTATTAACCCCTTGGCTACTCCCTCCCTAACTCAGTTAAGGAAGCCTCAGGAAAAACACCTGTGCCTGCAACTGACTAAAGACTCTGTTTAACCCCTTGGATTAAAAATACCCCCATCAGGCCCCAGTTGGAGACAAGGAACTTTTGTTAAAGACTCAGTTTGGGACATACCAGAGGAAAGACATAATGTGTAATGGGCTTTGCAGTGTGTCCCATAATGTGTAATGGGCTTTGCGGTGTGTCTCATAATGTGTAATGGGCTTTGCGGTGTGTCTCATAATGTGTAATGGGTTTTGCGGTGTGTCCCATAATGTGTAATGGGCTTTGCGGTGTGTCCCATAATGTGTAATGGGCTTTGCGGTGTGTCTCATAATGTGTAATGGGCTTTGCGGTGTGTCTCATAATGTGTAATGGGTTTTGCGGTGTGTCCCATAATGTGTAATGGGCTTTGCGGTGTGTCTCATAATGTGTAATGGGCTTTGCGGTGTGTCTCATAATGTGTAATGGGCTTTGCGGTGTGTCTCATAATGTGTAATGGGCTTTGCGGTGTGTCTCATAATGTGTAATGGGTTTTGCGGTGTGTCCCATAATGTGTAATGGGCTTTGCGGTGTGTCCTATAATGTGTAATGGGCTTTGCGGTGTGTCCCATAATGTGTAATGGGCATTGCGGTGTGTCTCATAATGTGTAACGGGCTTTGCGGTGTGTCCCATAATGTGTAATGGGCTTTGCGGTGTGTCCTATAATGTGTAATGGGCTTTGCGGTGTGTCCCATAATGTGTAATGGGCTTTGCGGTGTGTCCCATAATGTGTAATGG
Organism: Crinia signifera; assembly: GCF_055691185.1. Taxonomy (NCBI): domain Eukaryota; kingdom Metazoa; phylum Chordata; class Amphibia; order Anura; family Myobatrachidae; genus Crinia; species Crinia signifera. The sequence goes on from NC_139223.1 coordinate 43,792,160, forward strand.
GCATTGCGGTGTGTCTCATAATGTGTAACGGGCTTTGCGGTGTGTCCCATAATGTGTAATGGGCTTTGCGGTGTGTCCTATAATGTGTAATGGGCTTTGCGGTGTGTCCCATAATGTGTAATGGGCATTGCGGTGTGTCTCATAATGTGTAATGGGCATTGCGGTGTGTCTCATAATGTGTAACGGGCTTTGCGGTGTGTCCCATAATGTGTAACGAGCTTTGCGGTGTGTCCCATAATGGGCTTTGCGGTGTGTCACATCATTTGTTAGGGGCTTTGCGGTGTGTCCCATAATTTGTGAGGGGCTTTGCGGTGTGTCCCATAATTTGTGAGGGGCTTTGCGGTGTGTCCCATAATTTGTTAGGGGCTTTTCGGTGTGTCACATAATTTGTGAGGGGCTTTGCGGTGTGTCACATAATTTGTGAGGGGCATTACCCTTTGAAGCAAGGCCACACACTTTTTTATAGAATATGTCCATTCTTTATTTTAGAAAATATCTATTAAAGGGGCACATTTTTACTGTTCACACTAATGGTGGCCAAACACGGCGGGATGCGCACTGGTAGAGACCTGAGTTAGGGGGGGCCCCATTATAAATTTTGCTATGGGGCCCACAAAGTTCTAGTTACGCCTCTGGTCCGGACCTTCTTGTTTAAAGCTGGGTCACACACAACGATTTATCTGTCCAATCAGACTGGTGGGAACAAAAATCTGGTAATGTGTGGGAGAAAATGACAATCGATCAATTGCTCCAGGCAGACTTGAGGTGCATCAACAAAAGTTTTGCGCATAGGCTGTGAATACGTATGTACATTGTATTTCTTAGTTTTTTTTATTTTTTATTGCATTTGAATAAATCTCCTAAAAACTTTTGGTACTTGTGTAGTTTCACGGCGCCTGAGTTTCACGGTGCGTCTGAGTCCCCTTGCGGGGCTCGCTTCGCTCGCCCACGCTGCGGGCTCGGTGGTTTGCTACGCTCGCCACGCTATTTAAACTCAACTCCATGCCAACATGGATAGTGGAGGTATGAACTATCCATGTTGGCAAGGAGTTAAGTTACTTTTTTGGACATATTTCGTGGCGAGCGTACACCCGGAAGTAGCACGGCGCCATGCTGGCGCCGTGAAACTACACAAGTACCAAACTTTTTTTCACGTTATCATTATGGGGTTTTGAGTGTCAAATTTAGAGGGAAAAAATAAATTTATTCTATTTTGGAATAAGGTTGTAACTTAACAAAATGTGGAAAAAAAGGGAAGTGATGTGAATACTTTCCGGATGCACTGTATTGCATGCAAAAGTAACGCATGCACTATATATCGCATGCAATCCTGCTGCCCCGGGAAGGTCCCAGGTGGTTCAAGGGGGCACTGCGTTCTACTTCTCCGAGGGGAGAGTCGTGTAATGTATGGGCGCCTTAATTAAGATCTGATTAGAGGGTCCATCACTGCTGCTCAGTTGGAAGCAGCAGCAGTGAACAGATATGACAATGCAGACGAAACGCATCTGATATAAGAAGGTGCTTCTGCAGACTGTAATCTCTTGACATCAGCGACCACAGTGCTTCTGACAATGGAGAACCCGTATTGCACATGCGAAAAGTACCGGCAGGAGCCACTGGCATATTTATAATGGGTGCAGTGTGTTCGGTGCATTCGGGTCTCCAGTGGACTCCAAAGGGGTCCACATCCCACACCCTACCTACCCCCATTTTTTTACCAATAACATTAGCTTATTTTGCACATCATTACATGTAGTGTTATTATGATATCCTGTCTCCATGACGCAAGTGGGTATTGCTGAGAGTAATAGTCCCACCATAGCTGGGGAGCCACAGATGGCCTGCACTGCTATCAGCCGAAGCTGGCATAAACAGCATATGTACGCCTAGCAAGCCTGTGCTGCAATCCCGGCAGTTTCTGGTTTATCATATCATGTAGAACAGGCCTGTGGCTCGGGAACAAGCTCAGACAGAGGGTGTTAATGGATATGACGCTGACACCCGCTGCAGCTGCTGCCGTAGGGGATGCTCACACTTCAGGCACAAGTTATGTGTTTAAGGAAACACATTTTTTACTTATACGCAATACATACCTAACTAGAATGAAGGCTTTATCTGGGTAATGTCACCAATCTGCTGCAGGCAGGCACCAAGCAAATCCTAGCAGTAGCATGCAAGTGGATGCGAGTGTGAAAGTTGCTGAAGGTGTTCGCTCCGGGGGGTTTGCACATGTGCATATTCCCACAAATGCAAACCCAAAACATTGTATTCTGATCTCACCAAGCAGGTCTGAATTGCCCCCAAAGTTTGATGCTTAGGTCATGCTGGGATGTGCAGTTCCACCTCACCTGGCGTGCCACATGGTGTCTACTTCTGCTCTATACATTCACTGGGACCCAGGCTGTACTTTCATGGATAATGGTTCACATAACAACACGGCTGTCATGGCTATTTGTAGGAGGCAAGTTCACCATAACATTAAAGGCCCATACACACTAAACGATATTGGTCACAACATCATTTAAAAAGGACTCCAAGCATGATTGGATGTGAGAGAGCATCATCAATTACTGCCATGACCTTCGTTTCCCAGCTGTCGCCCCCCCCCCCCCCCTCGTCCGCGGCATCGGCAAGTGTGTATCTGTTACATTTTGTTATTTTTGGAACTTTGTAAATTTTTTGTATTTGTATATTTTTGGAATTTTTTTACTTTTTTGGGGTATTTTTTTGCATTTTGTAAATTTGTTATATGTCTGCGATATTTCCATCTAAATCCATCTAGCGGAAGCCCTAGAACACGCTCCCCGGGTCAAAGGTCTACCGGGCCTACACCAACTTGACATCGGACAGAGGTCCTGTCTACTCCAATAGGCACCCCAGGCCAATTGCCCTCTTTGAAGCTTCTCTACCCACTCTGTAGTGGCCGGACCCCCTTTTTGTCAGTATTTAAACATGGTCGTCATTGTGGTCATGTTGGTATATTGACCGTAGGCATTTCAGCAGTTGGTGCCACTCACAGTGAGGTATTATTTTCAAAGGGATTGTCAGGGACCATTTGGGTGCGGTTAGGGCGAGAGGTGGTAAAACCGCAGGAGCGTCTCAGTCTGCAACTGCAATCATGTATGAAGAAAATAAGGTACTTATGTAGTATCTGGGCTGCCGATTTTTTGATTGTATGCCTTAAGTTAAGGCATACAATCAGATGCGATGCGATGCGATATCGCATCGCATCGCATACGACCATGCGATGCGATGCGATGCGATGACCCGATTTTTCCATAGGATTCAATGTTAAAATGGACTGAGTCCATTTTAACATGGAATTCAATGGGAAAAAGGGGTCCTTTTCATACCCCTACTATCCAAGTGGGCATGGAGTTGGATATAAACCTGTGGCGAGCGTAGCGAGCCACCGAGCCCGAAGCGTGGCGAGCGAAGCGAGCCCCGCGAGGGGACGGTATTCTGTGTCCCCTCGCGGGGCTCGCTACGCTCGCCACGCTTCGGGCTCGGTGGCTCGCTACGCTCGCCACAGGTTTATATCCAACTCCATGCCCACTTGGATAGTAGGGGTATGAAAAGGACCCCTTTTCCCAATGAATTCTATGTTAAAATGGACTCAGTCCATTTTAACATTGAATCCTATGGAAAAATCGGGTCCATCGCATCGCATCGCATCGCATCGCATGCGATATGGTCGGGTGCGATGCGATGCGATGGACCCGATTTCAAAATCGGCAGCCCAGTTACTACATAAGTACCGAAAATAACATGACACCAGCATCTTATTTCTCAAGGCCATTCTGTGTGACCACAGGGTTACTCAGATGCACGATTATCTGAGGATTCTGTGTATGTACTCAGATTCAGGCTGCCGGAGGGCATGTTATTCCTTTTCCAGGTGGCTACATCATTAGCATATTTCCCCACAACTGCTGCATACGGGATTACAGCGCCAAATGCATTAGCCCACATCTTCAGCAAGATTCCATTGAAGTATTGCAGGAAGCAGATCTGGGAAAGATGATAGGTCACGATGACTGGGAAGCAGTGCCTGCTTGAAATCCTCATGGGCCTGGAGCTGAAATTTATGACTGTCCTATTGTGTGGCCAGCATGGTGGGGGGGTGTCTACTGATATAAGGGTGTGGCCAATGAGATGAGGGTGCAGCCTGTGATGTGTGTCTGGCTACCACGATGTAGGGCATAGTTATAATCACCTACCTTCAACTACCTCAATCTCCCTCCCTTGCTTAAATGAAGCAGTATACACCACCGGCTATACTATTGACCACTGAGTAAAAAAACACAAATATGGTTTATAAATAAAATGCAGCCATAATCACCAGGAATGAAGAAAGCTCATCAAAGCAATTCCAAATAATGTTAATTGTTTTCTTTGATTTTAAGGCTGAGATTCTAGCAAATGTTCGAGAAACTTTTCATGAAAAAATCAAAAGAAAGATGGCAGAGTTGTGGAAAAATTATTTTTTCCTAAATTAGAACAAGGCAACGGCCCACACAGCTCTCTCTCTGTGAAGCAGTTTTTGGCCAAGAAACAGATTGCGGTGCTAGAACACCCTCCATACTCACCAGACCTAACACAGCAAAGTTGGGGGGGGGGCAACACTGTAGGCAACTTCTCATGGTGCCGCCGCCCAGCCAACATTGCTGTATATGGTGGTAGGGGACTCTACCACGAAGGAGGGAACCACATTATTCACATTATTGGACTGAACCTATTCACTGTTTGGAGTGCCGCCCCCACGACTGCATACGAGTGCCCCAAAAAAAGAGAGTCGTTCCTTCTTTTCTTCCTTTTGTGCAGCACGTAAGATCAGAAGATTCAGCTAAAGATCCACGGGAGCGCGCATCGGACAAAAATCGGCCAATTTTCGACCGATTATCGGTAAACATCGGTAATTTATCGGAAATCGGCCAGTCGGCCCAAAAATCGTTTTAGTGTGTGGGCACCTTTAGAATCATGAATAACACACACTAGCGTAATATATTCACAAGATCCTATTGAAGCCGTGTGTCCATATCTCTCCATGGCCCTTAAGGCCCCCATACACTAGCCGATTCAGTCGGATCTGGCCGAAATCGGACCAAAATCGGCTAGTTTTGATGTCCCCTCAGATCCGATGCGCGGTCCCGTGCGCATCGGATCTGCGTCCGGTGGTCGGACCTGCTGCACGTCCGACCACCCGACTTGGGACCTAGTGGGGCGGCGCGGCGGTGGAGGGAGCAGGGGGGGCTGGGGACGCTGCGGGGGACACAGGCGGCATAGAGTCGGGCAGGGGAGCCGGGAGCTGTCAGTACTGAATAAAAAAAAAAGCCCATACAATGGGCGGCCTGTGATTGGCTGAGCGCTCTCTCAGCCAGTCAGCAATTGGCTGAGAGAGCGCTCAGCCAATCACAGGCTGCCCATTCATTGTATAGGCTTTTTTTTCTAGCACTGACAGCTCCCGGCTCCCTCTGCCCGGCTCTATGCCGCCTGTGTCCCCCGCAGCGTCCCCAGCCCCCCCTGCTCCCACCAGCAGCCCTGCTCTGTAGCCCCCCCCCCCCTGCTCCCCGGGTTTTTTACATGTGATAAATCGAGACGATTTATCACATGTAAAAAATGGCACATCAAGTGCCAATCTAATCAAGCTCCCCGGGGAGCAGCCGGGGAAGCTCAGGGGGAAGTCGGGGGCGACTTATCCTAAGGACAAGTCGCCCTAGTGTATGGGGGCCTTTACTGTGTTCTGTTTGTATATTCTTCCTGTATTTGTGTGAGATTCCTCAGGGTAATACAGCTTATACACAGCGAGTGGGCTGCTCACGATGTAGCGGATGCAGCCAGGTAATATGTGATCGGCTGCAGTAGTTGTTTTTGCAATAAATGTTCATTTCTACATTTTATTGTAATCATAATACACTGTTGTGGTGTCCCTCCAATATATATTCGGTACTTGTGTAGTTTCACGGCACCCGATAAATCGGATGCGATATTGGCCGATATATTGCATGCTATATCGGCCGATATATCTATGCGATCCGACATAATTTTTTTTACCTGTTCATAACTCCACTATCTACTACGCATGGAGTTGATTTTATATAGTATGGCGAGCGCAGTGAGCCACCGAGCCCGAAGCGTGGCAAGCGTTGCGAGCCCCGTGAGGGGACGCGGAATACTGCACTCGCCACACTATATAAAATGGATAATGGGGTTTGAACAGTTAAAAAAATCGCTTCGGATCGTATCCGATATATCGGCCGATATCGCATCCGATATATCGGGCGCCGTGAAACTACACAAGTACCATATATATTCTAATACATATACTGCTGTTCCTCTGAGGAATACGTTTTAGGATCCGCACCTACTAACATGTATATCTGAGCACAGAAATCATCAGAGAAGGAGCAGAGATGGCAGCAGCACTGACAGATAAAACCACTGGGCCCAGCAGCAGCACTGAGACGGCTTCAGTACACGCCCCAAACCCCCCTGTTCTTTCTGTGGTGATTCCTGAGCACTAATATGGCACTTTCCACTGATTCCCAAATGTGTTACTGTATAATATTAGTGGGAAGATGATGCTGGGTATAGGGCAGAGAGACCAACTGCCATTTCCAACTGCCGCCCGCATGCCACATGCCAGGTATAAAACCTCAGTGCACTGGCCTCTCACTGTCATTTCTTGAGCAGAGGAAGTGGAGAGCGCAAGAAAAAAAGACCCCCCCTAGAGAGAGTGAGTTGTTTACAACTTTACTTTTTACAGGAGATCAGTGATCAGAGAGATCAGCGCACATTAACACCTGTGTTTTCTTTCTTTTTTTTTTTTTTTCTGTGCACCTTTGGTGCACTTTACCACCAACCATGAGCCGGAGGGAATTGGCCCAGTTATCTGGAACTGGGCCATATCCGAACACCTCGTGGCTACGATCAGGACGCCGCAGACCATCTTCAGGCGTCCCATCTGCAGCAGCCCAACCAGCAGCAGACCCATCATCAGGAGGAGCACCAGCAGTGGCAGTACCATCCTTGGGAGCACGGAGACCAGCAGTCATTCTTGTCCCCCTTCCATCCTACAGGAGGTGCACCTTTACAGAAGGAGGCGCTGTAGAGTCCTGCACCATCTGCATCTCCCAGTTTCGGATTGGAGAGGAAGTGGCGGTCACATCCTGCAGGCATGTTTTCCACATCTCATGCCTGACACAGTGGCTGCACATCAACAGCATCTGCCCCCTGTGCCGCGCCCGATGCTTCGACCTGAGCAGATTTTCCCAGCGTCATCTTTAGAGGAAACCGAGAACATCATTGCCCCCAAACATCCAGGGGTGCGATTCAAGGACGTAAGTACTGTTGTATCTGGTCGTGTCCTTGTTGTCTTGTCTCCCCCTGTCTACCCTACTCGGGGACCAGCCACTTGCTGCTGTTGTCAGCAGAAGTCTTGAGGGATTTTACCTTTTACCTGAACTGACGGACTTAATTAGGCTCATTTCAATTTGGCTAATTGGCAACAATTCAAATTCCTCAGTCCCTCAGCAGGATTTTGGTTTCACCTCTTGCCGAGTTTTACATGTGTTATCCTTGCTCTCCCCCAACCCCCTCTCCCCTCATGTGTCTCTATATTGCTTCTGATTGGCCCTGAAGCTTGTTTTAATTTGGCTAATTGGCGTTCAATTAAACAAAATATTTTTTTTCATTTTTTTTGGCAGATCATCAATTTTATTAAGATTTAATTATTTGGGAGCTATTCATGAAGGCGTGAAAAGAGGGGAGAAGTGTGGTTGCCGTGGGTAACATCTCCACTGGCTCCCCCTCCACTCTTCTCACTGCTTCCTGAATAGGCCCCTTTGCCACCAAACTTTAGTTTATTAAACATATTTGAATATTCAGGCGACCATCTACCCCCCTTAATGCGTTTTAAATAAATACCACCTTTTATTCTGCCAAATACATGTCTCTGAGTCTTTATTTATATTATGGTTACTTATGAGTGTGTGATTATATGGTATACTATATATTATATGGTATATACATGGGACACCCACAGATGGTTACTTATGAGTGTGTGATTATATGGAATACTATATATTATATGGTATATACATGGGACACCCACAGATGGTTACTTATGAGTGTGTGATTATATGGTATACTATATATTATATGGTTTATACATGGGACACCCACAGATGGTTACTTATGAGTGTGTGATCATATGGTATACTATATATTATATGGTATATACATGGGACACCCACAGATGGTTACTTATGAGTGTGTGATTATATGGTATACTATATATTATATGGTATATACATGGGACACCCACAGATGGTTACTTATGAGTGTGTGATTATATGGTATACTATATATTATATGGTATATACATGGGACACCCACAGATGGTTACTTATGAGTGTGTGATTATATGGTATACTATATATTATATGATATATACATGGGACACCCACAGATGGTTACTTATGAGTGTGTGATTATATGGTATACTATATATTATATGGCATATACATGGGACACCCACAGATGGTTACTTATGAGTGTGTGATTATATGGTATACTATATATTATATGGTATATACATGGGACACCCACAGATGGTTACTTATGAGTGTGTGATTATATGGTATACTATATATTATATGGTATATACATGGGACACCCACAGATGGTTACTTATGAGTGTGTGATTATATGGTATACTATATATTATATGATATATACATGGGACACCCACAGATGGTTACTTATGAGTGTGTGATTATATGGTATACTATATATTATATGGTATATACATGGGACACCCACAGATGGTTACTTATGAGTGTGTGATTATATGGAATACTATATATTATATGGTATATACATGGGACACCCACAGATGGTTACTTATGAGTGTGTGATTATATGGTATACTATATATTATATGGTATATACATGGGACAGCCACAGATGGTTACTTATGAGTGTGTGATTATATGGTATACTATATATTATATGGTATATACATGGGACACCCACAGATGGTTACTTATGAGTGTGTGATTGTATGGTATACTATATATTATATGGTATATACATGGGACACCCATAGATGGTTACTTATGATGTGTGATTATGTGGTATACTATATATTATATGGTATATACATGGGACACCCACAGATGGTTGCTTATGAGTGTGTGATTATATGGTATACTATATATTATATGGTATATACATGGGACACCCACAGATGGTTACTTATGATGTGTGATTATGTGGTATACTATATATTATATGGTATATACATGGGACACCCACAGATGGTTGCTTATGAGTGTGTGATTATATGGTATACTACATATTATATGGTATATACATGGGACACCCACAGATGGTTACTTATGAGTGTGTGATTATATGGTATACTATATATTATATGGTATATACATGGGACACCCACAGATGGTTGAGGGCTTACGGATCTTTATGCTATAGCTGACCATTGCGGACTCCAAATCACTGTGTCGAAATCTTTTAATATAAGTTATTAATGTTATTTTAGTGTTTAGTGGTAAATAGAGATAAGTTATTATTGTGTGGTTGGCGCAGGGGACACCATCAGATTACCAAATTAGTGTAACACATTTATTTTTAATAATCACAGAGGACGTGAAGCAGCCACATCTCCAATTGTTCTCCCTGAACCTGTCTCTGAGTCAGACAAATGCATCTCAATGGATCTGTGGGCTGTGTGCACAAAACTGATACACATCCTCTTGTGGCTAGGTAGGAGTCACTGGATGGCAGTGGGGTATTTGCAGGGGCTGGCAACTTTTACCCAAGGGGGCAAGTACAGAGCACCAGCCCAAAAAGGGGGTGTGGTCGCATAAAAGGGTGGAGTGCAATTAAGCTGATGGACAGGGGGGGGGGGGGGGGGGGGGTGAGGTGACGGAGGGGTGAGAGGGGGTTAGGTGATGGTGAGGTTACCAAGCGTTAGGAGAAAGGGGGTGATAGAGAAGGAGAGGTGATGGGGTTGGGTGAAATGAGGTGATGGGGGGGCTGAGAGGTGGTCAGGGGTTTCTTGAGAAGGGGGTAAGGGGACAGAGCGGGTGAGGTGCAGGGCAGGCGACAGGGGGGGTCAAGGGGGACAAGTGTGACGGGCCCCAGCAATCTGAAGGGCCCCAGAGCTTCCATGCCCCATCACGGCCACCGTCTGTTCTAGCTGGCCTGTCAGTGACCCTATTGCGGTCTACTGTGTACCATCTGTGTGTGGCTGAGACTGACTGACTCACTGTGTGCCACTGCTGTCTACTGTGTATGCGCCCTGCCGTTCGGCACTCAGAGCCATCTACTCTGTGTTTGCACACGACCTAGGGCTGCAGCCGAACAGCCGTACCCGCCACTGGCACTGTGGCCTCAGTCTTTGGCTTCTGTACTTTATAGCGCATGTGCAGGTAGTCTGTTCCGTGCCTGCTCGTGATGCTCGGCATTCTTTTGTGAAAGTGACAGGCCAGCAGAAGGCAGCAGCCAGGAGCCAGGCCAGCAGGACTGCACTTGGAGGCAGGATCTGGAGCAGCGAAAGGTTAAATGAGGCTCATGCAGAAGAGGGTTGTGTGGATTTGGGATTAGGTGGGGGCCCCAGAAATATCATTGTACAGGGCCCCAAGATTTCTATTGCCAGCCCTGGTGAGGTGACAGTAGAGGTGCTGAGTGGGGGGAGAAGTGATAGGGGACAAAAGGGAGTGAGATGACGGGGGTGATGTGAGTGGGAAGAGGAGTGTGTGGGGAAGTGCGGCAAGTGTTCTTGTGGCGATAGTGAGGCAAGGGGTCTCCATACCCCAGCTGCCCCTGTTTGGAACCTGCTCCCCGGCTGCTGCTTGTGTCTTGACCCTCTCCCTGGCCCAGCCCGCCCCATGGTATTTCCACATGGGGCCCGATTCAGGCCTGATCACTGGTCTGAGGGTTTTCAGAGTACATAGATCAGGTAAACTCCATCCCACGCCACCCCCACACAAGCGAATTCCCACCATGTGCACTATGGAATGCAAGCAGGAGGAGTTCATACCTCCCAACATGACCCTCTCCAGGAGGGACACAATGCTCTGTTTCTGGACTTCCCTCTTAATGTATGATTGCTGTCACCTGTTTTAAACAGGTAAATGGATAAGAAAGGTGTTTCCACACAGGTGATAGCAATCATAAATTAAGGGGGAAGTCCAGAAACAGAGCATTGTGTCCCTCCTGGAGAGGGTCATGTTGAGAGGTATGGAGTTTGCAGGTGCACACTAAATATAAATGCTAGGACTTTTAATATCATTGCTATATTGCATTTCTGAGCTTATTAGCATAATGATGGCCATTATTATCGGCTTGCCAACCGCGTCCAGGTTACCTCAATAGGACACTACTCTGAGACAGGTCCAGGGCTCAGGGCCCCCCAGGCCAGCCCAGCAGAACCACCCCATGGCATCACATTAGTGTGAAATTGAAGTGATAGTAAAAGGGATAGGGGAAATTATATGTGATAAGACTTACCTAGGTAAGAGGTAATAATAAATGTGAAGGGTGCTACATATATACTAAACAAACTAAAGGGGTGATGGAAAGTGTACGATATTAGTACCCGCTCCCCCCCCTCTCAGTGTCCCTGGCTGTAGGGAGATGGGGCTGCTCTCAATGGCAGGGGAAAGCTTGCGCCCCAGAAATGGTTACTGTCCCCAAGCCCTGCGTTCAGATCTGATTCGGGTCCATTGACAACACTGATGGGATTGACAACATTTGTAAGGTGACCATGCTCAGAGACTAAGCTGATGTCAGACCATGCTACAGCTCCATCCACCCCATTGTTAATCTGGCCCTGTGCAGGGCCGGATTAAGCCTTCGGGGGGCCCGGGGCACTTGTCAGGGGGGCACTTGTAGACAGGGGGGCCCCCTCCCACTTGTTATGAACTTACCGCAAGCTGCATCTGAGAATACGGTACTTGTGTATTATCACGGTGCCCATCGCATACCACTAATTAAGGTATGCGATGGGACCAGATTTCGAATACATGTGAAGTAATCCACGTCCCCTCACGGGGCTCACTGCGCTCGCCACGCTTCTGGCTCAGTGGCTCGCTGCGCTCACCACACTATATAAAATCAACTCCAGGCCGGCGATAGGGTATGAAAAGGTCGGATGACGCGTACCGTCGCCCCTCGCAGGCTCACTGCGCTCGCCACGTTTCAGGATGGCGTTGATAGTGGGGTGGCGTCGGTGCTATTTTTCAGCAGGAACTCAGTTCCTGAACCTCTAATTAAATATGACATCATCAGGAACTAAAAATTTACTTTCCATAAGATAAGTTTTATTTTAAAATCACCTGTGAGTGCCTTTGTTTCTAAATACAATATATACATCTATCTCTCCCTCCCTCTCTTTATTATATATATTATTTTTTATTTAATTGATCCGCCCCCATACCTGGAGTTCCTGGACCTATTTTTCCAGAAAAATAGTACTGGGTGGCGTTAAAAATGGGGGTGCATTTAACATAGTAATCACCCATCAGAGTGCCTGTACAATAAAAAATTGGGTCGCATCGCATGCGATCAGATCGCATGCGTTGTGATGCGACCGATGCAATGCCCTACGATGGAAATCGGGGGCGCCATGATAATACACAAGTACCAAGAATGCTACACTGTCAAAACACAGAGTGATGGCAGTATAAACTTGGTCAATGGGTAACTGCAGGGGGGGCTCAGAGCGGTCTCTGATTAAAACCCTCCCATAATGAGGCTGCTGCTGTTGCTGCTGTCCTTCATGGGCCTGAGAAGCATATGATGAACTCCACCAAGCAGAGCTCAGCACAAGCCTCTGAGCCTCTAACCTCTTGTGCAGTCTCATGGTCAACTCCCAGTAATGCACTGCACACTTGTGCAGTCAGTGTGCCTTGGCTCCCAATGCTCAGCTTACCAAGCTTATCCCAAAATCTCCACTCGCTCAGCCTTCTGGCAGGACATCAGAGATCTCACAGCTACAGTACTACAATACATGCTGCACACCGGACAACGTCTGCCTCCACACACCACGCGAATTCCCACTTTCACATGCGAGGGCCGAATTCAGGGCAGGCGCTAATGTTATGTGACACATGCAATTGCAGGGGAATGCCCAGCGTTTACATTGGGAGATCCATAAAATGCTGGGCATTCCCCTGTCCGCCCCCTTCCCTCCACTGCCCATACATACGCCTCTGCGAGTGTGATACTGGCTGAAGGCAATCGCACAGAGGGTGTGCACATGCGCATATTCGTCCATGCGCATGCCCAGACCCGCAACATCAGAAACACATCTGGTCTGAATCAGGACCTTCTTGCCAGGCTGAACTTGCAGTAAAAATAACAAAAAAAGGGAAAAAAAACTAAAATGATAAATTATACATAATTCTCATCCCTTTTTCTATAGTGTTACAGATGGCCGGTGATTCCTCTAAAGCGCAACAGGGGAGAAATGTGCTATTTTTATTTTGCAAGTACGGTGACATATGATAAAAATGAAATCAAACATGTAATAAAAACATGTAATAAAAACATACAATACACACATTGCTTATGCACAAGTGGTTCCATTTTTCAGGTATAAGTGGTTTCTCACCCTGCTGGTAAACTGCAGTGGTCAAGCGTGAGGAAGGGAATACAGTCCCCGAAACGCGTTGATTGGACAGACTCTTTTGGATGCACCAGCACTTTGTGGATTTGGACTTTTCAAGCTACTGCGGTGGTGCCGAGAAATTTTGGCTCTGCCCGCTTTGCTTTTTTGAGCATAAACCCACCGCAGTTTAAAAGCAGGGTGAGAAACCACTTATACCTGAACAATGGAACCACTTGTGCATTGTATGTTTTTATTACATTAAGATTTTAGTGTATAAATACACAGATTGAGGAGATCCCTTCACCGGCGCACACCAAGAGAATGAAGGAAAGTTACGTCCCTATTGGGTGGACTACGTTCCTCTTCTCCGCCTCCGAATCGGGGATAGGGTCACAGGTCCCGAATTACCCCTTAGCTTAATCTCGGGCACCTTTTTCTTTTTCCTTTTTCCTGTATGACAAATCTGCCTCCTCGGTGTTAACCGTGGGTTTTGCAGACCAGGACAAAAGGCACAAAAATATCCAATAGTGAAGTAAGTTCTTTTAATGACATATAATATAACAAGCAAAAAACTAAAATAACACACCAAAAAAAGTAATGGGCCAAAGTACTGGTGGAGTGCAAGGTGGATAATTACCCTTTTGGTAGAGAACTGAGTTTAGGCAGCTCTCATAGATCGCATAAGTGTCCAAGGATTCAAAGCAGGTACCGGTACACCTTCGTCGAGATCCAGGGATACAGGTAAACAAGATCCACACTGCTCACCAAACAGGATACTTTTAGGGCCCCTCCGACGCGTTTCCACCTCTACTGAGGTCTTTATCAAGGAGTGTGTTAATACTTAATGGAGTCCACTATTTATTCTATGCCTGGCCAATCCCTGCTGTCCATGGCCAGACACATGGTCCAAAAGCGCGCCAGAGCTCTGACGCTACATCCAGTCTAATTCCGGCAGAGTGCGGCTCCCGCACTTCCGGTTTCTTATGCCCCACTTCCGGTATTCGCGTCTCTGGTTGTTCTAGTGAGACGGAGCTCCTGTGGGTTTGTTTGAAGTCGCCATGGTAACGGCGCTTGTTCCGGGTTGTGGGGAAAGCAATTCTCCTCCGTTCCTGGCGTGATCTTTCAGTTCTTAACGACGTGATTCCGTCCGCCATTTTGATTGTGGGCAAGATAGTGCCCACAATACGAAATTTTACTTGTAAGCCGGTATTTTTCAGCATAAACAGAGGAAAAAAATAAATAACACATATTAGAGGATGGCATCTTAGTAGAAGGTATCAAAAAACGATATAAATAACTCTAAAAATCAGAATATTTAGAAGGGAATAATTCTTATCTAAAAAGTCAATTCCGTATAAAAAAGTCAATTTCATATATATAAAAAAAATTCATTCCATATATAAAAAATTCCATATCAAAAAGCTTCATATCTAATTTCATAAAAAGTTCCTTAAAACATTAAATATAAAAGTTAATAGAATGTGTGTGCACAAGGGTGGGAAAAAAAGGGGGGGGGGGATGTATAAAGGGCATACTAAAGAAACCACTTAAGTTCGAAGTCTAGATTTAGACCACCAGGTTTTAAAGTGCTAAATTTATGGATCAATTTCATTTCTTCTTTTGCCAACGAGGAGATGCAAAAAGGTTTCCTTTCATTTCCCTTTATCATCTTCAGAGCCATAAATTGTTCGATACACGATGTTGACGAATTGTGCACTAATTTGAAGTGTTGTGAGAGGGAGTGATTTTCCAAGCCTTTCGTGATGTTGTTAAGGTGCTCTCCCAATCTGGTCTTGAGTGGTCTAGTGGTCCGTCGAACAGGTGATAGGAACATTCTATTGCATAAATTACATTCTTTGAGTTGCAAGTTAAAAAGTCCTCTATTTTCATTTCTTCATTGTTAATGGTCACCATGCTAATCTTCTTCTGCCCTTTACTTTTAATATTTCTGCATCCTTTACAAAGGCCGCACCTGTGAAATCCTTTGGTTAGGATGTGGTTGGTTTTTGGTCTCGGGAGGGCACTTTTCACGATTTTTGTTGCTATTGTTTGTGCAAAGCAAAGCAACAAAAATCGTGAAAAGTGCCCTCCCGAGACCAAAAACCAACCACATCCTAACCAAAGGATTTCACAGGTGCGGCCTTTGTAAAGGATGCAGAAATATTAAAAGTAAAGGGCAGAAGAAGATTAGCATGGTGACCATTAACAATGAAGAAATGAAAATAGAGGACTTTTTAACTTGCAACTCAAAGAATGTAATTTATGCAATAGAATGTTCCTGTCACCTGTTCTACATAGGACGGACCACTAGACCACTCAAGACCAGATTGGGAGAGCACCTTAACAACATCACAAAAGGCTTGGAAAATCACTCCCTCTCACAACACTTCAAATTAGTGCACAATTCGTCAACATCGTGTATCGAACAATTTATGGCTCTGAAGATGATAAAGGGAAATGAAAGGAAACCTTTTTGCATCTCCTCGTTGGCAAAAGAAGAAATGAAATTGATCCATAAATTTAGCACTTTAAAACCTGGTGGTCTAAATCTAGACTTCGAACTTAAGTGGTTTCTTTAGTATGCCCTTTATACATCCCCCCCCCCTTTTTTTCCCACCCTTGTGCACACACATTCTATTAACTTTTATATTTAATGTTTTAAGGAACTTTTTATGAAATTAGATATGAAGCTTTTTGATATGGAATTTTTTATATATGGAATGAATTTTTTTTATATATATGAAATTGACTTTTTTATACGGAATTGACTTTTTAGATAAGAATTATTCCCTTCTAAATATTCTGATTTTTAGAGTTATTTATATCGTTTTTTGATACCTTCTACTAAGATGCCATCCTCTAATATGTGTTATTTATTTTTTTCCTCTGTTTATGCTGAAAAATACCGGCTTACAAGTAAAATTTCGTATTGTGGGCACTATCTTGCCCACAATCAAAATGGCGGACGGAATCACGTCGTTAAGAACTGAAAGATCACGCCAGGAACGGAGGAGAATTGCTTTCCCCACAACCCGGAACAAGCGCCGTTACCATGGCGACTTCAAACAAACCCACAGGAGCTCCGTCTCACTAGAACAACCAGAGACGCGAATACCGGAAGTGGGGCATAAGAAACCGGAAGTGCGGGAGCCGCACTCTGCCGGAATTAGACTGGATGTAGCGTCAGAGCTCTGGCGCGCTTTTGGACCATGTGTCTGGCCATGGACAGCAGGGATTGGCCAGGCATAGAATAAATAGTGGACTCCATTAAGTATTAACACACTCCTTGATAAAGACCTCAGTAGAGGTGGAAACGCGTCGGAGGGGCCCTAAAAGTATCCTGTTTGGTGAGCAGTGTGGATCTTGTTTACCTGTATCCCTGGATCTCGACGAAGGTGTACCGGTACCTGCTTTGAATCCTTGGACACTTATGCGATCTATGAGAGCTGCCTAAACTCAGTTCTCTACCAAAAGGGTAATTATCCACCTTGCACTCCACCAGTACTTTGGCCCATTACTTTTTTTGGTGTGTTATTTTAGTTTTTTGCTTGTTATATTATATGTCATTAAAAGAACTTACTTCACTATTGGATATTTTTGTGCCTTTTGTCCTGGTCTGCAAAACCCACGGTTAACACCGAGGAGGCAGATTTGTCATACAGGAAAAAGGAAAAAGGAAAAAGAAAAAGGTGCCCGAGATTAAGCTAAGGGGTAATTCGGGACCTGTGACCCTATCCCCGATTCGGAGGCGGAGAAGAGGAACGTAGTCCACCCAATAGGGACGTAACTTTCCTTCATTCTCTTGATGTGCGCCGGTGAAGGGATCTCCTCAATCTGTGTATTTATACACTAAAATCTTATTGCATATTGTTTGTGAGGTGTGGGGACACCTATGAGCTGATCCCATCTGTGGCTGCCTAAGACATCTGCGCAGATAAGTTGGAGGTTTCCATATAATTTACTTTTATGTTTTTATTACATGTTTGATTTCATTTTTATCATATGTCACCGTACCTGCAAAATAATACTTTTACCCATAATAAAACAACCTGAACATTTTTTTTATGGGGAATGCGCCAAATCAAGTGCATATATCCTTTGCAATTTGTTTACCTTAAGGGGTTGGTGTACCTCTAATTGCACTGAGGGCTGCAATTCACATCATTTATTGCGCAAATGATAGAACAAACACTTTTCTAAACATACCAATACATTACCCACATCCTATTTGTCCTAGGTTATGTTGCGTTATGCCAATTTTCACATGTTAAAATAGCTAAACAACAATAGTTCTACTTCGCACCTGAATGGCATGTGAGAAAAAAAAATAGGGATGTTGGTGAACATGGCGTGCTGATCTAGAAAGACACACTGCGGGACCAATGGTTAACTGAATAGCCCCAAACAGTATTTCATTTGGCTTGTCTTGTATGTCATTATATGGGTATGCTCCATAAGACAGAGGGGTTGTGGTACCAAGGTTTGGAGGCCCAGAAAAGATCCATGTTTCTCCACATTGGAACACGTAATATCATTCCTTACAGTGACAGATAAATTACATGCAAATGTAAATGTAAATCCCTGACACACAGGTCAGAGTAGTCACATAATCAGACCAGTGCATAAGGGGTGCAAGTAAATCTTTAGCCAGACAGTGTGTAATCAGTAACAATACAGAGAGTATATACAGAGGTGAGAGAGGACAGGAACAGGAATAGACTTCTCATATCACTCTAACATGGTCAGCAAGTAATGGCCACAGTACAAACCCAGTGTTGTAGCTATTCTGCAGGAAGCGGATTTGTTGGAAGTCTATACGGCTTTATAGAACATTATTCAGAAGGTGCTCAAACCTGTCTTTAAGCAGTATAGGGCTCGCCAGATGTCAGAGGTTAAATTGTGCTTGCACATGACAGTTAAACGGGATGTGGGGGCAGGGGCGTCGAGAGGTATGCCAGGCCCTGGTAAAAATTTTGGGGCGTGACCTAATAGCAGGAGGCATGGCCACTTCCCGCGATTATGCCATGTCCCCAAAATTTCCAGGGGGAGTGAAAAAACCCTCTAAAGTCGAGGGGGAGTGTTATTGTCATCGTCCCGTCCCCCCTCAGCAACAGCACAAACGCTCTCACCCTGTCAGTGAGACGCTGATGCTGAGCCTGCCGTCAGCACAGCACATGCGGTACGTTTGCTGTTGCTGCTGCCCGGGAGAATTGGAGGGGTCGGACCACGGACCAGGGCCCCTGGCGGGCCCCTCGAGCAAGCCCGGGCCCGGGCAATTAGTAACCACCACACTCCTCTCGGCAGCCCTGCGTGGGGCCAGATGTAGAGCCAGTTCTGCAGCTGTACAGATGTGTCCTCATACATCTAGCCTCAATACGCCGATGCAAGTGTGCTGACAGCTTCCCTGCAACTCCGCTAGTATCGGGCATCTTTAATTGTGCCGAAAATGCGTCTGTCACATGGACAGGATGCACCAAGAGCTGATTCATTTGATATGTGGTACCTGTATATCTGTGTGAGACCAATGAAAAGCAATCCATAGACAAGCGGAGGCGGCAGCCAAGTGCGTCGCTCTGCAGCATTACCTCTGACGTCATGCTGTGCAGCCGCCCATCCTGGTTACCAGGCAGTACCTGAGCCGAGTGCTGCTGGTGCTCAGCACTGCCCAGCAGAGCAGGATCAAAAGCACATTCAAATCCCGTCAAATACTGTGGGGTCATTCAGACTTGATCACACGGCCGTAAAAATGTGCACGGTGGCCAGTTATCAATGATCTGCGCATGTGTACGGCACATAGTACGGCACATAGTACGGCACATAGTACGCATGCACGATGCCCTCCAGCTATAAACACCTGCTAAGATAAATGCATTTGTCCCTAGGAAAATGTTAGGGGGTCGATTTATGAAGCGGTGATAAGGGAGGAGAAGTGATAAAGTGCCTGGTACTTTATCACCGGCCAATCAGCTCCTACCTGTCCCTTTTTAAACCCAGCCTGTAACTTAACAGTCAGGAGCTGATTGGCCGGTGATAAAGTACCAGGCCCTTATTACTGCTTCATACATCTACCCCTAGGTGTTTTAGGGGAGGGTGTGTGACGTCAGCTCCAGGATGGATATGCCGGTTTCCATCACAGCCACTGAGTAAGTCTCTGGCTACTCTGAGCCTGCTATGACTGGTGCCCAGTGTAAACATCGATGGTGAGCCTGTTACAATGGGTTTTGGACATATTTGCAAGGCTGCGAATAGATGTACAGCCAGACACATCTATTCCCACAGCGAGCACATTCATTTGCAAGGTGGGATTTCACTCTAGCGGGGCAGAGGCCTAACTGAACGATTGCCGCTGTAAATTCGTGACTGTGCGATCAGGTCTGAATCCCTGATCCCTGTGTACGAAGCAGAACAGAACTTGGTATGGTCATTGCATATGAAGATTCAGAGACTCCGTCGCACACAATCATAAGTGTCACATATCCAATCAATCAGCAGTCTCCTGGCGCATACTAGTCACATTGCTGTGCATTTTATGCCGGGTACACACTACGCAATGTGTGTATACAGCCGTACTGTAGGCAGCGGGGACTCAGTGAAGTGCCAGCACTGGCAAGTGCATACAGACCCGAGGATGAGCGGGTACATTTGACCCATGCCCGGGTCTGCTGGAGGAGCCCGTACTGAACACACAAGGGAGCGGGTCATTAACAATGTCGAGTGTACACATTAGGGCCCTTATGAGTGATTGTGAGCAGTATCTTTGACTTTTTTGACTACATAGTCAAAACTGCTTAGAAGGTTAGTAAAGATCGCTGTTAAGGTTAGACAAATCGCCCTATAATAATATCGCCTAGTAAAAGACTTGCCAGGCAAGAATATTTTGACTAGATCGCTGGCTGTCTGGTCAGAGTTGCTGGTGTTCACTGCTGAGGGAAATATTCACTAGGCGATCTGAAATGAACACCAAGCAAGTATGTTACTTCTAGTATAGACAAAACCGCCCATAGACAAATCACTTAAGGGGCCTACACACATGCCGATATTAAGGCATTTTCTAAGCAACTTTGCTTAGTTTGGCAAAGTCGCTGAGAAAATGCCCCTACATCGGTGTGTGTAGGGGTTATAGCGACAGCGATGCGCGTCCCCGCACATCGCCATCGCTGGCCGAGACTGATGAGCAGTGTCCATCAATCTCGCTGGTCGCCAGTGTTTTCCCCCGGAGAACACTGGCGCTGGCAGCTCGCTCTGTGTGTGGGCTGTCAGCTCTGTGTGCTGAGCGACAGAGGCATAGAACTGCCCGACTTTGCATAGCTTAAGTTGCTGGCAGAAATCGCAATGTGTGTAGGCCCCTTTAGTCAAAATTGCTGTTGTATCTAGTGACTAGTCAAATCACTTAGTCAAAATCGCTCACTAGCAAAAATCGCTCCGTGTGTACACCCCTTTACAGTTGTTTTTCAAACCTTTTGTCCAGCTGGGATCTGTAGGTTTTCCTGTTCTTCCCGGATGCAGAGATAATCCCAGCAGCCAGTCTGTGGGGGAGATTCTCTAAGAATCTCCGCCCCCCATCGCATTTATAATTATCGCATATGTTGTAACATATGCGATAATTAAGGCAAAGGACAGCTCTTGCGTTAAGAGCTGTCCTTTGCGGTGAGAGTCGCCGGGTCCCAGCAGGTCCCGGCGGCTCCCCCCTCCCTCCCACACCCGGCGCTGCTGCTGCGCCGGGCTCTCCTCCTCCCTGCACCCGGAAGAGGATCAGTGCAGGGAGGAGGTCACAGGTCCGGGCAGCACAGCTCTGTGCTGCCCGGACACAGGTGAGGGGGCGATGCGGGGCGGCGGGGGGTCGGCGCGGGGCGGCGGAGGTTTGCGGTAGAAGCCCATTGGCTTCTATGGGGCATCGCCAGATTTTTCGCGGTAACCCGGCGGGGGATGCTTACAGCATCCCAAAATGCGGTAAAAACCCCGATAACAGGGTTTTTACCGCATTTTTCGCTTAGAGAATCTCCCCCTGTAGCTGGAGAGATGGTGTACCATATAGCAATGCACAGTATATCTGTCCTGTGTATGCATACCTCCCAACAATCCCGATTTCAGCGGGACAGTCCCGATTACCGGGTCCTGTCCCGCTGTCCCACCCGCGGCCGGAGGTGTCCCGCTGCGGGGGGGGGGGGGGGTTTGGGCAGTTCGGAGCCCCCCCCAATTTGACAGAATAGACGCTGTGCGTTCGCGGCCGAAAACGGGGACGCGGCTCATTTGCCTAAGCCGCGCTCCTCATTTGCATAAGCCGCGCGAGTGTCCCTATTTCTGCAGCCGGAAAGTTGGGAGGTATGTGTATGTGCAGAATGGATAGTAATGTACATGAAGTGTTTGCAGAGAATGTACTGGTAGTCTTTCATTCCCATCACCTTGCTCAGCATTTTTTGCTATTATCCAAACTTTCTCCTAGAGAGCCAGGCGAGTGGATGTGTAAGTGTACACATCCACTTCCATGCTAGTGCCAGAGAGAGCTGTGCAAGAGGGGTGAAACTCTTTTAGTCCAGGGTCAGTGTTCTCCTACTCCCTTTAACTCATGTAGCATTGTTTTTTGCTACGCGAGTCTTAGTATTTAATAAAAAAAGTTTGTATTATATCTTAGTTTCAATGACTGAAGTTTGATCAGGAAATGAATAGAGGACAGCTCGTCAGTGCATTCTTGCGCCCCCTAGTGCATTCAGCTGCTCACTCCATCCGAGAAAAACACTAACGCACTACTATGTATAAACAATACACACTGTGGGCCTTATTCTGGTTTACACGCTCCCCCGCGCGTTCTCACGGAGGAGTGATGTTTCCCTTATGCGCATTTTCTGAGCATGTGCATACGCTGGGTGCGAGCGGTGCTCCCATGAAAACACTGGGCATTCCCATGGAGAATAGGCAGTGACGCAGCTGCCTGGGGCGGGCAGCTGACATTACTGGATGTCAGCTGCAGCCCACTTCCCATACAGGGAACACACAGAGCTAATATTTGGCCCCCGCACCCAAGGCTGCGAATGGATGTTTATGCAAAACATCCATTGGCAGCCACGCTGGGGAAGTCGGCGAGTGAGGGGACCAGAATAAGGTCCTGTAGACGTGGTACAAACAATCTCTAATCCACTGCCAAACACTAGACCTCTCTCTCCATAATTCCTACCTTGTCACAGGTACCAGAACCAGCTCTCTACCAGTGTGAACAGCCAAGAAGGTATACAGTGTACATCAGGAGGCAAGCGGGGTATTCAGGCCTGATCGCAAAGCAAATGGACAAAACCATGTGCACTGGGGGGGGGGGTCGATGTTAAGCCATGTTCATACGGGGCGATTCTTCCAGGCTATCTTCGCTTAGAAGGTTAGGCAGAATCACTCCGTGTGTACACAGTGGGCGGTAGCGATGCGTGGCCCCGCAGCGCCGCCATCGTCCTGCTAAATAGACAATGCAGCCAAGGCAATTTTCACTAGACACCGCCTGTCACATTGTATTTGACTATGCAAGTTCCCTTGGACTCCCCAGAGCCCAGAACCATACAATTTTGACTAGATTTGCTTGAGATATTGACTATGGACGATTTTGACAATACTAGAACACTAGACTGTACACAATATCCCCTTCACGACATTGCCTTTTAAGGTAATTTTTTTTTTTTTTTTCCTCCTTGCGTTCAAATAAGCGTAACTTTTTTAATTTTCCGGCTATATAGACACATGAGGGCTTTTTTTTTGCGGGACAAGTTGTACTTTTTAATGATACCATTTACTATACCGTATAATATTCTGGGGAATCAGGAAATAATTCAATGTGGGGTAAAAAGAAAAAAAAACGCAATTCCACAATTTTGCGCTGGTTACGGTTTTTTGGGAGTTCATAGTTCGTTTGAAATGATGGGTTATCTTTATTCTATGGGTCGTTACGATTCCGGTGATACCAAACTTATATAGTTTTCGTTACGTTTTACGACTAAAAAAAAAAATAGAATATGTTACGGTTTTTCGAATTTGCGTCGCGTCGCCATGTTCTGCGGCTTATAACTTTTTTATTTTTCCACCTACGGACCTGGGTGAGGGCTCATTTTTTGCGGGCTGAAGTGTACTTTTTAATTAATACCATTATGGGATATGGGCGACTTTCTGATCTCTTTTAGCTATTTTTTTTTGGGTAGGCGATGCGGACAAAAAACGTAGTTTTGGCGTTGGGGATTATTTTCCGTTTACGCCTTTAACCGTGCGGGATAACTAATGTTATATTTTAATAGATCGGACTTTTAGGAACGCGGCGATACCAAATATGTTTATTTTTTTATTTTTTATTTATTTTTATTTGGGAAATGGGGAAAGGGGGGTGATTTGAACTTTTAATATTTTTTTATTTTTATTTTTATTTTTAAACTTTTTTTTTTTTTTTTTTTACTTTTACTACAAGGCCCCCTAATGTACTTGACCACTAGGGGGCGCGATCGCCTGTACTAGGTTCAGCCATAGAGCTCTATGGCTGAACGTAGTGATTTTATGCACTTCCTATTACATCCTGCCTGAGGCAGGATGTAATAGGTATGCATACACGGCCAGCACAGGGGTCTACATTAGACCCCTGGCTACCATGGCAACCGATCGGCACCCTCCGATCTCGCTGCGGGGGGCCCCGATCGGCGCCGGAGGGGGGCGCCCCC
This sequence comes from Crinia signifera, assembly GCF_055691185.1. Classification (NCBI taxonomy): domain Eukaryota; kingdom Metazoa; phylum Chordata; class Amphibia; order Anura; family Myobatrachidae; genus Crinia; species Crinia signifera. Next base: position 43,816,478 of record NC_139223.1, read on the forward strand.
CCTCCGATCAGCTATTTAAGCACTGCGGGCGCTTTGCCCGCGGTGCTTAAAGGGTTAAACGGCCACGATCGGCAAACTCGCCGCTCGTGGCCGTGAGAGCAGGGACCTGGCTGTAATATACAGCCATTACCTGCTCTCTTTCAAGCCAGCTCACTCCGTGAGCTGGCTTGATTCCCCCGCAACCGACATATGACGTATATATACGTCATATGTCGTGAAGGGGATATAGTCAAAATTGGCAGATTGTGCTCAAATTGCGCCTTAAGGCTGTTTATAACATCCACCAATATTATTTAAGCCCAACAACATTGCAAATCTACAACCACACAGTCATGCAATGTGTATATATGGAGGCTCGGGGAGATTGACATTTCTTGGCACGTGCTGGTTCCTGGGTAAAAGTCCTGCCAACCCCATGTCTTGTCTTTGAGGGGTGAATTTACTAAAGCTTCTAAAAATGAAAAGGGCATTGCCCATAGCAACCAATGAGATGCTGTCAATCATTTCTCTATTGCAGCAGTATCAAGCTCTGGGTTCTGACCATCTCAGTATGGGGACGTGACTGTTTTGCGGACCATCAGGGGAGCACTTTCACCCTCAGTAACTCCCTGCCAGCCTCATCATCCACTGCTTCCCCATGCCACCATCTCACTAATCCTCCTCTGCTTCTCCTAAGTCACCCTTTGCCATCGGGGTGATGTCACCCTTTACCACCCCTGCCTCCCCTTTGACCCACTGCCTCTCCATGTCATTCCCTGCCCCTTACTACCACCCTTGGCTTCCCTATCACCCTCTTTAAGTTACTGCCTCCTCCCTGTCACCCACTGCCTCCATGCCATCCTTAAAGCCTTCACAGCAGGCATAAACTTTACCATTTGCATGAATATATTAAATAACAGTAACACATACATGGCAGGAACTCCAGAAGGAGCTTGTCCCTGCTATTGTGTAAGAAATTAATGGGCCTATTTAGACCCATTCGTTATGGGCCAAATTCAAGCCCATCCCCGATGTTTGGGGTTTGAAAAATGACAGGTTGGAGCTGATTGGCTGGTTGTTTATAACTCTCCATTGTATCACGTTTTGAATCTTGATACATCTAGTCCAGATCAAAATGGTTTGAGAACCCCAGCTTTATTGCATCCAAGAAATCTATAGAAATAATTTGATTGGTTGCTATGGGCAACATCATCTCTCATGTTCATGTTTAGAGATTTATTAAATACACCCCTGAGAGATTCAGGCTAGAATAACAGCAGCTCCCAACTCAGTAGTGGATTATCTCCATCCACCACAAAGGGGATTCTACACAGCATGGAAACTTGTGGCTCTCCAGCTGTTGCCGAACTAATAGTACCACAATGCATTGCTGGCCCCCTGGTGGCAAGGCTTGCTGTAACTTGTAGTTCACAAAACCTGGCGAGCCAATAGTTGAGTACTTCTGGTCTGCAGAGACTGACAGTAAAACCCATATGTATGTAACTATAAAGGGCTGCTCTTTACAGCTACATGCCCCCTGGCTTGCCAACAGGCTGAGAAGTAAATGGAGGCAGTAGAGTATCCAGGCACCTGCAGATCACTACATTACTCTGATGTCTGTATTTGTATTCAGCGAACACTTTACTGGTACAATGCGAAGCCTGATGGAATCCACAGGGTCCCCTGTAGCCGCTACTGGCTGCCACAACGCTCAGCGCTGCGTGATGCCTTCTGCACTCTCACAGTAATGGGCAGTAATTTGCCTGCAGGAAATGGGAACACCATTAGTAGCACTGCTTAGGCTGCCAGGCCCCAGAATCCAATAGCAGCAAACTCATTTTCTTTTACGGAATCTTTAGGGGCTGCCGATTTCTACTGAAAGTTTCCTAATCACAAAAACCTTTTCTAAGCGATGGTCTTTGTCATGTGTTGGAATGAGAGTAATGTGTAAATATACTGTATATGTTCACCTTTACAGCTAATAAATATTCATCCTAATGTTAAAGAAAGCCAATTACATTCTTCCTGTATATTGTAAATGAAAAACTAAAATAAAAAAAATCAAACCAGAGAATGCGCAGAATTCAAGCGAAGCGGAGAATGCTGTAATTACTCTAAAGCTCAATAAATAATGATAACAAGCAATTATCATAAACACAGATACAAGCACCTAAGCCTGGCACATTCTAACAGCATAAACTGATATTAGTCACCGGTGATGCTCAGCTCTGTCCCTCTGCACCTGAATCATCCCCTGCACATCGCTAGAAGCAAAAAGAAAAATACAGAGGCAGATGCTACAAGATGGGACATAAATCTGTATATGTAGCATTTCCTGCAGCTACCACAGCCTTTATATATAGCATGCAGAATAAAGTATATGATGTCAATTTAAAGCCTTGTTTTGTTTCATAGCTACAGTACGGAGACTTGTCTACACAGCTAGCACTCTAAAAGCTTGGTTCAGCACATGGAAGAGGACGGTATCAAAAATGAATTGCATTTGGAATGACTGCATGGTAAACTAATGCAATGAAAAATAGATTAGGAGACGATCCCACCTTGGCTGTCGATCCCACCTTGGCTGTTAAGTAGTACTTACCCCCAGCAGCTCATCATGACCCAGCGGTGAGCATCCTCATGCAGGAAACTCTGTGTCTCTGTGAGTGGTACCCACAGACTGCCACCCTCTCCTGAAAATCTCAGCTCAGCACAGCATCTGTTGGCGTCTGCAGGAGATGACTGCAACCCAGATGAGATGGGGAATCTGCCAGTGTGTGTCTGTGTGTGTGGGGAGGGAGGGAGGGGCGGGATGTCTATGGGGAGAGATTTAGCCTCACTTCTCAGATTTTAGTTTCCAGGCATCTTAGTAGGGGGTGTTTGTTCCCGCAGGAAAGTATCTGGAATCCTGATCACTAATCCAAGGCAGGGAAGATAGAAAGTGCTTGATTCCTAAGACCCGGGTTGTGGTTACACCAGTAATGATGTATAGAATATGAACATTTAGCCAGCAAGCCCCGAGGTACCAGGAAACACATTCATCCCATCAGATCAGTGAATTCCCACAGGGAACTGCCAGATCTGAGTCCGTATAAATCGTTCCGGGTCTGGTATTTGCTCATTGTCAATATTGTAGACTTATGGGGCGTACACATGGGGTGATTTTTGTCTATATTCTTAAAATATTATATTCTAGATTCTAGAAATTAAGCACAAATCGCTCCCATAGCGATGGCGATGTGCGGTCCCGTACATCGCTATCGCCGGCTCAGATCAAAAGAGCATGCAGAAAAAATGTAGGTTGATCGCCTAGAAGTTTTTTTTTAGCTTAGCACAAATCTCTTGGCACACAACTCAACATGTATATTCCCTTTTATACCCCTTTCACAGCGCACCTCGGAACCGGCTTATTGCCCAGTTGGTGACGTATGGACTCGGGACAAGGTGCGGTGTGAAAGTACCACAGCTTATAATACCCCTTTTACAGCCCAGCAAAAAAACAGGATTTTGCCTTAGATACCGGTGTATCTAAAAAAAAAAAAAAAAAACCAGGTCCATTTTCCTGGGACTCCTACCCAGGTCATGACCAGGGTGGAACCCGAGGAGGACCCAGGTGGTGGAGCAGTGTAAACTGGTATCCTGGGTCAACCGACCCGGGGCCCATTGCACCAATGGGGGAGCCGGGTGGTTGAGCAGTATAAACTGGTATCCTGGGTCAACCGACCCAGGGCCTGTTTACACCAATGGGTGAACCCAACACATTAGCAGTGTCCCTCAAACATTACACCAGCAGTGTCCCTCACACATTACACCAGCAGTGTCCCTCACACATTACACCAGCAGTGTCTCTCACACATTATACCAACTGTGTCCCCTGCACATTATACCGGCAATGTCCCGCACACATTATACCTGCAGTGTCCCTCACACATTACACCGGCTGTGTCCATCATACATTACATCAGCTGTTTCTCACACACTTTATACCAGCAGGATCCCTCACATACAGTATTAAAACCAGCATTGTCCCTCACACATTACAGCAGCTGTGTCCCTCACACTTTGGCCCTTATTCAGGTTCACTCGCAAAGGCAAAGTCCTTCACAAATGGACAAAACCATGCTGCACTGAAGGTGGGATAGATTTTTTTCGGAGTTATTTTATTTCTGTGCAGAGTAAATACGGGCTGCTTTATTTTTACACTGCAATATAGATCTCACTTTGAAGTAAAACCCCACCCAAATCTAATTATCTCTGCACCTGCTACACCCATGCAGTGCACATGGTTTTGTCCATTTGAGAAGGAATTTGCCTTTGCGATTGAACCAGAATAAGGGCCTTTATACCAGCAGGATCCCTCACATATTATACCAGCATTGTCCCTCACACATTACACCGGCAGAGTCCCTCATACATTATTCTAGCAGTGTCCCTCATACACTATACCGACAGTCCACTCACACATTATACCAGCAGTATCCCTCACACATAAACGTACCATCGGCAATCTTTATGCCATAACACTTTAATAACTTATCTAAACTTAACTAACTTAACACTACAAATAAAGAGACAGACACAAGTGCTGGCGTTTCAAATAATGAATGTCAAATTTATTAATTGACAACTATATATATATTAATCTATAGAAGAGGGTGGCGGCCCTAAAGAACGGTCATAGAGAAAAGAGGGGTAAGATGACATCACACCATTCATACATCATTGGTGTTCAACTCTCCCACGCTACCCACTCGGGCAAGTGGTGCATCCCACCCCTGTCCAAGGGGCATGGGCTACAAGCGTATCATTGACGGGAGAGCGCACCCCACTATCCTCATAACACTTCATTTGAACAAGGACCGTTCTTTACCGCCGCCAAGAAAGGATAGAAAAATAGGGAGGGAGGGTGGGGAAAACCGGACCAGAGTGCAGATCACCTGACCTCTGGCTATTCCTACAACAGGAAACTCCTCCCTACTCCCTAATTGGCTATAGCTGCAGCATCATAGCCTAAACATAAACCACAACCAAAGTGCAGGCATCTCAGACTCCTTCGGTAGTTTATGTTACCTCCAGCTTATTCAGCCATCGGTTTTCTTAAACGTACCATCGGCAATCTTTATGCCATAACACTTTAATAACTTATCTAAACTTAACTAACTTAACACTACAAATAAAGAGACAGACACAAGTGCTGGCGTTTCAAATAATGAATGTCAAATTTATTAATTGACAACTATATATATATTAATCTATAGAAGAGGGTGGCGGCCCTAAAGAACGGTCATAGAGAAAAGAGGGGTAAGATGACATCACACCATTCATACATCATTGGTGTTCAACTCTCCCACGCTACCCACTCGGGCAAGTGGTGCATCCCACCCCTGTCCAAGGGGCATGGGCTACAAGCGTATCATTGACGGGAGAGCTCACCCCACTATCCTCATAACACTTCATTTGAACAAGGACCGTTCTTTACCGCCACAAGCCAAGCCTTAGGCTGCAGCACCGCCACCCTAAACGCTCAGCACTTACTAAACAACAACACATCAACTAAAACCTCTAAACAAATCGTCCAGGAATATGGCCATTCCTTCAGGACTCAGATGGACACCGTCCGGCCTATACAGGGAACCCCGCTTATAGGTGATGGAGTCATGCCTGATGACCCCTCCCCCATTAGCCAACAGGTATCGCTGCACCGCAGCATTGACCTTCCTCCGTGCGCTATCCAAGCGGGGCCCTGACCTAGCATTCCTCCAGACTCGCCTAGGAATCATTGAGGACCAAATCAGTTTGCAGCAAGGGAGCGCCTGAGCCACAATATGCAGGTCTCTGATGATAATTGACCGCAGTTCTAAGGCGGTGCATTGGCCTAGATCGTTTCCGCCCAGGTGCAAAATTAGCACCTCAGGGACTCCAAAGTCCCGCACCGACCTTAGCAAAAGGCCCTGTAGCGCTCCCCAACGCATGCCTCGCACACCCAACCAACGCACTTTTTGAGCTTTCACTCGCATACTTTCATTCAAACTGCCACACGCCATTGATGCCCAGTGGACAAAAGAGTGTCCCATCACCCACACCGTCTTGGAGTCCCTGCGACCTGAAAGATGTAAACAGGTTAGGACACATGCCATCGAAATCACACCTCACTTAACAGACCAACCACACCGGAGAAGGCAAAGATAAAGAAACCGTAACCGACCAGACCTTGAGGCACACTGCACAGAAAACCCCCGGAGTAAACTAACCAGGACGCCATGTCAGATTGGAATTAAGCCGAATTGTGCCCCCGGGGGAAAGTGGACCACCTCAAGACTCCCGCTAAAGTGAGACGAGTACTTATGCGTCCAGTCGGTTACAGTCTTGCAGATGGAGAGACAGGCCAGGCCGAATGTATCTGCGGAACGCTGCCGAGCGCCATCGACCCAGAGACTGTATCTCTGCGTCGGATTGACCCCCAGCAGCAGCAGATGTGGCCGCCCCGATCCGAAAGGAGTGTGTACCAAACTCCCGCGGATCCAGGCCAAGAGATCCCAGGGCACGTCGCAAAACATGGCAGAACTGGTATTTTGTCAATGAAGAGCCGTCTTCATGCATTAACCATGCCCCAGGGCGGTCAGGACGCAGCAGGGCGTAGGCGCTTGCCATCACCACTGGGCAAATCCCTTCCACCGGGCACGGTTGCAGTGACAGCCATTGGCCTCTCCCAGTCTGATCCGTCTTGGAACGTCTTACCCGGCACCAAACCAAATCGCCCTGTATCAATACATCCTCTAACAACAGAGGAGAAGGTCGATGCCTCGATGGGGCTACCAGCTCGCCGACCCTGAAAGCTCCATGGAATGCCATGGCATATGCCAAGCGAAACAGTCGGACCTCATACTCAGAGTGACATACATCCCAAACCGCCCCCAATAAGGGAGGCAGCAGGGACACGTCAATGGGCCTTCTGCTATCTGGAGCCACAGGGGAAGCGCGCCGCCAGCCCCTCAGGGCCCGAGAAACAAGAAAAGACGACCGGGGTCCGATCTCCCATACAGCGATGAGAAGAACGACACGCCGGCCAACAGCCGTCTCACGGCTGACACAGTCCGCCCTCCGGAGTACAAACTCCACACAAACGCCAGCATGGCGTCGCCCGGGGCCTTACCTTGCTGTGACGCGGACATTCTGAATTGTTCCCATTCCAGCCAGCCAGCTTGGTAACAACGCAGCGTCCTTGGAGCAATAGCTCGCATGGCTAGTTCCTCCATGCCGGCCTGATGACCTGCCAAACATAAGGAGGACACGGCTCACCAACCAAATCCGCTCCCGGAGCTAGGGACCGGAACCTAGCCCAGTCACGCCTGGACAGGGCGTCGGCCACCGAGTTGTCCACCCCGGGAACGTGCCTGGCCACAAAATGCAGGTTAAGCCGCAGACATACCAATACAAGGCGAGAGAGCAAGCGCACAACAGGGAGAGAGGAAGAGCTCTGTCTGTTGATGGCCTGCACCACCCCCAGGTTATCACACCAGAAGGTGATGCAGGCATCACGTAGGCGGTTGCCCCACAGTTCCAGGGCCACCACAATAGGGAACAGCTCCAGCAAAAGCATGTTCCTGGTGAGGCCTTCTAGTGCCCATTCCTCCGGCCAGGTCTCAGCGCACCAAGAGCCGTGCAGGAAGGCTCCAAAGCCGATTCCCCCGGCCGCATCGGTGTATAGCTGCAATTCCTCGCTGTACCGCGGAGGGCTAGGCCACAGCAACACACCGTTGAAGTCACGGAGGAAAACATCCCAGACTCTAAGGTCCCTTTTGAGCTCCGCATTCAGGCGGACAAAGAATTGGGGCCTATTAGGACCTGCCATGGCCAGTTCCAGTTTCCGACAGAACACCCTCCCCATGGGGATAACCCTGCAGGAGAAGTGAAACAGGCCCAGTAGGGACTGTAGCTGGCGTACCCGGAGTTTGCCGGAGGCCAGGGACTGGGAGATCGCCCCTTGCAGCCGTGCAAGCTTATCAAGGGGCAACCTGCAGCACCCGGCCCGCGTGTCAATCTCAATGCCCAAGAATGAAAGGCACTCAGTCGGCCCCTCTGTCTTGCCCTCCGCGACTGGGACTCCGAAATGCAAGAACAGCTGCTGCATTGCGTTCAGGAGAGCCCCGCAACGCGGGGAATCAGCCGGGCCTACGCACAGGAAGTCGTCCAAATAATGGGCGACCCCCGGCTCGCCCGTATACTCCGTGACGCACCAATGCAGGAAGCTGCTAAAACACTCGAAGTAGGCGCAGGACACCGAGCATCCCATAGGCAGGCAACGGTCTATATAATAACCCGAAGGCAGCCTAAATCCCATGAACCTAAAGGAGTCCGGGTGCAGGGGCAGCAGTCGGAATGCCGACTCGATGTCCACCTTGCCTAGCAGGGCCCGCCCCCCGAAGCCGCGCACAATAGCTAAAGCCTCCTCGAAGGATTGGTACCGTACGTGACACAATTCCATAGGAATTGCGTCATTTACAGACAATCCAGGTGGGTGGGACAGATGCTGTATCAGGCGAAACTTGCCTGTCTCTTTCTTGGGGACTACTCCAATAGGTGACAGTACCAAACCCTGAACCGGAGGTTCAGGAAATGGACCCACCATCCTGCCCAATTTTACCTCCTTCTCGACCTTCTCCAGGACGACTTGAGGCATGTCGATTGCTGACTTCAGGTTTCTCGGGGACCCGGACGCCACCTCCCCCTGAATGAGGAGGAGGAATCCTTCCGAGAAACCCGCGGCCAGAAACCGTGCTTCATCCCGGAGGGGGTAACGCCCCAGCCAACTGGCTAGGCGGTCGCCCCTCACGGGAGACGGGGCCTTACTGAGGGGGAGCAGGGGCTGGGTTGGCCCCGGCATTTTGCCTGGGTGCCCCCCCAGCCTGCTTGCCACGCGTGCACTCCTTAACCGGGTGTCCTCCCCAGCACTTTGAGCATTGGTGCCGAAACTTACAGCGGGAACCCGCTGCGCATCCTGCCCCGTTGTAAGCAAAGCATCTGCCCGCCGACTGCCCCCCTCCAGAGCCCCCGCGAAAGGACGAGGGGGCCCTGCGTGGGGCTGACGCAGGTGTTGACACCACCGGAGCCGGGGCGGCGGAGGTCGAAACCGACGGTTTCTTACCCATCCATACCTCGACATCCTTAGCGCCAAGGGCCATGATCTCACAACCCGACTGCTTCCGTCGGAATTGCTCGTCATAAGCCCGCCAGACGTTCTCGCCGTCGTCCATATACATGGCGTGCATCATATGGATGTATCTAATGACATTCATATGCTCCTGGGGTCTGGTCTCCAAGTAGCATGCGGCAAACATAAACAGCCCCACTTGCCATCTCTGATACGTGCAGTAGGCCGCCTCGCCAATCCCCCCTTTACGCTTTGCCTCGCGATAATCCTTTTCATCCTGCGCAGTCATTGTAAAGAAGCTGACATATCTGCCCTCCCTTATCCTATCCCTTACGCTGCGCCTGAGGCCTCTTAGCACTGCCGTATTCTCGCAGTGGACCACCTGCCCCCTAGGAAACAACGGGGAGCCCGAGTCGCCACTGGAGGACTGCGAGCGCCTCCGGTGTCTCCTAGAGCGTCTGCGCCTGTGCCTGGATCTGCGTCCCCCCTCCTCGCCGGAGGTCACGGACTCTGACCCCGAGGAGGAGGATGTACGGGAATACCTGCGCCTGCGCTTCTTGCGTGCTCTGGCTGACCCACCTGACACAGCTCCCGCTGTAGCCGCACCTGCTGTTCCGGAGGTACCAGCCACCTCTGACGGCCCGGCAATGGCCCCCTCTGCCTGGTGTTGCGATGGTGTCGGCACAACTGCGTCCCTCGGCGGTGTGGAAGCCATACTCGCGAAAGGCGTGCCCAGAGCTGCCAGCACGTGTGCCGCAGGGTCCCGGTTAGAAGGAACAGAAGGGAGGACAGTAGTAGCTAGATTCCCAGGCCCTGACTGTACAGGTTGCTGTCCCGCCCTCGGCGTCAGCATCGCTACCAGCTGCCGCACCACTGCCATATCTACCTCTGTGGAGGGTGCTTGCGCAACTCCAGGGGACACTGTCTCTGCAGCCGTGGCTGAAATAGCCTGCGCTGCCTGTGATAGCCTGACGCGCTGGGATAGCAAGCGCGCCCTAGAGAGCCACCCACTCCTTGCCCTCCTTAATGGAGTCATGGGGGACCCCGTGGAGGGGTGGCCCTGTGTGGGCAACGTAGGCCGGGCTGGCTGAACAGGAGAACCCCTGTGCTGCGTCCCAGGACCCGCAGCTCGCATCCGGCGGCCATCTTGGATAGGCGCGGATGCACCTGTGTCTGCTGCTGCGGGACCCTGAGACCGCGTGCGCCTGCCCCGCTGACTACCTCCGCCTGGGGTGCCTCCGCTACCCCGGGCTGGAGCGCTACTCGCTCTATTAGCTTGCGGCCTAGCACCGCGCGCCACCGCGTCATCAGCCGATGACGCGGACCTCGCGCCCCGCCGCTGTGTACCCGCTCTCGCCGCCGCTCTGCCTCCCCGCCCGGCCTGCGTGACGCTAGCCGTTGGGGGAGCGGAGGGGGAGCCGGGCTGTGCAAAACGGGAGGGAGGGTGGATGTTTCTCCGCGGGCGCGGCATGTTAGGCCTGGCAGCAGCAGCGCTACACTATCTGGCACAAAATCCCCCAAGGAGCAGCCTGACAGAAGAGAAAGAGATATGTGGATAAGGCAGAGAAGTAGTTTTGACAGTAGAAGGAATAAGTGAGGATGACAGAGGAATAAGTACAGGAGAGAGTCTGAAACCAACCTGCTCCTTGGAAAACCGGACCAGAGTGCAGATCACCTGACCTCTGGCTATTCCTACAACAGGAAACTCCTCCCTACTCCCTAATTGGCTATAGCTGCAGCATCATAGCCTAAACATAAACCACAACCAAAGTGCAGGCATCTCAGACTCCTTCGGTAGTTTATGTTACCTCCAGCTTATTCAGCCATCGGTTTTCTTTATACCAGCAATGTCCCTCACACAATATATACCAACAGTGTCCCTCACACTATATACCAGCAGTGTCCCTCACACAATATATACCAAGTGTCCCTCACACATTATACTAGCAGTGTCCCTCATGTATTACCCATTTTATTTTATTAATGTTCAATTTTTGTTTTTACCTTTTGCAGTCATTTTAGATGTAGGGTGGAATGTAATGCATTGCGAATCTGGTGGCCGTGTGCGATGCTTAGTTGTTTTAATCAATCAGTATCTGTATTGGCCTTATTAAAACTGATAATTCCAGACGAGTGTCTCTGCCCATTTTTGGGCCGTATTGGTGTTTTGCCAAAATAATCATGACTACACTCTATGCAGTTTGCCATTGCAAGCTCATTTGCAAATGTATACATACTCCCAGCTTATGCGCAACGAGGAACATTGGGTCTAAGCCTCTAAGGGTTGGTTTAAGCAGGCTACATAGACTGGACATTGCAGTAGTGGTGAAGGAGCCATGTTTTTGCACGTATACACATGCAGCACATGGCAGATACACGCCCCATTAACAGCCATGACATGCCTGCTCTTTTTGAACCACTGCCCGTAAAACCCCACGAGAAGGCAGCCAAGAGATTTACAAGTAACCAATAACATAACTGTAACACTTTAGGTTCCATATTTATGAAGTATAACAATATTTGTGAGGTACTACTAATAGTCAGCAAAATGGCTGCCCCCACATCACATATTTGTAACTAATGTTCATTGGGTGAAGCTCAATATTATAATTCTGTAATTCATATTCGTCTCTTCCAATGTGCAGCAGTCACAAAACTTTGCATAGGAATTGTTTATTATTATTATTATTATTATTATTATTATTATTCAATTTGTGACAATTGCTCACGAGATCGGCTAGGACACACCCGTTGGCTGATAATACTCTGGTGCATTCTGCTACAATTCATTTTCAGAGATTAGCTGGTAAATCTTCTCTGGGGCTTAGTTTTGCATTTGCATACCCCTTGGAGCCTGGATCGTTCACCCCAGATTCCAGAGGAAGAGATTACTACGAGGCCAGCTGCTATGTTGTGCTCGCTGAATGGCTGTCTGGCATTAATGCACAGTTCTGTTTAGATAGCGTTCTCTATATTTATAGCACTGCCACAAGGGAGCCCATTTCAGTGGATCGGTGCTATATTTATCTGTACAAACCTCCCTTCATCTTCTGAAATATTTATTAGTATAGCCAGGGATAAAATGATCTACGATCCATGCGACCCACCTATATCTACAACACACAGAAACATCACAGAAACATCATGCAACTTTGTTATGCTGCACTAACATCTCTTTATTTGGTAGTGAGGTGGTGGCATTCGCTTGTGGGCAGCCATTTGCATTGGCTAATGGAGCCCACACACGCACCGATCCCGGCGTGCGTTGTGGGCTTAACTAGCACACATAGCATCGCATCGTATGCCTTGTGCATACGATGTGCATGCGATGCGATGCTATGCTAGAAAAAGCTAGTACAAAAAGTATGTGCAGCACATATTTTTTGTACTGTACGATGAGGTGCCGCGGGAGCACGCACCCCATCGTACAGCATCGCACCGCCGGCAACGGTGCGTGTGTGGGCTCCTTAAGTCAGTGGTTTCCTAACTGTGTGCCATGGCAACGTGGGGTGCCTTGGAGCACTTGCACGCATGCCCTGGTTTGGTGGTCCAGAACCAATGCAAATTATTTCTGGGGAACATACTGTAATAGGCAAAACCAATGATTGTGCCTTCCAATAATAAAAAATGTGTACAAACAGGGGTGAATCCTGTCCCTCCCCACATAACTGACCCTAAGGACGACATACTGTATAAAATTTTTTACTTAGTTTAATATTTTTCTAAATGACTCAATAACAAACGTTTGGACTAGGGGTGCTACCCTTGGTGGTACACCATAGACTGGTTGGGGTACTTGAAAATAATATTTTAAATGGCAGAAGAAGAAGTCTTGTGATGGCGGAAGAAGTCTCCCACTGCCACGGAAATTAATCACGTCGCGGCACTTCCAGTTCCGTCTGCGGTGTCATCAGTGGGTCCTCGTGCTTTTTCCCCAAGCAGCAATTTCCTTGGATCTACCCTCACTATCATAAGACATCAGTGGCCATCTGCCCCGGGTGGAGGAATCAGCGGCATTAATCTTACAGGAGTTAGCGGGAACCCTGGGGACAGTACACAGCCAGCGACCATACACAGAGGGGCCTGATTCCTGACCGCACACTACTCCTCCGCTACTCCTTAATATAACGACATGGATAAGCATACGCATACCACTCACTTCCACTCCACTCGTTAGTACTGTAGATATTTAAAATAGAAAGAAGGGGGAATCATAATTGAACAACCTAATCAAGGGGTACGGGGGGAAAAAAAGGTTGGGAACCGCTACTCCAGGAAACCTTAAGTAACGAGTGCTGTAGCTGCCCTGGTGTGTTTAACCTTGTGGGGAACAGGAAAGAAATAGGATTATTTGCATCAGGATCAGCCTTTTGGCACAGCTGCTGTGCAAAAATATACTAATGCCACAGGAGGTGACTGAAGTCAAGACGCACATAACAGACATCTCCGATACGAATGTGGAGTCCAAAGACGCAGCATCAGATCATTGGCAGCCTGAGTACGCCTAAGGGTGCCCATACACTAGGGCCATTCCTCAACGATTTGGTCATTTTTTTATCTGATTGCAACGATAAATAGCATAAAAAGCTTCCAAATCGCATGTTGTTGACATCAGGTCCGAGTAGATCGAAGCAGATATAGACTTGCCTGCACCGTCTATTTCTGCTTTTGATCATGGTGCCGCACATCGGGATCGAATCTGCATCGAATGCTGCCAACACTGTGCGATTGAGGGTCACTTTCGAGTCAATTTGGACTATATAGTTAAAAACGAATCCAAAGTGACACTGAATCGCACCGTTTGTACGGGGCATGAGTGTTATATTCTGCAGCCCAGGATATACATTGTCCATGTTCTGTTTCTTCCCTTTCACCAGAAGGTAACCCGGTAAAAGCTTGTTTTCCCCTCGCTTTCCTTGTTCTATTTCTGTCTTCTGTTGATCACGAGATTGTAATTCACAAATCCCCAAATAGCAGAAAGCTGAGAGAAGCGCTTTAGGCGCAGACAGCAGGATCCGGGTGATGCGGTCAGTACCAATGTCAGGCATACCTCTGTGTGACACCTGTCTAGTGTGAGGGTCACCTGTGTCTGCTGTGTACAGTAATGGCACTGGGAACATTAATCAAACCTTTGTTTTTTATTGGTTTCAGGTTATTTTATTGTTCACTCACAATCGCTTAGTGAGGGGCTGAGAGGCAGCTGTATAGACCAGGCTGTGCAGCTTCGCTTGCGTGAAAATACCTCATTCATGCCCAGAATGTTATGTGTACATTTTTCACCTACACTTATTATTATGTAACTTGCTGTTTGTAATTATGTGTATAAGTATATTTATAAACTTGGCTATAACTGTCTCAGGACTTTCTCATGTCCGCCAGCCACAGAAGCCATATGTCCACCAGCCACAGGAGACAGATATGTCCGCCAGCCACAGGAGATAGATATGTCCGCCAGCTACAGGGGGAACATATGTCCACCAGCCACAGGAGACAGATATGTCCGCCAGCCACAGGAGACAGATATGTCCTCCAGCTACAGGGGGAACATATGTCCAGCAGCAACAGGAGACACATATGTCCACCAGCCAAAGAAGAAAAATATGTCCAGCAGAGACATATATGTCTGCTAGCCACAGGAGACCCATATGTATACCAGCCTCAGGGTAAACATATGTCCAGCAACCACAGAAGACACATATGTATACCAGCCACAGGGAACCCATATCTCCAGCAGCCACAGAAGAAAGATATGTCCAGCAGCAACAGAAGACACATATGTCTGCCAGCCACAGGGGGCCCATATGTCCAGCAGCCACAGGTGACCCATATGTCCAGTATCCACAGGTAACCCATACTGTATGTCGAGCAGCCACAGGGGACCCATATGTCCAGCAGCCACAGGAGAAACATATGTCCAGCAGCAACAGGACCCATATGTCCACCAGCCACGGGCGACACATATGTCCAGCAGCCACAGGAGACCCATATGTATACCAGCCTCAGGGTAAACATATGTCCAGCAACCACAGGAGAAACATATGTCTGCCAGTAACATGGGACCCATACAGTATGTCGAGCAGCCACAGGGGACCCATATGTCCAGCAGCCACAGGCAACCCATATGCCCAGCAGCCACAGGAGAAACATATGTCCAGCAGCCACAGGACCCATATGTCCAGCAGCCACAGGACCCATATGTCCAGCAGCCACAGGACCAATATGTCCAGCAGCCACAGGACCCATATGTCCAGCAGCCACAGGACCCATATGTCCAGCAGCCACAGGACCCATATGTCAAGCAGCCACAGGACCCATATGTCCAGCAGCCACAGGCGACCCATATGTCCAGCAGCCACAGGCGACCCATATGTCCACCAGGCACAGGACCGCCACAGCAAAGATGCGCAATCGTCATGAGTAACTCCCCCACTTGTCTTCTGTTTATATAGATCCAAATCATACTTCCCACAGTTAACACTTTTCAAATGCAGCTCTAAATAAGTTGCATCACATTTGTGCGGGTTTTACTTGCATCTGAACCTCCTTGCTAATAGCCCCGATCGGACTACCATGCACAGGGGGAAAGAGGGCAAGATCTGTGCAATCCTAAATGTGGACGCCAAGCACCAAGGCACCTCACTACTTCATGCAAGTGCACTTACAGTACGTGCAACTCAGAACCATGCACTGATGTGCAAGTTGTACATCGTACAGCGATAAGTTCTGATGATCACTGGTAAAGTACAGTAAATTAATTGGATTAGTAATTTGATGACATCTGCAAGTAGCACTCCAGTCACTATTGTAAAACTGAATCTTAAACACACACACACACACACACACACACACACAAAGAAACAGTGTCGGATGTAATGGAGCGATTCTTTGCTACTGATGCTGGTGTCTGTGGGCACACCTATCAGTATTACAGTGTATACAGATGCTGACAGTGGGCATCTCTGTCCCTGCACATTGGGATGCACAGGAGTAACAGCATTTGCATGAAGCTGCAGAAGGTGACCCCAATAGACACAGCTGTGGGTGCTTCTGCTTCCATCTCTGAATCAGGCAGGGAATCTATGAGGCACTAAGGGAAATACCTAGCACTGCGGCTACTAACAAGCCACAGGCCTAATTCAAACCTGTTCGCAGAACAAATTTGGGTACTTGTTACCTAGAACGGCGCCCATCGTGGGCATCGCATGCATTTATAATGGCATGCGATGCGACCGATGCGATGCCTGCGATTTCACATAGAAATGAATGGTAAAAGGTAAATCGCGTCGGTCGCATCGCATGCGGCCACAAAACGCATGCGATGCGACCGACGCGATTACCGCGATTTACATAGGGAATAATGTTAAATGGCCCAATTGACCCGATTTTACATAGGGAACAATGTTAAATGGCCCACAGATCCCAAATAGCCACCCTGAAGTGTGAAATGGCCCCCCAATTGTTAACGCCACCCCACGATCAACCCGAAGCGTGGCGAGCGCAGCGAGCCCGCGAGGGGCGGCGGTACGCGTCCTCCGACCTTTTCATACCCCCACTATCCACGTGGGCGTGGAGTTGAGAATATAAAGTGTGGCGAGCGCAGCGAGGGGACGCGGATACCTTCACAGGTATACGCGTCCCCTCACGGGCTTTAGATTTCAGTTTGAAAACACCCCACTCAAATCTAACTCACTCTGCACATGTTACATCTGCCCCACCTGCAGTGCAGCATGGTTTTGCCCATTCTGAGAACAAATTTGCCTTGCGTTTAACTCTGAATTAGGCCACCCTAATTTTTCCATGTTCACTCTTTCCACTTGGCAGAAGCCCCCGCTCCAAACTTAGTTTGCCATGAAGACTTTTCTTTAAAGCAACAGATACTGAAAAAAGAGTAAGTTGTTTTCTCCTTACCACAAGCATTCTCTGTAACCGTCCTGCAGCCAATCCCTGCTTAGTTCCATTCTAGAACATTACTGACATGAAATGATGCATTCAGAAGACCTACAGAGTGGGGTACCTGATGTTGTCAATCAGCCGATGCTGAGACTCTTCGGTAAGTATCATGGGTAACATATAAGCCAAGCGATCCACTTTCCTCTCCTGAGCATACTGCTTCAACAGAGCAAACACCTTCTCCTTCAGGACGGGCTGATCTCCCAGGACCTCATCAAGCTGTAGGACAATGCCCAGGGGCAGAATGACAGGGATCAGAAAGAGCAGAACACTGAGGTGACGTCAGGCTGAGATTCTATCTATGCCTCATTTACTTTGTACTGTACAATTCACTGACATCACCAGGGGCAGGAGACACAGAGGGACGGTGTTATCTAGCTCATTATTACATCTATAGCAAAGCTGCTGACGTCAATGTGATCATCACAAGAAAAATACACCGGGCCTATGGGGTATCCCAATGACCTACTGTAACTAAGGGCTTGATTCAGACCTGTTTGCTAGGCTGCACATGTTTGCAGCCTAGGAAGGGAGCCTACTGCATTTAACCACGAGCCTGGCTGTTTTGGTGGCCGCACACGCCGTTTCCACCTCACTGTAAAAACCCAGCGAGTTGGAAACAGGGTGGTCAGTTGAATACTGACCCATGAGCTGTAACGGTGAGCAATCAGCACTGCTCGCCGTCACAGCTCGCTAAAGACCACCCAACCAGCACTTGCTCCCTGAGCAGAAATGCTGACCCCCCAACCAACACCTACTCAGTGAGCAATGGGGGCCTTAAGTCACTCACTAGAAACAGCATGCTATGGCCTTAAGTCACTCACTAGAAACAGCATGCTATGTGTAGACCAGTACAGATAAGAAGACCTTGTGGGTTTATGTGCTTCTGTTTCTCTCACTCTCTCCTGTCAGGGGTTTCCACAAGGGAGGATACTAAAAGTTGACAACAGGATCTTCTAAGCAGCCACAGCAAATCACTGAAACTAGTGGCCTCCCTGGCAGAATCTGAAGAATCAGGGAGATTAGAGGTACAAAGCAGGGCAGTAGGAGATTTAAGACTGAAATAGGAGCTACCTGCAGGATGCAGGATGCAGTTAACTATAGGGTATATTCAATGCTCTTTAGCGAGCTGTGACGGCGAGCAGTGCTGATTGCTCACGTTACAGCTCATGGGTCAGTATTCAACTGACCACCCTGTTTCCAACTCGCTGGGTTTTTACCGTGAGGTGGAAACGGCGTGTGCGGCCAACAAAACAGCCAGGCTCGTGGTTAAATGCAGTAGGCTCCCTGCATTAGACGTGAACCTCGCCGTTTAGGGGAATCCTCGCCGTTCTCTGACAGCGAGGATTCCCTTGGAACACGGAATAGGGCAAGCGTCAAGCACGGGGGTTTAATGGCGAGGATGGCCAAAAAAACTGCAACCCTCGCAGCAGACACGCCAGCGGCATTGAATACCTCCCTATGTGTTGGCATGATAAAAAAATGGACATTAGCATTAGGATTAACAAGTTTCAAGTCTACATTGTGCAGTACATGTTGACATTATATAGCCAACATCCTGACTGCCAACATAATGTATGTATTCCATCAGTTGTGGTTTTGTATTATTGCATAGCATCATGTTGATTTGTGTTTGATAACTTCCAGGCTCCTTCCTCCTCCTTCCAGAGTCATGGCCTTTTATCGATTTTATACAACACTACAGCTAATGTGTGATTAAAGTGTGACTAGAGTGCTGTGCGATGCCTACATTACTTCTCTGCGGCTCCCTTTCAACTGCTGTGGTCAAGAACATTTCACTAAAAACTTCCTTCAACGCTCAGAGAGTTACATAACCAGAATAAGGCTACGGAAAGGCAGATGTACAGGGAACTGACGCAGGCCTGGGCGGGAGAATTCCTTGCACACAGAGGTTACTGGGCAATCCCTTACAAATGTTTCATAGATCGCATCTAGGGTTTACTTGCCGGCTTTGCATCACTTTCCTTCGGAAGGGGGCATCCAGGTGGGCTGTTCGGAGGACATGAAATAACAATTACATCATTGTGGGTCCGTCCTCGCTATACAGTGCTGAGGAAACAGGCATTGGTAAGCTGGGAGTTTGGCCATGATGATACAATTCAGAACCAATTGCATCATTGGACCACCGCAAACCACCCCTTTGTGCTGGGAGTGCCACACTGTTACCAGGATCCCCCCAGAAGGCGAAGGCACTTTAAAAAAAAATGGTGACACTCTAGCGCAGGCCTGACCAAACTGTGGCTCTCCAGCTGTTGTAAAACTACAAGTTTGCTAATAGTAAAACTGTGGCAATGCATGCTGGGATGTGTAGTTTCACAACAGTTGGAGGGCCGCAGATTGGAACACATATTTATTTGTGATTTTTTTGTCCAAATAGGATTAGCATACTTAACCAACTTTGGGTTAAGCAGCCATCTGAGGTCTAACAACATTCCGGGACAATGATCCCAATTCAGCATCAGTCGGTAGGCCCCTGCCTGCGCAGCCTGGCTGCCAAGGCAGATGTAGGGCCTCTATTCTCGCAGCGGCTTTGTGTGCCGCCGTGAAAGTGATACGGACACGTCTGCATTGTTCGGACCACGGCCTCCCAACACTGCATCACTGCTCCCCACCATTGCTCAAAATACAACTGCACTTCTGAGTTTCACACGTTCACATGCGCTGAAGTGCAAAAACTGCCTAATAGCGATTTTCTCACTTCTACGATTGATGCTGAATCGCTTCCAATATGTGGAATTAAATGAATTCAGATAATCTCTGTAACCTGTCGCTCATGGGAAACTGGCTAGGACAATGCGTAATGTCAACATTGTATATTTGTTCTGGTTTACAATGCATAACTCTGGGACCATTGCTGGGGATGTAACAATGTCTTCTATACACAACAGCCATATAATAATGTACAATTTGCACAACTTACTTTTTGGTTAAATTCCTGAGCTTTGAGCTTCTGCGCTTGGCTTGCTGCATCTAGTCCCCTTCCGCTAGCACTGTACGCCCTGCTGTGTCTCTGCCTCCGCCCAACACACAGGAGTCCCAGACGGAGCACATCCTGTCCGCTGGAGGTAATCAGTGTGGTCGCCTCCGATAAATCCGTCACAGGTAGACCATTAACTTCAAGTAGGAAGTCTCCAACTTTGACCCCAGCATAGGATGCAGGAGACCCAGGGTTAACACTGTCTACCTGCAGAGGTCTCCCATCACGCACCGTCAGGCCCATCTCCTCCTGGTCTTTCCTTGTTATTTCCACTTGTTGCACCCGTGATATCACCCCAATACTTGGGGGCACATTAAGACACTCTCGGCCCAGTTTTGTCAGGGCGTCAGATGTCAGGGAAGATACCGGCCTTCCCTCTACTTCCAGTATCTGGTCCCCAGGCTGCAATCCTGCTGCATGGGCACTGCTTCCAACTTCCACCCATAGAATGTAACAGGGGCCTGAGCCACCCAACCCAAAGCCAAACGCCTCTGGCCAAGCTTCATTGGTGACTGGCATCGAGGTAACTGCAAAGAGAGAAACATTGTATTTTAGCAAAGGCAACAATAAAAACTACCTATGTCTTCCTGAATGGAACACAAATCAGGAACCTGTCTTCCTACATCAGAAGTATTCCATTGGGTAACCTGGCTTTAGTATACTCACTGTTCTGAGTGGCATATACCGGACCAGCAGCTGTAGGGTATGCTGATCCTGGTAGTGCCATATTGGAGGATCCTAGGGTGCCTGCAGATGAGTGAACCCTTTGTATAGAGAAACATAAATATATGACCCAAAGTAGGTGCTAATATCATGTAGTGCGGGGTGGCATTGCCGTGGCTGGTGGCTTACCCTGTGCTTGTGAGTATATGTAGCAGGGATCTCTGCATTTCAGTTATTATATAAATGTATGTCTCTTTTACTGGCTACATGCATTATGCTTGGGGAAATTATGTTGTGTGGTTCCTATGGGAAGGAAGCAGTAACATTTTATTTAAAAAAGGCCACATTGTGTGGTATTGATTCCAGACTCTGGACATTATTCAGGTCCGTTTTGCAGATTGCCTGCATTCACATGGGGTCCGATGTTTGTGCTGTGCGCATTTCTGCACATGTGCATATGCAGGGTGCGTGCACCCATGGCGAACAGACTATTAGCCGGGTGCATGCACCCAGGACAGCGGGTGGGGGGTGGAGAGTTGCGTGGGGCGGCACCATTAGCATATGGGAATGCCCAGCGTTTCATGGGCGTTCCCATGAGAACGCTGAGCGTTCTCATGCTAATGAGGCCAAAACGGACATGCGGGGGGGGGGGGGGGGGGGTGACGGTCAGCTTACATCACCATATGTCATCTGTCTGCCCAGTTCCCCCCCCCCCCCCGAGTGTACACGCATATATGTAAGGTTGCTCAGAGCAGCCTTACATATGCGTGCACCTTCCACATCTTTCCATGATCGGTGAAAGATCTTTCGATGGTCATCTTTCGATTCAGGTTGGCTCGCTAGGCAGCATACATTCGCTACGTAACGAGCCCATAAACGCCGACCGCCCGAACGCTGCATACATCCCCTGGCATGCGGCCGAAGGTGACAGAAATAATTTGGTGGTCGCTGACCATCAAATGATTTCTCTCCCCTCCCGTAATACCAGTCAGTCTATACCGACTTTTATTTCTGTCGCCTGCCCCGAAGACGGGGCAGGCGCTGAGGTCATGGGATGTCAGCTGCCTGCCCCAAGCAGGTGTCGCCACGCCACGGCTTCTACAGGGGAACGGCCAGCGTTCCCCTGCTGCTGCCTCCTGCACACCCTTGGCCCTCCGCTCCACGAACACTCCGTTGAGTGTGCAATTCACTGAAGCCGTTCGCGACTGGCGTTTGCACATGCGCAAACCCCAACCATCAGGGCTGGAACGAATTTGGATAAAGAAACTTCAAAATTGGTTGCGACAAATTTGCGGTTTTGCCGCCACTCCCTGTTACCGCCGCCACTCCCTGTTACCGTCACCAAGTGGCTGCTGTCTGTTAATCACTCAGCATCTTATTCCCAGCTGGGACATGCGACTCATGCATGCCGCTGAAACCACCGGCTGCGAACGAATCAGCATTGCGTACACCTCTGACTCTGTCCTTCCAGTAAATGACAAGTGGCAGAATGAAACACTGACCAAGACCAGTACATGGAGATTGTAGTCACAGATATTATTTACAGTATGTATATACACAGCTTACACAAAGTGTGATTCACACATTACAGAGGTGTGTTTGGGCTGTGGAACATACAGCACTAGGAAGTCATTCTCACATCCATGCCGCTTTTAGTAACATTGGCAAAGCACCGTGGTACAAGCGTCTCCAAGTATAATAAGATGTACACATGTGGCTGTATGCTTACAGAGCTCATGGTGGTATGTCTACTGACACTGCCTATAAACAGCCACTTATACCAGCATGCAGGATACACAGACCTGCTGCCGTACTATTGTGCCAACAAGCAGAATAAGGAAACTGGTACGGAGAAGGCATGCAATGCAGGATAAAGTCACATACTAATGGGTATATTTACTAAAGTACTACCAATAACAGCCACAACTCCACTTCTGAAAACCCAACCTTTAATAAAAATCCCGGTAACCAGGGCTATTTTTTAGCAGGCTCCAGCAGGAACTGTGGCCCTTATTCTAGTTCACTTTTTCTGACAAAATATTTCTTAGATGGACAAAACCATGTGCACTGCAGGTTTAGGCAGGTGTTACTTGTGCAGAGATAATTAGATTTGGGTGGGGTTTTACACCTGCCTCACCTGCAGTGCACATGGTTTTGTCCATCTAAGAAATATTGTGTCAGAAAGAGTGAACTAGAATAAGGGCCTCAGTTCCTGCTGGAGCCTGCAGAAAAATAGTCCTGCCGGTAACAATATCAGGGGCACAGAAAAATAGTACTGTGGTGTGCAAGATCCCAAACATACAGGCATTTATAAATAGATTTTACATTCCTAATAAGAAGGGTAGTACTGAGCAGTTCTACATACCTCCATACCTCCATAATAAGAACAGATGTCGGGATATATATGTAGCACAGAGAACAAGAGAAGTGGCACTAAGCAGATATACATCTATAATATGAACAGTTTCTGGGAATTGTATTTAGCACATAGAAGTGGTACTAAGCACATGACCATGAATACATAATGGCCCTTATTCTGGTTCACTCGCAAAGGCAAATTCCTTCTCAAATGGACAAAACCATGTGCACTGCAGGTGGGGCAGATGTAACGTGTGCAGAGAGATTTGGGTGGGGTTTAACTTCAAAGCTAGATCTATATTGCAGTGTAAAAATAAAGCAGCCAGTATCTTTCCTGCACAGAAACAAAATAACTCACCCAAACAGGGACGTGCAGTCAGGGGAGGCAGTGCCTCCCCTGTCATAATGATGTGAATAATAAAAAGAAGATATTTATATATCTTCTTTTATTATTTTCATCATTTCTACCTCTCCCCCTGCCTCCTAACATCTTACACTGCTGCATGTGAGGGTGGGAGGCAGCGGGAGAGGTGCCTCCCGCTGTTAACATTAAAACACTGGGCAGCGGGGGGCGGGTAGGGGAGGGCAGGGGGCAGGCTGCAGCAATGGGCTGTAAAAGCCCATTGAAAATGAATGGGGAAGCGACACTTTGGGGCACCAGTATGAATGCACGCCCCCACATGTGAATGGGTCAGCGGATCCAGTGATGGATCCGCTGTCCAATCACACACATGCAGGGCCCACCTGGATAGGATGCAGCAGCGCGACAGCGTGGAGTCCGGCGCCGCTGGGAGATAGCCGCTGTCACCGCCGAGGAGAGGTGAGTCCGCTGGGGGAGGGGGGCGCATGTACGCCCTGCTGCCTGTGCCCGGCCGCTGCATTTTCCATATAGCATGGTATGCGGCGGGGGGGCGGGAGCGGGGGGGGGGGGTCCCGTGCCTGTGGTCCCGTGCGGAGAGATCAGTGCCTCCCCAGGCAATGACCTCACCGCACCCAAATCTAGTTCTCTCTGCACATGTTACATCTGCCCCCCCCCCCCCCTGCAGTGCACATGGTTTTGTCCATTTGAAAAGGAATTTGCATTTGCTAGTGAACCAGAATAAGGGCCAATGGGGCAGATGTATTAAGCCTTAACAAGAGATAAACTGGAGATAAAGTGGAGATAACTTGGAAGAGATAACGCACCAGCCAATCAGCTGTGTTTGAAATATGACAGTTGGGATCTGATTGGCTGATGCGTTATCTCCTTCCACTTTATCTCCAGTTTATCTCTTCACCAGGCTTAATACATCTGCCCCATAGTGAGCAGATGTCGGGAATTGTATTTAGCACAGAGAACAAGAGAAGTAGCACTGAGCAGATGCCCATGCATACATACATACATATGATGAACAGATGCTGGGAATTGTATTTAACACAGAGAATAAAAGAAGTGGCACTGAGCATTTTCTCACATATACATAATACAAACAGATGCAGGGAAGAGTATGAACACAGATCAAAAGAGAGTGGTAATGAGCAACTCCCATACAACATGGTTACCTACCCTCCTGCATTCTGCAGGAGACTCCCTGAAATAACAGCAATCTCCCTCTCTCCCTCATCAGTCTTGCAATCTCCCTCACCTAGCCCACATTACACTGTTACATTTTTTGGGAAAAAGAAATGACAGACAGATATGGAACTAGACACACCCTTTAAGTGGAGCATGACACGCCCCCTCAATGGGGTGCTGTCAGGGCCGGTGTAAGGCTTCTCAGCACCCTAGGCAAAACTTCAACCTACTCCCCCTTCCCCCATACTGCCACCAATACCCACTTTCCAACCCCTTAAGGTATACTTGCCTAACTTTCTGGAATGGCAGTGAGGCTCCCTATAATCAGGTGGTCTTCCCAGCCCCCCGGGAAGGTGGGCAAGTCCCCTGATTTCCTTGGAGGCCTCCCTTTGCCACCCACAACAGAGGAAAAAAGGTTCAGCAAAGTTGGAAAACATTCCTCAAGGGAAATTATGGAGGTGAGGTCTTAGAAGTTCCACAGCAGCCACCTACTTAAGTACAAAAAGGATCCTCATAGACATGATAGGAAGACTTTTTGATAGGCCGACTCAGTGGCGCCCCCCCAGATTCTGGCGCCCTAGGCAGCTGCCTAAAGCTGCCTAATGGTAGAGCCGGCCCTGGGTGCTGTGCAAAATTGTACTATCAACTATAATCTCCCTGAAACTCGTTTTCAAAAGTAGGTAGGTATGCATACATACGTAATAAGAACAGATGCTGGGAATCGTCGGCGAGGGAAGGTCACTTACAGAAATGCACCCCCCACACAGTGACTCTGTTTCCGCAGAAGCATCAGCAGCAGGCAGGGTTACACAACCAGTGCTCCCTACAGTTATTCCTCTGACAGGTGGCGATACCATGGGCGGCACCTAGGCTAAGCAGTCAGAAGACAGGAACAGACCGTCACAGACAGGTTAATGGCTGCATAGGTAGAAATGAAGTCTGTCCACAGTCGGCGTTTAGCTCAGGATACAGAGATTAGGGGGGGATTAACATCTAGGCCACTTATTCAGTGTAGGAAATCACTTAATTAAGCAGGACGTGACTGACGATAATTGTAGCCAGTGGGTAACCACATAATAGCCTGCCTCAGAGGTGGAAGCAGAAGCCCTCAGAGTTATCACTATTGATGGTTGCCGTCCTGTAACTTTGGCCATTATTCTGGTTCACTCGCAAAGGCAAATTCCTTCCCAAATGGACTAAACCATGTGCACTGCAGTGGGGCAGATGTAACATGTGCAGAGAGAGTTAGATTTGGGTGAGTTATTTTGTTTCTGTGTAGGGTAAATACTGGCTGCTTTATCTTTACACTGCAATATAGACCTCACTTTGAAGTAAAACCCCACCCAAATCTAATTCTCTACGACCTTGCCTTTGCGAATGAACCAGAATAAGGGCCTTTATGCTAATGCCTCTACACAGCCCTTCCCTGGTGTTCATCCGCGCATCCAAATGTACAGGAGACACCACTGTCAGCGGCCATATACGCAGTTATACGGATTGTCTCACAATTGAAACAGATTGGCAGATGTAGTTTCTCATCCGTTTATGTGGGAATTTAAGCATCTGTCACCGTTACCGACAGTCCCATAGTGTGCCAACAAGACCGGCCATTTCTGTGTGCGCGTTAAGACACCTGGTCACTGGCCAGGAAGGTATCCAGAAACCTAGGTCAACATTCACTAGGTAGACACCCTATGGCTGGCTGCAAATACTGGCTGCATTATTTTTACACTGCAACTCTAAATAATGGCCTTTCCAATGGAGGTCGACACCTATGAATGGTCGACATACCCATAGTCGACAGGGTCTAAACCATGTGCACTGCTGGTGGGGCAAATGTAACATGTGCAGAGAGAGTTAGATTTTGGGGGAGTTATTTTATTTCTGTGGAGGGTAAATACTGGCTGCATTATTTTGACACTGCAATTTAGATTTCAGTTTGAACACACCCCACCCCAAATGTAACTCTCTCTGCACATGTTACATCTGCCCCACCTGCAGTGCAGCAGGGTTTTGTCCATAAAAGGAGTTTGGTTTTGTAAACCAACCTGAATCATAGGGCCTGATTCTAATCCCACCGCTTCCCAGCACATTCGCACGGGGGAGCGATCTTTGGTGTCTGCGCATGTATGCTCATATGCAGACACTGGGTGCCAGCGGGCAAGGCAAACTGCTAGTTCGCCGTTCCATTCACACCCGCCAGTGCAGGCGGGGGTTGTGGGGCGCTGGTGGGTGGACGCACCCATGAGAACGCTATAGATTGTAAGCTTGCAAGCAGGGCCTTCCTAACTCTATGTCGGTTTGTTTCGACCCAGTTTGTTTACCATTGTACAGCACAACGGAATATGCTGCGCTATATAAGAAACCGTAAATAAACTCTAAATAATGGGCTTTCCAATGGAAATTTGGCAGTGACGCGGCTGGCGGGGGTGGGCAGCTGACATCACTGGTTGTCAACTGCCCGCCGTGTTCCCGTACAGGGTACACGCAAAACGAATGCACCTGAGAGTTTCTTAAGCCCAGTACACACGGGGGGGAGATATATTGCTCAGCAATATATTGCCCAGTGTCTCCTTTGCATCAGCGACCAGAGATGGTCGCTGATGAAAAGGAACCTCTGCTGGGGGAGCCGCAGAGGTAATTAGCTGCGACCAGCGATTACAATGGGGCAGAAAACGAAAGCGCTCACCCGGCGATTTATCGCTGGTGCGCACTCCAATCACTGGCAATATGGTCGCCTGCGACCATATTCCCAGCGATTATAGCCCCTATCGCCCCCGTGTGTACACAGCATTAGTTTTGCGTGTACGAAAAAAATTACTCGATTGGTCGGCGACCATCAAATTATTTGGTCCCTGCACCTAAGGCTGCGAATGGATGGAAATTTACAGTACAGCATGTGAACCAGCATAAGGTCCATAGTGTATACATAGGGTATATTCCCTAAAGGTCAATTTTAATTCATTTTATCTAAATTATTGTATTTCTGGGGCTACATATATTTACTAACAGAAAATTCTTATAATGATTTGCAATTGTAGCAAAGGTGCGTCTTAGCCCCTGAAACACATCGATTTAAATAGATCAAAGTATAGGCACTGTCATTCATTTCTGTTTCTATAATGAAACACCCCTGCAGACGTTGGCCCTTATTCAGATCTGATCACAGTACAAATTTGTTCTCAAAATGCACTGCAGGTGGGGCAGATGTAACACGTGCAGAGAGAGTTAGATTTGGGTGGGGTGTGTTCAAACTGAAATCTAAATTGCAGTGTAAAAATAATGCAGCCAGTATTTACCCTGCACAGAAACAAAATAATTCACACAAATCTAACTCTCTCTGCACATGTTACATCTGCCCCACCTGCAGTGCACATGGTTTTGCCCATTTTGAGAACAAATAAGGGCCATTCACATCAGAATGAACCTACCTTCTACTCACAGAGCAGTACTATAAATGGGTTAAATAGTAAAACACAAACAAAAACATTCCAGGTGTGTATGTGAAAAACCCAGAATGTCCATCAAAACCGCAGACAATTGCAAATCATCTGTTGTGTGCAGGAAGAGCATCCGTATTGCACACAGAAAGCTGAAGCCTACTAGCCTACATGAATGTTTGTGGCCGCAGTTTTCCATTGGCTTCCCACTGTAACAGCTCAGCAGTATACTACCATGCCACGTGTAGCCTACACCTGGAGACTCAGTATTACTACCTGCACATTGAGCAGGGAACGTCTGACTTCAGTTCCGGTCATGCTCCAGCGGCCATCAGACCACTGTTTGGTAACTAAGCAGGCACCATCCATGTAAGACCTACGCTGCACCACAATGATCTCTCCCCATGTGACACCCGTGGCTTACCTGCAGTGCTCCGGGACCAGAGGGAAAGCAGGCGCTCACTGCCAGGCCCTACAAGATCTGCACAGGGTTTGTATCAGTTACACCCCAGCGGCAGAGAGAAGGGTGTTTCTATAACAGGCGGTCTGGTTGCCTTGAAACCTAATCAGCCATTCATTAAGAAGGCAACATGAGTGATATCTTGCTGACAGGATGTGTTGCGTTGCTAGAGGAGGAACAGAACAGTACTGGGTGTACATGTAGGGTAAGCGTGCCCATGGACTTGGCAGTCCTGCTTATGGGTCAGCATAGAAGGGGTGTTACGTTCCGTTTAACTTTCTTCTTTATATTGACTATTTTCAGCAACAACAGCATAATATGGGGAGTGCGCAGAAAGTGCTGGGTGCACAATCGAAAGTGCAATTAAACATCCTAGCGACTGATGTATGACATTGTGTTTGCATAATACTTAACTTATCCTAAAATAACGTCTGTCATTTATTTACCCAACTCTAATCTTGAATGCTTGATAAAGAGTAATTAAATAATGGTGGCCCAGAAAGGACCGCTATCATCTAACTAGGGCTGGGCAACAGCGGCCCTCCAGATGTTGATGAACTACAGATCCCAGCATGCCTTGCATCAGTTTCAGCATGGCCACATAGCAAAACTAATGCAAAGCATCCTGGGATGTGTAGTTCATCAACATCTGGAGGGACGGTGTTGCCCAGCCCTGATCTAACCCCACCCATAACTATTCTACCTAAACAACAACAGCCTAGCAACAAGCGGTATCCGCTCAACCTTCTAACTTCACTACCCACCTGTCCGGGTGGTGTTGCTGTACCTGACCCAGGTGAGCCAGCAGAGGCCCTATAGTCAACAAAGGTGAGCGCACCAAAAACAACTATGAGCAATCAATCCACCCTTAAAAATGACCCAAAACCAGTTGACCTGCCGTTCTTTCCAGCCAAACAGCTAACGCAATAAACCACCCCACCACCACTAAAAAAGGGGAGGGAGGGCGGACAGATCATGAACAAGATGCTGACTCCTCCTCTTCCTGAACAGTATATTCCAGGTAACTTTGCCAACCCTGCATCCTTATTGGATGCTGAGTCACATGCTTCCTATGGCCTCGAATGTTTAACCCACTCCTTTCCTGTTTCAGTCATTCCATTCTTCCATTCTTGGTACAACATAAACTCTAAATATGCTTCATACACCGAAGACCCTGCACCTTTGAACATCTACCTCTCAGGGGTGAATCCTATTAGCCGCTAGTTCCCCTATGGTACATGTCAGTGTGGCTATAGGCCTCAGTTATGGTACATCCATATTACTGTATTTTTGTTTGCAGGCATATGGGGGGGAAGCATACAAAAATCCACTAGTCCAGGGCTAAATCAGGCCATGAGGTGGTTGTCACGGTGACAGAAACTTGCTGCCCTTGCCCCTCAGACTGTGGCTTCCTTATATCATGTCACTGTCTATGGGGCCGGTTCAGCCTCCAACACAGGGCTGCAAATTGGTATCGGAGGACCATGCATGCGCATGGTTTGCGCGAGCCCTCCGTGCGGTCACAGACAGTGTAGGCCTGTGATCGCAGGCCATACACTGGCTGATTGACCAGTGAGCTTGTAGGCGGCACCCCAGCATTTTCTGGGAGAGCTGCCAAAAAAACGCAGGTGGGCCTGGCCATTAGGAGGATAGGGGTAACCTATTGGATGGTTGGTGAGTGTGAATGGATTTCCTTCTCCTCGCACCGCTGCAAAGTCATTCGCAGCCGTGGACATGGGTGGGATTCCACTCTAGAGGGGAGGGGGCTAAGTGATCACTGATCAGATCTGAATCAGCCCCTATGTTACAAACACCATGATCTTTACTAACACATCACTTACCTGCTAATATACTTTGTGCAGCTGGGGAAGCCTGTATCTTCCCACTCTTAAGGTGGCCATACATCAGAAAGACATTGCACCCAATCATACAATCTCAATGCATTGTAATATGGATTGTATGCAGATCGTGTGCACATAGTGTGTACACAATCATAAATCACACAATGTCCCAGCCCCGGGAGATTGGAGGATTGGAGCTATGATCTGACGTGCTGCACGTCAGATCAGTTGGGATAGGGAGCAAATTGCATGTGCTTTTAAGTACATGCAATCTGTCTTTAGATGGCTCATACAACCAGAGTCATGTGACACTCCCTCCCTAGCAGAGAAGAGAGGTGCAGCTTACGGGCGCCCCATGGCAGTAAAGATGCTGGGAGCCGCAGAAGTTTCCAAGCAGCAGACGGGTGGGCGGCTGAAGAGGCCGGTGAACGTCCTTTTGCACAATTCTGTCACTATGAAAACAGTTTTCAGATGGTTGCTGCATTCGGGCTATTTAATAATGGCATAACACAGCAGATGTGTGCAGATTGGTAGTTGCTGGCAAATTTATATTTGGTACTCCTTTTGATTCTAGTAGGCCGGCCCCTATTTAAATGAAGCTTCAAT
The DNA here is from genome assembly GCF_055691185.1 of Crinia signifera. Classification (NCBI taxonomy): domain Eukaryota; kingdom Metazoa; phylum Chordata; class Amphibia; order Anura; family Myobatrachidae; genus Crinia; species Crinia signifera. Next base: position 43,847,479 of record NC_139223.1, read on the forward strand.
CATAAAATAATGCAGCAGATGGATTGTATGACAGATTGTGAGTACATTGTGTGTCTAAAAACCACCAAGGACTGCCGGGGAGTTGAAGGGAAATTGGACACAATCATGATTGTTATGCAGGGTACACACCAGGACGACCCGCTCACGATGCACATCGTGAGCGGGTCGTCAGTGTCTCATCCGACCTGCTCATGGTGACGCGGGGGGGCACGACCTGCTCACGATGTGCACCGTGAGCGGGTCCGATCCGATGGCGACCCGCACCCGGCTGTATGGTCGTCATTGAGATCCTACCTGCAGCAGGTAGGATCTCAATAACAACCGACCGACCCGCGGGACCGCGCATCGGATCGGTATCGGTCCACACCAGGACAGAAAAGTGCCCAATCAGCACACAATCTACATCCAATTGGTCGGAATTCGATCTAGATTGTGGGGATCGGGCCCTAGTCGTCCTGGTGTGTACCCAGCATTAGACCGGTCTTTCTGATGTATGGCCTCCTTAAGGCCCTTATTCAAATCTGATCGCAGTACAAATTTGTTCTCAAAATGGGCAAAACTATGTGCACTGCAGGTGGGGCAGATGTAACATGTGCAGAGAGAACACATCCATTCGGACAGTGAGCACATTAATTCGCACAGTGGGATTTCACTAGAGCAGGGCGGCGGCTTAACTGACCGAGCTGTAACAGACGAGAGTGGACTCTAAAGGTGCCCATACACTAGTAAGATTTATCTTCAGATCTGGCTGATTGGAACAAAAACATGGTTATGGATGAGTGACAGTTTGGCAGTTTTCCAGCATTTTCAAGCACATGGTCAACTGTCATTTGCTCTCATCCATAACCATGTTTTTGTTCCAACCAGACATATCTGCAGATAAATCTGCGTGTGTATGGCCACCTTAACCGGCAGCTGTCCCAGGTCCTGAAAGGAGATAATCTGCAGAAGAGTGTGAAAGCTGCAAGTATGCCATCATCTCTCACACACAAACTATAAACTGTGTATTTACTTCTAGCAACTGTTTATAAGGTCCCTTATGTGTCGCCAAATGATGACAAAGCTATAGAAACATGGAACTGTAACAGGTAAGATGGCTCAGCTGTTGGCCACACAGTGGCTGCAACCAATGTTCCCTCTAAGTTTACGAAGTCTGTGTGCAGCAAAAGATTTTGGCTGTACAACTTTGGAAGGAAATTTAAATTTTTGTGCGTCACATATATAACTGGAAAATGACGTTCAGCATTTGTGTTAACTTTACTTCAAAATGATATTAAACATTTAAACATTCAAAACACAGCACACAATGTAGTTAATGGGTGAAACACACATTAATTGATCCACAACTGCAAAAAGGGACCACTGCTTCTTTGTGCGCTCTTGTAATGTCTGTGCGCATGCTCGTCTGCAACCCATGAACCTATGATACAGTACATGAGCCTTTGGTAGTCCGTCTCTCTAACCTTACAAGCTGATTGTATCAACCAAACCTGTCTATAATACTGAACGAGGCTGTGTACGCTGGCCCCCCTGCTCAGGACCCTTCCCTGCTCAGGAATCAAGTCACTGTATCTGGAGATGCATTTGTGTCGCACGTATAATTCTGCATGATACAGGATATATAATATAATAATATTATTTTAAGGGTAATTTAAAAATATAATGTTGGCATTGGCCATTTTTGCAGAGGGATAACTGAGCAATGATAACTTTGCAGGGTTGCTTAGTCACAGGTTGTAAGTTATCCGCATTCTGCGCAAGGTCCAGGCAGGACGTAGCAATAGCAAAGCCCTATATAACTAAGGCTGGCTGGTGATGTTTGCTGAAATGTATTGTTACACTGGAAACTGTAAGTGACAGGGGAGACCTATTGTTTCCCTGTGTCTATAACCAGGAGTATTCCTGCGGCGGAGGTAATGTGAGAGGCTGAAGATGTCACTCTGAGATAAGTAACTGACACTTACAGAGAGGGGACCAAGTGTTGCTATTCATTAGAAGGCAATTTAATCGCAGTGACCAGTAATGCACTATACCCCAGGGCTAATACACAACCTATGTTATCCGAGGTTACTGCACTAAGTGCTATACAGAATGATGCCTTCCACTGTTATCATGTCTGTGTCGTCCTTTTACAAAGTGTCAGGTATTTGAAAATGAGGAATGACTGAAATAGGTCGACACGGGTTAGGTCAACGGGGTCGCTAGGTCGACAAAAGCATTAGGTCGACAATGGGAAAGTCAAGTCAAAAGGTTGACATGGGTTTTTCACGTTTTTTGAGCAGACATGTGCCGACAGATGGTATTTCCTACCCTACCATCCACTACGGCATGTTGGGAGAATATAAAAGTGTGCGAAGCACAGCGAGGCACCGTGCCTGAAGCATGGCACACTTAGACTGTGTCCATGTTGACTATGTTGACAACTGGAACAAAAAAAAATGTGAAAACAACTTTTTGACTGTGGATCTTCCCTGTCAACCTTAGCCATGTCTACCTATTTCAGGTGTCGACCTAAGCCTTGTCAACTTTCAGTGATCGACCCAATGTATGTCAACCTAAATACCGTGGACCCAGGACCGGCGCCACCACTAGGCAGGACTAGGCATTTGCCTAGGGCGCCAGCCACTGGAGGGCGGTACTGAGCCGCCGAGGTACCATAAAGAGGTACCAGAAAGCAGGGAGCGGGGAGCAGGTGAGTCTGTAATCCTGCAACAGGGTTTGTACAGAGACAAAAAAAGAAATGTCACTGTGTGGTGCACCTAAGAATTGACACAATAATACGTAACTTTTTATTGGATAACTCTAAAATTGGTAGCGAAATAATGGACACACAATACACAAAAACATATATGACACAGACAGGTGTTTTAAAAAGGGTACTGATACCCTCACGACGCTGGGCCCCCAATCCCAATGAAATTTATGAGAATGCTTTTATTTGTGTACACATAAAATGCTTTGATGTTTTAGCAGTAACTTAGTACCTAGGACGTTCTCCTTAATTAGTGGAGAATTGACGGGTATGATACCCGGTCTGATAGGTACTCACGGCTGTTGTGCGAGTGATAGTATATGGATCAACTCACACAATTTTTACAGTTTGAGTGCTGGTTAATCTCGAATGCACTCTGAATTACCACAATTATAACAACAGTCCTGCCCCCCGTAATAAGTGTGGGTCTAGGAAAGGTAGTGGTGCTCTGCAGCAACGCTAGTCTGACCCGCTGTGTGGGATGCGGGTATGAGCCGGGCGATGGCGTCGGGTAGCGGTGTAGGTAACTGCGCCCGGTGGGAAGTACCGAATGCGGCTATGTTTGATGCCGCAGACGTTCCCACTTGCCAGTTCTGATACAACACGGTGTTAGTGCACAACACACCGTGTCTTGCCCTGGTGAGATATGCCAGGTATCAGATCGCCAGAGCGTGCTGCAGAGGAAAAATACTTTAAGCTAAAACAGATCAAAATGCATTTATATCAGGGAAGGGAAGGGGGACACAGACGAAGTGTAACGGTCGGCATACGCTTCGCCAAGGAGCTTTTTCAAGACCAACCTGAGGGGCAGCAGGAAGTTCATTAAATACCTGCCTCTAATGAATATTCATCAGATGCTAATTTCCAGGGTGTGACCAGGTAACAAGTTGGCTAGTGATTGCGTTGGGCATGTGGATTCAATTAGTCATGTGGAGTTGTAAATAATTAGTATACATGCCCGGTTGATAAAGTAGTACAAATAAAGTATTGATGTTTAGAGAAAGAAGAAAGAATTAAAAGTTTAAGTGTAGCACTTAACTGATAATATGGAGTGTAAAACTCTGCATAATGATACAGTCCAGGTATAATGTGTGTGTGTCGATTATCCATTAATTATAGTGGATGCGTCGACATAAAGGAAGTGTCGACAATAGGATGGCAACGGTCTGATGTCCACAAAATAAGGTCTCCTAGTGTAGGGTATAACAATGCATATGCATCAGGGATCTCATTACTGGGCATATAGTGTCAATCTTTATTAAAGTTGATGCGTCGACATAAAGGAGGTGTCGACAATAGGATGGCAACGGTCTGATGTCCACAAAATAAGGTCTCCTAGTGTAGGGTATAACAATGCATATGCATCAGGGATCTCATTAGTGGGCATATAGTGTCAATCTTAATTAAAGTGGATGCGTCGACATAAAGGAGGTGTCGACAATAGGATGGCAACGGTCTGATGTCCACAAAATAAGGTCTCCTAGTGTAGGGTATAACAATGCATATGCGTCAGGGATCTCTATTTAGTGGGCATGTAGTGTAAATCTGTGTCTGATGATGTATTAGGTACTAAACAGTGGGATGACATATTGGGGTTTATTCTAGTTCCTTCTTTCTGACAAAATCCTTCTTAGATGGACAAAACCATGTGCACTGCAGGGGGGCAGATGTAACATGTGCAGAGAGAATTAGATTTGGGTGAGTTATTTTGTTTCTGTGCAGGGAAAATACTGACTGCATGATTTTACACTTCAATATAGATCTCACTTTGAAGAAAAACCCCACCCAAATCTAATTCTCTCTACACATGTTACATCTGCCCCACCCGCAGTGCACATGGTTTTGTCCATCTAAGAAGGATTTTGTCAGAAAGAATGGACTAGAATAACCCCCATTATTCCTTCCTGAGGGGTACCTATTTTCCAATAATGGGATGAAAACAAGAATGAAACTGGTGACAGTATGATAATGTGAGTTGTGTATATAGAGAAAGATGCTCGATAAATAATATGTGGGAAATGGATGTGACCCCCTGTCTCTATATTCCGGCGTTCCGGGAGATGCATGTGATATATTTAGACACACGCAGTCCCAGTCCTGTCGGAGCAGGAGACAGGGGTTGCATCTAAATGGAGAGAGTGAAGTGTGTGTCGGGGGGAATGATGCACAGAAATAAAACATATTGGAGTCTGTTTTCCAGTGTAATGGTGGGGTAATATGATATAAAACATAAAAATTATGCAGAATTGCATATGAAAATAAGTGAAATTATTCCGGTTGCACCGTGGGATATGTGGTGACAGGCTCCATTCATAGATGGATATTGCATTCAAATGTGAATATGGTGCCATGAATGAAGAAATGGTGTGATGATATAGAAGCAGGGAGGGAGAGAAGCCCTCTAGATTGGTGAGGATATAATCTGTGACATGCGAGTGTAAGTGGCATAGAACCACTGTACTGTAAAATGAAAATAACAATTGTGGTGAGAAAGGTGAGAAAGGAATTGTTGATGGAAATCACACTTAACAAATGCACACATGAAATCAACTTACTGAGTGAGAAATTGAAAAACTTTGAGGGCCTGGAAAAATTTCAAAAAGCCTACCACAGAATTAAAAGCGAACTAGAAAATATTGAGAAAGAAGTTGTTAGCCGTAAGAAAAACAAATTGCAACGAGATCTACATGACTTTCAAACAAATCGGATCTACAGGTGGAATATAAATAATGGGAGGAAGCCGGCCGGCAATGCCACAGGATATACCACCTCAGACATAGATTCCTCTGATAGTGAGCCAACTGATCCATCCCAAACCACTAAAACGCGGAGGCCTTTTTTAGGGGTCAGTCCCAGGGATCTTAGAGAGAACCTGGGACGAGAACTAGGAGGATCAGGAGGGGAAAGAAGGGGCAAAAGAGGTCCACGAGACTGGAGAGAGGATCGGCGAGAAATAAGACATTACAGGAAGTGATACCTGATGACACCTTGAGAATAATCAATTTAACAGATCATGTCCTCAATGAGGCACAAATCTCAGTACTCAATAAAGGCCTCAGTTTTTCCCCTATGAAATCACTAAATCGGTTTGAATTTCAGAAAGACCTGAATCTGTACGTAAGAAAGCTCCTATTAAAAAAGTTTTTCAATAAGAGAACAGAGGATGCCAGCCTTACTTCCCCCAATTTTGACACTAACAGTGATCCATCCCAGCTCTGTATGGATCAGATTTTTGACAAATGTGATATGGGAATACTTAAGATCCTGGAAAATCTTTCAGATGATATCCCATCACTAACTAACAATCCCACTACTAATGCCGACACATCCATGTCGACACTCAAAAAGAAATCAATCTTTTCACCGGATCCATCTATCTGCCCACAGACAAAGGTCTATTTGGAGATGGTGAGCCGTGACCTAGACCAGATTGAACAAAACAAACATCTCTTTCACAGCGAGGATAATCTCAGTATACCAGAAAGGAGAGCATTGAAAGAAATTAGGGAGTGGAGTGATACGATCATAAAACCCTCTGACAAGGGAGGTAATGTGGTACTATGGTCCAGAAGTGGATATAAGGAAGAACTAGACCGACAATTGGGGGATGGTACTTGCTACAAGAAATTAACCTTCAACCCCACTGACAACTACCTTGAAATCTACCAGAGGATGATTGAACAGGCCAAGAAAAATGGAGCCATAAACAAGACACAATATGACTTTCTGGAAATCAAACAAGTCAAGATCCCTACCTTGTACCTACTGCCCAAGGTGCATAAGAATGACACCAAGCCGCCTGGTAGACCCATTGTATCTGGCATGGGGGGCTTAACTGAGAAAGCAAGCCAATTTGTGGACCATCATCTCAGGAAATACGTTCTGACTCTTCCCTCTTATGTAAGAGACACAATGGACGTCCTGAACAAAATACAGGACATCATATTGAACCCAGGTACCTGGTTAATCACATGCGATGTGGAAAGCCTGTATACTAGTATCATTCACAAATACGGTATACAGGCTTCCGAATACTTCTTAAGTATGGACAAGGACATACCACTCCACAACTTCATCATTGAACTACTGAAATTTGTCCTATCGAGGAACTATTTTGTCTGTGAGGACCAATTCTACCTCCAGGTGCAGGGGACAGCGATGGGGAGCACTTGTGCCCCCACGTATGCCAACCTGTACCTGGGGTGGTGGGAACGTGAGGTGGTCTTCACAGAAGACCATGAGATCTATACTCAGCACATCCTGATCTGGCTAAGGTATATAGATGACCTGTTCCTGATATGGGAAGGTGAAATTGATTTGTTTTTCAAGTTCATGAACATACTGAACAAGAATGACCTCAACCTCAAACTTACTTACCATGTCAGCCAGGAGGAGGTGGAATACCTGGACCTCCTCATAAGGGTTGAAGAGAATGGCTCCATCATTACTGACATGTTTAGAAAGAAAACCTCAACCAACTCTATACTTCACCATGAGAGTGCCCATTTTCCCCCTGTAATCCAGGGGCTCCCAAAGGGAGAATACCTGAGAACAAAGCGTAACTGTTCACGTGAAGAAACCTATGCTAAAAGGGCAGATGAACTTGATATCAGACTAAGAAACAGGGGGTATAGTAAGAGGTCTATCCAGAAAGCGAGAAAAGCAGTATGCAAGCATGAAAGAGAACAACTTCTTCGTCCCAAAAAGCAAATCCCTGACACCACTGAGAAAATAAGATTCATTGGCACGTTCTGTAAAGAATGGCGAGAGATACAACAAGTATTGAACAAACATCTGGGTATCCTCAAAACGGACAAAGACCTGGAGGAGGTTCTCGGAGACAGGGTGGATATAAGCTGGCGACGGAGCAGCAATTTGAGAGACATCTTAGTGCATAGCCACCTTGAAAAAGAATCCAAGAACCAAATCAGAAAACAAGGATCCTACAAGTGTGGGACCTGCAGGGTCTGCCTTTACATGACTCCGCGCCATTCATTCACAGATAAATTCAACAAGGAATGGAAAATTCAGGACTATATCACTTGCGATACTGCAGGGGTCATTTATAATTTAAAATGCCCCTGTGGGAAACATTACATTGGGAAGACACGCAGACCATTGAAGAAAAGGCTGTCTGAACATCTTCTGAGCATCAAAAACGCCTCCAAAGACCAACAGAAATTCAAAACACTCACTCCTGTGGCTAAACATTTCTTCAAACACCATCAAGGTAGTCCCAGGGGCCTTAAAGCCTTTGGGATGACCAAAGTCACCATGTCCATCAGGAGAGGAGACTGGGACAAGGAGCTTTTGAAACAAGAGACCCGTCTGATATTTTTGATGGACTCCATGTCCCCCAGAGGCCTCAACGAAGAAAATAATTATACAGTCTTTCTATAGTTTTAATATCTGTTGTCAGTGGACTACACTCCAAAAATTCCTCTTTGTCTTAACCTGTTGGGAATCCAACCCTATACCCCATATTTTTATTATTTCTACCATTTCCATCAACAATTCCTTTCTCACCTTTCTCACCACAATTGTTATTTTCATTTTACAGTACAGTGGTTCTATGCCACTTACACTCGCATGTCACAGATTATATCCTCACCAATCTAGAGGGCTTCTCTCCCTCCCTGCTTCTATATCATCACACCATTTCTTCATTCATGGCACCATATTCACATTTGAATGCAATATCCATCTATGAATGGAGCCTGTCACCACATATCCCACGGTGCAACCGGAATAATTTCACTGGTACTCTTTACCTAGAACGGCGCCCGTCGCGGGCATCGCGGGTACATTTATGTATGGCCGCGACGCGACCGACGCGATGCCCGCGATTTCCCATTGAAACCAATGTTAAACTTTGAAATCGTGTCGGTCGCGTCGCGGCCGTCCATAAATGTACCCGCGATGCCCGCGACGCGATGCTCACGATTTCCCATAGGAATCAATGTTAAAAGGCGCGATGGACCCGATTTTACTGTTAAATGGCTCAATCCACCCGATTTGCCCATAGGAATCAATGTTAAATGGGCCACAGAGCCCATTAACCCTTAAATGTCCCCCCAAATTTTTAACGCCACCCCACGATCCACGCCAACCCGAAGCGTGGCGAGCGCAGCGAGCCCGCGAGGGGCGGCGGTACGCGTCCTCCGACCTTTTCATGCCCTACTATGCACTACGGCGTGGTGTGAGAATATAATAGTGTGGCGAGCGCAGCGAGCCACCGAGCCCGAAGCGTGGCGAGCGCAGCGAGCCCCGCGAGGGGACGCGGATACCTTCACAGGTAGACGCGTCCCCTCGCGGGCTTCACAGGTGTCCGTGGCGAGGTGGACACCTGTGAAGCCCGCGAGGGGACGCGTCTACCTGTGAAGGTATCCGCGTCCGCTCGCCACGCTTCGGGCTCGGTGGCTCGCTGCGCTCGCCACACTATTATATTCTCACACCACGCCCTAGTGGATAGTAGGGCATGAAAAGGTCGGAGGACGCGTACCGCTGCGCTCGCCACGCTTCGGGTTGGCGTGGATCGTGGGGTGGCGTTAAACATTTGGGGGGACATTTAAGGGTTAATTTGGCCTATTTTGCCCCAAATCGGGTCCATTGAGGCATTTAACAGTAAAATCGCGGTCAATCAGCCGTTTTAACATTGTTCCCTATGGGAAAATCGCGGTGATCGCGGTCATCGCGGCCATCCCGATTTACCCGCGATGCCCGCGATTTTTACCCACGACGACCGCGATTTCAATCGCTGGCGCCGTTCTAGGTAAAGAGTACCATTTCACTTATTTTCATATGCAATTCTGCATAATTTTTATGTTTTATATCATATTACCCCACCATTACACTGGAAAACAGACTCCAATATGTTTTATTTCTGTGCATCATTCCCCCCGACACACACTTCACTCTCTCCATTTAGATGCAACCCCTGTCTCCTGCTCCGACAGGACTGGGACTGCGTGTGTCTAAATATATCACATGCATCTCCCGGAACGCCGGAATATAGAGACAGGGGGTCACATCCATTTCCCACATATTATTTATCGAGCATCTTTCTCTATATACACAACTCACATTATCATACTGTCACCAGTTTCATTCTTGTTTTCATCCCATTATTGGAAAATAGGTACCCCTCAGGAAGGAATAATATGTCATCCCACTGTTTAGTACCTAATACATCATCAGACACAGATTTACACTACATGCCCACTAAATAGAGATCCCTGACGCATATGCATTGTTATACCCTACACTAGACCTTATTTTGTGGACATCAGACCGTTGCCATCCTATTGTCGACACCTCCTTTATGTCGACGCATCCACTTTAATTAAGATTGACACTATATGCCCAGTAATGAGATCCCTGATGCATATGCATTGTTATACCCTACACTAGGAGACCTTATTTTGTGGACATCAGACCGTTGCCATCCTATTGTCGACACCTCCTTTATGTCGACGCATCCACTTTAATAAAGATTTACACTATATGCCCACTAATGAGATCCCTGACGCATATGCATTGTTATACCCTACACTAGGAGACCTTATTTTGTGGACATCAGACCGTTGCCATCCTATTGTCGACACCTCTTTTATGTCGACGCATCTACTTTAATAAAGATTGACACTATATGCCCAGTAATGAGATCCCTGATGCATATGCATTGTTATACCCTACACTAGGAGACCTTATTTTGTGGACATCAGACCGTTGCCATCCTATTGTCGACACTTCCTTTATGTCGACGCATCCACTATAATTAATGGATAATCGACACACACACATTATACCTGGACTGTATCATTATGCAGAGTTTTACACTCCATATTATCAGTTAAGTGCTACACTTAAACTTTTAATTCTTTCTTCTTTCTCTAAACATCAATACTTTATTTGTACTACTTTATCAACCGGGCATGTATACTAATTATTTACAACTCCACATGACTAATTGAATCCACATGCCCAACGCAATCACTAGCCAACTTGTTACCTGGTCACACCCTGGAAATTAGCATCTGATGAATATTCATTAGAGGCAGGTATTTAATGAACTTCCTGCTGCCCCTCAGGTTGGTCTTGAAAAAGCTCCTTGGCGAAGCGTACGCCGACCGTTACACTTCGTCTGTGTCCCCCTTCCCTTCCCTGATATAAATGCATTTTGATCTGTTTTAGCTTAAAGTATTTTTCCTCTGCAGCACGCTCTGGCGATCTGATACCTGGCATATCTCACCAGGGCAAGACACGGTGTGTTGCGCACTAACACCGTGTTGTATCAGAACTGGCAAGTGGGAACGTCTGCGGCATCAAACATAGCCGCATTCGGTACTTCCCACCGGGCGCAGTTACCTACACCGCTACCCGACGCCATCGCCCGGCTCATACCCGCATCCCACACAGCGGGTCAGACTAGCGTTGCTGCAGAGCACCACTACCTTTCCTAGACCCACACTTATTACGGGGGGCAGGACTGTTGTTATAATTGTGGTAATTCAGAGTGCATTCGAGATTAACCAGCACTCAAACTGTAAAAATTGTGTGAGTTGATCCATATACTATCACTCGCACAACAGCCGTGAGTACCTATCAGACCGGGTATCATACCCGTCAATTCTCCACTAATTAAGGAGAACGTCCTAGGTACTAAGTTACTGCTAAAACATCAAAGCATTTTATGTGTACACAAATAAAAGCATTCTCATAAATTTCATTGGGATTGGGGGCCCAGCGTCGTGAGGGTATCAGTACCCTTTTTAAAACACCTGTCTGTGTCATATATGTTTTTGTGTATTGTGTGTCCATTATTTCGCTACCAATTTTAGAGTTATCCAATTAAAAGTTACGTATTATTGTGTCAATTCTTAGGTGCACCACACAGTGACATTTCTTTTTTTGTCTCTGTACAAACCCTGTTGCTTGATATATATAGATGTCCAGTGGTAGCACACCCCCGTCAACCTAGGTTTCATTTAAACCTGTAACTAAAAATCAGGGGTCCACCTTTTCTAGTATCTTATTCATCACTCTCCTGTGCGATAAGTTTTCCTTTGTGTACAGAGTCTGTAATCCTCCCCCTCCCCATCCCGCCCGTTAATCAACGCTGCCCCCCCGCGCCGCCCGCTCCCTGCTGGGGGATTTCAGCGTGGCAGTACCGCCAGCACACACCCCACCGTGCCACATCGCAGTATCACACCCCCCCCCCCCCGTGCCGCATCACAGTATCGCACCCCCCCCGTGCCGTTAACCCCTGGCAGACCATGTCACTCCTGGCAGAACATGTTAACGCATAGTGGAGCATGTAATTCCTAAATACAGTCAACCTTATACCCCTTTTTTCTCCACTCCCTCATTTCTTTCTTCCCATCTGAAATTCTGAAATAGATGCGTGCAAGTTATGTATATTGTATGTAGTGGTGCAGAGCACACAAGATACTGATCTACACGGACACTAAGGGCCTTATTCTGGTTGGTGCGGTCGGATGCGTATTTGCGGACAGGAACCGAGCGTTCTTAGCCTCGTTCACTCCGTCCGAATGCGGTAAGACGCTGACCGAACGGAGCGCGAGTGGATTTATCATGTGAACACCTCCTCCATCTCTGGGAACCTCCCCCATCATTCGATGGTCGCAGACCATTGAATGCAGGACCGAGTGGTCAGGCAGCACTGAGTGCTCCAGACCACTCGGGCATTTCTCCGTGCAAAAGCAGGTATATGGACTGGCATCCGGCAATGTCATATGTCCGCCCCCCACACGTGTGTCACGGCCGCATTACCATACGTACGCCCAGCGTTTTCATGGGAACGCCCATGAAATGCGGGGCGTACACATATGGTAATGAGCCCAAACAGCCCTTCACGCCCCTCTCCTCCCACTGTTCGGAGTGTACAAAATTCACGCCATATTCGGACGTGCGCTGTGTTTGCACATGCGCAGATACGCCTCTGCACATGCGCAAATACCAAACATCGGCCGTCCGACCGCACGCAGACAGAACCGCACCAACCAGAATAAGGCCCTAAGTTTGGGTTGGAGTCCCATCCAGACAGTAGCATACATAGCTGACTTGCAATAATGTTTAAACATCTGACATCCTTGTTGCACTTAATGCAGGTGGTGGGTGTGGAACTTTCTAAGACCCCCACCTTCACACTTTCGCTTGAGGGCCTGGAAAGTGGGTATTGGTGGCAGTGTGTGTGTGTGCGTGTGCGTATGTGGGGAAGGGGGGAGCAGTAGGTCGAAGTTTTGCCTAGGGTGCGGAAAAGCTTTACACTGGCCCTGATAGTGTCAAAGTTAGCCAATGGCAAAAGGACATCGGTAACCATGTGACCAATACAGTGAGAGTTGAGGAGTTGTCTCAGTCAAAGAATGGGAGTTCGGTCTGGCTCCTGACAGTGCCCAGTCCATAGTAATCCCTGAATCAGGTGGCAGAGAAAGTGATGGGGTGACTGATGGGGTGCTCAGTTCCCCATGGGCCTACCATACAGGCCACTCTCACAAAGCTATTGCTGAAGATGGAGGAGGCCTCCTCACAGGCCAGTACTGTGACATCATGAAATTTTGGGTCTATCACAGCTACGTAGGAAATGGATAACTGAAAAGATAACACAATTATATTCTCTGATACTCCTACATCATTGTATCTACAGAGCAAGCCATTGCTAACTACAGCGCGCAGTGCCTAATTCAGACCTGCTTGCTAGGCTGCGTATATTCCCACCACAACAGGGGAATGCATGCCCCCCTCCCCCTTCCCCCCCCCCCCCAAATCCCCACACTACCATGTGATCGGATGTGTACGCTTACAGCCGCACGGAGAAAAAAATCATTCAATGGTCGCTCACCCCGAGTTCGCAGGTGTCCACCCAGTGTTACCAAGGGCTTGCCCACCGTTTCTGTGGGCACAGCCATAAAATGATTGGCGGACCCAACAACCACCCCCTGCCTGACCTCATCCTGACCATCATTGACCAAACGTCCTGGCGAGTGTGAAAGTCTTTGAAGGCGTTCGCTCAGGGGTTTGTGCATGTGCAACCCCCCCCCCCCCCCATCGGCCGTGGGAGCGAATTCGGACCACAACGATCACATCTGAATAGACCCCTTAATGTTTTCTGCCATTTGCACCATTATCAGTTCACTACTGCTTTGGCCCCTACCGCTAATTTACATAAAGAGCCACTGGCATGAAAAAAGTGGGGACAAAAAAATTGATATAAGTAGAGATAACAACAACTAAATAACCCCTGTGGACTTGTATAAATAATGTATCCTGAATTGTTACCAACCAGTCTCTCAGTGACTTTATATGTCCTCCGCTAATCCATCTTTCAACCCTCAGTCTTCTGTTGTGAACTGAAGTGAACTCTGTGTGAATGAGGAATCGGCTCTCTACTATGTGACCTGAATGTCCCGTCCTGGTGCACTCATCATGCAGGAAAAATAAACAAGGAGCCGAGGCTGCCGAGCCGACTTCCGGGTTTACCAAGATGGCTGCGGCCAGTACTCAGGTGTGGCTCTCTCACCCCGTGTATTTATTGGTGCTTCAATCACATTAGTTGGATTTACAGTTAAATCATGTAAGTGACAACTCACATTGTTCGATAGGATTGTATTATTGACTTATCAAGGGATTAGTTGTAGTATAAAGCAATATATCAGTAATGCCTGACACTAAGCAGCTTCCTGGAGCTGATGCTTGAGCAGAGTGCAGAAATAGATATTTTCTTAACATGCACTTTTAGTGTACAATATCTAGGGGTGCTTTTGCTTATGGAATGTGGATTAGATATGGGCTCAATAGCTGTAGTGGAACTACAACTCTCAGCCATAGTTGCCTACCCTCCTGCATTCTGCAGGAGACTCCCTGAAATAGCAGCAATCTCCCATCTCTCCCTCATTAGTCTAGCAATCTCCCTCATTTCACCTAGCCCACATTACACTGTTAAATTTTTAGGGGAAAAAGGAATGAGAGACAGATACATTTACATTGAATCATCAGCACCATTTCCCAGCACTTTAGCAAGTATAGTATCTCTTACTAACTGCTTTGGGGCTTATCTACATTTAGATATGTAATTTTAAAAGATTACTCTCAGATGTAGCAGTACACACCCACGCTTCTAGGTGCCACGTTCACAATCTCTTTTCATAATCTCTCCATATATGGAACTAGACACGCCCTTTAAGTGGAGCATGACACGCTCCCTCACTGGGGCGCTGTGCAAAATTCTATTTCCAACTATAATCTCCCTGAAACTAGTTTTCAAAAGTAGGCAGGTATGCTCTCAGCATGCTTTGGTTACCACTGCTCTAGAGCTGGGAAGTATCAGCCTGACCTGTTAATTGTGTTCCCAGAATGGACTTTCTCTGGCTTTTCCTCCTCTATGTGGGTTTCCTACTCCTGTGTGTGTCTGCATTCTGTTTCCTGCGAGGAAGACGCAGCGGCACCTTGGATGCAATATATCATGGAGCAGAACAGGTGAGACGTATCTTCTTCTGGTAAACATAAAGTTTACAGTTGTAAATGTATCCCAAAGTTTGCGGAAACCTAGTTTAAAGTGTCCTCAGCATCCACACGGTCTGTGATGTTGGAATACCCGTGTTACCATAACAGCCGAATGCATAATATTCACTTCCATATGTACAGTCTCAGCAGGAGCACTGATGCTATGTAACAACACGTCCCATCTGTTCCTTCCATAAACGATGGATGTGTGGGTGTATAATACACTATATATATATATATATATATATATATATATATATATATATATATATATGTGTTCATTCTAGCACCCGCTATCTTTGAAAACCCATGCAGTTCCGGTTCCCTGCCTGGGGTGTCGCTGTCTGCTGTAGTGCTTCTAGCACAGTGTGGCTGTATATCAGCACTGATATGCAAACTAGACCTGTGGTAGAAACACCACAGCAGACAGCGGCACCCCAGGCAGGGAACAGGAACTGCATGGGCTTTAAAAGATAGCGGGTGCCAGAATGAACTATATATAGATAGATTGATTTGTCCGGCACTCATCAATGGAGGTGAAATGCCTTGGTGCCTTCCTTACTTGGATATTTAGAAGAATAGGTCTCTGGAGCCCCGGATGGTCACCCCAAGGAACAGGCGGCGCTCAATAGGCTGAGGATTGTATCCAAAAATTTTTATGGTTTACAGTAGTGGTACAAGCAGTGTCATCTCGACGTTTCAAAGCCGGAGTCTGAAAAGCCCGGCAGACAGCGTCTTGGGTATCCTGGCAATGGCTCTGTGTCACAGAGGGGCGGAGCAGGGATGCCGGAAGTGCAGGATGCAAGCACCGGCGCCCGGGGAGGACACACGTTTGTTTGAGCTGCTAGAAAAAGGTAGGCAGAGCACCTTATGCACTTTATGAAGCACATGTCCTGGTGAAAAAGCCAGTCCGGCTTTGAAACGTCGACATGACACTGCTTGTACCACTACTTTAAACCATAAAAAATTTGGATACAATCCTCAGCCTATTGAGTGCAGCCTGTTCCTTGGGGTGACCACCCGGGGCTCCAGATCATATATATATATATTTTTTTTTTCCACAACGTTTTAGTTCTATTGAACTTGAAAAAAGTTCAATAGAACTGAAACGTTGTGACTACTTAACTGACTGCTGTCTTCATTAACCCCTGGAGTTCCTCACCACAGCTGCTATATACTCTTTTACTTGTGAAGGCTAGCATTTTTTGGTTATTGAAAAATAGTCCCAAATTACTCCCACTTTTAAGGGGTGTCTCCTGACCTCTAAATAATTGGGTGATGGTAAGTCACCCTAGAATTTTTTGTGAAGAACGCTGGATAGAGGTACATAGCGACATCGGGTAACTGAGACGGTAAGTATTGCATCAATAATAAATATACAGATATTGAAATTATGGTGAGCGATGACTCTCACCGACCATCAAATTACTTTATTTTTTTTTTTTCGCAAATAAAAGTCCGTCTAGACTGACTTTTATTTCCGATGGAGATGGGTGAAAAGGGGGCGGGCGCTGATGTCAGCCGCCCGCCCCGAGAACTGGACACCAGGAAACAAAAATGTGTCCTAGATCAGTTCACATAATAATATGTATGTAAATGTCCCATGCGTCACCCATATACATTGCTAGTATCCATTCCACTTTTGGGGGAAGATGAATTAAACCTTGCAGAAATATAACATGGAGAGAAACCAAAGTTTCTGTCCGCATAGAGGTGTGGGGTGGGGGTTAGATGTGTATGACATATTGAAACGCAAGTAGGTGTTGCCAGTAGCAACCAATTGGCTTTGTTATACCATTTGTCAAGTGCATTTGATAAAATTTCAGTTTGTGGCTGTTTGGTTGCCATGGGCAACTTCTCCACTCTTCCCTGCTTCATACGGTATGTCCCATAGAAGTTGATTGGTTGGTACTTTATCTTTCTCCACTTTTTCTTTCCAAGATTTGATACATCTCCCCCATTGTAGTTTTCTTTTCAAAGAGATGCACAATTATTGTATAGATAGCTGCGACAGGCAGGGTCATTATGTCTCTTTATGTGAAGCTGTTTATATTGCAGGTACTTTCCTTTGTACTCCCGACATGTCTGCAGAGATACCTCAGCAGCTGCTTCCAGACCAGGTGTGTCAGGGCTTCAGTGTTACTGTATGTCTATTGTGGGTACTCAGGATGATGTTGCCCAAAACGATCCCACTCCGATGCACGGCCCCACGGGTCGGTCTTTTCTGAGATCCTACCTGCTGCAGGTAGGATCTCAGAAACGACCATTGTAGTGGGTGGGGGTCGCAATCGGATCACGATCACATCACAGGGGCATTTTCGTGGCGGGTCGTTGGCGTGGTCAGCTCGTGAGCAGGTCGTGCGTTCCTGTGATGACCCTCTCACGAGCACCATCCTCCTGGTGTGTACCGGGCATATCTGTACTGGGCTGGGATGTCACATTATTACTTAGCCCATTCGAGACCTGAGACCACTTGCACCTGTATGACCAGGCCCATTTTCAAGGTTTTGCCAGAATGACTTCTTTATGATACCTCATTGTTCCAATGCATCTTTTCAGAAGTTGTGTCCACGCACACATGTGCCTCCGTGCACGTTAAACAGCCCTGCTAGTCGCTCCATGCATTGGTAGCACTGAGATTCTTTGCATGCAAGTTTTTCCTTGTGACCCGAAGGCTCAAGCAGCTTCTGCTGATTAAAATTATATGCAGCATGTCTATGTGACTGTATCTGTATCTGCATGCAAAATGCCAAGTTAGTGTTAGTTCCACCCAGTGGCGTCGAGGGGGAAGAGGGGGGGGGGGCTATTTACCTGGGCCTGCTGAAGTGGTTTGGGTCCCTATCCTCCCTACCCCAATGCAGGGAGTCAGGCAGTGGGGAGAAAGATAACAGGCTGCCACGGCAGGGAAGACTCTCTCCCCAGCTCAGTACACGCTGCTCAGTATGCTGAGCTGAGGAGAGACACAGCTGCAACATCAGCCTGTCCTCTCCCTGTTTTTTTTTTTTTTTTTTATTATTTAGTTTTTTTATTTACCGCTCCCCTGGTTCCACCACTTATGGGGATACCAAAGAGAAGAGCCTAGTAGGTCTCTAGTACTCTTCATTTGCAAAAGATTGGATTTGGGGTCTGGGAACTCCCAGTTGAGAGATGGGTGCAGGAAAGTGTCACTTTGTGTTTATGGGTTAAAAAAGGATCCTTTCAATTTCATTTTTGTGTTTTTGTTTTCTCAGACCTATAATCAGATTATTATAATATTGCATTTACTTATAGGAGCGCGGCTTTCGTGGTCCTGCATCTGTTACTGGATGTGCTGGTATTTGCGGAATACACGTGGGAGGTGCTGGACTATAGTTTAGAGCTGGAGATGAACTGGACGCTGGTTTTCCTTCCATATGTATTAATATCGGTGAATCTTTACCTCTTCTACAAATGCTGCACAATAGATCCAGGTAACTAATATGCGCATGTGCAGGGCTTCTGTGCGAGCGCCTTCGCCGACCTGTGGCTCTCACAAGGGGGAGGTGTCGGTGGGAGGGGAGGTGATGGGGCATTGTAATGCCCAGGATTTTCTGACTTATATTTGCGAACTCAGGGGAGATCATTCATTGGTCTCCGATCATCGAATGATTTCTCCTGCTGCGGGCACATGCGAGGGGGTGTGGCTTCATAACCCATCCCCTTGCAAGGCTGTAAGGGGATGCGGCAGAGGGGCGGGGATTTGCAACTGCTTGTTAAGCTGCGAGCAGATCAGAATCAGGCCGTAGAGCTACAATAGTATGAAAGGACAGATAGATGGAGCAATCCAATCACAGAGATGGGTGTACCTCAGCTCATGCTATACCTGAATGTGTCCCTTTGTACTCAATGCAGGTGTCATAACATGCCACGTTTAAGTCTCTACGATCTAGCCACTGGGATTTTTGCCCATTCCTCAAGGCAACTGCTCGAGCGCCTTCATGTTGGATGGTTTCCGCTTGTGAACAGCAATCTTCAAGTCTGACCACAGATTCTCAGTCGGATAGAGATCTGGGCTGTGACTAGGCCGTTCCAGCTCATTTAAATGTTATTTGTTGTTGTGCTGGAAGGTGAACCCAGTCTCAGATCACAGGCAGACTAAAACAGGTTTTGCTCAATAATATCCCTGTATTTAGCACCATACACCTTTCCCTCAAGTCGACTCAGTTTCTCAGTACAGGCTGCTGACAAATGGCCCCACAGCATGATGCATTTGGGGAGTCGCCCACATGCCTTTTGGTAAACTCAAAATGCGCATTCTTATTTTTAACACAGAGTAATGGCTTTTTCAGCCCAGCTCTATGGAGTGTACGGCTTACTGTGGTCCCAAGCGCAGATACACCAGTCTCTGCTGTGGAACTCTGCAGCTCCTTCAGGGTTAACTTTTGGTCTCTTTGCTGCCTCTCTGATTAATGCCCTCCTTGCCCGGTCTGTGAGTTTTGCGTAGCGCTGTATGCCTCCTATGATTTGAATGTTGAAGAAACGAGAGAAGCACTCTTTTGGATTGCTAATTGGAGTGGGGAATACGTATATTTGTCCAGGACACTTCCAAAGGAGAACTAGAAACATTTAATAATGGGATCCTCCTTTTAGATGTAGTAATTGTTATAATTGCAGACATTTATGCATACATTGCTCTATATTGCTAGTTGTTGTTATAATTGTAGACATTTATGCATACATTGCTCTATATTGCTAGTTGTGAATAACTGTAATGCATGACGACCTGCCTTCTCCCTCACATCTATACTACAGACGAAGTGTTGGCAGGGGAGAAAGATTTCGAATTGACATGAGACTAAACATATTTGACACAAGTTGCTGACAAAGTATAAGTAGATTTTGATGCCGAAGGTGATAGGAGAATCTTTTCAATCTCTGTATTCCAGGAACAGTGACCAAACAGAATGAAGCACTTTGTACTCGGGTATACGAATATGACGAGGTTCTATTCCTCCGTGGCAATAAGTGTCCCACCTGTCACCTGCTGAAGCCTGCGCGATCTAAGCATTGCGGTGAGAAAGACTTGTGTATGATAGTGGTCAGGGTCAGGCTGAGATGAGCCTCCCCTCTAGCAGCTACTGGGCTGGTTGTGTTGTATGGCAGGGATTCCCAAACTCTGGGGGAGATGAATGAAGCAGTGATAAGGGAGGAGAGGCATACTTGCCTACTTCTTAAAACTCCTCTCCGGGAGAAGCCCGGAGATTAGTGAGAGGGGGGCGGGAAGAGGCTACGTTTTGGGGGCGGGACGAGGCTGATGTCACTATGCCCCGCCCTTATGTCTGGCAGCTGCAACAATTTGCGGGTCCGTGGATGGTGGGAGGGGCTCAAATGACGGGAAATGAACCATTTTAGCCCCGACCCCTCCCTGCGGACCCGCGGAATTCAGGGTTTTATACCGCGGGGAAGGGGGGGCTGTGGCGAAAATGCGGGAGACTTGCCCACCTTCCCGGGCGGCTGGGAGGGGGACCCGATTTGCGGGACCCTCCCGGCCAGTATGAGGCCGGGAGTATGAGGAGAGGTGAACCAGAGTAGAAGTGGCCCATGGCAACCAATCACCAATGAAGTAACATCTATCATTTGCATAATATAAAATTATACAGAGCAGCTGATTGGTTGCCATGGGCCACTTCTCCTCTGGCTCATTTCTCCCTTATCACTGCTTCATACATCTACCCCTCTGGCCCACCTAACAGCCCAGGTTTTAAGATATGTCTGCTTGAGCACACTTTCTTAATTAGTACCTCAGTCACTGTGCTTTAAGATGCCTGTGCTTATTCATGGATATCCTTACAACCTGGACTGTTTTTTTTTTTTGGTGAATATGGGAAACCGTGGTATACAAGTAGCTGAAACACATGTCCGTTCCAGTGCAAATTAGTAGTATATGAAAAATCCAGGCCATGACCTAATCTACTGGTTTTCTTCTAGGAGTATGTGGGAGCTGTGTGCAGCGCTTCGACCATCACTGTGTTTGGGTCAATAACTGTATTGGAGCCCTGAATATCAGACACTTCCTGCTCTACCTAATAAGTTTGACTTTCACTGCCATCTCCTTGGCCGTGGTGATTACAGGATTTCTCCTGCAGGTGGTGCTGCTCTCACATATGATGACCGCATCCTATGTGGATAGTAAGGGACATGAAGAGATTGCTGGCATAGCCTTTATTGTCCAGGTGGGTTGCATCAAATGTTACTGAACATGTTTCAATGATGGTAAAAAAAAAGCTCAAAAGCTTGGGTTATGGGCTTCTTTATTTTCTCTTTAAATCCTTTATCCATTAGGGTTAGAGGACATGGCAGTAGTATATATAATATATGTTCTACCTCCCTAAGAAGCAGGTCTGTGGAGTAAAGCGTCCTATGAAACCACCACAAAGGCAGCAGCAGAAATGTGACCAGATTCCTCCCATAACGTCTGTAAGAGGGGCCAGATGGCGATGTACTGTGACCCGCAGAAAGCAAGGGCACTGGCGATAAAAAAAGATTGCCCTGCTGGCAGTGGAACATAATCCTTCCACTGTGTGACTATGGCAGATGGGGAGATAAAAGTTGATCCAATTTGAAAATATTTGATATAATTCACAGATGTATGTGGGGATAAATCCATAAATCCTCCAAAAAATGAAAATTATTTTTTGTCTGGCATTCCATAAGTTTAATATCATTGTAGAATATTACCACTGGCCCCACAATGCTGCTATCCCCGGGCTGTAGCCTGATGGTGGCCTATCACAGCAATGTTTGTACCAAATTTCACAGTTGCTTACTTAATGTTAATGGGGGGAACAGCCACACTGACCACTAGAGGACATTCAATGGACCAAATTACTCCTTTGTGTGCCAAAAGATGTCATAACAGAAAGTGAAAGCAATTTTTGCAGGGACACTAATCTGTTTCAAACTTGCTGGATATGTAGAGGGAGAGCTGTGAAGACAGATTGGAGGTACAGATTGAGCCGGGGGCTGATGGTCGGTTCGCCAACCGCCGGCCCCCTTCTAACGGAGCTCCCCCCGGGTCCCCGAAGCGCTCCCCGCGCCCCCCAAACCCTGCCCGTCTCCCTGAAGTGGAGACTGGCAGGGTTCACGTCCCCCGCCGCACGATAACTGGGACGAGTGTGGGACGCCAGATGGAGCGCCATCTCACCAGCGGGGGCAATCTGGCATTCCCCAGCCCTGCCTGAGAGGCGCTCCATCTGTGGGAGCAGATAGGGACTGGGGGTGGGGCGTAGAGTTTATGGGCTAAAAACGGTCACAGCTCAAAGTGAAAGTAAAAACTGTCACAGGTCGAAGTGAAAGTACATTGCAGAAGCCGTCATTTTCATAGGCTTTTAACTAGTGTATGTATAATGCAGACCAGAAATTGGTAAGAGGTTCCTCCATATAGTGTGGAAGATAAGTGTCAGACACTAAAAAGTGTCTGTCACTTTAAGAAGCGCGGTCCTGCTCAGTAATTGAATGTCCATAAGTTTTAGTAAAGAATATAAAGCATTTTATTAAAAAAACATATAAAAATAAATAAAGCTTCCCCCCAATGACAATTCATGAATTGTGTACACAATATAACATACAGACAAGACAAACAACACTAAACATGTACTAAAAGCTGGATTAGCTGGAATTGCCGTTCGGTTCAGTCACTTAAATTGTAGCAATATATGAGGCTTTGTGCAAATTTAGCTAGAGGCAGTTGGGTATTTCATATAGTTACCAGTCCTGTACACTTGGTTCCATGGACAGTGCGTTGCTTTATGTGGTAGGTTATCCTCAGGTCAGTCTCTCCAAGATTTTACCAGAGATGCACTCCGGAATAGCTGTAATGGGGACCTTCTCCTGCTGGACCAGCCAGCTGGGTGATTATTTGTAATCCACGTGTATTTGCGCTGAACAGGAACAGTGCAGGACCAGCGGTGAATAGGGCTCCATATAGCTGTGTCATGCTGACCTCAGGACAGGGGCTCTAAGCAGTGGCCCTCCATTAGACTTACATCTGTCCTATTCATGTCCTTGTTTCCTCAGCACCTCTTCTTGACCTTCCCGAGGATCGTCTTCACACTAGGCTTTCTGTTCATCCTAATTCTCCTGCTGGGCGGATACACCTGCTTCCTCTGGTACCTTTGCATCACTAACCAGACCACCAATGAGTGGTACAAGGCAAGGAGGTGGAAGAGCTACATGCCGGAATCAGAGTCTCCTAAAGGTTATTCCAGAGGCTTCGTAACGAACATGCAAGAGATATTCCAGCCTTACACTTGCTATAAGAAGCAGAGATGAGCTGTAACGTGCGGCTACCGTACAAGGAAGCCATCTACAGAACAATGGTGCCGATCATTACATCACTTCTCCAAATAAGGTTCTATACACATGGAACTGTGACCACTGTCCCGGGTCTCCAACACAGACGGAGAGGCACAAACTGCTCTACAGTCACCCCCAGGGATCCTGTGATGTCCCAGATAAGGCCTGGTTTGTATATATAAGCTGTAGTACAAGTTTTTTATGTTATTTTCTTGCTTTATTTTAATAAAGTGTAAAAAATGTTTTGCCTAATTGGAGTTTTTTCATATTATTAGTAAGGATTTAGTATTAATAGTAATTTCCATTCACACACTAATATCTATATATCATTAGTTTGCCGGGGGATCCAGATGATAGATCAGCATGAACTAGGACTGGGGGCCTGATTCTGCCTGACTTGCAAAAGCAAATTCTCATTCCAATGGACAAAACCATGTGCACTGCAGGTGGGGCAGATGTAAAATGTGCAGAGAGAATTCGATTTGGGTGAGTTATTTTGTTTCTGTGCAGAGTAAATACTGACTGCTTTATTTTTACACTGCAGTATAGATCTCACTTTGAAGTACAAATCCCACCCAAATATACCTCTCTGTACATGTTACATCTGCCCCACCTGCAGTGCACATGGTTTTGTCCATTAGAGAGAGAATTTGCTTTTGCGAGTGAACCAGTATCAGGGCCTAGGTCCACTTTGGACATGGCAATGGTTGGACTTTTCCATACTTTTACCATGGACTCCGAATGGGAATGGTAAAGTGTACCAAGCACAGTGAGGCACCTGGTCCGAAGCACGGTTAGCTATGTGAGGCTACATGCTACACAAATTTGGGGGCCATGTCGATAGGTGTCAACATTGACACTACAACCTGTGAAAAACTCATGTAGACATTTTCCATGTGTCAATCTTTTGGGAATGTTGACCTATTGACTACAATGTCTATCTCTCGATCCACACGTATTTGCTTTGTTGTTTCCTCACATTCAGCTGTGTTGAACACCGTCCTCTGTGGCACCCTTTAGAATCACCTCCTAGGATGTCCTAGGCACACCTCTTGCAGCCTGGAGAGCCAAACAGAGCTTTTGCTGGACCAATGGCCCCACCCCTCAATGTGATGTCACACATTCGCCTAGCCCCTAGTGCAGTGCAGAATTTGGTCAAGATTATAATCTGTATTTTTTATTTTTTTTGCCTTTTAAAGTATTGCCGCTCTAAAAACCATCCACCAAGCAGCCTGCACCTCTGGCAAAGGCTGACTGTATTCCATCCTGCTGCTGAAGTTCAATATCTATATTAAATAACAGGATAATTATTACATTACCTTGTCTTTAGAGTAGTAACCCTAGGTGTGGCAATAGGATTAGTAGTGGTTTAAAAAACTCCTAAAGGCCCCCCTTACACTAGTATGATATGGACACTGAGATTCCGATGAATTGTTGCAACAGATCGCATGTCCTTTTCTTGCAATTTAAGGTGTGTTCCCATGCGTATTGTATCTGAGGCCCAGATCCAATGGGCTGCCATGAATATTTGTAAGATTGTAAGCTTGCGAGCAGGGCACTACTACCTTTTGACTGTCTGTAAATACCCTGTTTGTTGTATCACTGTCTCCTTTTGTAAAGCGCAACGGAATATGCTGCGCTATATAAGAAACTGTTAATAAATAAATAAATGTATAGCAATCACACAACGCAGTGCATTTAAACACCCGCTGTGCGATCGCTCGGTGGAAGTCACTTGACTGGCACCTTGGACACTCCCACATGCCCAGCAAATCTCATCCGCATACAGCACCCATCCATATATTTTGTGCAATTCAATCGCTTTGCAAGTGAGTACCGCACTGGCATCTGCACCTATTACACACTGCCGTGTATTGTTTGTAGAACACACTCCACCATTGTTGAAATCACTGTACACTGCCCACTCCACCCATATCCCTGAATATGTGAATCCTGTATGTGTGTCACAGTTTGTCCCAAAGTGTTTTTTAAACTTCTTGGTACCCATCCTCGTTACAGTCACCGTACCCCTATTGTGTCACACATTGCTCCTGCTGTCAAAGTGTTTTTAAATGTCTTGATGCTTATTGATAACACATTGCTTTCAAAACAAATTTAAATAATGTAATATCTTACAACCATAACAAAACATTTAGAACCATAGTATTTAAAAAAAAAAAAAAAAAAAAAAAAGTATAACAATAACATTTATAATAAAAATTATTAAGAAAATTTGTTTTGTCCTTTTAGATATGTCTTTATACAAAAACCTGAACTTTATCACTGGCTTTATTTAATTGTTCCAGTCCAAGGAATGTTTATGGTAGTTCAAGTCAAAGGACTGTTTAAACAATGCCTTCTTTCTTTCGGCCAAAATTCTATGCGTCAGTCGATGTGGAATGGGTGAAAAAGAAATGTCAGAACCGAGGTAGTTTTCAAGAAGGAGTATAACAAAAATGGAGGAGTCCGAGCAGTGGTGTAGCTAGGTGCCACAGTGCCCGGAGCAAGGGCATGTTTTGCACCCCCCCCCCCCCCCCCCCCGATTTGCAGTAGGCTCTTGAGCGGCGAAAAGGGGGCATGGCCTAACATTATATCACAAACCGTAATGCCCATTGCACATTTTGGCGAACTTTGTACTACCCATTACACATAAAGATGTCAATGCCAATGACACAAAAGGAGACAGTGATACAACAAACAGGGTATTTACAGACAGTCAAAAGGTAGGAGGGCCCTGCTCACAATCTTACATATACACAAGGCTACACATGATGCCCATTACACATTTGTCACATACAGTAATTTCCAGTAATTTCCACTTACCTACATGCTCTTTGCTAGAAACTTCATGCTTGTTGCCAAGGGGGACTGACCTTGCTCATTGCCAAGCCCGCTCATCTCGCCATCTCCCCGCTGTGCCCGCCTGCCCGGCTGAGCCAGAGCTCAAGTCTCCCACCGAAGGTGTGCGGTGGGAAAATGGGCGTGGTCATGGGCATGACCATATGACACTAGTGGGAGTGGCTACATGACAAAGGGTCAGGCTGCTCCCTCTGTATAATAAAAGGACACCACAGGCTGCTCCCCCTGTATAATAATAATAATAATAATAAATGGACGGTTCCCCACAGCCGCTCCCCACTGTACCCGGCATCAGTACCCCGTACCGCCATAAAAACCAGGCGAGCGCTTTCACTGTGCATGCGCCGGCTAGGGATGCCGGTGCCGTGGATGCGGTGCCATGACGCCGCATCCCAAACCAGCACATGCGCAGTGAGAGCGCTCGCCGGGTTTTTATGGCGGTACGGGGTACTGATGCCGGGTACAGCGGGGAGCGGCTGTGGGGGACCGTCAGGGCATTTCATGCTGCATGTAATATAGTCATCATAATAATGCAGCTGCTTATGGTGCTGATTCCAACGTAAACTGCCTGTAGATGCGCACAGCAGCGGAAGTTCAAACATTGCAGGGGATCGTGCATGTCCAAGCAAAAACCCATACCACCCATTCATCTAATGCCATCCAGTGCACCCATCATCATTAGTATATGCAATTGCACAGCCAGTGTAGGAGCCATCCCCATAGTTTTGTATAGAGACCATATGTTACAAGATCATCTAAGCACAGTTTTAATATGCACAAGAACAGGGACTTACAATATAAGACAAGTACATTGGATATAAACTTAAGCAAATTACATAAACATAAATACCAGGGTGGCAGAAAAGCTGAGGGATTAGATGCTGTAGAAGAGAGTATGGAGAAGGCGGTGGGGACTGGCGAACAGCGAGGCAGCGGACGATAGCGGGGAGCTCCATTTGACTTGCCGAAGAGCCCTGTGCGCCCCCTGCCTGAGGGGAGGCAGAGAAACAGATAAATCACCAGCTGCGCGCTCCCGTGTGCACTGCCTAATGGTCGCTGGTCGCACCAGCGGCTTTCCCCGGCGATCGCTGTGCCGGGAGGTCAGCACCGGGGAGATCAGCGTTGATCTCCCCAGCCCCGTGCCGCTGCTCCCTCCCTCCTCCCATCAAAGTGACAGCAGCAGCGTCTGCTGCTGCTGCGCTCCCCCTCAGCCCCGTAGCAGTGTCTCGCTGATGAAAAGGAGACACTGAGCAATATGATTGCTGGGGATATATTGCTAGCAATATATCCCCAGCAATCATATTACCCCGTGTGTACACAGCATTACTCAGGAACCTATCTTGGCAGTTTTTAACAATTGAAAAAGAAGTATACAGCGCTTGGGTTATTCTGAAAGATGGTCAGACACAAATGTGTTGAAAAAATACAAATACATTTATTGCATAACACAATCTAAAGAGAATTCTCTGTATATCAAAAAAATGAAAAAATTGCTCAATGAATTAAAAAAAAGGGGGGGGGGGATGGTAAAAACAGTCAATACATGCACATAGCTCCAAATGAGATGGAAAGGCAGTTCTTAGGCCCAAATTGTTGGGTATAGTTACCACCAATGATGATCGAACTTCAAGGTCTAGTGAGTTGACCAAGGGGTAATACCGGTCTAATTCCCAGCTTGTGGATCCAGGTGACCACAGATGAAATTGGAGCAGGAATGGTGGGTGGAATGATGGAAATGCCACCGCCAAGAGTCACTGCAAAGGAGGTGTCAACCTGTAGAGCACAGGGGGATGGACGCTGGTCCGGAGTGAAGTTCACCGTGATGGAGACTGGTGCAAGGTGTCCGTGTAGGCCTCAGGTTGGGGCCAAACAATGGATCAGGCTTTTGTATAGGCTCTTGGTTGAGGCCAATCAAATGGTGGGGCTCAACGCGTTTTGATGTGTTAACACGTCTTCATCAGGAGCTTCATCACAGCTCCTGATCAAGACGTGTTAACGTGTTAGAACTGTTGTTAATGATCCTGACCTCACTGTTACAGTCTCAGGTCATCATTCCAGTTCCTTAACACCAGCGGGGGCTCGGATTTTACTCAACCTTGTTTCTAGACCGAAAACCAAATGGGACCTACAGACCGATCCTCAATTTAAAGGCACTCAACAAAGTTGTGAAAGTCCTAAAATTTTGCATTGAGACCCTACGTACAATAATCTTGGCCCTGGAGCCAGGGGATTACATGGTCTCCCTGGACATTCGGGATGCCTACTTACATGTCCCAATCCTTCCAGCACACCAGAAATTTCTCAGGTTTGCTATACAAGCCCGCCATTTTCAATTTCAGGCCCTTGAATTTGGCCTAGCCACAGTTCCTCGGGTGTTTACCAAAATAATGGAGGTAATGGCGGAAAACCTACACCATTAGGGAATCAGAGTGTTCCCATACTTGGACGACTTGCTCCTGGTAGCCAAGTCACAGAAGGTACTGTCGAATCAGCTACAGATCACCATCAACGTCCTACAGCAGCACGGCTGGCTTCTAAATTGGGAGAAGTCACCTTTCGTCCCATCGCAACAAATGTTACATCTGGGAGCTCTGTTGGATATGCAGACCTTAAAGCTATCCCTACCATTGGACAAGTGTCTTCTTTTACAACAAAAGATTTGACTTTTTCTCCAAAGTTCCAAAGTCTCAATTCACTTAGCAATGAGGATTCTGGGTCTCATGGTTTCCACTTTCGACATGGTCGAGTGGGCACAATTCCACTCACGTCCCCTTCAACGTCTACTACTACAGAGATTGGACGGACATCACCAACACATCAGAACCTCGTTCTTCCAACTGACTCAGGAGGTTCGGATGTCTCTGCAGTGGTGGCTCCAAACCACCAATCTAACCCAGGGTCACCCATTTTGGTTCACAAACTGGTCAATACTAACTACCGATGCCAGCCTACAAGGCTGGGGAGCGGTAATAGAATCCCAGTCCTTGCAAGACGTATGGTCAACAGCAGAATCTCGACTATTCATCAATGTACTGGAGCTTCGGGATGTATACAATGCTCTCATTCGCTCTCTCTGCCTCCTCCGAGGAAGACCAGTCCAAGTCAGGTCAGACGCCACAGCAGTGGAATACATAAACTGCCAAGGAGGCACAGGCAGCACAGTAGCCAAGCGGGAAGTGTCCAAAATCCTGATCTGGGCAGAACAACACCTTCTGGGTCTATCGGTGGTCTTCATTCCCGGAGTACTGAATTGGGAGGCAGACTTCCTAAGTTGCTAGGCCATCACTGCCTCCATTCACTGTATGTCCCCCAGCCTGACCCTCCTTCACTGCATGTCCCCCACTCTGCCCCCTCCCTTCTCTGTAGGTTTCCCAGCTCCTTGTGTGAGCCAGAGGAAGGAGAGGCAAAACAGGAACTGCAAGGACAGGATATGCTTGGGCTCCCACCCTCCGTTCTGCATGTTACGGAGCAAGCTTCCCCCTTGCTGCCCCCCTCCCCAAACACTGCTGTCACTGTGATTGTGGAGTAGGGTGATATACGATTGCAGAAGCAGGGGTAGGATGCCAAACACATCTGACTCTGGCGACCGGCACCTCCTCACTGCAGCAGACAGCAAGGTAAAGGCACGCTCACCGGGGCCCCACCTTTAGTGTCCTGTGCTGTGCTTCCCACATCTGATGCTCTGCCCGCTTCTGGCTGCGGGCCACTTGAAATGAAAGGACGGGCCGCAATTGGCCCCCGGGCCTGACTTTGGACATGCCTGGAGTAGAGAATGGGTGATATGTGGCTGGAGCGGGGCTGGTTAGTTAATAGTCTGGCAGCTGTATTTTGTACCAGCTGCAAGCGGTGCAATTCTTTTGCTGGAAGACCCAGGTAGAGAGCATTGCAGTAGTCTAGGCGTGATGATATAAATGCATGTATGACTTTAGGCAGGTCTTCTGAGGGAATTAAGTGCTTGATTCTGGCTTTGTTTCTCAGATGAAAGAATTAGGATTTGATTGTGGCTGACGCCTGATGTTTAAGTGTCAGGCCATTATCCAGGACACCACCAAGATTCCGCACATGATCAAAGTTTTTTTAGTGCTGTGCTGCCCCCCAGCTTAAGACCTGTCAGTTGGCTATGCTGCTGTCTTGTCCTGTGATTTATCATCAGGACTTCTGTTTTATCTGGGTTCAGTCGCAGCCAACTGGCACTCATCCACTCCTTGAGCTCAGCTAGGCAGTCATTTAACCCCTTCCCGCCCGCGGACGTACCTGTACGTCACGGCAGCGGGGTAGTTCGCGCACCTTGCCGTACAGGTACGTCCCCGCTGTGTCATGTCGCCTTGTCAAGTGACAAGGCGACATAGTATAGATGGCTGCTGTCATCAACAGCAGCCGATCGTATCAGAGTGGTCCCGCCCCGCCGATCGCTGTGATTGGTCAGTCAGTCCTGACTACACCAATCACAGCCTTTCTATTGTAAAAGGGGTGTTTTGCTTCTCTTCCCGGGCTCTAACCCTCTCACTGTGTTAGAGCCTTGGAAGGAGAAGCTGTGTCAGAGCTGTGTCAGAGTTTAGGCTGTGTAAAATTGCGCTGATCACCACAATACCCCTGCCTATATCACCCTCCCTGTGGTCATCTGTGCTGGGATCACCCTCCCTGTGGTCATCTGTGCTGTGATCACCCTCCCTGTAGTCACCACCTAATTTTGTGTGTTGTGATCCGTATAATTTTTCTGTACCTTATCCGTACACCATAATTTTTCTGTGCGTTATTCGTACCCCATAATTTTTCGGTGCATTTGTACCCCATAATTTTTTCTGTGCGTTATTCGTACCCCATAATTTTTCGGTGCATTTGTACCCCATAATTTTTTCTGTGCGTTACTCGTACCCCATAATTTTTCGGTGCATTTGTACCCCATAATTTTTTCTGTGCGTTATTCGTACCCCATAATTTTTCGGTGCATTTGTACCCCATAATTTTTTCTGTGCGTTACTCGTACCCCATAATTTTTCGGTGCATTTGTACCCCATAATTTTTTCTGTGCGTTATTCGTACCCCATAATTTTTCGGTGCATTTGTACCCCATAATTTTTTCTGTGCGTTACTTGTACACCATAATTTTTCAGTGCATTTGTACCCCATAATTTTTCAGTGCATTCGCACACCATAATTTTTGCAGTGCATTTGCACATTGTCAGTGCTACAAAACCCCACACGTGTTGAAGCACCTCATAAATACATACACCAATAAAACTATGGCCCAACGAACATATACTGCCGAGGAGGCATACGCGTTTCTGGCCTCTGAAACTGAGTCTGCTAGCGAGGATGAGACAAATTTCCGTTTGTCATCCTCTTCATCATCTAGTGACTCTGATGAACCCCCGAGGAGGCAACGCAGGACTCCCACTGCAGTAGTCGAGTCCTCTGACCCCACATGGACAACCCCTGAAAACTACGTACCCCAGGTCCCTGAGTTCACAGGGAATCCAGGAATACAATTTAATTCAGCAGGGTTCAGAGAGCTGGACTTTTTAAAAAAAATTTTTAGTGATGATTTAGTTGATCTAATGGTCACCCAGACTAATGTTTATGCCCAACAATTTATTGAGCAAAACCCCACCTCTAATTATGCCCAGCCCCGCAAGTGGACCCCTGTACATAAAAATGAAATGGTTATATTTTGGGGCCTTGTACTGTGCATGGGGCTAGTGAAGAAGCCCACGATTAGGTCCTACTGGAGCACAGACATCTTATACAATACACCAATGTTCCGTGTGGCTATGTCAAGGACCCGCTTCGAAGCGATCCTTAGGTTTCTCCATTATAGGGATAATGCACAGTGCCCACCCCGGGATGACCCCAATTATGACCGGTTATATAAACTTAGACCCCTAATAGACCATTTTAGTACCAAGTTTGCCCAGGCATACATCCCCGAGAAGCACATTTCAATAGATGAGTCCCTGGTACATTTCAAAGGGAGGCTCCAATTCCGCCAGTACCTGCCAAGTAAGAGGGCAAGGTATGGCGTGAAGATGTACAAGCTGTGTGAGAGTACATCAGGGTACACACACAAATTTAGGATATATGAAGGTAGAGACACAAAAATAGACCCCCCACAATGCCCCCCCTTACTCGGAATTAGTGGGAAGATAGTGTGGGATTTGGTGCACCCACTGCTGGACCAGGGATACCACCTGTACCTGGATAATTTCTATACCAGCGTCCCACTATTCAAAAGCCTCGCTTCCAGAAGTACTGTGGCATGCGGCACTGCACGTAAAAATAATAGAAGCCTCCCTAGGTCGCTGCTTGGGCAAACACTTAGAAGGGGCGAGAGCAGGGCATTATGCAGCGACAATGTACTGTGTGTCAAGTATAGGGACAAGAGAGATGTCCTTATCTTGACAACAGTGCATGGCCGTAGCAGCACCCCTGTCCCAGTGCGGGGCACAAGTACCGAAACCCCAAAACCCAACTGCATTGTGGATTATAATAGGTACATGGGGGGGTCGACCTGTCAGATCAAGTGCTGAAGCCTTACAGTGCTATGAGAAAAACAAGGTTCTGGTATAAAAAATTAGCTGTACACATAGTACAAATGGCACTGTACAACGCATTTGTACTACATCGATGTGCAGGCCAAAGGGGGACATTCCTGGAGTACCAAGAGGCAGTAATAAAGGCCCTTATTTTTGGCAACCAGGAACAGGGGGGCCCTAGTACTTCTGGAAGCGAGGCCTCGCGAATTGTACCAGGGCAACATTTTCCGAGTGAAGTCCCCCACACTGGAAAGAAAGGAAGGTCCCAGAAACGATGTAGAGTATGCTACAAAAAGGGGATAAGAAAGGACACAACTTACCAATGTGAAACCTGCCCCACACAACCAGGCTTGTGTATCAAAGATTGTTTTAAGATATATCACACTTCCCTTGAATTTTAATGTACTCCACACAGCTTGTACAAAGAGCCGCATGCCATTACCTTCCCTTCTGAGTCTTGCCATGTGTCCAAACAGAAATTTACAAACACATATATGCTATTGCCATACTCAGGAGAAAAAGCACCCCATAATATGTTACACAATTTCTCCTATTAACCCTTGTGAAAATGGCACATTTTGATCTAAAGTTACATATTAATGGAAAAAATTAGTTTTTTTTTTATTTTCACAGCCCATAACAATTTGACAAAACACCAGTGGGGTCAAAATGCTCACTACGGCCGTAAGTGAGTTCCATGAGGGGGGCTAGTAACAAAAAGGTATCACTTGCTTGGGATTTCCACTGCACAGGTACAATATGGGCTCTGCAAATGCAAGATGGCGCCCGAAAACCATTCCAGCAAACTCGGTGATAAAATGGCACTCCTTCCCTTCTGAAGCCTGCTGTCTGCCCAAATAGCGTTTTACAACCATATATGGGGTATTGCCATACTCAGGAGAAATTGTGTAACAAATTTTGGGGTGCTTTTTCTACTATTGCCCTTTGTGGAAGTATAAAATTATGGGGTGAATCTACAAATTAATGGAAAAAATTACATTTTTCATTTTCACGTATCGATGCCTAACAATTTGACAAAACACCAGTGGGGTCAAAGTACTCACTATACCCATAGATGAGTTCCTTGAGGGGTGTAGTTTACAAAATGGTATCACTTGTTGGGGTTTTTGACTGCTCTGATACAACAGGGGTTCTGCAAATGCAACATGGCGCATGAAAACCATTCCAGCAAAATCTGCGCCAAAAACGCCAAATGGTGCACCTTCCCTTCTGAAGCCTGCTGTCTGCACAAATAGCGTTTTACAACCATATATGGGGTATTGCCATACTCAGGAGAAATTGTGTAACAAATTTTGGGGTGCTTTTTCTACTATTGCCCTTTGTGGAAGTATAAAATTATGGGGTGAATCTACAAATTAATGGAAAAAATGACATTTTTCATTTTCACGTATCGATGCCTAACAATTTGACAAAACACCAGTGGGGTCAAAGTACTCACTATACCCATAGATGAGTTCCTTGAGGGGTGTAGTTTACAAAATGGTATCACTTGTTGGGGTTTTTGACTGCTCTGATACAACAGGGGTTCTGCAAATGCAACATGGCGCATGAAAACCATTCCAGCAAAATCTGCGCCAAAAACGCCAAATGGTGCACCTTCCCTTCTGAAGCCTGCTGTCTGCCCAAATAGCGTTTTACAACCATATATGGGGTATTGCCATACTCAGGAGAAATTGTGTAACAAATTTTGGGGTGCTTTTTCTACTATTGCCCTTTGTGGTAGTATAAAATTATGGGGTGAATCTACAAATTAATGGAAAAAATGACATTTTTCATTTTCATTTTCACGTATCGATGCCTAACAATTTGACAAAACACCAGTGGGGTCAAAGTACTCACTATACCCATAGATGAATTCCCTGAGGGGTGTAGTTTGCAAAATGGGGTCACTTGTGGGGGGGTTCCACTGTATTGGTGCTTCGGGGGTCTTGCTAATGCGACATAGCACCCACCATTCATTCCACCAGAATCTGTGCTGCAAAATCCAAATATCACTCCTTCCCTTCTGAGTCCTGCCATGCACCCAAATGGTATTTTTTGGTCACATATGAGGCATTGCCGTACTCGGGAGAAATTGCGGCACAGATTTTGGGGTGCTTTGTCTCCTTCATTCCTTGTGAAAATGAAAAATTTTGAGCCAGAACTTCATTTTTGTGTAAGAAAAATGTATTAAAATTGCAAATCTGCAAAAAAAATGAAATTTTGAAATTTCACCTACACTTTGTTTTAATTCCTGTGAAACACCTAAAGGGTTAACAAACTTCCAAAATGCTGTTTTGAATACTGTGAGGGGTGCAGTTTTTGAAATGGCATCATTTATGGGGGTGTCTCACATACAAGTCCCTCAAAGTCACATCAGAACTGAACTGGTCCCTAAAAAAATCAGTGTTTGAAATTTTCTTGAAAATTTGAGAATTTGCTATTTATATTTTAAGCCTCCTAGTGTCCAAAAAAATTAAAAGGAGGCTGAAATAATGATGGCAACATAAAGTAGACATATGGTCTTTGTTAGTTATTAACTATTTTGAGTGGTATGATTATTTGTCTCACAAGCAGAAAATTTAACATTTTGCAAATTGCAAAATTTTCAGTTTTTTTACCAAATTTTGGTATTTTTCACAAAAAAACACAGACTGTATCGACCAAAATTTGCCACTAACTTAAAGTACAATGTGTCACGAGAAAACAATCTCAAAATCAGTTGGATAAGTAAAAGCATTAGAAAGTTATTCCCACATAAATTGACACATGTCTGATTTGAAAAATAGGGCTGCGTCCTTTGGGCCCAAATAGGCCGCGTCCTTAACCCCTTCCTGACAGAGCCAGTTTTTGCGTTCCTGACAGAGCCCTTTTTTTCAAATCTGACATGTCTCACTTAAGTGGGGATAACTTTTTTTTGCTTTTACTTATCCCAGTGATTTTGAGATTGTTTTTTCGTGACACATTGTACTTCAAATTAGTGGTAAATTTGGGTCGATACAGTCTG
Organism: Crinia signifera; assembly: GCF_055691185.1. Taxonomy (NCBI): domain Eukaryota; kingdom Metazoa; phylum Chordata; class Amphibia; order Anura; family Myobatrachidae; genus Crinia; species Crinia signifera. The sequence continues at coordinate 43,883,465 of NC_139223.1, forward strand.
TGTTTTTTTGTGAAAAATACCAAAATGTCGTAAAAAAATGGAAAATTTAGCAATTTGCAAAATGTTAAATTTTCTGCTTGTGAGACAAATAATAATACCACTCAAAATAGTTAATAACTAACATAGACCATATGTCTACTTTATGTTTCCATCATTATTTCAACTTCCTTTTAATTTTTTTGGACACTAGGAGGCTTACAATATGAATAGCAAATTCTCAAATTTTCAAGAAAATTTCAAACACTGATTTTTTTAGGGACCAGTTCAGTTCTGATGTGACTTTGAGGGACTTGTATGTGAGACACCCCCATAAATGATACCATTTCAAAAACTGCACCCCTCACAGTATTCAAAACAGCATTTTGGAAGTTTGTTAACCCTTTAGGTGTTTCACAGGAATTAAAACAAAGTGTAGGTGAAATTTCAAAATTTCATCTTTTTTGCAGATTTGCAATTTTAATACATTTTTCTAAGGAACACAGTACATTTTACTAGAGAAATGTGACTAAAAATTGATTCCCCCAATTCTTTTGTTTTCATAAATATCCTATATGTGGCCCTAGTGTGCACGTTGACCAAACCACAGGCTTCATAATAGAAGGAGCACCTACTTGATTTTGGAGCCTCCTTTTTATGAGATTATTTTTTAGGCACCATGTAGGTTTCTAGGCACCATAAGATGCTAAAATTTAGGAACCCCCCCACAAGTGACCCCATTTTGCAAACTACACCCCTCAGGGAATTCATCTAGGGGTATAGTGTACATTTCAAACCCCCAGGGGTTTCACCAATTGTGGTACAACTGGGCAGTGAAAATGAAAAATTAATTTTTTTACACAAAAATGCAGTTCTGGCTCAAAATTTTTCATTTTCAGAAGGTATGAAGGAGAAAAAGCACCCCAAAATCTGTGCCCCAATTTCTCCCGAGTACGGCAATGCCTCACATGTGACCAAAAAATACCATTTGGGTGCATGGCAGGACTCAGAAGGGAAGGAGTGATTTTTGGATTTTGCAGCTCAGATTCTGGTGGAATTTTGGTGGGTGCTATGTCGCATTAGCAAGACCCCCCAAGCACCAATACAGTGGAACCCCCCCACAAGTGACCCCATTTTGCAAACTACACCCCTCAGGGAATTCATCTAGGGGTATAGTGTACATTTCAAACCCCCAGGGGTTTCACCAATTTTGATACAAGTGGGCAGTGAAAATGAAAAATTACATTTTTTTACACAAAAATGCAGTTCTGGCTCAAAATTTTTCATTTTCAGAAGGTATGAAGGAGAAAAAGCACCCCAAAATCTGTGCCCCAATTTCTCCCGAGTACGGCAATGCCTCACATGTGACCAAAAAATACCAGTTGGGTGCATGGCAGGACTCAGAAGGGAAGGAGTGATTTTTGGATTTTGCAGCACAGATTTTGGTGGAATGAATGGTGGGTGCTATGTTGCACCAATACAGTGGAACCCCCCCACAAGTCACCCCATTTTGCAAAGTACACCCCTCAGGGAATTCATCTAGGGGTATAGTGTACATTTCAAACCCCCAGGGGTTTCACCAATTTTGATACAAGTGGGCAGTGAAAATGAAAAATTACATTTTTTTACACAAAAATGCAGTTCTGGCTCAAAATTTTTCATTTTCAGAAGGTATGAAGGAGAAAAAGCACCCCAAAATCTGTGCCCCAATTTCTCCCGAGTACGGCAATGCCTCACATGTGACCAAAAAATACCATTTGGGTGCATGGCAGGACTCAGAAGGGAAGGAGTGATTTTTGGATTTTGCAGCTCAGATTCTGGTGGAATTTTGGTGGGTGCTATGTCGCATTAGCAAGACCCCCCAAGCACCAATACAGTGGAACCCCCCCACAAGTGACCCCATTTTGCAAACTACACCCCTCAGGGAATTCATCTAGGGGTATAGTGTACATTTCAAACCCCCAGGGGTTTCACCAATTTTGATACAAGTGGGCAGTGAAAATGAAAAATTACATTTTTTTACACAAAAATGCAGTTCTGGCTCAAAATTTTTCATTTTCAGAAGGTATGAAGGAGAAAAAGCACCCCAAAATCTGTGCCCCAATTTCTCCCGAGTACGGCAATGCCTCACATGTGACCAAAAAATACCAGTTGGGTGCATGGCAGGACCCAGAAGGGAAGGAGTGATTTTTGGATTTTGCAGCACAGATTTTGGTGGAATGAATGGTGGGTGCTATGTTGCACCAATACAGTGGAACCCCCCCACAAGTCACCCCATTTTGCAAAGTACACCCCTCAGGGAATTCATCTAGGGGTATAGTGTACATTTCAAACCCCCAGGGGTTTCACCAATTTTGATACAAGTGGGCAGTGAAAATGAAAAATTACATTTTTTTACACAAAAATGCAGTTCTGGCTCAAAATTTTTCATTTTCAGAAGGTATGAAGGAGAAAAAGCACCCCAAAATCTGTGCCCCAATTTCTCCCGAGTACGGCAATGCCTCACATGTGACCAAAAAATACCATTTGGGTGCATGGCAGGACTCAGAAGGGAAGGAGTGATTTTTGGATTTTGCAGCTCAGATTCTGGTGGAATTTTGGTGGGTGCTATGTCGCATTAGCAAGACCCCCCAAGCACCAAGACAGTGGAACCCCCCCACAAGTGACCCCATTTTGCAAACTACACCCCTCAGGGAATTCATCTAGGGGTATAGTGTACATTTCAAACCCCCAGGGGTTTCACCAATTTTGATACAAGTGGGCAGTGAACATGAAAAATTACATTTTTTTACACAAAAATGCAGTTCTGGCTCAAAATTTTTCATTTTCAGAAGGTATGAAGGAGAAAAAGCACCCCAAAATCTGTGCCCCAATTTCTCCCGAGTACGGCAATGCCTCACATGTGACCAAAAAATACCAGTTGGGTGCATGGCAGGACTCAGAAGGGAAGGAGTGATTTTTGGATTTTGCAGCTCAGATTCTGGTGGAATTTTGGTGGGTGCTATGTCGCATTAGCAAGACCCCCCAAGCACCAAGACAGTGGAACCCCCCCACAAGTGACCCCATTTTGCAAACTACACCCCTCAGGGAATTCATCTAGGGGTATAGTGTACATTTCAAACCCCCAGGGGTTTCACCAATTTTGATACAATTGGGCAGTGAAAATGAAAAATTACATTTTTTTACACAAAAATGCAGTTCTGGCTCAAAATTTTTCATTTTCACAAGGAATGAAGGAGACAAAGCACCACAAAATCTGTGCCCCAATTTCTCCCGAGTACGGCAATGCCTCATGTGTGACCAAAAAGTGGCAGGACTCAGAAGGGAAGGAGTGATATTTGGATTTTGCAGCACAAATTCTGGTGGAATGATGGTGGGTGCTATGTCGCATTAGCAAGACCCCCAAAGCACCAATACAGTGGAACCCCCCCACAAGTGACCCCATTTTGCAAACTACACCCCTCAGGGAATTCATCTAGGGGTATAGTGTACATTTCAAACCCCCAGGGGTTTCACCAATTTTGATACAACTGGGCAGTGAAAATGAAAAATTACATTTTTTTACACAAAAATGCAGTTCTGGCTCAAAATTTTTCATTTTCACAAGGAATGAAGGAGACAAAGCACCCCAAAATCTGTGCCCCAATTTCTCCCGAGTACGGCAATGCCTCATGTGTGACCAAAAAGTGGCAGGACTCAGAAGGGAAGAAGTGATATTTGGATTTTGCAGCACAAATTCTGGTGGAATGATGGTGGGTGCTATGTCGCATTAGCAAGACCCCCAAAGCACCAATACAGTGGAACCCCCCCCACAAGTGACCCCATTTTGCAAACTACACCCCTCAGGGAATTCATCTAGGGGTATAGTGTACATTTCAAACCCCCAGGGGTTTCACCAATTTTGATACAAGTGGGCAGTGAAAATGAAAAATTACATTTTTTTACACAAAAATGCAGTTCTGGCTCAAAATTTTTCATTTTCACAAGGTATGAAGGAGAAAAAGCACCCCAAAATCTGTGCCCCAATTTCTCCCGAGTACGGCAATGCCTCACATGTGACCAAAAAATACCAGTTGGGTGCATGGCAGGACTCAGAAGGGAAGGAGTGATTTTTGGATTTTGCGGCTCAGATTCTGGTGGAATGAATGGTGGGTGCTATGTGGCATTAGCAAGACCCCCGAAGCACGGTGAAATTATGAACCTAATAATCCATAGATGTGTGGTATATTTTAAAACACTCCTTTATACATAGGCCGGGTTTGTCGGGGCAAGTGTCACACTGGAAAATAGTTTGCTTTCTTATTCCCTTTTTATAGCAAACTTTGCACCTTTTTTGTGTCCTGCCCTTTTTTTCAGTGGAGGGGATTTCATCAGGAAAATGCTGCCCTGGTACAATACGGGGGCCAGTAGTAGAAGTACTGGGGCCCTCTGCCTGCTGGTTCCCAAATATTAGGCCCTTTATGACTTCCTCTTGAAAGTGCATAAATGTCCCCCTCTGGCCGGTAGAACGGAATAGCACGTAAGCGTTATACAGTGCCATCTGGATGATATACACGGCCACCTTCTTGTACCAGATTTTTGTTTTCCGCAGGGCACTGTACGGCTTCAGTACCTGATCTGAAAGATCCACTCCGCCCATGTACCTATTGTAATCCAGGATACAATTAGGTTTGGAGGTGTGGGTACTGGTACCTCGTACAGGGACGGAGGTGGTACTGTCTCCGTGAATTGTTGTCAGTATAAGGACATCCCTCTTGTCCTTATATTTGACCAACAACATATTTTCGGTGCATATTCCCCTGCTTTCACCCCTTCTCATTACTTGGGCAATGTGCGTTTTTGGGAGGCCTCTTTGGTTCTTGCGCACAGTACCGCAAGCTGCTGTACCTCTTGAACCAAGGGCCTTAAACAGGGGGATTCTGGTGTAAAAGTTATCCACATAGAGGTGATAACCTTTATCCAGGAAGGGGTGCACTAAATCCCAGACAATTTTTCCACTAACACCTACGAGGGAGGGGGGGCATTCTGGCGGTTCAATTCTTGAATCCTTCCCTTCATATACCCTAAACCTGTGGGTGTACCCTGAGGTGCTTTCACACAACTTATACATTTTTATGCCATACCTTGCCCTCTTACTGGGAAGGTACTGGCGGAATTTAACCCTTCCTTTAAAATGTATAAGGGACTCGTCTATGCAAATGAATTTATCTGGGATGTACATGTCTTCAAATTTGGCACTGAAATGATCAATGACCGGCCTGACTTTGAATAGCCGGTCAAAGGTGGGATCATCTCTGGGTGGGCACTGTGCATTATCGTTGTAATGCAAAAATTTAAGGATCGTCTCAAATCGAGCCCGGGGCATGGCCATACGGTAAAATGGGGTGCTGTACAGAACATCTGTACTCCAATATTGCCTAATTTCTGGCTTTTTTACTATGCCCATATGAAACACCAGACCCCAAAACGTCATCATCTCTACTGCATCTACAGGGGTCCACCTAGCAAATGATGATGTGGGGTTTTGAGCAATAAACTGCTGGGCATATAAATTAGTTTGGTCCACCATTAAATTTATAAAATCATCAGAGAAAAATAATTTGAAAAAGTCAATTTCTCTGAGACCTGTGGAATCAAATTGGATTCCTGGCATGGCCAAAAACTCAGGAACCTGGGGCTCAAAATTGTTTGGTGGTGGGGTCCATACGAGATCAATTATTGGGGGGGGGGGTCTCAGCTGCTCTACGGGGGCGTCTTTGAGGGGGTCCCTCATCACCAGAGGAGGAAGAGGAGCTTAAGGCGAATCCTTCAAATTCCCCGCTTGCATCACTGGCTGTGTCAGAGTCAGAAGCAAGCAGGGCATATGCCTCCTCCGCTGAATACATTCTTCTGGATGACTGGGATGACATTTGGGATGACATTTGGGATGCCATTTTTATTTTTGTGTTACTGGTAGTGAAATGTTTCAACACGTGTATAGTGTAGGGGGGGGGTACAAACTTTATTTCAACCCGGGGGGTATGTAGTGTGTAGTGTGTATGTAGTGTGCAGAAAAAAAAAATACTTTATACCAAAAAAAAAAAATGGAGGGGTTAAAAAAAAAAAAAATTGAAGGGGTTAAAAAAAAAAATTGAAGGGGTTAAAAAAAAAAAAAAAAAGGTCCTGCGCCAAAAATTGAGCACAGATGTTGGTCAGTAACGTCCGTCACTGAACAGCGCTGAAAGGCAACAGGAATTTGATCAAAAAAAAAAAAAAAAATAGATCAACCCTGTGCCGAAAAAGATGATCAGTGATGTACGTCACTGATCCGCGCACAGCGGCCACAGGACACCCACAAAATCACAGTGTGTGTAAAAAAAAAAATTAAAAAAAGACCCCACAGCACACACAAAAAAAAAAAAAGGTGATCAGTGATGCGACACTGATTACCAGTGAGGGGCAGCAGGTGCAACTGACAGTGCAACTGGCAGGTATATATATAAAAAAAAAAAACCTCTGCCCCCCCTAAAAAGTTGCTGATCACCTCAGATATAGTGATCAGCACAAAAGGCGGGGGCAGCAGACAAAAAATTTAGCACTCTCTATCACTCTCTGTCGCTATCTCTCTCTATCTCTCTATCTCTCACTATCTAACACTCTATGACACTGCAGCAGCAGCAGTGACAGGTATATATATATATATATAAAAATACCCTGCGCCCCCAAAAAGTTGCTGATCAGTTAATTTATACTGATCAGCACAAAAGGGGGGGCAGCAGTCAGTTCTATAAAAAATATATAGCACAATCTGTCACTATCTCTATCTATCTCTCTCTATCTATCTATCACTATCACACTGCAGCAGCACAAAATATAGCACTCTCTGTCACTAGGCCTCTCTATCTCTCTCTCTCTCTCTCTATCTCTCTCTATCTCTCTCTATCTCTCTCTCTATAACTATATCACACTGCAGCAGCACAAAATACAGCACTCTCTGACACTATCTGACACTATCTCTCTCTATCTAACTAACGCTATTACACTGCAGCAGCACAAGTTCACAGGAAGTCACAAGTAACAGGATCCAGGAAGCATCCTGCACACTACAAGCACAGATGAAGCAGCCAAGATATTTGCAAGGATCAGGTAAGTATTTTGCAAGGTTCTGGTCAGTATATCGCGGCAGATTGGCACGGTGACCGCACTGCACGCAATTCCAGACCGGAATGGCGTCTGCAGTGCAGTCACCGTTAGTTTAAACCCCCCTCCATGGCTGTGATTGGTCCGTCGGTCCGACGGACCAATCACGGCCTTTGGGGGCGGGCGGGGTGAGGTGGGGTGACACCAGTGTCACCCTTACACCCCGCGGTGATTGGTGCTGTACTTTACAGCACCAATCACCTCCGATCGCGTGTCACCGGCGAACGTTATTCGCCGGTGACACAGAAAACGCTGTAATTGGCTGTTCACACTGAACAGCCAATCACAGCGATCGCCGACGGGGGGGCGGCATCGCAGCCCCCCCTGGGCATGCACGGACATGTCTGCTGTCAGGGACAGCAGACATGTTGAAACTGTCACCGCGTCTATAGACGCGGTGACAGTTAAATGCCATGACGTACATTTACGCCATGTGTCGGGAAGTACTTCCTGACCATGACGTAAATGTACGTCAATTGTCGGGAAGGGGTTAAGGGGTTAAGGTTGTTATTGTGTTATTGGTGCCTGGAGCAAAGGACAGGTACAGTTGGGTATCATCTGCATAGCAGTGGTAGACCAGGCTCACTGAATGTATTAGGAGTATTTAACTAGTTAACAGTAAACATCCTAAAAGTTACACATAGACTGCGAAAAAGAAATTTGACAAGAAAGCGCATATATAAAAGTATGTTTATTTAACAGTACTATTACTGAGCCAGCAGTGAAATGGTGATGCTGGTCACATGTCCTCCGTGGTGGTCGCACTAGACTGTATGTCATGTACAGATGGTGGTAAGAAATCATGATACGAAGCATTGCATAGGTATGTAATCTACAAACAATCACCCTCACTTTATCCTTTATTCATCTATCCTATCATCCATAACACTGTAGAATGTGGGGAACCTTTGGCCCTCCAGCTGCTATTGAACTACACATTCCACCCAGCATATCCTGCTTCAGTTTTGCTATTTGTCCATGCTAAAACTGTTACAGTGCATGCTGGGATGTGTAGTTTAACAGCTGAAGAGCCAAAAGGTCCTCATCACTGTTGTAAAGCCTCATAAGTGGCACGCCCCCTGTATTATCATTAGGCAGGATCACCAGCACCATGGGCCTTATTCTGGTTCACTCTTTCTGACAAAATCCTTCTTAGATGGACAAAACCATGTGCACTGCAGGGGGGGGGGGTAGATGTAAAAGGTGCAGAGAGCATTAGATTTGGGTGAGTTATGTTGTTTCTGCACAGGGAAAAAATAGGGACTGCTTTATTTTTACACTGCAATATAGATCTCACTTTGAAGTAAAACAACTCTAATTCTCTCTGCACAAGTAACATCTGCCCCACCTGCAGTGCACATGGTTTTGTCCATCTAAGAAGGATTTTGTCAGAAAAAGTGAACTAGAATAAGGCCCCATATACCAGTGCTCCTGGCCAGTGATGGGCCATTTAATTAGCCCTGTGAGCAGTGTTCCCTCTAAGCTGTGCGCGCGTGCGCGCGCACACAACTCGACAAGCATGCGCACAGACATTACAACAGAGCGCACAAAGCAGCAGTGGTCCCTTTTTGCAGTTGTGGACTCAATTAATGTGTGTTTCACCCATTAACTACATTGTGTGCTGTGTTTTGAATGTTTAATATCATTTTAAAGTTAACACAAATGCTGAACGTCATTTTCCAGTTATATATAAGTGACGCACAAAATTTTTAATTTCCTTCCAAAGTTGCACAGCCAAAATCTTTTGCCGCACACAGCCTTCGTAAAATTAGAGGGAACATTGCCTGTGAGAACACGTTATGTGGCATTCATATTTATTCACCAATTCAAATTCTGCTTACAAAAAAAGAAAATCAAAAATTTAAAAAGCAGCAAAATATTATTAAAATGATTTTGTGAAACTGCAATATTGTGACAAATAAAATTAAAATAGAGCTGTCTGTTGCGTGCGTGTATGTATGTATGTATGTATGTATATATATATATATATATATATATATATATATATATATACATACATACATACACATACATATACATACACACACACGGTTCAGTGACCGCTCATTAAAGGCTTGTGCCACTGTGTTGAGATTCTGTTCCTACAAGAATTTGTATGTGCACTTTTTAAAGACCACATTGTATCACTTCATCGTCTGATACATTTACATTACTGTAACAGGTCTCAAAATTGTGTATCACTGTTACTTAGTTGCAATGGGATGGATTCCTCTGCAACTACCTTTATATGGGAAGCGGTCATCTATTAGAATGCACTTAGGTCTACAGTCATTAGGTCGACCCCACTAGGTCGACTGGCAGGAAGGTCGACCTGACTTAAGGTCGACATGGGCCAAGGTCGACATGACTTTGGGTCGAATTTGCATAAAGGTCAACATGAGGGAGGTCGACATGGGGTTTTTCACTGTTTTTTGAGCCGACAGGCGGTATTTCATGCCCTACCATCCACTAGGGCATAGAGGAGGTTATTAAAGCTGTGGCGAGCGAAGCGAGCCACCGTGCCCGAAGCATTGCGAGCGAAGCGAGCGATGCGAGGGTCCGATTCTCATTGCCAACTGTGTCCATGTCGACTGTGTCGACATTCGGATAAAAAAACAGTGAAAAACCCATGTCGACCTTATGACCAGTCGACCTTTCTCATGTCGACCTTTATGCAAATTCGACCTAAAGCCAGTCATGTCGACCTTGGCCCATGTCGACCTTAAATCAGGTCAACCTTCCTGCCAGTCGACCTAGTGGGGTCGACCTAATGACTGTAGACCTAAGTTTATTCTGACAAATGTACCGATTTCCTTTATATGTATAACTAACCTACTGTAGATGTCAGCTGGTAATATATTATACATAGGCTCTAAGGTTATTTATGTGGATGACTGAGTGATTGATATTATCTCATTAAAAGAAATATTGGTAACCAAAGTTCTATTAGAATGTTATTTCTATTTATGTGCTTCAATTAGCTCAGATCAATGTGTCACAATAGGGCTTTGTACCCTGAGCAGAGTGATAGTGGAGGTGTTGGTATACCCGATATTTATACCATACCTCCTCTTGTGTCTATTATCGGGAACAATTCACTGAGTGTGGAGTGTAGTTATATTTGGGTTTTTACACTCTTAACGGTCTGTGTAGATATTAATATATCTCAACTGGCACTATATGTCGGTCCATTTAGGACTTTATATCATAAAGTAACATCATCTGTTGATCATCGAACCAGTGATACAGACTTATATAGGTGATATATGGTATATTATGATTCTCCTAGACACTTAACTCAGCCCTTCTAAGTGGCTGTTAGAGATCTCTATATACCAGTGACTTAAAGCGGCTAGTGTGACCGTGCTGTTCCCCTTAAATGAACACAAGTCACTAACAAACTTATATCATCCACGATTATGATATGATCTTTAGATATAGGGCAGTATTCAATGTGAATACCGGCGACGTGCAGCGAATCCTGTTTAGGATTCGTTGCACATTCGCCACTGCTCGCTGCGCTCAGGAGCCTCGCCGGCTCCAGTATTCAACGAGTCAGGGGCTCGCTGCCCCTGACTGGCGAATTTGAGCTCCTGCGGCAGACGCTGCAGGGAGCCTGAGGACGGTGGCAGGCAGGGAGATGGAAGTCTCCCTGCCTGCCCCAGAACGTTTGTGGGGGGGGGGGGGGGGGGGGCTCCCCGGGTGCCAGGCAGTACAGGCTGCCCCCCGGGGGTGCCAGTAGGGGACCGGGTATATTCACTACACCCGATCATGCATATGTAATGATCGGGTGAAGTGAATATATGAATATCTAATGAGCGGCTCGGCTCCGGCCCCCTGCTGGCTGGTCTGTGTAAAAAAAAAAAAATATTCATATGCTTATAGCAGTGGTTCCCAAACTGTGTGCCGTGGCTCCCTGGGGTGCCTCGGGACACATGCAGGGGTGCCGCGGCTTGGTAGTCTAGGACCAACTCAAATTATTAATGGTTAATTATTTATGAGCAAAACCAGTGCTGGTGGCTGCCAATCATAGAATGTGTACAAACAGAAGCAAATACTGCCCTTTACCACATAACTGCCACTAAGAATCGCATATAAACCCAATCTAATAAAACAATTTGGGACCTAGGGGTGCCGTGAAAAAAAATTCTGATTCTCTAGGGTGCCGTGAATCAAAAAAGATTGGGAACCCCTGGCTTACAGCCCTCCTCAGAATAAAATTCCTGATTTTTTGACACCAATTGTAAAAAACAAAAACACTTTATTTTAAAAGTTCACATTCCACTTCACCATAAAAAGATAGCGATTGCTACTCGGTGAATCATGGCGAAAAAAACCTTGAAATGTATTCGCCATCTGGTCATTGAATAGGGTGATTCACCGTTTTAGTCAGAAATTCGCCTTACAGCACGAAATCGCCATAAAAACCTGGCGAATCAGCCTCATTGAATACATTAATAAAGTATCCATTAAATCTGATCCATTGTTGCATTCAAATATACCAGGCACATGTATAGTTCTGAGTATTCACTATATCAGTGCTTGTCCATTTCAGCTGTTTGTTAATTAGCGGCACTAACGGGACGGGCTGTGTATATCAGACAGCCTGTGGCTTTAGCTTATCACATTAGAAGTTACAAAAACGGACAATGTGATCACAAAATAATAAATGATCAGTATGGAATAGAGTCCTATTATAATCGTGCTGTTCACTTTAAATAGACACAGGTTACGAACAAACTTCTGTCATCCACAATTATTAATGTGGTCTTAGAATATAGTGGAACTATGTGTTTCTTAATATTTTCGCAGCCTTTTAAATAAAACAATAAAGGTTACATTTTATATTTCTTGGTGCACTGACATAGGACATTCTTTCTGTAATCTGTCTAAATTTGTTCTTGTCCAATGGTAGCACACCTCAGGAACTGATAATAATCAATTATTGCATAAGGATCAATAAGGGGGTCCACCACCTCCCATCCCATCTTGTGCAACTGGCAAACCCTCCTTGCAATGTCCGATTTTTTGGCAACCACTCCGTCGCTTACATTGATGAGGCAAAATCCACACTTTATATTGTGCAGGCCGACGGTGAAGCAGGTTATGACAGACCATCTGATGACACATCAACTGTCTTCAAACTACAAAGCGGAACCTGGAAATCCTAGCTGTATACTTCTTCCTCTCAGGCCTGGTAAACACAATCAATAAATAATAGTAACTTTAAAAAAAAATAATAATAATAGGGATGACTATCCAGATACAGATTTACTGTAGACTGGTCATTGCATGTGAAGATAATATTACTCCACCGATGCCTCCGAATAGCTCAGGCAGTAAAGTGGCTTACCTTGAACATTCCTCCAGGGGGTGCTGTGCGGTAGGTTCATACCACACCCAATGCACAGCCACTGCCAGTGTTCATTCCTGATTTCTCAATGTGAGAAGGATTTGGGCGGAGTTACCCTCAGGAATACAGACATCAGTAGAAGGTACCAGCGCACAGGTCCGGCCTCTGTGTATGCTGAAGGATGCAGATGCAAGACTCCAAGGCACAAGTATTGTTCCAGGCATTTTGGTAAATCAATCAACATTAATGCACCAGTAGTTTAAAAGAAAAAGCATCTAAGTATTTGCCCATTACTTATAGATCATCACTTTAATAGTTCAAATGTAGCTATCAATGAATGTTCATCTTCCAAGTTCTCATTGGTCTAGGAGAGACTTCACACTTCAGGTCCTGGGTCCATAGCGCCATCTAGTGTATGATGCCATAGAAGATTCTCTTGTTGGTCACAGCAGAGAAATTTACATTCCTGAAATTTCATCCGCATCAAATGTAGACACCTACACAATAATAGTCTGCACCTCTAACTCTCCATCGTGTGACGTTATAACAAATTCCCCAACCTGTTCCTCCATTTCTACATCCTCTGGTACCATCTCTTCCTCCACTATGGAGGTGCCCTTCGTTATAATGGTTCCATCTCCGATTGCAGAGGCCAGAGTCAGGGCAACCTGCTCAGTGAGGGATTCGGGTGTGGCTATGGTAATGGTGTCTGTAGTAGGGACTTCCTCTATGCAGGGTTCTATACTGTCATCCAGTGTCACATTCTGTACAATGATCTGCTGGCCTGGGCTGGCTGCACTCACAATCTGCCGTACTACCTTCAGAATATGGTTATCTACCTGAGGAGACATAAGCAAGAGTTTACATGTAGCAAAGACAATTTTCTACTTTTCCACTGTACTAAATCTGTGAGCTTGCAATTCCAGTAGAGCAGGAGTGGGCAAACCGGTCCACAAACTCTACTAATACCCCTTTCACACCAAAAATGCAGAGAACCTGGTAAAATGGTCCCTGGATCAACAAGGGACATTCCCGGGTTGGTTTCTTTCACACCACCCTTGTCCTTGCATTTTCTGGTGTTAGGGGGGGCAGCAGCATTCAGGCAGCGGGTGGCAGGGTCCAGACTGCGGGGATTCGGGCAGCGGTGGCTGAGCGCTTGTAGCACTATTTGCCGGGCAGCGGGGTGGGAACCGCTGGATTTGAAAACATATTGAAAAGACTGACCGGACACTGATTGGCTGAGAGCGTCCGGCCAGTCTTTTCAAATTCACCGGTGCTTCCTGCCCAGCTGCCTGGCAAATAGCGCTACAAGCACCCAGCTGTCGCTGCCCGCATCCCCGCAGTCTGGACCCCACCACCTGCACCCAGGTAAGTACCTTTCACACCAGCCAGTAACTTGGGCTGGTCACAGGGGCAGCACTGCTGGCTAGCAGGGTTGAAATCCTGGCAAATTTTACTGGGAATTTGGCCAAGGAACCTTGCACACCAGCGCTAGTCGCCAACCAAGGAATTTTGGCTGGTGTGAAAGGGGTATAACAGTTCATGTTTTCCAGATCTCCTCTGGAACTGTAAAATGGGTCGGTTAGGAATGAATGCAGCGCTTGAGTTTATAATGACTACCCCTGCGCAGCCACGTGAACGGTTGGTGGCTCTCGAGAACCGCTTTGGCCACCCCTGCAGTAGAGTATATTTCATATGAGAAATCAGCTCACCTCATGCGTCCTGGTACTGTGTAACAGCTCAGCAGCCTCATTGGTCTCTAGCTCTTCAGAAGCATCCTGTGTTCATTAGGTGATAAAAAGATATTTAGGAAAGTCCAAAAATTGTGCTTAAAGGATCATTAATTGTTACAATGTCAATGTATAGAACCTTGTAGGATCAGTGTTCCACTCCTACCAACATGACACATTCCAGTAGGGACAAAATGCTCTTCTCCTGCACATCCCTCTTAAGGTATGATTGCCGTCACCTGGAACACCTTTCTCATGCATTAACTAGACCAACACAGGTGACCGTAATCACACACTAAGAAGAAGGTCCAGGAACAAAGCAATCTATACCTCCCGGAATTGGTCATGTTGGGAAGGATGTTTTGGGTTCCACTTCAGCTCTTTGATAAAGGTATGGGTCATTGGTTCCACCAAATTTATGTTGACATGCATTGGGGTTGACACATGAAATAGGCTGACGTGGCTGAGATTGACAGGGTTGGAAGGTCAACACAAGCATTAGGTCGACAATGAGAAGATAAACGATTTTCATGTTTTTTTTACCTGAAGGTCGACACAGGTGACGTTTTCTGCGCTTGCCATGCTTCGGGCACACATCTTATTATCCCACCACGCCATAGTGGATGGTAGGGCATGAAATACCACCTGTCAGCACAAAAAAAAAAAACCAGAGAAAAACTCACGTCGATCTACCCATTGTCGACATATGCTTGTGTTGACCTTCTAGAGTCTAGACCTTCATTTATTGCCATGCATTTATTGCACTCTAAGTTTCCAGTTTCCCTCTTCACGCCTGCTGACATTTGCCTCACTTCTGACCTTCTCTGTTCCTTTCATCCTTTCACCCTCTCGCTTGTTAATTGGATTACTAAATCAACCTGTCTAATCCATTTACCCACTTGTCTCCTCTCTGACAGCTGTTCCTTGCCTGTTAGCTTGGGATTCTTTTCTCCTATTTCATATCCCAAGCTATCTCACTCTGTTATCCACCATATCCTCGCTATCTACTACAGACGCTGTCTATCTTCCCAAATCCCTGCTCTGTCTGCTTTCACTAATCTACCCTCTCACCTCTGGTCCTCATGGCTGTTAATATCTCAACTTCACTTTCTCCTACCGCTCCACCCCCCTCCCATCCCATACCTATCCTGACCCCTCGCCACCGCTCCCCCACCCTCCCAAGGACCCCCCCTCGCTTCTGAAATCCCAAAAACCTTATCCACATAAATACACAACCCACCCCCCCTCTTTCCTGTGCCCTATGGAATGCCAGATCCATCTGCAACAAACTCCCTGCCATCCATGACCTATTCATCTCTAGCGCATTCAACCTCCTTGCTATCACTGAGACCTGGCTCTCCACCTCTGATTCTGTCTCTCCAGCTGCTCTCTCCCATGGTGGCCTCTCTTTCTCTCACACCCCCAGACCTAATGGTCGCCAAGGTGGTGGTGTGGGCTTTCTCCTCTCAGCCTCCTACAGTGTCATTCACTCTGAACCCTCTCTCCTCTTCTCCTCGAGTCTCACTCCATCCGTGTCGCTGCAATCTACCGTCCCCCTGGCCCTATCTCCCAATTTCTTGACAAGTTCGCCGCCTGGCTTCCACACTTCCTCTCCTCTGACCTACCTTCTGTCATTCTTGGTGACTTTAATATCCCCTTGGATAACATTACTGATCCTGGCACCTCCAAACTCCTCTCTTCTCCCGCTCTTGTTCCCTTACCGACTACACTATCTCGGCTTTTCCTCTTTTTGACCATCACCTCATCTCCTTCTCCCTCACTGCTTCCCCCCCCCCCCCCCCTCCAAGCGCATTGTCTCACAGCATAACGTCAACACACTTGATATTGCTGCCTTCTCGGACACGCTCTGTCCTCTTCTAGCCCCAATCACCGCCATGTCCTGCCCGAACCTCGCCGCCTCCCTCTATAATGACACCCTATCTTCGGCATTGGACTCTGCATGCCCTCTCTTCTCTATCCCCCTTCAATGCTCCAAACCCAACCGTGGCACTCGCCTATCACCCGATTCCTTAAAAAGTGCTCTCGCACAGCTGAGCGCTTCTGGAAGAAATCACGCTCCCTCGCGGATTATCTCTATATTAAATTCATTCCTTCCTCCTTCAGCTCTGCCCTTGCTCTGGCAAAGGAATACTACTTTAAGTCCCTCATCCTTTCCCAATCATCCAACCCCCGCAGGCTCTTCGCCACCTTCAACTCCTTGCTCTCCCCCCCTCTCCCAGCTCTTCCGTCCTCCATCATAGCCGCTGATTTTGCTACCTACTTTTCTACCAAAATTTCCTCTCCGGTCTGCCATCACTGCTGCTATGACCTCACCCTCTCCGTCCTCCCCTCCAACATCTCCACTCCCCTCCTTCCAACCCCGTCCTCATTTTACCCCACCACTGCCGCCCATTCCATCCTTCAATCCGCTTCTCCCTCCACCTGCCCACTCGATCCTATCCCTCCAATATTATCCGTCGTCTCAGTCCGTCGGTCTGCTTTCACCTGGCTCACCTCTTTAATCTGTCCCTATCCTCTGGGATCTTCCCCTCCTCCTTCAAACACGCTCTTGTCTCCCCAATTCTCCAAAAAACAGATCTGGACCCCAACTCTCCATCCAACTACAGGCCCATCTCCCTCCTCCCTTTTGCCTCCAAGCTTCTAGAACGTCTGGCCTATAATCGTCTCCTAAGCCACCTTACTGCTAACTCCATTCTAGACCCCCTCCAATCCGGGTTCCGCCCTTTACATTCCACTGAAACTGCCCTGACCAAGGTCACTAACTATCTACTATCGGCTAAATCCAAAGGACTCTTCTCTATCCTTATCCAGCTTGATCTGTCGGCTGACTTTGACACTGTTGACCACCCTCTCCTGCTCAACACCCTCCACTCCTTTGGCATCACTGGCACTGTCTTCTCTTGGTTCACCTCATACCTCTCCAATCGCTCCTTCTCGGTCTCCACTCCGAGCCCCTCCTCTCCTACTACCCCTCAGCCAGTCAGTGTTCCCCAAGGGTCAGTCCTTGCCCCTCTCCTATTCTCCCTCTACACCACCTCTCTGGGCACCCTCATCAGCTCCTACGGCTTCCATTACCAGCTTTATGCTGATGATACCCTAATCCAGGGGTTCCCAAACTTTTTTGAATCATGGCGCCCTAGAGCATCAAAATATTTTTAAGGCACCCCTAGGCCAAATGCTTCTTCGAGAAATTCAGAAAAAAAAATATTGTGTTTATAGTGCATTGTGTTTATATGTCACAGTTATCTGGTGAGGGACAGGATTTGCTTCTGTTTGTCCACATATATTATGATTGGCAGCCACAAGCACTGGTTTTTCCTGTTACATTGACCATAAATAATATGAATTGATCCTGGTCCACCAATCCAAGGCACCCCTGCAAGTGTCCTGAGGCACCCCAGGGTGCCTAGGCACACAGTTTGGGAACCACTGCCCTAATCTATCTCTCCTCCCCCGAACTATCCCCATCACTCCTGTCCAAGGTCTCCCAATGCATCACGGCCATCTCAGCCTGGATGACCCAACGCTTCCTGAAACTAAACATGGCTAAAACTGAACTTCTAATCTTCCATCCCCCAAACATCCCCTCTTCTCCCAATATCTCCATCAGCATTGGTGAAACCGAGAAACCTCCTCGGACCAAAGGAGCTGCCCCGGTGTCATCATTGACTCCTCCCTCTCTTTCACCCCCCACATTAGTGCTCTCTCACAGTCTTGCCGCTTCCACCTACGCAACATCTCACGCATCAGACCATTCCTCTCCACTGACGCGACCAAAATTCTGATTCACTCTCTTGTCATCTACCGCCTTGAATCCTGCAACATCCTTCTCTCCGGGCTACCTCTCGCCTGCCTCAACCCTTTCCAATCCATTCTTAACTCCGCTGCTAGGCTCATCTTCCTCTCTCGCCGCTCTACCACCGCCTCCACCTCTGTCTATCTCTTCACTGGCTCCCCATTTCTTTCAGAGTTCTCTTTAAACTCCTCACCACCAATTACAAGGCTCTCTCCTCCTCCACCACTCCTTACCTCTCTTCACTGATCTCCATCCACACTCCCTCCCATCCTCTTGGCTCTGCCGCCGCCTGACCTCTCACCTAATCACCTCCTCCCACTCCCGTGTCCAAGACTTCTCTAGCGCTGTCCCCCTGCACTGGAACCACCTCCCGCCACCCATCAGGCTTTCTGATTGCCTTACCTCCTTCAACCGCTCCCTCAAAACTCACTTCTTCCGACTAGCCTATCCCTCCTCCTCCTATCCTGCCTACCCTACCCCTCCATCCGTTCCTACTTATCCTATTGTTATTCATTCGTCCACCCACCTCCTTTTCTTCTGTTAACTCTTATGAGTAGGGCCCTCCTTCCTCACCCTACCTCTTTACTTCACCAGCGCTCCTCCCCCGTTCTTTCCTTCCTCTACTTCATCTTCAGTCTCCTCCACAATTTCGACACCTACTTCAGAATTGATGCTGATTTTAGTTCTACCAGCTATACCCCTATTTATGCTGTATTTTATCAACACACCCTGTACGTTACCTTGTAATTTGTTTTTATTTTTGCTATGTACGGCGCTGTGGACACTTTGTGGCGCCTTATTTATAAACAAACTACTACTAGTATTACCTCCCTACTGCACTACAGAGGGCCCAAGCTCTTCCCATGCCTTCAGCACAGTGACTTGACATTTAGCGGTTCATTAAGTAACCACATAAGTTAGGCCAATCCTCTGTATATGCACAAACACAGTGCTGATATTTTCAGACCCTCTTAGCCCCAAATCACATTATCAATGGCAGATATGCCCATAGGCCAGTGATGGCTAACCTTGACACTCCAGATGTTGTTGAACTACACATCCCAACATTCCCTGCTACAGATTTGCTATTTGGCCATGGTAAAATTGATGCAGGGCATGCTGGGATGTGTAGTTCAGCAACAGCAAGGTTAGCCATCACTGCCATAGGCACTAGACTACTCCCCACAGCTACTGTACTACCAGGGGAGCATTAGAGAATATTATATGGATGCGATACAAAGATTATGGGACAGAGACAAATCATTGGTGCATCGATTCCAAACCAAAACCTTGAACCAACAACAAATGCTATTATCATATAAATATTGCTGTAGAGAAAGGTAGCATCTGTCACAATGATTAGTAACGTTCTTCTACATGAGTTTTTGTCCTGTATATCCTATATATTGGTTTGAATCCACTTAGCTGCATGGATCTAGTGGTGTGAGACATCACGGCAGCTTCCCCATAGGGCACCGAGAAATTTTGTGCTAATTCAGGCAGAAATTAGCTAGAGGATGAGATCTGGTGCGTTGAAATGCAGAGACAATGGAACTTAATTGGATTGACCTGTTTTATACATTACACAAATAATAAAAGGAACATAAAGCAAGGCTAGTCTCCCCTTTAACAGGAGACAATCTTCACAATAACTGATTATGTACAAACGTTTCTGGAATGTGTTTCCTTCTCATCATAACATCGTTACCTCTATAATGTACTCCTGAGTGTCGGCAACCACTGATGAGAACTCAACCAGCACCGTATGTGGTTCCTCAGTGACCAGAGTTGTAGTCATGGCTTCTGAGCTGTTGCTGTTTTCAGACATGATCTGCCCTATGGTTTGCTGAGGTCCCACACAACCACCTGGAGATTGTTAAAGAGACAGAATGTAACTGTATGTGGGGTAATAGATACAAAAGAAGCAGATCTCTAATTAAGTTGTGACTGATGCCTTAAGATGAGCCCACGCAGGCGTGCACCACCGTTAATGAAACTGGGCTCTCAACAAGTGCTAGGTCCAAGAGCAGAAGTCACTGAGCACACCAACATGTTCAGTGCAGGTAAGGATAAGTATTACTATTCTCACTATCACTCTGTAATGTTACAAGTGGAACAGAACAGCTACAATTACTGTATCTTTACCAAAACAACACTGCAGGTAAATACTGGCTCTACCTTTTGTTTTTAGGTGTCGGTTTAAAGTTCCATGTTCTGCAAATCCTCGTCCACATTTCTGGCAAACAAACGGTTTCTCGCCCGTGTGGTGCCTAATGTGCCGCACCAGTGAGCCCTTCTCCCTGAAGCTGTGAGGACAGAACTGACAGGCAAACGGCTTCTCTTCCAAGTGGGTGCGGAAATGGACCTGCTGGGCGTTCTGCAGAGAAACGTGAAGGAATAGTTAGGGATAGCAACACCTCCAGGAGGATTGTTCTATCAGGTAAAGTTAGAGATCCAGCAAATGCGATGCATACACACAGTGTACACAGCTGCAGTGTGCGGCTCTGCAGACCAGCGTTTCCATCCAGCTTTTACATCTACTTCAATGTCATGTGCAGATCTAGAATGGCGCAGACCTAGAATAGGGCTAAGTGCCTCTGCCATGTGTGATCACATAAAGCTTACTTGTGGTAGGCAAGAGAGCTTGGTTTGGTAACACAGGTCTACAGGCCTGTCACATCTGCCTTGGCTTATGGCATATAGTCAATTGAAAATAAAAATAACCACAAATATTTGGTGAGGTTATAATTTATATGAAACAAAACTTCAATTTACTAGTATGGACCCACTTGGCAAATACTGACTATTTATTTATAGGCAAAACCCAGCGATCTAGCAGGAAACCAGTACAAGCACTGTCTTTCCCTGCGTGTGATAGCAACAAGCATTGCTATTGGGTGTACACACGGAGTGATGGGTCTGAAATAGTGTTGGCAGGCAGCGAATATTGATTTTGGCTGGGAGGGAGGGCTCCGGGGCCATGCTCCAGTGAGCCGCATGGTACTCCTTACAATCTAGTAGAAATAGGCTCTGCTACACAATCTTTTTCTACTTGCGATGCGGACGCCTCTGTCCTCAGGACCCCACACAGTGCACGTTTTTCTGGTCACCCGGCAGGTGCACTCATTACTGACTGACACATTTTAAAAGATCCACAGGTGGAGCTAATTATTTCACTTGTGATTCTGTGAGGAGACCTGGAAAACATGCACTGTGTGCGGTCCTGAGGACTGAGTTTGAGAACCTGTACTGTAAGCAAACCCCCAATCTAACTGTAACTCCTAATAACCGCACCGTGTAAGGGCAGACTAGATGGGCCAAATGGTGTCATCAGCCATCAAATTTTCTGTTTCTATGTAACCCAAACCACTAAACCAGGCATGTCCAAACGATGGTCCTCCAGCTGTTGTGAAACTACACATCCCAGCATGCCTTGCCAGTTTTGCTATTAGGGAGTGTTCAAACTATGGCAAGGCATGCTGGGATGTGTAGTTTCACAACAGCTGGAGGCCCACAGTTTGGACATCCCTGCACTAAACCAACCATAATAACCATTTGATTAATACCCTAATGGGCAGACTGTATGAGCCGTGTTGTTCTTATCTGCAGTCAGAGTCTATGGTTTATATGTATGCAAGACCAGACCATGAAATCCTGCCCCTGGCAGTAGTAGGTTTCACGCCCCCTCCTGCAGCCAATAGATAACAGAATCCTAATTCTATACCAGAGACTCTGAATGTGTCAGAGCACCAGGAAAGCTAAGCACCTGTTGCACGGCTGGCAATCATAAAGATAAGCATGCCGGATTTATTTTTCCTGCATTGTTAAGTCCATCACGATGGTTTGCCAATGAGCAATACCCCAAGGGTGGCACAAGCAGCCCAATGGGGTTGCAGTGATCCGATGCTTGGCATCCTAGGATGCAGCTGGGAGCACTAGCCTACTTGTAATAGATGCCTCCTGCTGCAGTTACATACAGAGCTATTGCTGCTGCTACTCCAACCACATCTGAATTAGCCCCAGTGCATTACGGCTTCTGCAATACACTCATCAGCACAACGGCCCTCTCACCTTGGTTTTGTATCTTTTCCCACACTTCGAACAGGGATATGGCCTGTCCTCGGAGTGTACTCTCATGTGGCCCTTCACGTGGGCTACGGTTTTGTACAACTTCCCGCACTCGCCACACTTATATTTTCGGATATTGCCGTGGGATTCCTGGTGCTTCCGCAGCAAGTGAGCTTTCAGGAACTCCCGGCCACACTGATCGCAGCAGTACAGCTTGCAGCCTGCTGGGAGAACGGGCGTTACAGCAGCATCTCACCAATAGATCACAGTTTTGTCAGCATTGGTAGTCATTTTAAATCCAGATACATATGAGAACGATGTGCACCTGGCCGAGATGCTGTCAGAGGTCTTCCTCAATAAATCCCAGTCATGGTAAGTTGAGCATTGCACCGGCCCAATCTGCTATGGACCTCCGCTCATGGTGTTCAGTCCTACAATTTAAACGCTCCTGGACACCATAATACAGATTGGTGCCCCCAGCAATTGAACCATCAGACCTATGGCAGGAGCCGTTCCTCTGTCTTCTGCATGCAACTTGTTTGGGAATTCTGCCGCCTGTATGAAAACGCCTGCAACACTCCCCAGCACCGCCCATCATTTTTCCCCACCTTGCTGATGCACTCTGAATTGTTTGCTTATACTACTCGTCCACTAGGTGATAGATAGAATTTCTGTATGCATATGAGGTTCAGAGGCATTGATTGTAGCTGTGAGAATCATT